>NC_142585.1:22837500-23582500 GCF_965207765.1 Zootoca vivipara
CTCTAGGAATTGCTCCTGAGTGGACATGCACAGGATTGCAATCATGGTCTTCTAGTTGGTCAGTTTTGTCCCTTCCAACTCTCCCGTAGCCTAATGATAAGCACATGGAACCTATTAGCCCAAGAGTGCATGGCCATTCCCTGTTGTTTGTACACTCTCTGACATGTGCTTCTTTTTAAAAGCACTGCAGCCAATGTCTTCAGCATTTCTTACATAAATGGGCTTGCCAGCCTAAGATAACTTTATTCAATTATACTGTTTTCATAACCATCAGGGGAACCATGATCAGTTCTGTCATGTTATTTGTGGAGGGTTGCTTCTGAAGATAACAAAACCTGATGCTCATTCCAAAGACTTTGGGTACTCAGAATGCTTTGATATCAAAGCAATTCAAGAGAATGTACTTCTCTCTCTCTCTCTCTCTCTCTCTCTCTCTCTCTCTCTCTCTCTCTCTCTCTCTTTCCCAACCCTTTGAAAGATAAGAGTTTTGTTTTTCTTGTTTCATTTCCTTCCATTAATAAACTTCCAGATAAGTTTATTGTCAGGTAGTTTGTCATTTTAGATGCAAAGAAGTGAAAAAGAAAAGGCATAGTTCTTACACTCCATCCCTGATCCTTTAAAGCTGCTCTTGATTTTTTGCTCCAAAATACAGGTTTTCCCATCTTCTTCAAGTAACAGATAAACTGCTTATTTACTTGAAACAAAGGTAACAATGAAAATAAATAAACAAGTCCCTATACTTTTTGAGCATCTGTGATCTCCATCAGTAGGTTTTTTTTTTAAAAAAAAGTTTAATTCTTCAGTTAAGTCAGAGCTGGGGGAGCTTTCCAGATGTGGCTGAACAACATTTCCCATCATCCTTGATCATTGGCCAAGCTGGCTGGAGCTGACAGATGCTGAAGTCCAATATCTGGAGGCCACAAGTCCCCCAGTCTTGCTATAATCTCACTGCTGCATCTGATGATGTGGGCTCTCATCCACAAAAGTATGTATGCCATTATAAAATTTGTTACTCTTTCTAACATGCTGCAAGTCTCTTCATTATTTTCCCACTGTGTTACAGAAAAACCTGACTAGAGCCCCCCTCCCCCCATATTAGGAGACATTCTATAAAATCTTGCTTCCCAACATGACTGATTGGTTGCTGCCCAGAATCACTCCGAAGGTCCCTGCTTTATGCTATTATTATTATTATTATTATTATTATTATTATTATTATTATTTATACCCCGCCCATCTGGCTGGGTTTCCTCTGCCACTCTGGGAAGCTTCCAACAAATACCAAAATACACTAAAATATCACAGATCAAAAACTTCCATAAACAGGGCTGCCTTTAGGTGTTTTCTAAATGTCAGATAGTTGTTTATCTCCTTGACCTCCGATGGGAGGGCGTTCCACAGGGCGGGCGCCACTACCGAGAAGGCCCTCTGCCTGGTTCCCTGTAGCTTTGCTTCTCGCAGTGAGGGAACCGCCAGAAGGCCCTCGGCACTGGATCTCAGTGTCTGGGCTGAACAATGGGGGTGGGGGGTGGAGACGCTCCTTCAGGTATATAGGACCGAGGCCATTTAGGGCTTTAGAGGTCAGCACCAACACTTTGAATTGTGCTCGGAAACGTACTGGAAGCCAATGTAGGTCTCTTAGGACCGGTGTTATGTGGTCTCGGCGCCACTCCCAGTCACCAGTCTAGCTGCTACATTCTGGATTAATTGCAGTTTCCAGGTCACCTTCAAAGGTAGCCCCACGTAGAGCGCATTGCAGTAGTCCAAGCGGGAGATAACTAGAGCATGCACCACTCTGGTGAGACAGTCTGTGGGCAGGTAGGGTCTCAGCCTGCATACCAGATGGAGCTGGTAGACAGCTGCCCTGGATATAGAACTGACCGGTGCCTCCATGGACAGCTGTGAGTCCAAAACGACTCCCAGGCTGCTCACCTGGTCCTTCAAGGGCACAGTTATCCCATTCAGGACCAGAGAGTCCCCCACATCCGCCCGCCCCCTGTCCCCCCAAAACAGTACTTCTGTCTTGTCAGGATTCAACCTTTGATTTAGGGTGTTCCAGATCCAGCCTGTCCAAAGCTACAGCCCTTCCCCACAAGTGGAAACTGAGTGCCACAGCACCCTCCCCACATGTGATTCCTAGCAACTTCTAAGAAGAAGCACAAGGGCTGAAGATGTGAAAAACTTCATTTCTACTTTGACCATGTCAATCTGACTGGTTTAGGGGAATTCCTGTGGAACTGAGCCTACTGCGATAAACAATATACCTCCCAAATTCCAGTCAAAGGGAAGTCTAGATAGTTAACAGTGTCTGAAGGTTTACACAGACCATTGCATGAGATTACATGGGTGGGATGGGCAATGGGATTTCCCCTTAGTGATTCTTTGGTGTTTGGTCTCACACTGTAACAGTAGCATGTGATCACTGTGAAAATGCAAGGGGGAAGTTGGAGGAATCACAATGTTGTTGCAGTACAGGTAGAGTATTGTAAGGGCATAGGGAGCCTAGGAAGGAAGGAAGGAAGGAAGGAAGGAAGGAAGGAAGGAAGGAAGGAAGGAAGGAAGGAAGGATTGTGCTTTAATGGTGAAGGAAGTATGCATGCTCAAGATTCTAATTGTGTGGGGAGTCAACACACGTAGAGCAGGTTCCTGCCGGATAAGTTTGGTTCAAATGTATGGACAGCTCCAGGGATGGGCTGTGAGGAATGTGAATGAGGCAGCAGAGCCCCTGAACAGTGCTAGAGATAGATTAGAAACTCAATTCAGTTTGCATTTCAAGGTGAACTCACCCAATTGACACTTTTCAAAACAATATAGAAGGTGAAACACTGCCACCCTTGGAAATTTGCACTTTTCCAAGTTTTGCAATGTGGTTCTCCAATCAAATAATGTCCACAAAATGCATAAGCAAGGGTAAAGTGTGCATAGCAATATATTAGTGAAAGCAGCATATAAAAAATGAGGGAAATTAAGCAAATTAAGGGAAATTGCCTAGCATATGCATGTTTGCAAAGCAATGTTGCATACAACAATGCATATATTAGGATAAATTTGCACTAAAATTCTGCTGAATTTTCAGGAGGATTTTTTAAAATGAAAACTTATATGGAAATGTGGAGAATTGAATTTAAGACTGGAGGAATGAGAAACAGACTGCAGCTGAAATTGATGGATTCACCCATCCCTACAGAACATACACACCTGTTCTCCACCCAAATGCAGTTATAATCATGTGAGAGGGAATAGGTGATGTATTTGAGACCCTCTGTGGTGCAATGGGTAAATGCATCCTGCTGTTAAGCAGAAGGTTGGTGGTTCGAACCCAACTAAGGATGGCTATGGACAGGATTCCTGCATTGCAGGGTTTTGGACTTGATGGCCCTTGGGGTCCCTTCCAGCTCTATGATTCTATGAAAAGGGTTACAAATACATTGTCATCCAGCCTGAACACAAATCCAGCACCGATGGCCTTTGGGTGGTTCCCTCACTGCAAGAAGTGAAACTACAGGAAACCAGGTACAGGGCCTTCTCAGTAGTGGCGCCCACCCTGTGAAATGCCCTCCCATCAGATATCAAGGAGCTGAGTAGTTATATTACCTTCAGGAGACATTTGAAGGCAGTCCTGTATAGGGAAGCTCTTTAAGGTTTAATTTTTTACTATGCCGGAGTGGCTGGGGCAACCCAGTCTGATGGGTGGGATACAAAAATAAATTGTTGTTGTTGTTTGTTTGTTTGTTTTTGCTGCTGCTGCTGTTGTCATTACTATTACTATTATTAAAATGTAGTAGTCACATTTTTTTGCCATGGCAACTCAAAGTGACTTACAATATTTGAAAAACAAGCAAGCAAGCAAGCAAACAAACAAACACATAATTACATACATTTAAACCAGCATTAAAACCTATGTGAAAACATCTCACCCATGTAAAAAGGCCATAGGTAGTTAACAGCCAAAGGCCAAATTAAAAAGGAAAGTTTTTGCCCAGTGCCTAACAATAATGAGCACCTTGGCCTCTGAATTCTACACCAGGTGCGGTTTCTGAACCATTTAAAAAGGCAATACAGATGAGGACATTCAATGTTACACATACAGTGGAACCTCTGTTTACGAACACCTCGGTTTATGAATTTTTGGTTTACGAACGCCGCGGACCCAACTGGAACGGATTAATTCACTTTCCATTACTTTCAATGGGAAAGTTCGCTTCAGTTTATGAATGCTTCAGTTTATGAACATACTTCCGGAACCAATTACACCCATGCTTCAGGTTAAGTACGCTTCAGGTTGAGTACTCCATGGACCCGTCTGGAACGGATTAATCCACTTTCCATTACTTTCAATGAGAAAGTTCGCTTCAGTTTATGAACGCTTCAGTTTAAGTACTCCGCGGACCGTCTTGAACAGATTTATCCACTTTCCATGACTTTCAATGGGAAAGTTCGCTTCAGTTTATGAACGCTTCAGTTTATGAACAGACTTCCGGAACCAATTGTGTTCATAAACTGAGGTACTACTGTATTGTCATCTCTTCTGTAAGAAATTCTGGATTACTAAAAACAGCATCCAGCCTGAAATAAAAAGATTATGCCAAACAATGGTTAGCGGCCCTGCCAGTCTGGCTACATTTCTTTACTTGCCCCAACAAAGAGGAAGCATACAGTACATGATTACACAATGAGAATATCAGAAAACCTTCTTCTTCTTCTTTCTTAAAGGTCATATGTCTAATATTAGGCCACATTCATGAATAGTTGTGATGTCATTTATTGTAAGGTGCCCCCACAACAAAACGTCGTTCCTGTTCAGCATTCCAGCCATGCCTGCTTGAGATGTTAAAGTTATTCACCAAGTCTCTAGTAAATCTCATGTTCATATTTCTTAGATAAAACTGACTACATTGGAGAAACTTAGAAGCAATGGAAAAATCTGCTCTTCCACCAGCATTTTGGGGGTGAGGGTTGGATTTACTTATCTAGAGATACTGGCCTGCTGTTAAAAGAATGCTGTTGTAGGTTTGAATTGATATATGGATTGCAGACCCTCCAAGTGTTCCTGTTTACCAGGGATGTCCCTGATTTAGAAAAGCCATCCCAGTTTCTGATTTGATGTCTCACTTTTCCTTAGGATGTCCTTATTTTCATTGGAGAAATACTGTAGGGTATGGAGTTATCTGACCCCTGAGCCGTCTGAAGGCAATCCTGTATGGGGATTTTTTTTTTAATGTTTAATGCTGTATTATGTTTTATATATATGTTGAAAGCTGCCCAGAGTACCTGGGGCAACCCAGCAAGATGTGTGGGGTATAAAAAGAATGTCCCTATTTTCATTGGAGAAATGTTGGAGGGTATGGGATTACTGTTTTCAGACTTTCTTACTGTTTTATGCATTTCTTGTTGCAATCTGCCCTGAGAACACTTGACACTGAAAGGTGAGATAGAACTTTTACACATAAATGAAATCTTTTTTTTTTTATGGATACAAGTAAAAGAATAGAACATGAGTTGCCTGATATTGGGGATGAAAAATTGGGCATGAATTTATTAGCTTATTTGTTTTCTGATGGCATCAGCTGTGGTGCAGTCTGCGATAGCTGATGCCTATCAGGAGAGGTAGGGCGGAAGGCAGAATGACCGATGGTTGCTGGAGTCAGCACCAATAACAGGAAGAGTCAGCTAATTCTAGCTTTTTCCCTGTCCTCTCTGCTGAGTTCTACAAATTCAACACTGAGACTAAGGAAAAGGAAGCTGACATGACAGGCAGTGCCACCCTCTAGTCTGGCTCCAAGAAAGAAGGCAGGCAGGCAGGCAGGGAGGGAGGGAAGCTGGCTGAGGGCAGACTGAGCTTGCTGGGGCAGTGCCCCATTGACCCTAATGCAGAGCTTTCCAAACTTTCCCTGTTGGTGGCACACTTTTTAGATATGCATCATTTCACGACACAGTAATTCAGTTTTAGTAGCAAACTAACCCATTTCCAGCCCCAGGAAGAGCACAGAGAGCATTCGTGTGACACACCTACACACTGCAGCAGACACACCAACGTGTCATGACCATAGGTGCCAAGTTCCGGATTGAAAAATCCGGGATCAGCATCGCCGCGGCACTGTAAGTCGCTTCTACACACTTCCGGACATGCGTAGAAGCGACTTCTGGCGCTGCAGACCTTTTGGAAATGGGCACAGCAACATCAGAAGTCATTTCTACGCATGTCCAGAAGTGCGTAGAAGTGACTTCCAGTGCTGGCGCGGCACCAGAAAAACATGGCCTCCGGCAGGAGCTCCGTAATCCGGAGGGAATACGGGGTCTTTTGACATTCGGGACACCTGCGGGAAATGGTAAGAAAATACAGGGGTTTCCCGGGGAAAACGGGTACTTGGCAGCTATGGTTGTGACACACAGTTTGGAAAGCTCTGCCCTAGTGGATCAGACTCCCCCAGGTGCAACCAGGTGATTTTAGAATCTAGACCAGGGTGGTCCAACATGCAGCACTCAGGCCTTTTTGGACGGCCCCTGGTGACATTTACCCACCCCGCCCCCACCCCACAGTGACCACACTGCTGGGTATGTGAGCTGCTAGGCTTTAGGAAGGAAGTGTGAGGGCTTTGACAGGGTCCTCCTGTCTCCTTTCCAAAGCCTATTTAGCACTTCTCCAGCTTTGGGAAGCAGATGTGAGGGCTCTAGGACCCTGCCAGACTCTTGCACCTCCTTCCCAAAGGCAATGCCTCACTTACCTGGTTACCGGGAACCAGGCAGAGGGCTTTCTTGGTAGTGGTGCCTGCCCTGTGGAACGCCCTCCCATCAGATTTCAGGGAAATAAGCAACTGTCTTACTTTTAAAAGACATCTGAAGGCAGCCCTGTTTAGTGAAGTTTTTAATGTTTAATGCTGTATTGTGTTTTTAATATCTGATTGGGAGCTGCCCAGAGTGGCTGGGGAAACGCAGCCAGATGGGTGGAGTATAAATCTATATACATAAAAATGTAAACCGACCATGTTTGTGTGTCTCCACTTTTCACCGAAACCGCTTCACTGATTGCATTGAAATTTTGACACAACATCACATGCGAATACACAAAGAATCTTACACAGTTTGCTTAGACAGATGTCACACCTGAGGCAGGTAAAAGCCAATTTTAAGGAACTCAACACAGCACCATCTACTGGCCAATGACTATAATACATGACTTAGTTCCTTTCCCAAGGGTGGGGGTCAAGGAATGGAGATACAGGGGGGAGGGGCCAACACTCCCTGGGGACAACAGAGGGAGGGGTACCCTACCATCGTCCACTATGACTGAGCCACAGCAACACATGGTCGGGTCCCTCTAGTAATGAATTTGTTGTTGTTGTTGTTGTTGTTGTTGTTGTTGTTGTTGTTGTTAGGAAGGCAGCATGAGGGTTGGGGGTGTGTGTCAATTTTTGGCACCACTACACACACATACACCAAGACAGTATGCAGCCCACAGGTTCCATGTCAAAGTACTCTTGTATCCCAATTGATATGAAAAGTTGGACCGCCCTGCTCTGGACTTAACAGATTTTTTTTCTGGGGAGAGTCCTCTTTAGATGACAATGTGCAGGGGTGCCAAATTGAATAAAACATTGGGGGGAGGCACACCCCACTCTGCAAAATTGATCACATAACCAGTGCACACACTCCATTTGAGTGGCAATGCTCAGTAACTTGGGGGGGGGCAGCCCCTCACATATTTTAGGGGGGACAAAGGGATTTTGGCTCCTATGATCATGTGTATTATGTCACTTGCTTCAAACTGTGATAAATCAGCATTGCTGTGCTTGGGGGCCTCCTGCTCATCCTGCTGAATGGGGCTCTAGGCGTCTGCCCAAAAGCCTTGCCTTCATACCCCGCTGAGCCCCTGTCCAGCTGTTGTCAAATTAATATGCTGAATGAGATGGGCCTTTGGTCTGACTCAGTGTTTACCACTGATATGTTTTTACATGGTGGTGTCATGGCCTTTAAACTGATTGATGCCGCTACAGAAATATCCCTTGTTCTCCCTCCTAGAAAGGTGCTTTACTTAACCTCTGCTGTCTCATATTTCAAGATCTTTGTCATTTCCGATTAAATTATCTGCAGACGTCTCCATGCACTCTTCCAGAGCCATTAGCCAAAGGTTGCTCTGGATGCTGTGCTGTGTCGCAGAGAGCTGTTAGAAGCAGAGCGCATCCAGATGTGTTGTCATATCTGCTTGAGCTTCTCCTTGAGCAACAGGACAAAACCTGTTAGCTGTCACCAGACTTCATTATAGCCTGGAGGAAAGGATTGATGAGCAAGACACAAGTGCACACTAAGTCAAGGCTCCAACATTTATAGGTCAAATGGCTGCCATCCACAAGTCTCCAATCTGTGGCAGAGTGAAATGCCAGATTATTTCCAGAAACACTGTGACAATTGAGTTTAAATTATCATTGGGGGGGGGGGTTGGTTGGAAGGATGGATGGATGTCTGGGTTTTCATTTTTCTGCAAGAGCTTCGTATTCTTTGTAACAGATTTATACATTCCCCTTTAATAACTTGCGGTTGTGCTAGCGTCTGAAGGGGCAAAGCACTAATCCTTCTATTTGTTTTCCCTTGAAAACACTCTGCTTCACCATCTCCCTTGGCATATTTGCAAAGAGGCAGAGAGATCTGGATGAACACTATTATTATAATAAAAAATATAGATCACTCGCAGCTTACGCAGGAGTAACGTTCTGGGGATAGCATGTAAAGCCAAAATACTTTATACAGGGAACTCCCCATTTGTATGTGATTGGCATGCACACAGCTGTTGACATGCATGCCATTTTCTGCACTGCAAGGGGGCAGGGAGGGGGTGGAACAAGGCGGGCTTATGCATGTCCCATTGACGTGTGCGGTGCCTCAGAACACAACACCTGCATAAATGGGGAGTTGCCTGTTGTCAGAATTACCCATTGGAACCACCCCTACACAAGCAATCTTTCTGGAGCTCGCACACTGAATGGGTCTTACCCCTACTTGCAAGGCAAAGAACTCTGGGAGGCTTTCACACGGGCATTGGAAGGCTCTCGCGAGATCTTGTGGAGCTATCTGAGATCTTGTGAGGGCTTCAGAGACCCTAGTAAGCAAGGCAAAGAACTTAAAAACTCTTTCTGTGCCAAGAAGACACTGCATAGAAAGAACCAGCCAGCCATCAACTGCATAAAGTTGAAATCACATGTTAAATGTGCATAAGTTGTGAGAGTGGTATATACATATCCCACTTCTCCTCCAAGGAGCTCAAGGTGCTGCACAAAGTGCTCTCCTCCTCCCAATTTATCCCCACAACTACCCTGTGAGGTAGGTTAGGCTGAGATGCAGTGACTGGCCCAAGGTCACCCAGTGAGCTTCAGGGCTGAGTGGCGACTTGTCACTGTAAGCGTTATATGGTTCTTGTCACTTAGCCGAATAAAAGAAAGTTTATTACACAGTACACACATTCTGTCAGCACATGACTGTGTATATGCATGGTGCCAGGAAATAAATAAATAGAATCATATCAGGCAGTGGCAGAAGAGAGCTGGAGAGATCCTCCCTGGAGACCAAAGAGGATGTCGGTGAGGTCGGAAGAAGTCCCAAGGAGAACTGAGGTGCAACAGGGCTTCGTTTGGGCTGCTCAGCCTCCCCATCTAACAGCTAACATGAGGGGTAGCACAGCAGCAGCAGCAGCAGCAGCAACTGCCTTCCTGCACATCCTCCAGCCTTCAACTGGCCCCAGAGCTTCAGTTCTGGACATTTTGGTCTGGACTGGAGAGAGAGCAGGAGAGAGGGCTGGAGACCAGGGGGAATAGGCATTTAGAGGCTTTTTATACAGTTCTCTCCACTTTATGCAATCTTACTTATGCACCTAGGGGCCTGCAATGTAAACCTCAAGAAAATGGGGGAAAACCTGTATACTTTACGAAGTGTGCAAGTAATCTATGGGGTTCACTGCTTCAAGATATGGAGAGGATTACTGGCTTAACATTGATAAACAAATTCATGGAGAATGAGAGATCTAAGTTAACGTCATGCTGAAAATTCCTCCCACATATTTCCCAGCCATTGCCAAGAAAGAAAAGAATATTGAATTTAGAAATTATCAAAGGGGAGAAAAAACTTTGGTGAATTTTTCATTGGTGTGTATGAGAGAGAGAGTTTGTGTGTTGTACTTACCTTATTTTGTGAGTGCCCTTTCTTCTATTTTACAATATATTGCTCTGATGATCTGCATTCTGCAGCTTTCACTAGTTCCCACTCTTCTTTAAGAACCCCACAATGTGCTCAACAAGACTTCCATCAAAGGTTGTGTACATACCATACTTTTGAAGCACACACATGCACACAAATCCTGGGTAGTGCAGTTTACCCTGCACATTGCTACAATCCTGGGAGTGCTGGAAAACCTGGAGCAATCTGGGGCTGTATCAGTCCTGTCTAGCCTTTGCACATTAAGCTAGTTTCTTCAAACACCCTTCTGTATCCTCTGTCCTGGCAAGCAAGAGGTTGATTTCATGGACATGTTGAAGCTAGGCAAATAAACACTTGGGGTGTGTGTGTGCAAAGTAAAGCTGGTGAGGCTGTGGTTAGGGTGTGGGGAGAGCCCTGTGAGCCAGAAAGAGGCGCTTGGAAGGCCAAAATCACACCCTAGGCTAGAGGCTATCCATTCCTGGATTAGCCAAAATTTGCACATTTGCAATTTATACAAATTAAGTTCTAGTTCTCCCCCTGGAGCAACAGAGAACAACTTTGTCCCCATCATCTCTGTGACATCTCTTCAGATAGTGACAATCACTATCATAGCTCACCTCCCCCCTCTCTTTTCCAGGCTAAACATACCCCAGGTTGTTCAGTCATTCCTTACATGGTTTGTAGCGTCCCCCAACTTAGAGACTAACTAAGTTTGTCATTGGTATGAGCTCATCTGAAGAAGTGTCCATGCACATGAAAGCTCATACCAATGACAAACTTAGTTGGTCTCTAAGGTGCTACTGAAAGGAATTTTCTTACAGAGTTTGGTTACCAAACTCCACTGCCATTATAATTATCTTCCTCTAGATATGCTCCAGTTTGTCACCCATTTTCATCTAAAATGTCTGTTTGGTGGCTTCTCCTTTTAAGCCAACACATTTTAAAATAAACTTGCAGCATGGCTCTGGGTGAGGTATGGATGAGTGGCTTTGGGGCTGCCACAACAGCCAGCTAACCAGCACTGAACAGACAGATAGGGTAGTAGGAGGGACCTAGCTTTATAATCACTACACATCACATGGGCCAGAAAATCAATTCTCTGCATAGCAGACTTCTCTGGGAGGCAAAAGAAATGAGTTGCTCTGAATATAGGTTCAGTTAGCAGGTTTGTCCCTGCTAATATTTGGATTCACAGTGGGCTCACTATTCAACCTACAGATGTCTGCCTTTCAGCATCCAATGGTGGCTCCAGGAACAGAGTGTTCAGAAATGCATACCCAAAAACTGGGATCAAGAGTTTGCAGGGTGGGGGGGGGCAAGGAACCTGTCATTGCCTACTGTCTTCAAGGCTCAGCTCTTATAGTCAGAAAAGGACAAGTAGTATAAAATGAGTTGTTTTCTTTATCTCTTTCTCATAATAAGCAGATGCAAACTGAACTATCCAGCATAAGCAGATGCGTTCATTCGTGCATAATTTGATCCATTTGGGTTATGTGGTTGCGGAGTTATTAAATTAACGTGTAATTCTTTTCTGTTTGTGTTTATTTTACACCCTCTTCCCCCGCAAGAGTATACTATAGCCTTATCCATAATTTTCACTTTGAGGGAACACCTTAAACAATCCCATGAGGACAGAAAGCATATGGCATTACTTTATCATCTCTTCTTTCTGCTCGTGGCCTGACCAGTGTTTGCTTTTCACAGCTGCACCCAGCATCTGTTTTTCATCTCATCCCATCACTGTATCCACCCAGAGATATAACAAATATTACCCTCTTGGTGTTTCATCTTCCTTGTTCTGTCATACTTTTCAAGCTTGGTGAGCTGATTTCCAAATGATCTCCTCTCCCTGTGCCTTCATATTATTTATTATTTAACAGCAGGGCTGGCGTCAAGGGTAGGTTTTCTTGGGGACCTGCCAAGGCCCACGCCCCTGCAGGAGGACAACAGCCAACCCTTGAAGACTCCTGACTCTGCATCGGGATACAGCCTTGCCCAGACTTTGAACCTGAGGGTTCTTCAGAAAGTCCCTTCAACAGATCCCCATACTACCATTGATCCTGAAAAGTCATCAGACCTAGACATCTCTGCACCAGAACTGAAGGTCCCCATACTAGGTGCTTGGATTCCTGTTGGGCTCTCACACACAACCCTCCTATCTCTTGCAGGACCACAATAGCTGTGAAGATGCTAAGCCAGGCTAGAGTTTCAGAGATGCCACCAAGGTGCCCAGCTAGCTAGAATGAGGTTACCCAGGAGGAGGAGGGAAGTGCATGGAATCACCTGCCAGGACCAGGAAGGGGTTGAGCATCCAGCTGCTATATAACATCTGGGTGGGTGGGTATTTAACTAATGCCAACAGCTCTAGCACCAAGCTTAAAGCAGCATATGGAAACAGAGCTTGGGGAAAATTGCAGGGGTGAGGATCACCACCTGGCCCCATTTCCTACAGTGTCATTTCCCCTTTCCTGCCACATCAGCTTGGCCATGTTTAAGAGAATCCAGTCCAGATCAGCAAGCAGTAACACCTCTCCTGAAGTTGGTGGGGGGCTCATGGTGAAAGCAAACGTCTTCAAGTGCCAGTTAGGAATGAAGCCCATTACTGGGGCAGGGGGTGTCTTGGTAGACAATCAGGAGATTGGAGGCTGGAATGCTCACAAAGGGGGAGTTCACAGCCAGGGAGAGGGGGAGTGGCAGCATAGACATTTGCCACCTATAGCAAAAATTATACGTCCAGCACTGTTTGGGGCTGCAATCCTTTGCATGGTTAACTGGGAGTAAGTTCCCCAACAGAGGGCTCATCCATACTTCTGCTTGTCCAGTGCCTAGAAAGCAAGGGGCTGAGTGGTTTCCCCCCTTGCAAACATCAATCTCGAGAAAACCCCAATGTCTGTTGCTCTGATTGAGTGCTAAAGAGTGATTTTCCCAGGGGTAAATGCAGCAGGGCAGGAGAAAGTGTAGACGAGCCCTGAGCATGTATTACTTCTGAGAAAATGTGCATAAGATTGGTCTGTAAGTTTCATCAGTTTTGTATATTAAGCTATAAGTGGCTTGTTAGAGCCATAACACAAGAAAGTAGGTATTACGATTGTGATTCTGCTCCCTGCCCTGAGGGTGAGGAAAGGAAATCTCTGAGTCTTCCCCATTGCTTCAAATTTTGTGTAATACATCCCTGTGCTTGCCCTGTGTCAATCCTTTCTCTGCAAGGCCTATCACCTTTGGGCTCAAATATAAAATATCCCCTGGTCATTGCTCTATAGCACAGGGGCACTGGCCATGGCATTACTTCTGATTGTTCAGGCACTGCTGCCGACTAGGTGTATTTTAAGATCAAGGGTCATTGCAGGAAAACCACAGTGTGTGGTTATGGGCACACACTCAATTTTCAACGGCTTTGTGGAAGTGAAAGCACATTTATGGTCCTTATGTCTACCGTGGGAGTCTTCAGATATATACCAGGGATGGGGAACCTGTAGCCCTCCAGATGCTCAGCTTTCATCAGCCTCATCCACCATTTTTAATGGCCAGGGATTACTGGAGCTGTAGTCAAGAAACATCTGGGAGGCCACAGTAAGGCTCATACACACTTAGCTTTGCTCCACATTTCTAGGCACAGGTCTAGGCTTTTGAGTGTTGGGTTTTCCTAAGGAAAGCAGTGAGGCAAGGGCTCAGACATGGACTGGGAAAGCACAGACCTGTGCCTTGAAAGCGCAAAAGGTAAGCAAAAGGTAAGGCCTAAGCCATCCCTTGTGCATAAGATGCATGAGAAATCTTAAGAAGCAAAGGCAGCAGTCAGGAAACACAGGGATCTGTTGACAGCTGCCCCATGTGGTGAGCCATTGAACTGCAAGTGGCAACTTCACAATGAAATACCCTGTTTTCCCGAAAATAAGACATACCCATAATAAAATAAGCCGTAGCAGGATTTCTAAGCATTTGCGCAATATAAGCCATTCCCCGAAAATAAGACATAGTGATAGGTGCGGTTCTGGAGGGCACCAAGGAAGAGGCGAGGTTGGACACGTAATAAAAATAAGACATCCCCTGGAAATAAGCCATAGTGTGTCTTCTTGAGGAAAAATAAATATAAAACAGTGTCTTATTTTCGGGAAAACACAGGTACCTTCCAGCCCTTGAATGGTTTTACTCTGGCAGACCATTGCATCCTCCTGGACAGCAGGAAGGAGTGTGAAAGAGCTTCCAATTCCAATTGACTGTTGTTTGAGCAGCAAGGTCTTCTTGTACCTTTGCATCCTTGGTTGCACTTCAGCCCTGCTTCCTCATTTGTTCTGTTTTTTACTTTTTCTCTTGTCCTGAGTATTGGCTTGTCCCATAGCTCCTGGGCCGGGGCTGGTTTAAGGGCCTAAGCAGTATACACTAGGTCCATATTGCTAAAGAAGAACATAAAGTTATCAAACAAGTTTAATGCAAATGTATTCAAATGAAAGAGAAAATTTAGAAACATAGGCACTTCTACAACCTAGCATTGGTTGCTGCAAAGACATGAAAAAATTCCCCCAGGAGACTCAAGATGGCATAAATGCATGAATTTGCTTTTCCCCTTCTTCCCCCACCTTCTCAATAACAACAACCTTGTGAGATAAGGCCCAAAGTCACTAGTGAGCTTCACAGAGCTAGGGATCTGAGGACATAAAGTGGGGTAGCTAACCTCCAGAAATTATTGGAATACAACTCACATCAGTCCCAGGAGAACTTGGCCCACAATTCACACACCACTCATAGTTTTTTTTTTTAATAATTATTTTTATTAAGGATTTTCGTGGGTTACAAAGGTAGTGCAGTGTCTCATGCATCATTTTTACACATCAATTTTACTTATTAAGACATTATGAGGGAGGGGGGAAAGAGGTGGGTAGGATGGGGAGTTGGATGTGGTGGATCGTCGATGTTTCTGTTTTTCTTGATATGTGTAGGGGTTTGGCGTCAGCGTCGTTTGTGCAGCTTCTCTGTTGGTGAGAGAGGTCGGGATTCATCTTAGGATGTGTTTGCTCATTTGTGGTTGGCTGTGTTTAGTTTCTTGTGTGAGTGGGGAGGGAGGATGGACAGCACTCATAGTTAAACTCACTCCAGCAGGCCACCAACTTGGGTGGCTTCAAAAGAGAATTAGACAAATTGGAAGATAAAGATATCAAAGGCTGCTAACCCTGATGGGTATGTTCTACTTTCACACTAGGAGGGAATAATGTTTCTTAATACCAGTTGCTGGAAACCACAGGAGAGGGGAGAGCTATAGAACCCAGGCCCTGCCTTCGGGCTTCCCATAGGCATCTGGGAAGAGGAGGCTGGACTAGATGGGCCACTGACATGATCCAGCAGGCAATGCTTATGTTCTTATGATGATGGGAGGTGTAGTCTAGCAATATCTGGAGGGCACTACCTTGGGACGTGAGTGCCACAGAGCCTAGGGCTTGCCGATCAGAAGGTCGACGGTTTGAATCCCCACGACGGGGTGAGCTCCCATTGTGCAAGTAGATAAATAGGTACCGTTCTGGAGGGAAGATAAAAGGCACTTCCATGTGCTGCTCTGGTTCGCCAGAAGCAGCTTAGTCATGCTGGCCACATGACCTGGAAGCTGTACGCCGGCTCCCTCGGCCAATGATGCGAGATGAGCGCCGTAACCCCAGAGTTGTCCATGACTGGACCTAACGGTTAGGGGTCCCTTTACCTTTACTTTTACCTTGGCTACACTTGGCTGAAGGCATTAGCTGTATTATCCTAATGGTTATTTACCTTGCTTGCTCCTAGCTCACCTTGATCTGCTAGCTGAAATCAAAACTTGACAGCAGCTTCCAGTGGAAATCTGAGATTCCCCATCACTAATAGCTGAAGAATACAATACACCAAGTAAAGGCGATCTATACAACTTTGAATTTGCATGATTTATGCAGACTACCAAGCCCAGCTTTGTTAGCACAGAATTTGGGTTGCCTCAATGTGACATTTGTTCAACCTCCCTGCTCCCAAAGTACGCTGTGTATTGTGTCATGTTGGGAATACAGAATGTGTGAGAATGACCAAATGCTTATCATTGAACCCTTGTCCTTTTCGCTAACCTCCTTGCCCTGGCCTCAAAAAAAAGGGGGGGGGTCTTTCCTGAAGAGAATGGGAATGGGAGGTTTCCCTTTCCATAGACAATTTTACTTAAAAACTAACCAACCAATCTGTTTGCAGTTTTAATCCCCATCAAAGGACATATAGCTCCCTCTTGTGGTAACATGTCCAGATTTAACTGGCCAGAGAAAGGCTCCATGAAATAAATTAACAGGGCCCACACTTTTTAGGCACTGGACCAGCAGAAGTGTGGATGAGCCCTCATAGCTGAATCTTACTTCATCACCAACAACTGCTCAGCATATCTGAGAGCAGAAGGCTAGTTTTGAGGGTGCACAACAGGCCTGTGATACACATAGCTCTGCAGCAGAAAGGAATGACCTGTGATTTCAGAAGGAATGGCTAAAGGCTCCATCCACCACCCCAGTATCAGCCACCTGAGGTGATTGCCTCAGTCCACCTAATGGTAGGGCTAGTCCTGAGCACAACAATAAGGACTCTTTTCAGTGATAGAAAGACAATGGCCAAGGTCTCGGAAGCAGCAGATGAAGTGGTTGATGTGGTATTAAAAATGGTGGGGTAGACGTAGGGCTGACTCAAGGCCTTTTGGTATCTGAGGCCATAAACATCACTGATTCTCCACTAGTGCACTGAACAGCTCCTGTTCATCTCACTGGGGCTTGTGTTTTGTACCAGTTATGTTATGTATTCAGTGATCTGTGTTTGCCTGAGCTTGAGTCTGGACTAAGGATTCTGAACTCTTGTGTTCTGCATAGTTACATGTTGTCCAATCACAGAACATTTCAGGATTTTGGCCTCTGCTATTGGCCCTTGAACTCTGAGTCATGATTCACAGTCTGGAAGTGTAGACAGCCAATCACGTTGGGAGTGGGAGTAGCTCAGGCCTCTGTTTTCTAGTTTTGTAGTTCAATAAAGGTCCTTGCTGTTATCACTGTGTCTTGCCTCATGGGAACCCACCTACACCAGACTTTAAGAAGACATCTGAAGGCAGCCCTGTTTAGGGAAGCTTTTAATGTTTAATAGATTATTGTATTTTAATATTCTGTTGGAGGCCGCCCAGAGTGGCTGGGGTGACCCAGCAAGATGGATGGGGTATCCTGTAATTATTATTATTATTATTATTATTATTATTATTATTATTATTATTATTATTATTATTATTATTATTACACTTCAAGTTAGATCAGAGATTTGTTTTTCTACCCTGCTGCTGCCCTTCATTGTGATTGACTAGATATCTGTCACCTGAGTTGGCCACCTCATGCCACAGTGACACCTTTGGGGTCTAGCTTTTGACAAAGTACTAAACCCGTGTCCTAGCTATTCTGCTTCAGAACATAAGTAAGGTCAAATTATTTGGGGGGTAGGGGCAAATCATTCCATTAAGAAAACTGGCAAAACATGGAGAAACATTCTAGCCTTTTCTTCTCTCAAACCTGCTGGAGTTTTACACTTGCCCAATGTTGCTTATCCCATAAACTAGGAGTGGGGGGACTGGATCTGGCCAGATCATTCTCTCCCCCATCCAACACTGGCCATATATGAGAAAGGGTAGGAAATACCCTGGGAGTAAGACACATTGAACTCATGGGGATTCATGGAAGAAAGAGCCGTTTGCACATATCTGACTTCTTCATCATTTCGTAAAAAAGAAAGCATATTAGTGCTCCCCGCAAATGCTATGTTTTTTTCTAAATCCTATCCAAGGGTGCAGAACATCTGTCAGTATGCATTAAAAAGGTTTTATTGTTAGAAGAACTGAGCCAAAAACACAGTTCCATAGTTCCAAAAATAAGGAACCATCCCTGTAATTCGCAAACCACAGCTCAAGGCTGAAAAGGCATAATATGGGAACATCAATAAAGGCATGGAATGTGCTGGCTATCTATGTTCAGAGGTGCATCTGCACCACAGAATTAAACAGATTATTATGATAATTCCTTATTCCCAGAACCAAGGAAGGTTCTGTATACAGAGTGAGGCCATTGGTCCATCTAGTTTGCAGACCTACCTGGAGATGTTGGGTATTGGACCTGGGACCTTCTGCATGCAAGGCAGATAGTGCTGCCACAGAGCTCTTAGGCCCCATGCATACATTTCTGACATGTATGGTGTGATTGTGTAGACAATGGAACTGGATCATACTTTTAGCCCCATCCATGCCATTGCTCTTCCTCTTTGAACAACTGCATGTTGCATGCAGTACTCCGCATACGAAGGCCAGTGAAGAGGCTTACATGTAGAGGCTTTGTGTAATGCAGATACCAGAGGCAGCCACCATTAAAAAGGGTCTGCCTCCTTTGGTTAATCAGGGACTGTTTTGACATATGTACACACCACATAAATACCACTCATGAGACCAACACTCCCTTCCAGCCTCATTCATATGAGAGGATGCAGGGAATAATGCCCACAGCTATTCAGAAATAACCACTAAATTCAATGGGGCCTATTCACAGGGAAGTGAATACTGTATAGGATTGTCGCCTAAAACAACCAGAGTCCTCTGCTCTCTTCCATTGTTCTGCTTTTCCAGAGAATTCTGGCGCTGATCCTCTCTGATCCTGGGGCTGATCCTCTTCTCAATTATCACATAGGCTGCAGTCTTTGCTCACCCTCCCAGGCTTCCTGGCAGGAGAAGCAGTGGATTACCATGGCAACAAAGCCACACCTTATCTTCTTAGGCTGCCATATACACTATAAAGTGGTGCCTCGGTTTATGAACACAATTGGTTCCAGAGGTCTGTTTATAAACTGAAGCATTCATAAACTGGAGCGAACTTTCCCATTGAAAGTAATGGAAAGTGGATTAATCTGTTCCAGGGAGTCCGCGGAGTACTTAAACTGAAGTGTTCATAAACTGAAGCAAACTTTCCCATTGAAAGTAATGGAAAGTGAATTCATCCGTTCCAGATGGGCCCGTGGCGTTCGTAAAACGAAAATCCGTAAACCGAGGTGTTCGTAAACCGAGGTTCCACTGTACATTTAAAGCAGCATCATACCACTTTAAAGAATCATGACTTCAATCCAAAGGATTCTGACAACTTTGTACCATGAAAAACTACAGCTCCCAGTATTTTTTTTTGGGGGGGGGGGAGAATAACCAATTAATGTGGTATGATGCTTGTTTAAATTATATAGCTCAGATGGAGCTTTAGTCTGGCCTTTCTTTGGCTAACATTGTCTGTGACTCTGCTGCTGTGACAACTGGGATGTCATTGGGCTGCATAGGTGCCAAGTTCTGGATTGAAAAATCCGGGATCAGCAGCGCCGCGGCACCGGAGGTCGCTTCTACGCACTTCCAGACATGCGTAGAAGCGACTTCTGGCACTGCGGACATTTTGGAAATGGGCACAGCGGCATCGAAAGTCGCAGCACCAGAAGAACATGGCCACCGGCAGCAGCACCATAATCCGGGGGAATACGGGGTATTTTGCCATTTGGGACACCTGCAGGAAACGGTAAGAAAATACAGGGGTTTCTCAGGGAAAATGGGGTACCTGGCAGCTATGTTGGGCTGTTCGGACATTGTTGCAACCTCCTGGGTCAAGCCCAGACACCTCTATTATGTGAGATGTAAAACTGCAATCAAATACAGTGGTACCTCGGTTTATGAACACAATTGGTTCCGGAAGTCTGTTCATAAACTGAAGCGTTCATAAACTGAAGCGAACTTTCCCATTGAAAGTAATGGAAAGTGGATTAATCCGTTCCAGACGGGTCCGCAAAGTACTTAAACTGAAGCGTTCATAAACTGAAACATGGGTGTAATTGGTTCCGGAAGTCTGTTCATAAACTGAAGCGTTCATAAACTGAAGCGAACTTTCCCATTAAAAGTAATGGAAAGTGAATTAATCCGTTCCAGATAGGTCCGCGGCGTTCATAAACCGAAAATTCATAAACCGAGGTGTTCATAAACCGAGGTTCCACTGTACAGTGGACATGTTAGGGGATGGTTTGTACCACTCCGGAGAAGGCTTCCTGTTTCCTCCTGATCTGGGACAGACTTCCACTACATGTGACTTGAAGAGGGTGTGGTCTGTTGTACTAGCATAGAGGAGCACACAGCCTCCATGTTCTGATCCGTGTGTGTTCTCCATTTTGTTTAGTCGCAGTCACTTGGGACTAACTTCTTTATGGAATAGTTCTAGTTGTTATGTAACCTAAGCCTGCCTTCAGGGATATGTCTGTGAACCTGAATGAATCTGTGAGTAAACTACTTTTATGTTAACGTTAATTCTTGTGTTTATTCTTTTTAAGAGGGATTAGAAGGGATTTTACCAGGAAGGAATCTTTAATAGTAAGACTCAGATGAGTCAGCAACAAGCTGATCGCTGCGTAGTTTTAAAAGGGGGATGTTTGGAACTCTGCTAGAATATGAAACTTGCTAGCACAAGTTAGGAAGGATATCATTAAATAATATATCCTCTCCTGCCTCCTTAATCATCCCCACACATTATAGCTGGTGTTCAGGGGGAATAATTGGAGAATCGATCCTTAGTTGCATTGAGGCACTTTTTAAATTATTTATCCCCCTAACATAACAATCAACATCCAGGTGAATGCCCTGGCTTATTTGGTGGCAGCAGGCATGGATTCAATTATCGTAAATTATTGGGGTAAAATTGCAGTTCCAGTGACTTGCATTCCATGCTCCACCCTTCCATGCTGTTTATGACAATCTATAAACAGACCTCTGTGTGCCTGACTGGCAAATCAGAGCTGTAATCTTGTTTCCATCTTGCCTGGGAGTATACTCAAGGGAATACTTCCTAAACCAACAGCTCAAATTGAAGCCAAAACCAATACATTTATGAAGTCATAGTACCTTGTAAATATGTGGTTCTTCACACAGAGAGGCCTCAAAAGATGAACGGTTGCTTCTGGTTTGAAAGTGGCAATTGCATTTTGGAGTTAACAGAGTTTTTCGGGAAACCAAAGTTCATTCAGCTCCCTGTATCTATGCATTTATTTGCAATATTTATATGCCCTGTCCACATTTCCCCACCAGTTTGCAATTTCTTTAAAAAAAGTCCTCATGGTTCGAATTTCTCCTAAACAAAGCTGGTGCTATGATGATGCACCCTGAGGCAATTGCCTCTGGGGGGTGAGATCCTGCTGGGCTTGCTGCTTGCCTGTGAAGCCACTGCCAACCAAGCAGGCTGATGGTGAAACAGCCACCTCAGCTGCCACCAAAATGGCACCAGTGCCAAAATCTGCAGCCTGCCCTGAGACTTCTGCTCCAGCTGCTGCCACTCTCTGACCTTGGTAGCAGTGCTGAACCCAGAGGGGAGGAGCCACTGGAGCCAAAAGACCAACCCACAGCTTCTTCAAGGGACTTCTAGCTCACTGGGCTTACATTCATTTTGTGTTCACTGCTGCTACCGCTGGGAACAACACTGAGTTACTTTTCACTACACTGAGTGTTACAGGTATTTTATATGTTTTTTTTTTTTAAAAAAGCTGTGCATTTACTCTGAAGTAAGCTCACCTGCTTGCAATTGCAGGTGGTGGGGGTTATTGTGTGCCTTGGATTTATATTTGGATGTCTTTTAAAAACTGCATTTACTCAGAAATAAGCCAAACTGCTTGCAAATGAGTGGGATATTGTGTGTCATGGATTCCAGCAAAACTAGTGACATACTAGTCTTAAGCACATTTATTTGAAAGTTAGTCACAGTTTGAATGCAAAGGTCTGGAGCAGGATTTTGCTTTGCAGGGAGGCAATTGCAGAGGAATGGTGGGACAAACCAGCTGGGGAACCAGGGCTGGCTCTAGGTAGACCCCCGGTGGTGCGGTGTGCTAGGGCGCCGGGCCGGTAGGCAGGGTGCCGGGCGGCAAACATGCTGCACCCTGTGAGGGCGGGGACACCGGAGCGATCTCTGCCCCTCAGCGCCAGGGCGGCCGACCTGCTCGAGACTGCCCTGTGGGGAACCACCAAAGGAAGAAGGCTCAGTGCCCAGGAACTGGTGGGACAACAATGATTTTTGCCTCATATCACATTTTTACAGAGCAATATTCTGCTTTACAACAGGATCTGACCAAAGGCACTTAGTCCTTCGTCCTGTTCTCAAAGTGACCAAGCAGGTGAAGGAAGTTTGGGAGCAGAAACTGAGTGCAAAAGCATTTTCTCCACTTGTGATTTCAGCAACTGACAGTATCCATTGATAGCCATTGATAACTTTATGCTGCATGAATTTGAATCATCCGTATTTTAAATCATCTGTGTTAGTGGTCATCACTACATCTTCTAGTAGTTAATGCTACAGTTTTAAATACAGTATGTGTTGTGTGAAGAAGCACTTCCTTTCCTCAGTCTTTTTTATTATTGATTTTTCCATGTACATATACTTCTTCTAACAATGTATCGTTAACAATTTTTCATATTTCCACCCTGGGCTTCCCTCATACTCCCATTTTGTTTTATTTCCATATTGTTCACCCTACGTATTGTTTCCCCCCAAATTTCCCAATACATATAGTCTTATTTTTTGTTGTATACAGCCGTGATTGTTTACTCAAATGAGTCCATTTCTTTATGTTGCCTCTTCATATGTGTTGTAAATGGTTCCCATTCTCTTTTGAAGTCTTTGTTGTCCTTTTCATGTAATTTTTCTGTTAGTTTTGCCAGTTCTGAATATTCCATAAGTTTTCCTTGCCATTGTTCTTTCGTTGGTATTTCTTCTGCCTTCCAAGTTTGTGCTAATATAATTCTTGCTACTGTAACTGCATACATAAATAATTTCCAATTTTCTTTTTTTACATCTTGGTCTACTCTAAAATTCCTAGGAGGAATGCCTCTGGTATCTTAACAAAAGTCTTTTAAAACATTTTTCTCAATTCATTATATATCATTTCCCAATAATTTCTAATCTTTTTGCATTCCCACCACATATGATAGAATGTACCATCTTTTTCTTTACATTTCCAACAAGTTTTTGATCCCTTTTTATACATTTTGACCACTTTCTCTGGTGTTATATACCATCTATACATCATTTTCATATAATTCTCTTTCAGTAAGATACAATCTGTAAATTTTAGATTCACCTTCCACATCTTTCCCCAATCTTCAAATTGTATATTATGACCTAAATCCTGAGCCCACTTTATTTTTGCTGACTTTACCATTTCATCTAATGTTTCCCCATAAAGTAGGAGATTTTTTTTTACATTTTTTAAAGTAATTTCGTGTCACTCTTGACTATCTCTTTTTGAAAGTTTGAAACTATATAACAATTTTTTTTCTTATTGTCTTCCTTAAACTGTTCATTCAATCGTCTATGATGTAACCAACTTTGTAAAAAGGTCTTCCTTTCCTCAGTCTTAAATATTCCACCATTCAGATTCACTTCATGCATTATTACTATTTATGATGCAGAGAGTTTTCCTATCCACTTTTCCCACATCATTCATACCCTATTCCAAAAAAATGCAGCCATTGCAAACAGCATTTTGAGACATTTCAAAAGCAAGCCACATACTCATATAAAAGTAGTTTGAAGAATTTATGAGAGAACAAGTTAAAAACAGCATCAATATGCACCATTCAGACTCTGAAACTTAGTTTAGCATTTCGACTAAAACCAGCATGAAAGAAAGGGGTTTTCAAGGCTCATTGAAAATCCAGCACTGATGGAACCAGTAAATTGCAAGAACTTGGGCCAGGAGGAAGATGAATTTCAAGTAAATCTAAAAAAGGTTTTATTTATGTAATGATGAATTCAAATAGGAATCAATTCCAATATGAAAATAAATAAATTCCAGTGAAAAAATAAATTCCAGTGAAAAAAATCCCAGGACAAGGCCCTGTTTCGACAATTCTTCATCAGCAATGTTTTAATGAAATTCCTTCAGTAGCACCTTAAAGACCAACTAAGTTTTTATTTTGGTATGAGCTTTCGTGTGCATGCACACGAAAGCTCATACCAAAATATAAACTTAGTTGGTCTTTAAGGTGCTACTGAAGGAATTTTTTTATTTTGCTTCGACTCAGACCAACACGGCTACCTACCTGTAACTAGAACAATGTTTTAATGGTCAGAGTGTACCAAGTATGTTTGCCTCCAGAAATTCCAGCGGGTTCAGAATGCCGCGGCGAGACTCCTTATGGGGTCCTCACTGCAGGATCACATTCATCCAGTGCTACATCAGCTGCACTGGCTCCCAGTGGAGTACAGGATCAGGTTCAAAGTGCTGGTTTTAACTTTTAAAGCCCTATACAGCCTAGGACCCCCATACCTACGGGACCGCCTCTCCTGGTATGTCCCACGGAGGACCTTACAGTCTGAAAATAATAACATCTTGGAGATCCCGGGCCTCAGGGAGATTTCAGGGCCTGCAAGACGGAGTTGTTCCGCCAGGCCTTTGGTCAGGGCTCACCCTGACTCTCCTTCTCTTTTTGTATAACTACAGTGGTACCTCGGGTTACAAACGCTTCGGGTTACAAACACTTCGGGTTACAGACTCCGCTACATCTTATCTGTCCAAAGTTTCACAGATCCTTTTCAAGCTGAGCCAGGCTTCTTTTAACTTACAAACTTTTATACAGTCATACCTCATGATACGTCCGCTTCATGTTGCATCTTTTCAGGTTACGGATGCGCCGAACCCAGAAGTCCCGGAATGGGTTACTTCCAGGTTCGGCATGTCTGTAACCTGCACGCATGCGCAGAAGTGTCATATTGCGTCATGTGCAGATGCGGTGCTTCATGTTGCGGCCTTTTCATGTTGTGAACGGGCTGCCGGAACAGATCCTGTTCGCAACATGAGGTACCATGCCTAAGGAGTCTCCAGTGTATGCAGATTCTGGGGATAGCAGAGAAATTCAGTTCAAATCACAGTGGAACAGAAACCAGCAAATCTGCACTTCTCAAAACAATGCAAAACCAAAATGTAGCTATCCTTCAAAACGGATACTTCTCCAAATTTTGTGATGCAGTTCTCCAAACCCCCCCATATGTGTACAAATATGCTAATATTGGGAGAGTTTTCATATGCTAATGAAAATTGCATCATACAGAAATGAACTCTATTACAGCCATCTGCTTGCAGAAATGTGTTTATATTAGGAGAAATGTGCACTAAATTATTGACAAATTTTTATGAGGACTTTAAAAAAATGCAAACTGAATCTGAAATGTGACAAACTGCATATAAGATAGGGAGAAAGAGAAACAAAGAGAAACTGGATGTGATGGGTTCGTCCATCCCTAGCAGAAACCACTGAATTTAAAAGAAGAATAGCAAATCAGTCAGTTACCACTAATCTAAAAGACAAGATATGCATTGTGCAGAAACATTCTGTTTTTACTGTAAGTTCATAGATTTGACCCTGATTTGCAAGTTTTCATTTAACAGAAACAATAACCGATAAGTCATAGCTGCCAAGTTTTCACTTTTCTCGCGAGGAAGCCTATTCAGCATAAGGGAAAATCCCTGTAAAAAAGGGATAACTTGGCAGCTAAGGATAAGTGTGCATGCACACAAAAGCTCATACCAATGAGAAACTTAGTCTCTAACTAGAACATTTGATCAATGACACATTCTTCCACCAGAGGGAGCTAAGAGCAGTGCCAATAATGTTGCCTGTCTAGAGACCTGTTGGTAAGCAATGTGCAAGACAAATTGGATCCTTCAATAAATTACTGCAAGTGCTGAGCCACAGATACTTTTAATATATGCCAGAACCGGGGGGGGGGGGTACCTACAAACCAACTAAAACAAACTATCATTAGAAAGACTTGGGAACAGTTAAGCTTGATTTATTTAACAACAATGCTAAGGAAGGAAGAAAATGATCAAAGGGAACTAAATAAATGGCATCCAGTAATGATTCGTGTGAAAAGAAATTTAGGAATGGGATTGTGGCGCTCATCTCACTTTCTGGCATTTGTCCACAGGCAGCTTTCCGGGTCATGTGGCCAGGAAGACTAAACTGCTTCTGGTGCAACGGGACATCATGACTGAAGCCAGAGCGCATGGAAACGCCATTTACCTTCCCGCCACAGTGGTACCTATTTATCTACTTGCACTGGTGTGCTTTCGAACTGCTAGGTTGGCAGGAGCTGGGACAGAGCAACGGGAGCTCACTCCATCGTGGGGATTTGAACTGCTGACCTTCTAGTCAGCAAGCCCAAGAGGCTCAGTGGTTTAGACCACAGTGCTACCTGCGTCCCTAAAGTGGGAAGGGGCCCTGAGGGTCATCTAGCCCAGTCCCCTGCAATGCAGGAATATAGAATCCTAAGGATTCAGGGCATCCCTTAACCTGTTACCCACCCGTCAAGCACCAATGGAGCACTGGTGGTAGAAGAGGGGTGGTTATGGAGGTTTCTATAGTTCCTATAAAGAGGCCTCTAAGGGTAACATAGAATTGAGTCATGAGAACAGATTATGGAAGTATATTCAGTGGTTTTAACCCACCTTCCCCCCACTATTAGCAAACATAGAGTTATATAGAAGGAATGGATCACTCTTCCCACATACTTTGATCACTGTCAGAAGTTTGAACAATTAGTAATTGGTGGTTTTTTGTTCAGAAAAAAAGGATTGTGGTATTAAAAACATATGAAAACTGGCTGTGGCTGAAAAGGTAACACACAATTTCCATGTCACTCAAACCAGGCACTTTAAAGCCATGACAACCATGGGACAGACCAATTATCATCCATTCAACTACAGATAATGGCTATCATAACATCCACAAATATCAATGAATGTCAAACAGCATCACTGTGACAGGTTGGTGGTTGTCTTCATCTCCGCAAGCGAAACTCCACCCAGACTCAAAACCAACCAGCATTAGAATTCTTAACTAACTTGGAATCTAACTGTACCACTGAGGGTTAGGGGGGTGGGAGGGTGGGGAATTCGAGAAGTTTATTTCCTGTTATTTTGCCTTACTAGTTGTTTTTATTTATAGCTTCGTAAAATTATATAAAATCCAATAAAAAAAGAGGGCTGTTGCCATATGATATTTCCAAGAGTCAGTTGATCAATGATACGTCCAGACCAGATGGGGAGAAGGAAAAACATTTCTAGTTAATATGAGTAAAGGAATATTATCTGCAACATTATGTAAACCAGTTAAGAGTTTTCAATAAGTATTTTATAAATCCAATAAAATAAAATATTAAGTACCCTTCAAAAGAGTGTATATGTATATATATATATCCATTTAGACTATACTCTTGTTAGATTTTTTAAAAGTGTATAGAATTCTGTAAGTCATCTATTAGAGCTTTAAAAATGAGTAAATGATGTGGACTAAACATATTTGGTACTTATGAAAGAGACAAAACATTAATAATAAAGATTCTGTATAGTCAAGAATCGACATGATGTCAACTGCCATTAGCCCAGATGGAAAACAGCAATTAGATTTGTTTTCTGATGAAATTAAAAATAATAATGGGGGGAAATATGACATTAAAATAATGGTTGCAAGTCATCAGAAGCAAACAAAATCTCTTCTTATAATTGAATAATTGCCAAGGAATTCGGCTGCCCATGAATGCATAGGGAGGGGAACACTGAAGGATCCTGAGTCCATAGTTTCCTTACCCTTACAATGAAATGTTAAAACCCAAAAGATGGGTACACATCTCTGTTTGGCTATGATACCCCTAAAGCTTCCATGCCCCTACAAGGGAATGGGAATTCCACCAGGGGCAATTATAGTGTTTCCTTTGCAGTGGCAATGATAAAAAAAGCTTTTAAAAAAATCTTTCTTTTTTGCCTACTGTTCGGATACTGGCAGGCAAAATAATTTTTCTGCTCCCTAAGGCCCCCTGAAATGTACCAATTTATTCTGTTTTGTATATACAATTTATACATCAGTGTCTGTCCTCCGGTGGAGGTGGGTCCAATGGTCCATAAGCAGGAACTGCCCCACCACCCTCAATCTTTCCTCACCTGCCTTCATTCTTACAACCAGTTCAGGAAGCAGAACCTCCTGTCAGCTTCTTCCTCCTCAGTCTCAATGCTGCCCTTGTAGAACTCAAAAGGGACAAGTATGGGAGACAAATATAGAATTAGTTAGCTCTGGCTATGTTGCCCCTGTCTACACCAACAGTTGATTCCCCAGCACTCCACCCTACCAGTTCCAGTAGTCATGAGCCACCACTGGTATCCTCTGTGGGTGTTGATATGCTTTATACATTGTATGCTTGGGAGAGTGGCCAAACCCACTTTTAGTCATGCCCACCTTAGGCATATGACCCCTAAGGTTGACTAAGGGTGAATGTGGGCACTGGATGCAGGGGGAGGTTAGTCTACCCTGTTTCTCATATTTTAAGACATACCCATAAAATAAGCCATAGCAGGATTTTTAAGCATTCAAGGAATATAAGCCATACCCCGAAAATAAGACATAGTGATAGGCGCAGCAGCAATGCCGGCTGCGGCCGGAGGAGGAGGAAAAAATAAGACATCCCTTGAAAATAAGCCATAGTGTTTTTTTTTGAGGAAAAAATAAATATAAGACGTGTCTTATAATATGAGAAACACGGTATTGGTCACTGGTCTTACAACGACCTATTGAGAGAATATTTTCATTACAACCAATCCTAGAGAGGTTGGCATTGAGGGCATTCTCCTCTCAAGTATTGTTCTATTCATCCCATTTCTCACCACAATTGCTATGTGTGCCCCAATGTGAATTTCCATAGGTTTCAGTGCTCATCCAGTTTTTGTTTTCCTTTTGTGGGTTATAATACTTGTGTTTGTTTACAAAGGTTGAGCATAAGTGGATATTTACAGTTTAACCACCCTCAGCAAATATCCCAACATTCACTGCTAACCCGTCAGATTTCTAGAGAAGCAACCAGTGCCCTCAAGTTCTTGCAGAGATCACCTCACCTATTCTACATGTCTCAGTCTCCCCCTAGAATAAGTTGTCGTCTGACCTTTACACATAGACTTTCAATTGCAACTTTCCCAGGGAATGAAGCCTTATTTTCTGGTATTTGTTGGTCAAAATGAGCCATCAGTTTCTTCATTGTGTGGAATGATCCTATAAAGATAAGCAGACATTTCTCAAATAAGTATTTCATTTTCTGCTTTTATTACCTCACCATGAATATTAAAAATACCCCATAATGACTTTTCTGCACATTAGAAATTCCTGTGTCACTTTTAATGATTCAACGGCATGGAACTTTTATAGGAAGTGTTATTATTTCCCATGTAATCAACTTCGTTCGGCTTCATTGCATGTAAGATATAAACATCATCAAGCATCATCTTATTCCCATGACCCTTGAGTTTTCCTATGCTTGAAAGGTTTTGTGCCCTCATTATTATTATTATTATTGTTGTTGTTGTTGTTAAATAGATTTTTTCAATAATACACAATCATAAAAATATATAAAAGCCCATTACACACAGCAAATGACTAATATTGGGGGGGGGGCAGGAGCAAGGAAACAGTGAGGGTGCTGCCCAGGACTCTCCTGCTGTGAGTGCCTACAGGCCCTGTCCCTGCCTCTTTCCACCTGGCCCAGGGCGGGGCCTGGAGGGCCTCATAGGGACTGCTACCGCTGCACAAAGTTCTTTTAAAAATGCTTTTAAAAGAATTTTTATGTTTTTTATATTCTTTGGGGTGGGAGGGATTTTTAGTTGGGTGTGGGAATTTGTTAAATTTTGGTATATTTGTAATTTTTACTGTTCTTGGTTTTATTGTTTTATTGTGTTTTTCTTTGTTCTGTTTTTTGCTGTTTTTTACAGAGGTTTTATTTTGTTTTTAAGGGGAGGGGTCAGGGCTGCCTGGGCGGGGGTCCTAGCCAGCAAAATGGCTGGGGCAGATTCCACAGGGGGGGATGCACTGGGACAACTGATCTCAGTGGATATCCACTTTGTGGATATGTAAAATCCCATAAATATATATACCGGTATAAATATTTTTTTCTGTTTATAGAAATGTCTCCCCTTATTGTGTGGGAATTATTATAAAAGTGAAGAATGCAAAGTTCTTTAATTTTGTCGACTTTATGTAACACAGCGTTATGTATCACACAGAGGCTGGATCTACACTTATTTAACGTTATTAGAACAATATTAGATATGTCGTTCTAAAACACCACAGGGCATAATTGTAAATTAAAGTGTGTGTGTTTTTTACCTTTGTTCTTTGATCAAAATGCTATTTCCCTGGTGCTGGTTGCTCTGCAGCACCCTCTGGTGTCATGTTTTAATAATACATCATGAACATTAAAAGTACTGTAGTACTTCATGTGTCCATCTACGTTATCAAAACCATTCCTTAACCCTTTCTTAACATTAAAAATCATGAGTGTAGATCTGCCCCATATATATATCTGCAGATATCTCCTCGTCTATGATGGGAGCATTTGGGCAGGAGGGCCCTGACAGGGTCCTAGAGTCCACCCGCCTTCTTCCCAAATCCTAATACTGCTGCCCCCACCCCCTGTGGCTGCTTCCATGGCATCCCATCTGCTGGTTGGGAGAAATTGGGGAGCCCCAGTATCAAGGCAGAAGCCGTGGTGGTGTTAGACATTCCAGGACTGTTCCAACCAAATCAGGACACTTGCAGGATATGAGAGGGGTTTGCTTTGCCAGCGCATTCCTCATACGGTACACACTGGTGAACCCTCCTCTTTTGCTTTCACTTTGCTTGTAGAGTTGCACAGACATAGAGTTGCAGCTCTATGTCTATATTTTGGGACTTCCTTTTTCCTATGTTATTGGGATAGCACTGGGTTTAGTCACCCGGATCTGCCAACACCAGATGTCTTCATTTCATTGTCATAAATGCTTACATATTATTATTATTTATAAATCCTACTGAGTGACTGGTGATGATCTTCCAAGCCAGAGCTTGCTTTTGCGCTTAAAAGGCACTCCATCTTGCTCATACATGCCAGACAAAACGTACACAAGCATTTGTCATAAATTACCAGGTTTTTCAAAAGGAAGGTGGTAGAAGAGGGGGGGAAGTAGAACATCATGTTCTACTTGCACATACACTGAAAAGGCACACGAGGGGCTGAAAGGGGGCTCTCCCTGAAAGGCGAAGAAGCTTTGTTGCCAAGTTTCAGGCTTCCTTTAGCTCACCACAATGAGAGCAACCCAGTTACCTTATATGCAAACGAAGCAGCACATTCTGAGAGCTCACGTCCTATAGGTTTCATATTCTTAGTAATGGCAATGTAGGTCAGAGGTGGGGAACCTTTTTCAGCTCAAGGGCTACAGTCCTATCTGGGCAACTTTCCAGGGGCATAATGCCAGAGGCAAAAGCAGGCAGAGAACTAAATGTAAATGCTACCTTTGTACCAGAAGCTAGTTTCTACTGACACCCCATCCCTATTTTTCATTCTAGCAAGCAAGAAGCATTACTGGAGTTCAAGGATAGATTATAGCCAGGCAAAAAAACCTCAGGGTGTGAAGGAGGGCCAATGAAGGGCCACATTTGTTTCCTGTGCCTGAGGTTTTTGGTCCCTGGTTTGGAGCTACAATCCTTTTTCAGGGAATTTTAGAGTTGCCATACATCTAGAATTTCCTGGACATATCTGTCCATAAAAATAGCTCAAAAACTTTGCCAAAAAAAACCTCAACGACATTTCTGTCCAGATTTTCACTGTTTGAAATATGGCAAACCTTGGGAATTTGCTCTGGTTAATTGCCCCAAATAGCCTTGGCAATATGGCACCCTGTGCAAGGCCTTTTGATGACTAACCCACCCTCACAGTGCCTGCTTAACTAGGGCTTTAGGAAGGAGGTGCACGGCTCTGGCACAGTCCTCTTACCTTCTTCCCAAAGCCTGGTAAATGCTTGCCTGGCTTTGGGAATGAGGCAGAAGGACTCTGGGACCCTGTCAGAGCCCTCATTCTCCTTCCTGAAGCTGGGCGAGCCCTTACCAAGCTTTGAAAAGGTGCCCTCCAAAACAGTGCACCTAGGGCGACCACACAGCTCAAACTGTTCTAAATCCACTTCTGAATTAGAAAATGATTAGAAGATGGCTGGGAATTTTCCTGTCTGTTTGCAGCTGAGGGGAAGGTGGAGCTGTGTACATAACTGTGTTCCATTGCAATATCTGTGGGCACATGATATGGTGTAATAACACCCGCCTTTGGTAATGTGCTCTCAGTAAATACCAGATGGGCACCTAGAGTATTGACATTGAGGCTCAACTCAAATAAGGCTTAAAAGAAGTAGAGTCGAGTCTGCTCATGTACCCAGATCAATGTACAAATAAAAAAGCAAACTCACATCCAATGGAAATATATCTTTAGCACAAAATCCGATGAAATGTATGCATGCATACTGCTCTTACGCACATATTTGAAACTTTTAAGTAACATTGCATTAAAATGTTGCAAGGGAACTGAAATATAAAAGTAGGAAGGGAGCCATGTCTGAAACCCTATCTGGTCCCTACTGGAGGATGGAGCTGTAGCACTATGAAGCAGTGGGAGCAGAATCCAGTTGCATTCAGTGGATCTTACTTCCAAGTCCATGAGCATAGGACTGGGCTCTAACGGTGCAGTCCTATGGATGTCTACACAAAAATAAGCCCCATTGAGTTCAGTGGGTCTTTCTCCCATTAGGTTGTGCATAAGATCTCAGTAGGGCTTACTCTGTGGACTAATGGGCCTGGCACAGATACTTTGTGGACTAATGGGCCTGTGAGCCGTTTCTCCCAAACTACACTCATCTGCCCCACACCTGGTATCACAGGTGAGTGATCCAGTATCAGTAGCTGTGGATTACGTATGCATTGGTAAGGGAGGCTTTCAGCATGAATCTGCTTGGGTCAAGCTGTGCCACTGAACCCCCATGGACCCCAAAAGATAGACACAATTTAAAACCACAAAAATTAAAAAACAGTGAACAATACAGAATACATAAAATCCTCATCCAATAGCATATTAATTAGGACCAGTCCTACCCACCTGCAAAAAGATGAGCTGTAGGAGGCAACTTAATTACCAAAGGCCTGAGTGAACAATTTAGCCTGGCACCTCATGCCTGGCAATGATGGCTGTGAGCTTGTCTTCCTAGCTAAAGCTTTCCATAGGGAAGGCCCATTATTGTGTGGCCACCCTCTGCATCTCCCTCAGGTGGGGCACACAGAGAAGGATCCCTGATAAAGACAGCAGGGTCTGTGCTAGGTCACATGGAGAGAGGCAGCATTTGAGGCATTGCCAACCTGAGCCACATAGGACTTTAAAAGTCAAAAGCAGAGCTTGGAAACTAATGGGTAAGCAGTGCAGTCAGGCCAGAATTGGTGCAGTATTTTCCAGACCTCCTAGGTCAACAATCTATCTGCTGAATTCTGCCCTACTTGTAGTTTCCAAACTGTCTTTAAGAGCAGCCCCACTTAAAACATGATGCAGTAGTCTAACTGGGAGGTTAAGATGTTAAGAAGACAATGGCCCTTGTCTTGTGCTTTGAAGATATTAAAGAAGGTACCAGGGGGATGTGCACACAGAGAGATTTCTACCATTTGGGCATCATCATTAAAAAGGGCCTCTTTGTGATCATGTCTGCCTAACCTCGGAAGGTGGGGAGACTCAAGAGAAAGTGTGGCCTTTGGTGCACATCTCAGGGGAAGGACGGCTCACATGGGAGAAGAGAGCCCCTGTGGCTTTAAATTCCTTTGTATTACATATGTCTTACAGGAGAGCCATCAGGGACGTGGGTGGCGGACGCGGAAGTTCTAAACCACAGAGCCTAGGGCTTGCTGATTAGAAGGTTGGCAGTTTGAATCCCTGCGACGGGGTGAGCTCCTGTTGCTCAGTCCCAGCTCCTGCCAACCTGGCAGTTCGAAAGCATGTCAAAGTGCAAATAGATAAATAGGTACTACTCCGGTGGGAAGGTAAACAGCGTTTCCATGTGCTGCTCTGGTTCGCCAGAAGTGGCTTAGTCATGCTGGCCACATGACACGGAAAATCTCTGCGGACAAACACCGGCTCCCAAGGCCAGTAAAGTGAGATGAGAGCCGCAACCCCAGAGTCGTTCGCAACTGGACTTAACTGTCAGAGGTCCTTTACCTTTACCTTTTTGCAGGAGAGCCAGAGGGCTCCCAAGTGTCATCCTCTCCAGTTAGTTGACCTGGTGGTTTGTGAAGGTGGGCTTTTCCACTGGTGGCAGTAGTGTTGTGAAATGAACTTGCTGGTGAAACAGATATCTCACCTGTATTGACATCCCACTGGCTTTCGAAGACACACCTCTGTGTTTACACAGGTGTTCCCTCTACCTCTCCACCGGAGCCTCCTGTTTTAATTATTATGGAGCCTCCCGTTTTAGTTGCTCAATGGGATTGTTTTATTGCATATTATTATGGAATGTTTGTGTAACTAGTTTCATACATTGTAAACTGCTTAGATGCCCATTTTGGCATTAATCAATATATGAAACAACAATAACCACATAAGGCTTACTCTCACATCTTTCTATTATGAACATATTAATGTTGCATGCCACACCAGTCTCCAATTGGTGAGAGATTCCAGAGGTTCCAGGCGCTTACCCAGACTTCAGTTTCCTCAGAATGAGGCACAGTGGAGACAGTGGTGTCTTTAGGATATATGGTTTATTGACACATACAGTATATACAATCTGAGGTTCCAATGGGTGGGCTCACAGCATGAACACCCAGAATGTCACAACCACAGCCTTGTTGGATGGAGCATATATTGCTCATTCTGCATAGGAGACACGATGTCAATATCTAGTATGGAATGTTATCTTAAATTCCCGTCTCTCTGTTTGAAGAGACCTTTTTTATTGACTTGGCAATGACCAGCTATTATGAGGCTCTTATCTCTGCTATATTAGACCTGCAGTATAATAGAAACACTCGTGCCCATGTGTTTGTGGAGGCTTTTTTTATTGCTTGTTTGATTTTCTTCCTCTTTATTATCTTCAGTATCTCTGCATTGTGGGCCTTATTGGGAACATATTAAAATGTTAGTTTCTTTTAACCTTATTTACCTAGTCCAAACCAAACTATTAATATCTCTTACGCTGGGTCTATCAATGAATTCCCCCCCTCTACTTTCTTGCCAATACCTACTAATTTTGGTAAAACCGAAACGAACCATTTCCTGTGCTCTGATTCCAAGTGAAATGTAATATGAATTAATGTCATTACTATATTGAAGTTAGCCTGGGCCCCATTCACACTGGACATTTAAAGCAATATCATACCATTTTAAACAGTCATTACTTCCTGCAAAGAATCCTGGGGACTGTAGTCTGTTCAGAGTGATAATTGTTAGGTGATAAATGTTAGGTGGTGGGACCCAGGTGGTTAAACCACAGAGTCTAGGGCTTGCTGATCAGAAGGTGGGCGGTTCAAATCCCTGCAATGGGGTGAGCTCCCATTGCTCGGTCCCTGCTCCTGCCCACCTAGCAGTTCGAAAGCACATCAAAAGTGCAAGTAGATAAATAGGGACCGCTCTGGTGGTAAGGTAAACGGCGTTTCCGTGCGCTGCTCCGGTTCGCCAGAAGCAGCTTTGTCATGCTGGCCACATGACCCGGAAGCTGTCTGCGGACAAACGCCAGCTCCCTCGGCCTATAGAGCGAGATGAGCGCCACAACCCCAGAGTCGGACACGACTGGACCTGATGGTCAGGGGCCCCTTTACCTTTTTAAATGTTAGGTGACCCCTATTTTCCTCACAAAGTTACAATTCCCAGAGTGCCTTAACAATCAATCCCTCTTTCCAGGGAACACTGGGAATTGTAGTTTTCTTGCACTATATTAGAGCATATTTATGGAAATTGCTTTCGTGGGCTTATCCACATTTACTGTTCCTCTGCTCTTTCCATGCAAGGCCTGTGCTTTAAAGCTCTGTGTCAGAGTGTCCCGCCACCCCCCCTTTTTTTTTTGCTCCAGAATGTATCTGGCAAAAGCACACTCTTTAAAACTCAATCAGAGCAAATCTGCAGAGCAGTCTGCAGAAAACCCAGATTGTAATTTGCTCCGAATGAGTGCTAAAGAGCGGGTTTCACAGGGCAAAAAGAAAAACATTTGGGCACAGAGCTTTTAAAGTGCCTAGAAAGACCAGGGCAAAAGGCAAGTGTGGATAAGCCCAAAGTCATGTGAAAGCTGTAATATAAAAAGTGGAAATTAACAGTTAGGGAAACATCAGGAAAATGGAATAAACTGCCATGTGAATGAAATCTGTGTTCCTATGGGAATAAATGCAGCCAAGTTATTTCCTCAAAAAAATTATAATTCGTAAAAAACAAACAAAAAATCCTTCAGCTACTGAGTGGAATCAAACAAATTATAATCATGTCTCACAAAGTATACTGTCAGGCAGCTCATGAAAGTTTCAACAGTCTTCTCCCAGGACAGACATTTTTAGCATTTAATGTTAAGCCCCATCACATTGTTATATGCTTAGCTTGGTTATTGGTAAATGATATTTCTAGTTTATTCATATTCAGGCTCTTCTGAATGCTTTTTAATGTTTTGTTTAAAGTGTACAGAGGACATACAAGTACACACCAATCACAGCTGCCAAGTTCTCCCTTTTTTTAAGGGAAATTCCCTTATGCTGAATAGGCTTCCTCGCAAGAAAAGGGAAAACTTGGCAGCTATGACACCAATTAAGCTACCATTTGCCAGCTTGATGCCTCCAGATGTTTTAAGCCCCAGATGATACAGCTGTTGAGGGCACCAGGTTGGTGAAAGTTGAAGTTAAGCCATAAAAAATCACACATATAAGCAGATCCGTAACCCAAGGAATACATGACATTCCACTTCATAATCCAATTGTGGCCATTCTAGAACAACATAAGTGGGATCCAGATGCCCCCAAATGAGATTTTTAGTGTATTTTCCTTGACAATACAGTCATAACTAGTCAGCCTATCCATGTCAATTATGCACCAGGGCTTATTATAAGCTACCAATTACAGTGGTACCTTGTTCTCAAAACACCTTGCCACACAAATGCCAAAAACCTGGAAGTGTTCCAGTTTTTGAATGTTTTTCTGAAGCCGAACATCCGATGTGGCTGACAGCTATTGTTTCCAGGGCACCTGCAACAATCAGAAGCTGCACCTTGGTTTTCAAACATTTTGGAAGTCAAACAGACTTCCGGAATGGATTAAGTTTGGCACTTTGGTTTTTGCTATTAATTTTGTGTTTTTGTTTTTGAGGCTTTTTCAGTTAATTTGTTCTTGTGACTGTGTGGAACTCAGTTCAGCGATTGATTGATTGATTGATTGATTGTGTGACTGCAGAAATGGATAAAATCTCCCCATCCAAACAATAGCTATCATCAGTGCAGGTAAGAAAAAATAATAATTTTTATTTTTATCATCTACAGCACTGTCTTATTTATTTTATAGAACAGTGCATTGATTATTGCTTTCATTTTATGGATCAATGGTCTTGTTAGATACTAAAATTCATGTTAAATTGCTGTTTTAAGGGTTGTTTAAAAGTCTGGAATGGATTAATTGTTTTGCATTACTTTCTATGGGAAAGTGCACCTTGGTTTTGGAACGCTTTGGTTTTGGAACGGACTTCCAGAACGGATTAAGTCTGAGAACCAAGGTTCCACTTCAAAGAGTTCATGCTTCATCCCCGCACCCAGCTGGCCCCAGCCCAAAAACCCAAATGCCCAGCTGGTGTCTGAAAATAATAAATAACCCTGCATTCTATCAGTGTTGGTTTTTTAGTGCAGAGTTGGATGCAAAACATGGAGGTGGGAAAATTATGCCCTTTTATCCCAATTTCTAAACTGATCAAAAAGTCATAGTCTCCAAATAAAAGGACAACGGGCTAATTTCTTAAGAACCTAGTAACATTTGTTGTTGTCGGGAGACATTGCAGTGTTCCTCCAGAAGCGAAGTCAAACCACTGGAGAATCACAGTGCCTGCTGTGGCTGCAGAGACTGGTAACTCATAACTTCTGCCTCTCGCATTGTTATAGCTGTGCTGATAGCAGCACCAAAGTAGGGGACAAGCCTGGGCAATGTGCATGGACCAACACCACCCTGGTCTCACTGTAGTAGTGGCGCAGCATTGTTATAATGCTGTTTCACAAAATCAGAAACTGTGGGTGTACGTAAAATGTATAATTAAGCTGGTGCAGTTTTCATCCGAATTCTGTTATGGGAGGTTTTATTATCCTCTCTACTGCCCATCATATATAGAAAGACACATATATAACGATTTATACAACAGCGGGAGGTTGGGTTCTCTGTTTAATTGGCCTGAAATCGTAACGTCATACTGTAGAACCTATAGGATTTATTTTCTCTTTTGAGCCAGGAGCTAATGAGGAAATATAGCTCTTTGTCTCCCATAAAAGGTAATAGGAAATGGGTGTATCTTTTATTATTGGCTCTAGCACACAGCCAATAGGAATTTCAACCAAGCTGATTGGACAGAGGCAGCCAAAAGGAGGAGCAAGGGAGCTGGGCTGAGGGAATATAAGTGCTGACCAGCAGGGCTAGAGGAGGCAGAGGTTTTTGGTAACTATACCACTGTGCCTATCATTTATTTGTCTGACAAATAAATTATTATTTTAATTTCTCTATTGCTGCGTTGAATACTTCATTCCAGCTAAGTGTCAACCACAAGCAGGGTGCTACACTAATGCCATGGTTTATATGCAAGGATATTAGATGGCATTGCATTGAAGGAAGTACTATCCTACAATTCCCAGTGCGTTTTCCATCCTGTCACCTTCCTTACCACAAAGTGTCTGACCTTGAGGAATTGGATATGTGGTGCAAGGCCTCCCAATCAACTTTAATTGTGCAACCTGAATTGTGCAACACTCCAGAAAGTGACCCTCGGGGCTAAGATTTCAGTCCCAGGAGATATAAGCATTTTAGCAAAACACTCCCGAAGGAGAGCTGAGTGGGAGGGCAGAACAGTCCAAACAAGCCCAACAACTGCAAGGCTCAGGAAGGAGATCTTAAATAGCTTCTGTGCCTTACCAGTCTCATGAGTCCTAAAGAAAAATTGTGTAGGGGCTATTCAGGACAAGACAGGAGGTAGAGGGAATTGGAGAAGCTGTTGGATTGAAGCTGACAGTATTCATTGCAGGGTTTCTGAATCCTTGCACATTGCAGAGTGGCTTTCTATTGTAAGCACTACATTTCAATTTACCTAGACCCTATTTTAAAGCCATGCTATGGGAATAATAATAATACTGTAGTAATAGTAATAATAATAATAATAATAATAATAATAATAATAATAATAGGTGTTTCTCTGACAGTTCACAGTAATCCCATATATACCAAGGTGAAGAATTTCAGGCCTAAACCTCAGAGCCAAATGTGGCCCTTCAGGCCTTTTTGTCTGGCCCTCCAGATGCTTTTTCAGACCACAGAACCATAGAATTTTAGAGTAGGAAGGGACCTTGAGGGACATCTTGTCCAACCTCCTGGAATCTCAATTAGATCATACATATGGGCATCCAACTTCTGCTTAAAACCTCCAATGAAGGAGAGTCCATCACCTTCCAAGGGAGTCCATTCCACTGTTGAACAGCTCTTACCATCAGAATGTTCTTCATGATGCTGAGTCAGAATCTCTTTGTAACTTGAATCCATTGGTTCGGGTCCTAGCCTCCAGAGAATAAAACAAGCTTGCTACGTCCTCCATCCTCCTTTACATATTTGAAGATGGTTGTTGTTGTTGTTGTTGTTGTTGTTGTTGTTGTTGTTGTTGTTGTTGTTTAAAATGGCATATCTCAGTCTCCTCTTTTCCAGGCTAAACATACTCAGCACCTTCAACCATTCCTCATAAGGCTTTGTTTCCAGACCCTTAGTCATCTTGGTTACCCTCCTCTGCACATGTTCCAGCTTGCCAATATCCTTGTTCAGCTGAGGCACCCAGAACCGAGTGGTACTATAACTTCCCTTGATCTTGGCACTATACTTCTGTTGATGTTGAATTAAAATTAAAATGGAACTGAATTTAAAATTGCACAAATTTGCAAGTTCCACTGCAAAAGGAACTTAATTGGCATCCAGTTCACTTGGAAATTATAGCAACTACATTCAGGTGTCATTCATTTATATTTTTAACTAATTCAGTGAATTAGCAAATCTGAATTAGCTCATTCCAAACATCATAGACATCACTGGTATGCAGCCCCCAGAAAGTTGCCAATGAAGGAATGCAGCCCTTGGGCTATAATAAAGATCCCTGCTTCAGCCATATACTAACAGCAAACACAATTCTCCGAGGGAAGCTAAAAGGCTGCCATGTAAGCTCAAGAAATGGTCATTGACAGCCTTTTGTGGAGTAGTTCAAAAACATTTGGGAAAAAATAATCCCAAACAACCCATTGAGGACTGAGTATGTTCAGTTGGCATGGAATGGTAGTGGGGGGACTGAAAAATAGAAGGGGGTTAAATTGGAGTGTCCTGGGGAAAGGACGTGACTGGCTGGCAGGAATCCAAAACAGGAGTACTCCACACTGCAATGTTTTGTTGCAAGGTTACACTTGTAGATAAATAGCCATGGCCGAGGAGTGACAAAATCTTGCTGGCAATCTGCCACCTGGAAAGGAACGCATTGTGCAACTAAATCAAGATTGAATTTTGTGCCTGTCTCGACTAGTTCATTAGCCTTATATGGTGTGATTCCCTTAACGATGCAGATATCTGGAAGGGCTTTAACCTCATAAGCCACATGGGAAGAATTTGGAGTGTGCACTGGGAGTGTCACAGTGGATCAGCGTCTCCCCTTGTAAAGCTGACACAGTTGGTTTCAATCTGCAGCAACTCTCCAAAATTATTCAAAACTGCGCTGAGGAAAAAGCAGCAAATCTGCCCAGGCTGCATGTGAGGTGAAGATGGCAGTGGGATTGTGTGAGGTGTTCAGAGATTACACCAGTGCTAAGTGGTGCATTTCAAGGGCTGCCTGCTCCTGTTGGAACCTGGCTATGCTTTATGATCATCTGGGGCTGTTTGCCTTTAGATCCCCCTCACATATTGCTATTAGATGGGTGGTGATTTGGGATGTGGCCTTGTCCGTGTGGGTGCTCCAGCTCTGGAGGCATAGAGGGTGGCCACACGAGAACAGGTCTTTTTCAGTGGTGGCTCCATCTATCCCCAATGAGATGCACTTCCTGTCAGTCTTCAGGCATCAAACTAAGACTTTTTTCTTTATACAAACCTTTTGTAATTCATTTGCCTCCTACATGGTGTCCGTCTTTAAGTGAGATGGGTAGGAATTGTTATTAAAATTGTTATAGATTTAGTGTAAACCCTAGAAATTAATAAATGTTTTGGTTATTTTGGTTATTTTGGTTTTGGTTATTTGTGATAAGAAAGGAGAATGCAAGCTGCAATGGAATTCCTAGGCTGGTTTGCCTGGCTGGCTGCAGGAAGAGCAAACCTAACAGGACAAAAGGAGTTGAAGAGAGGAATCCTTCAGGGCATGAGGTGTTACCAAGGTGATGGGGTGTATGTTTGAGGGGACAGGAAAATGGAGTTTTCAAGCAAGAGGTTTCTGGGAGAGAGAAGGAGGAAGAAGGGCTGATATCCATCTTTGGAGGGTGCTGGCTGCAGGCAGCTTATGCTACTGCCTCTTGGAATGACTATGCTGAAAGATGTGAACTCCCTCCATGCAGACTGCAAGGTATAAATAGGTGAATAAACCATATTTCTTAAAGCACAACAGTCTCCGCTGCGTCAGGGCTAGCTCTAGGCCGGGCGCGAGGGCGGCGGAGCAATCTCCGCCCCTCAGCGCCAGGGCGCGCAACCTGCTCGAGACTGCCCTGCACTGCGTCTTCTATTCTCTAAAGGGACACAGACCCTTGGGACCCCATGGGGTCTTGCCACCGCTTGGTGGAGAGAGGGGCAGGCACCCACCTTTGTAACAAAATGTTATTGGATGAGCATTTTAGGTACTTAGTACACTGCATTTTGCATTTTCTGGTTATATGCATTTTATCTTAATTTTCCTTAAGACTTTTTATTTTGTAGTAAGTCACTGACAAAGTAATGAATAATAATAAAAATTATAGTAATGACTCTTAAAGAGACAGGCCACACACACACTAGTCATGCCGGGACACGTTTCCTTTTGTCGATCCGTTTCTGTCTGCGCCCCATTGGCCAGATTGAACCCAGCATTGAGGGACCTACTAACTGGGTGTTGTGGCTGACCAATCTTACCCACCCACAGCACAGGGTGTCGGTTTCCAGGGCTCACCGCAACACTCTTTGAGGGAGGACCCGATCAATTGTAACAACTACTCACCAACAGCAGTGTGATCTGGAGAGTGGACCTCCCATTCATACAGGTGCATTAGCCCATCAAATGAAGAAAACATAAGCAACAAATAATTTATGAGCTCAACATGTGTTCTTTATGTACATGACTCACTGACTATACACCAAGCAGGGTTGTAGTATATCTTCAGCAGCCCTAGGGCTGCACTGAACACACACAAAACGCACACAAACACACCAGCTTGAAGATCCAACAGTTCCAAGAGATTTCAAAATTCCAATGACATATTCTCATCATGATAAAGCTCACAGTTCCTTTAGGGCATTCTCTGCTGCATCACAAAGCAGTATCTTTTGGTAGATCAGAAACGTGGAGAAATCTGTAATTGTTTAAAACAAATATCCAGGACTTCTCTGAACTCCTCTTCCAAACTTACTTCTCTGGGATAGCTCAGCCAGTGCAGCACGAGATTCTAAATCTCAGGGCTGTGGGTTCAAGCCCCACATTGGGCAAAAGATTCCTGCATTGCAGGGGTTGGACTAGATGGTCCTTGAGGTCCCTCCCAACTTTACAATTATACAATTCTATGATTCTGAAACTTTCCCAGAGAAACACCGAGCATGCTGCACTGTTGTGGGGAGAAGGAGGGGAGATTGCCCAGCTGATACGCCTGCTGCTGATTTTTCAATGTATTCTGCTCTTAATGATGACAATGGCCTAATGGCCAACCATATTTTACCTTTTGGTGTTTATCTTTTAGTTGGGTGGGATGGGATGTGCCCCTTTTATGTCATTGCAGAATGAGCACTTCTGGTTAATGATAGCTTTTAAATCTTTTTAATTCTGATTTATTTTTTTAAGGTACAGTATGTTCTTTTTAAAAAGGCTGTAAGTTGTTCTGAGACAAAATTTTATACAGACAAAATACTTTTAAGTTATCCTATTAAATAAATAGTGCAATTACTAGATACCCCCTCCATCTTTTATAGTGAGGAATATATCTAATGACTCAGACCTCTGTGATAAATCTTAACAGTTAAGCTTGACATTAGAAACACAGCCAGGGTTACTGAGAGGTTATAGTAAAAATAAGTGCATCCCTAGAGGGCCTAAGAATTCCCAAAGAACTGGACATATTTCCAGGGAATGACAAATTTAAAACTAAAAGGATGTCAATTCCTGATAAATGTTCCGTGGAATTCATGATGCTGTTAACCCAAACCTCCAAAAAAAAAGTAATCTGAACAGGTTAAGGCCCCATCTGCACTATTTGAAGCAGTATTTTATCACTTTAAACCACCAGTCTTCAACTTAGTGGGTGGTGGCCTCATCCAAGCACTACCACCATGGAGCTGTTGCTTAAAGATTTAAGAAACGTGCCCCCAAATGGAAGTTTAGGTTAAAAGTGTGTCCTAGGTCTGAAGAAAGTTGAAGACATCTGTATTAAACAGTCATGGCTCCCTGCCAAAGAATCCTGGGAACTGTATTAGAATTTCCTGGGAAGAGGGACTTGATTGACTTATTTGGTCTTACAGGTTTTTTATAATAAAAATAAATAAATTCATGCATTTAGATAGGTAGATATTGTATGTGTTGCTTTTTGTAGAATACTTGAATACTTTTGTGGTATTAAGCAGTATATAAATATATGGATTTTTAAAAATAAAAAACCCTTAAAATGAGCCATAAAACAACAGTTAAACTATAGACACAGGAGGTAATAATAACAATAATAATAACCATATTTAAAAATTCCTGAGAGTGTATGTTTAAAAGAATATCTAAGAAAGTGGCCATGGAAACTTCCTAGAGGATCATATTCCATAACTATGATGCAACCACTGAAAAGGCCCTGCCTCTGGCACTTGTCAACCTAATCTCTTTTATTGTCAGGCAAGAGATAACCATATTGCTAGAGGTGCAGGTGATCTTTCAGGCAATGTGGTTCCAAACTATTTAGGGCAAGTGTGGGGAACATTTGGCCCTCTAGATTGCTGAACTAAATTTCCCATCAGCCTCAGCAAGTATGGTTGATGGCCATGGATGATGGGAGTTGCAGTTTATCAACATTTGAAAGGCAAAAGGTCCCCCCACCACATCTGTTTCAGGGCTGGAGCGGCCAAAACCTTCACTTTATGTCTGGAACCAAATAGGCAGCCAATGTAAACAGTACAGAATAGTGCTGCCACATTCTTTACCAACTGAAGTTTCCAAACCATTTTTGAAGGCAGAACACATTACAGTAATCTAGTCTGGATATAATATGTCTCTGAAACAAAGGCTGCTTTCTCCAGGAGAGGTTCCAGCAGGCAAACCACTATGATTAAGCATTTTGCATCAAAATCTATTGGGGCTTCTAAAACATCCTGGGGCCCCCAATTTAAGATGCAGTTCTCCAAATTAACCAAGGTTTGCTCTCTCAAGCCTCAGCAAAATGCAGAGTTAACAATATGGACTCCAATACCATAGCAATCCAAAGAGGCACAAAACAAGGATACCCACTGTCTCCTTTCCTATTCATCTTGGCCCTGGAACCCCTATCAATCCGACTCTGAGCAGCCCCAGGTATTAAGGGTGTGGAAATAAAAGGTAAAACCTACAAACTAGGGCTCTTCGCGGATGACCTGATGGTCACAACACCAGACCTCATAAACAGAGCAACCACCCTAGCTAAGGAACTCAACACATTCACATTGGTGTCAGGCCCACAAGTAAACTTTGCAAAATCTGAGGCTATGTGCTTCAACACACACACACACACACACACACACACACACACACACACACACCAAAGGAATTCACCAACATCACAAAGATAAACGCTGTCACACCAAATTTAGGTACCTAGAAGTTCAAACAACCAGAAACCTCAACAAACTATACCTCCACAATTACGAGCCCCTGTGGCTTGAGGAAATAGAACAACACCAACTTCATCCCTCTAAGACAAAAAAGGCATGATCAAAATCAACTCCCTCCCAAAACTAACCTATTTATTCCAAACCCTCCCAATCTGGATTCCCCCAACCCAACTCCAGAAGTAGCAGAATAAACTACTTGTTTATTTTCTCACAAAAAAGTCAAGAATAAGCCCCAGATACCTGCACATAGCTGCCAAGTCTCCCGTTTTTCGCGGGAAACCCCCAGATTTTAATCCGTTTCCCGCTGTTATCCCGAATAGGAAAAAAATCCCGTTAATCCCCCGGTTTCCTACCTGCCAGGGAGGCTCCTTCTGTGCATGTCTGGACATGCACAGAACCGATTTCGGGTGCCGCTCTGCCCATGTCTGGGCACTAGAAATCGGGCAGCGCCGGCACCGGAAGTTGCTTCTACGTATGTCCAGACATGCGTAGAAGCGACTTCCGGTGCCGCACCGCTGGTGATCCCAGATTTTTCAATGGGAGACTTGGCAGCTATGTATCTGCACCTCCCCTCCTCAGAAGGAAGATGGAGAATCTCCAACATAGAATCAAATTACATCACCAACCAACTATGCCACATAATCCCAGGAACCTCACTAAGATGTTGGAGAGGCTGCACCTCCACATGTGGTGGGAATGCCCTAAAATCCAACCTTTCTGGACAGCAGTCCTGAAAGAGATATGCAAAATAACTAAACAGGTATTAGAACTCACCCCAGAAGTGGCCCTACTGGTCCCTACTGAACATCTTCCGAGATCATAATGACCAATCACTTTACACAGAGCTTATAACCCACCTACTCTCAGCAGCCAGAAGCCTCATAGCCAGACACTGGAGAGACCTGTCAGAAGTAAACATGGACCAATAGTATCAAATTGTATGGGGAAAGGCCTTACTAGAAAAGCTAACCAATAAACTGAAACTGACACCAGGACAAATAGAAGAGAACGCCTTCACCCCAGTATGGCTCCCCTTTATCACATCACAGCCCAACAATACAACAACAAGAATCTCCTGACAGCATACAAATCAATCTGGTTTACCTGACCCAACAAGCCCCACCCCCACCCCACCCCACCCTCGCAAATGCAAACAAACCCCACTGTGGCCAACCACAGACAACCAACCACACCCTGTCCCCAAATACCAAGGAAATGTATAGTAGGTTACAGGCTTAGAGCCTGAGCCTGTACAAATGTACCCAGAAGCAAGTCCCACTGATTTCAATGGAGCTTCCTTCCAAGAAAGCCTGCAAAGTTTTGCAGTTTCAGCCTATCTCTGAACAAAACCCAGAATTCAGAGTCCTTGGGTTGTATCCAATCTTTGTCATCCTCAGAGTAGACCCACTGAAATTAATGCACATGATTAATTCGGGTCCATTAATCTCTGAGTACAATTTAGTGGGATGCAACCTCTATTACTGTTACTACTAATATTTCTTAAATTTCCATACTGCCCTTCATCAGAGGATCACAGGCAGGTTTACAAGATAAAAACACAAAAATGCATAACATAGTAACAACAACAACTACTATTACTACATCAACACCCCCTGTTTAAAAGGCCATAGATTGTTTAATTAGCCAAAGGCCTGGGAGAAAAGGAATGTTTCTTTCTTGTGCAGTGCCTTAAAATATGCAACAAGGGCACCAGGCAAATCTCCCTGGGGCGAGCATTCCACAAATGGGGAGCCACTGCAGAGAAGGCCTCTTCTCGTTTTGCCACCCTCTGAACCTCTCACGCAAGAGGCACACAAAGAAGGGCCTCAGGTGATGAATGCAGGGTCTAGGTTGGTTCATATGAGGATAGGTAGTCCTTGATGTATTGCTGTCCTGAGCTATTTAAGCCTTTATAGGTCAAAAACAGCACTTTGAATTGCATCTGGGAACTAATTGCCAGCCAGTGCAGTCAGACCAAGATCAATGAAATATGCTCAAACCATCTTGCTCCAGTGAGCAACCTGGCTGCTGAACTCTGTACCAAATGAAGTTTCTCTAATCAAGAATACGCCCCAGTAGCAGTCAAAAACTGTCTCTTGATATGTGGAGGAGGCAGGCTGCGGGGTGGGGATGGGGGATTAGTATAGACATTCCTTTACTGGAAAAACTATATCATAATTTACACTTAGGAAAACTGCTTTCTTATGATTCCAAACAAATGTAGCAATATATGCATTGACTTTACATAGACCACCCACACAAGAATACGTAAGTTATTTATTGTGAGTTATATACGTAAGTTATTTACAGTTTAATACTAATACTAAAATCCCCACAGCCATGGTTAGTTTAACTACATATGCTTTGTAAATATACTGTGGCATTTGGTGTTGATATTTCTTATTGTATCATTTATAGCTCTGTTGGTAGAGTGAGAGACTCTTAATCTCAAGGTTATGGGTTCAGTCCCCACGTTGGGTAAAAGATTTCTGCATTGTGGGGGGTTGAGCTAGATGATCCTTGTTGCCCCTTCCAACTCTACAGTTCTGTGGTTTTACCATAGCAAACCCCTCTATTCTACTTGTGGACTTCTCAGAGGCTTCTATGGTGGAAAACAAGATCCTGGGCTATAAAGGCCTTTGGTCTGATCTGTCAAGGAACTTAGGTTCTTATCTGAATTGCTGTGCCCCTTCCTTGAATGTGGTGTGCCTGAAAATTATTCAAAGAGATTTTGTGTGCTATAGATCAGATGGGAGATGACACTTTTTAAAGCTTTTGCTTAGGCAAGGATTAGTGCTGTACCAAAATCAACTTTCCAGTTTCTGAAAAGTTGTTCTTCCTCCTTCTTGGGAAACGAGGATTTCTTTAGAGGCTTCTTCTTTCTTTTCTGGAATTCACTGGAACTCAATCCTGGCACCTTTCAGGTGGGCGCCATGGAAGGCCCACTTGGCATATCCACATCGTGATCAACTCCCACCTCGAAACCAATGTCCCCACTGTGGAAGGACATGTGGATCCAGAATTGGCCTCCACAGTCACTTATGGACCCATTGTTAAAACCGTGTATATGGAAGACAATCTTACTCGGCTACGAGTGATAGAAGAAGAAGAAGAAGAAGAAGAAGAAGAAGAAGAAGAAGAAGAAGAAGAAGAAGAAGAAGAAGGGAGGTGGTCATGGTGAGTTCTGGCCCTCTCTTTTTCTAGAAAAATAGCACCGATGCCAGGTTTCAAGCATGCCTTATCATTGCAAGATGACTAAATGCAGTGGGTGTTTCCCATCAAATATTTCTCCGGCATTCTGCAGCTTCATAGACTAACCATGCTTCCTAGTTTCAAAAGCCCCATGAGAGTAGTAACCTCATGATGCCTTCCCACGGGCTTTGATTGAAGTGTCATAACTCAAAAAGGCTACAGAGTGCAGACTATTTATGAGAAAATAGTCTCATAAATGTAGAATGAGAGGATGCTCACAACCACCTTTCACCCCACCTGCAACATCACAAATCATATATCCAACTCTTGAGAATTTCATTCTAATTTTCTCCTCCCTTTGGTAATTTTTAATGCAATTTCTTTCCTTGTTAATAGATGGACAATAGGGTTTAAAGCACACACGAGAGAGAAGAAGAAGAAGAAGAAGAAGAAGAAGAAGAAGAAGAAGAAGAAGAAGAAGAAGAAGAAGAAGAAGAAGAAGAATCTTTCTCCATCACTGTAGTAAGTATTGCGTGGACAGGCGGAGTCCCCCCAAATCCCAGGCGACCCCCGAGCGGAATAATGACTCAAGACAATGTGCTATGGGATTAAAATTGGCCACAACTTTATTAAGTTTCAGATGTAGGGAGACCTTGGCTCAGGCATTGGGCATTTATCCTTCCCAGTCCCCAGCTGGGGATCTGGGAGACATCAGGTTATCCAGAATGTGTGGGGATTGGGCTGCCTCTGGAGAACATATGTTCAAGCAGAGAGCCCGCTCCCTGTTTGCCCGCCGTCTCAGGGGGGGCAATGATAACCTCTCAGTGTATAGCCAATGCCTCCCCTCAAGACCCCTTTAATGGGGAACCCTAGGATCACTGCCACAAGGGGGTGTGGCTCACCATTTCACGCCCCCCCCCCATTTAGGAAAATAGACTAAAGGATTCCGTCCAAGGCCTGAAACCACCAAAGTTGTGACATTTTGCTACGGGAAAGGCAAAACCTGCCAATGCAGGAAAATTCCTTTCTGGCCCTTCAACAGTGACCACGACATAGCAGTGCCTGCGTACCTGTGGAGAAAAGGTTAACCTGCAAAAGAAAACTTAACTGAGGGAGGGTGAGGTGGGAGAAGCTCTGGAGTCAACTGATGCTTCGCAGGTAAGATTCACCTCCTGTTGTGTGGGCAGGACGGTCCCTCCCCTTACCTGGCCGATCCCCTGGCAATGCCTCCCCAGGCGGGATTGGGCGATTGGCTGAGGTAGGCGGAGACCTTCAGGTAATCCGGCCTGGGGAGGGTGAAGCCAGCCCGAACTGGGATCCCAGGGGGCTGTGCGCAACCACACAAAAGGCACCCCCCATTCGGTGTGGGGAGTGGTCATTGTGCATTAATTAGTCTTATTCAGCAGCTTTCTTCTTGCCATTTCTCAGTACTGTATATTGAATCCAAATCTGTTACATGGTGTCAGAAGTGAAGGCCACACACATTGCAGAGGTTAACTATGCAGTCCTATATATGGTACTCCTCAGAGGCAAGTCCCAGTGAAACCAGTGCAGCCTAAGGGTCAGCTTACACTATTAGATTTTGCTGTAACTCCTTCACTTTTTTTTAAATGTACTTTTTCTGTCCATGGTTTGGCCTGGGAGGGAGAGGGCACTGTTTTCTTCCTCTGGAAATTCTAGGTTTATAATATTTTTTTATGGGAAGGGATTAATTTCCCCATAACTGTCACTTTTCACGTCAAACACTACTTACAAAAAGCAGATGGTCAGTATCTCATATTTATTTTTAACTGTTTCTTCCTTTGCACTTAGGAAATCTTAATAATGACCCCCAAAAAAGTCACTATTAGTCAGACCGAAGGGTGGGAGAGTACAGTTTATAAAAGCAGAGGGATTGCTTCTTACTTTTCTATTTTAAGTGGAAAGAACATGGGGGGCAGGCTTACATATGATTTATAGACCCAACAAAATACTTTTTCCTCTTTGAAAGAGTATCCATGTGAATGTATGAAAACCTGAAGATCAGGTATTGGCAGTGCTTTTTTCTATATAAAAAAACACACGCTTAGGGGTACTCTCATTTTCCTACTCATACTGGAATACTGCCCCTTAATGAGGCCAAACTTAGATTCACAAAATGTTTAGGGGTGTACGTACCTCTGCTTCCCCCCAGAAAAAAAGCATTGGGTAGTGGGGATATGAATGACCTCTCTCCAAGACTCTAAAGAGTTATCCTGGAAAAAGCTGACAAGTGGGTTCTGTCCTGGGCCCATTGTTCATCATCTTTATAAATGCCTTGGATGAAGGAACTGAGGGGATGCTCATCAAATTTGCAGATGACACCAAACTAGGAGGGATAGCTAATGCTGCAGAATACAGAATCAGGATTCAAGATGACCTTAACAGATTGGAGAGCTAGGCCAAAACTAACAAAATGAATTTCAGTAGGGACAAATGTAAGGTTCTGCATTTAGGCAGGAATAACCAGCTGCACAAATATAATATTGGGGACACCCACTCTCCCAGGACACTCCGGCACCAGGGGTGGAGAGCAGGCGGGGGCGGGGATGGCGCGCGTTCTGGGGGCGTGGCGCGCCACCCATAGGGGTGTGACACGCGTTCTGGGGGTGAGGACCGCCGCCCGTAGGGGCATGGTGCGCTTTCTGGGGGCGGGGACCACCGCCTGCAGGGGCGACGTGCCCAGTGTGGGCAGGGGGGGCAGCCATGATGGTGCCCTCGGGATCGCACTGCCTGGGGCGGAGCGCCACTACCACCCTCCCTTCCTATGCCCCTGGGGACACCTGAGTTACCCATAGTACATGTGAAAAGGATCTAGGTTTTATAATAGACCACAAGCTTAACATGAGTCAATAGTGTGAGGCAGCAGCAAAAAAAGCAAATGCTATTCTAGGCTCCATCAACAGAAGTATAGTGTCCTGATTAAGTGAAGTAATAGTACCACACTATTCTGCCTTGCTCAGACCCCTAAATCCTTTTCACATGCACTACTGGTACATCCATGCCTAGGGTGACCAGTTGACCCATGATTGGAAGGAAGTAATGCTTATTCACCATCTTGTAGGATGACTTCTGCCTCAGTCATGAAGCAGGGCCAGTATGGGGAGAGGGATGGTCCAGTCCAACATCTGTGGGGTTTAAAGCTTTCCCATACCTGACTTAAGGGGATGATTCTAATTTAATTAACTGTACCTGAATATGACAAACCTCTATGTGAGTCTATTATTCTATCTGAGGAAGAGTCATAACGTATTGGTAGCGCATTTGCTCTGCATGTGAAATATCCCATGTTGCTATGTCTCCTAAACGGTTTCTGCCTTTGTATCCTGCAGCTGCTTAAAAGTGTTTTATTGCAGGTGTTTTATTTCAGGGGTGGTGAAACTCTGGCCTGTGTGGGGTGTCAATTTGGCCAGTAAGCCATTTATTTTTATACCACATCCACCTGCCGATCAGCCAATATCACTCCAATGGACAGGGGAGCCAAATTTGATACTGTTGGGAACAAATACATACAGCCAAAGCAGCAGGATTTAACCCCCACTCATCCACTGAGGTTCAAAGAGCAGCAAGTTTGAAAGCTCTTTTGCAAGCAGCCCCACACAGCTCTTTAAATCTCTGAAAATCTGAGATTCAAAGAGCAGCTCTGGGATATTTGCAAAGGGATTTTCAAACAGTCCTGTGATGCACTTCAAAATCACAGCAGTTGGGGCTTCCAAGCACAGCATCACCCGACATCACTGTAATTAACAGCCCTCCAGGGTGACAAGTTAAGCATGTGGCCCACCAGCCAGCAAAGTTTCCTCACCCATCGTATTAGATTGGTGTGTGGATAATTTGGATGGGTAGGTGGAGCATGTCAATCTCATAGAATTGGTGTTTCTGGACTGATTGTTGTTTTAAAGGGTCAAATAGAAATATAGTTTTCTGTTACATGTCTAGCGAAGCCTGGAAGATGGATTATCATCATCATCATCATCATCATCATCATCATCATCATCATCATTTTATTATTGCCCTGATTTATTAGCTCTTCCCAACCTTGGCGCCTCAGTACTTCCTTCTGGACAGTACTACCAATTAGTGCTTTTGCTCCTTAGCCCACAGCCTGACATCAATATGCTCCAGAGTCCATTATGCGGAGGTTTCCCCCCCCCCCCTCTGCTCTGGCCTTTGCTAATTGAATTGCACAATTGCAAAGTCTGAAGATGGAAAAGAAAAGGCTACCTAAACCAAGCTGCTTCCAAGGGATGTTTCGTACCCATGGTCATGTTTCAAGCAATATCTCTGAGAATCCAATAAGATCTTTATACAGTACGTGGTGGCTTAGTCCACGGGGAGTTGAGGAACCTGTTTAGCTCCATAGGCAAGATTTGTGACTTGATGTCACAATAACGTCAGATTATTTGGTATATTGATGTTCCAAAGTTGGGACTCCAAAACACCTCGCAGTCAACATAGTGCTACTAAAATGGAACAATCAAAAACCTTTTATTTTAGCAGGGGTTTCAGTGTAAACCACCTTGTGATCAGGAAGTGCGTTGCTCATCAGCTGGTTAGTGGGAGGTTAGGTTCTGCAGCATACAAAGCCAAAAGGAAAATTGAACCGCACCCTGTCCCCCAGCTGATGTCAACTGCCCATCAGAGTGATGTCAGCTGATCGACAGGTGGGTGTGGTTTTGGAAAATGGTCTCAGGGCCGAATTGGGACCCCTGGCAGGTCAAGATTAGCTTGCAAACTGAAGGCTGCCTGCCACCTCTGCCTTAGCAGAAAGCATTTCTGCTCATACAAGAAAGCAAGTTATTGAAATGTTGTCATTCTCTCCTATGCACTTATGCCTCCCACCTCCAGGACTGTCTGGGATGTAGTGAAGCACAGAGGGATGGAGGTGATGGGTGAAAATTGGATGCTTTGCTTGGCACAATTGGAAGCACTTTCTGCTAGTACAAATTTGCCACTGGAGAGAACCCACTTGTTCAAAACCATGGGATACTTGTACTCTTCCTCCCTTGCATGCCACTACTGCTCCACTCAATTTAGATCTATAAAAAGGAGGCATATTAGTTGACCAAGTCTGCCCTTGGTGCCACCAAGTAATTGCCTAAGCACTTAAGAAGAGACACCACTCACCTATGAAGTTTACATTCTACAGGCCACCTCCTCATCCCAAAACTGGTCATCTGCTGGACCAAAGGGCACTCCTAATACTTTCCTGGCTTCTCCCTTCTCCTGAATAGATGTTTGATAATAGCCAGGCAAGCACTCCTCTTCCACCTCTTGCCTTCTTGCCAGGTCCAATCCTGCCTCAGTTCCTGGAAGGATGGAGGTGAATGGAATGGGGTCCAGGTGGGATATGAAGGTTCATCAGGAACCTGGGCACAATGTCCTGAATGGGCTGAATAAGTTGGGTTGCAGTATGGTGAAAGCAGATTTTTCAGGGCCCCCAGTTGTACCAGAGGTCTATGCAGGCTCCACAACTCTTCCTCTGTTGAGGGGAGCTTCCAGTCAGTTGCTTTTATCTGGTGGGATTCATCACATATGGGCAAATTCAGGATACACAATTGTTGTTGATTGGGAAATCTTGCACAAAATACCTGTGTCCTCAAAAGATCAGGCTTTTTGCAATAAGAGAAGTGAAGAGAAAATGCATTGGAAAGTGTGGGATAGCACCTGCTGTGAAAAAAATGTTATCTAATCTGCTTGCAAACAAATCAGGAGAAATGCTCAATAAACTGATTGTCTGGAAGTGGTCATGGACACCTCAAGATAATGTTTGCACTAGATCCTGACAGTTGGTGGGGCTTGTGAATTTCATTAAGTGTCCCTCTACCTCCCCCTCCCATAATCTGAGTTCTGAAATGCTCCACTCATCACAGCACAGAGAATATAAACACACCTTTCTGTTATAACATTCCCTGTGCATGTAATTATCTTAGTTATGTTGAATATTCTAGCCATGAATATCTCTGTGAGAGCTACGTTCTCTTTCTGATTTAACTGACCTTGTTTTTAGGCCAAGATGCTTGGGAATACAATTCTTTTGATCTTCTTTTAGCTTATTTTCTCTGAACTTGCATCACTCTTCCTCTGAATTCCCTCCAACAACACTGTTGCCGCACGTCTGACTAACTCCAGTGAGAAACTTTCAGCTCTCTTCTTTCCATTTAGAATTGCCAACTGCTTTAAGGGCCAAGGAACAGACAATTATTCCACCACAGTCCTTTTTTAGTCAAGTAGAAGAGACTTAGGCAGATGGCTGTCACCATCCCAAGCTTGTTTATAGAACCATGGTTGATCCAATGGGCTTGTTAAAAATAACTGTTAATATCTCAGGCAGTGCTCTCTTCAACTTCACTGAATTTAGTACAGTACTGTATTCTCAATTATTCAAGAGTAATTTTTCAAGTAATTCTCCAATGTAATGATTCAATGACCCCAGCTTACATGATCTAAATAGCACCTGCAACAATTTAGAGAATTGCATATTAGTTCATCTATAGCAACTCCTCAACCTGGTACCCTCCAGATGTTTTAGACTATATCTCACATGTTCCCCAGCCATTGGAAATCCTGGTTTAGGCTGATGGGAGTTGGGTGTCCAATGATATCTGAAGGGTATTTTTGGCTCCCCTTCATTTTTAGAAACAAGCAAACACATTAAAAATCACCAGCTGCTGTACTCTTTCAAGTACTTCTGCCTGTCTATCCTTCATTTGCCCGTTCTGGGGACATTCCACAGCTATTAAGAAACTTTATTCCTTTGTAATGCCACAGGGGGTTGGGCTAGATGTCCATTGGGGTCACTTCCAACTTTGCAATTCTCTGATTTTATTACTCCAGACCAGCCTTTTCAACTCTGGGTCCCCATGTTTCTTTGTACTACAACACACACAATCCCTGACCACTGGCTTGCTGGCTCACAATGATGGGAGTTGTAATTGTAGTCCAAGAACATCTAGCAAACCAAGGTTAAGAAAGGCTGCTCTAAACAGTCATTAGGTTAGGCAAAACTTCAACAACCATTTCCTCTCAAAGAAGGTCTGGACCCCGGAAGAGTTCTAAATTGCTTACAGCTATTGCTGAGAAAAATGGGGAAAGAACATAAACAAATGTCATTCATCATTCGCTATTTACACATTACAAAGGTATATTTCCATGGCTGATACGTGTTTTTCCACCCATAGCTGCTTTAAAAAGCTGTTCCAGCTAAATATTACCAGTATTACCAATACAAAGGACAGTGTTTGCTTCTTCATATGCTCCCAGCTACATCTCTAGTTCCATGGAAATAGTAATCATTTCCATTTCTGAGCTTCTTTTAGGCTGCTCAGATACACAAGATAAAGACACACACATCTAAGGGTCAGCTTGTCCTTGCTAGTTTTTCTTTAACAAATAGCCTGCGTGTGTGTGTGTGTGTGCGTGTGCACGCGTGCATGTATGTGCGTGCGTGCGCACAAACCAGAATGGCCAGAGGGAGGGGCTTTAATCCTTTGGCCCCAGTGTGCTCCTGATTGTAACTGCTGTTTGTCCTACTTTATAGAGCACAGTTCTCTGTTTCATTTCTTTATATATACACTTTAATTTATTTTTGCATTTTCAATTTTACATACAATAAGCAAAAGTAAAATAAACAAACACAATAAAAACATTAATTCCCCTTTGTGGATCCTCATATCATGATTTCCCTCTGCATCTCTTCTGTAACTCTATTGTTATAAATCCTTTGCCAATCTATAATTCAATTTTTTACTACAAATTTTCTGTCAAACCTACCAATGAATGTAATTGTTTACAATATAAATTATGAACTTTCTCCATTCTTTATTAAAATCTGCCTCTTCCTGGTTTCTAATTCTTTCTAATTCTTCCTGTAAGTTTTGGCATTTCACCATAGTTCATTGGTTTTATCTGCTACTCTTCCTTGGTTGGAATTTCCATCTCTGGGAAGATGGAGAATCCGGGCAGCCGAGATCGCGTACATAAATAGTTTCATATGATGCTTTGGGATCTCCACACCTAAAATTCCTGAAAGAAAAGCTTCTGGTTTCTCAGGAAAAGTTATTTTCAGCAGCACCCCAATTCATTATATATCATTTTTCAGAAACCCTCTATCTGGAGAGCTATCTGCAAAGTTATTTTCAGCAGCACCCCAATTCATTATATATCATTTTTCAGAAACCCTCTATCACCTTACATGGCCACCACATATGATAAGAGGTGCCCTCTTTCTCTTTACATTTCCAGCACATTTTAGACTTTGATTTATACATTTTAGCTAATTTACTAGGAGTTAAATACCAATGGTACATCATTTTCATATAATTTTCTTTCAAAGCGTAACATGCTGTAAAATTTTAAACCTTTTATCCAAAACCTCTCCCATGCTGCAAATTCAATATTATAACCAAAGTGCTCCACCCAGTGAATCATTACCAGTTTTATCTGTTCTTATTTTGTTTCCCATTCTAATAAAATTTTATACATTTTAGAAATTAACTTAGTTTTATTTTCTCTAACAACTATTTTTCAAAAGAAAAAAAACTCTTTCTTTTTTTTGTCTGACTTAAACACTTCATTGGTAATATTGCAGCCAGTCAATCCTCTGTTTCAAGGCATTTTCTGTTTCAGCCTTCAGAAACCTGGTGCCCCTAAACTACAACTCCCATCGGTTATACTGGCTGAAGCAAATGGGAGTTTCTGAAGGTTACTCAGTTTGGAGCGCTGTCTGGTTCAAGTCTGGTATCAACCTAAGGAGGCACAAGAAGGGAAAAGAGGAGGGGACCTTGTGGTTGGCAGAAAATGAGGAGGAATTAAAGAACCTCTTAATGAGGGTGAAAGAGGTGAGTGTAAAATACGGTCTGAAGCTCAACATCAAAAAACTAAGACCATGGCCACTGGTCCCATCACTTTCTGGCAAATAGAAGGGGAGGAAGTGGAGGCAGTGAGAGATTTTGCTTTCTTGGGCTCCATGATCACTGCAGATGGTGACAGCAGTCAGGAAATTAAAAGACGCCTGCTTCTTGGGAGAAAAGCAATGGCAAACCTAGACAGCATCTTAAAAAGCAGAGACATCACCTTGCCAACAAAGGTCTGTATAGTTAAAGCTATGGTTTTCCCAGTAGTGATGTATGGAAGTGAGAGCTGGACCATAAAGAAGGCTGATCGCCGAAGAATTGATGCTTTTGAATTATGGTGCTGGAGGAGACTCTTGAGAGTCCCATGGACTGCAAGAAGATCAAACCTATCCATTCTGAAGGAAATCAGCCCTGAGTGCTCACTGGAAGGACAGATCGTGAAGCTGAGGCTCCAATACTTTGGCCACCTCATGAGAAGAGAAGACTCCCTGGAAAAGACCCTGATGTTAGAAAAGATGGAGGGCACTAGGAGAAGGGGACAACAGAGGACGAGATGGTTGGACAGTGTTCTCAAAGCTACAAGCATGAGTTTGACCAAACTGCGGGAGGCAGTGGAAGACAGGAGTGCCTGGCGTGCTATGGTCCATGGGGTCACGAAGAGTCGGACACGACTAAATGACTAAACATCAACAACAGTTAGCAGACAGAGCCTGCAAACAGATCACATGGTCGCCATTTCCTCCACTATGCTGAGATGTATTTCTGATATTTCTATTCAAATTATAGTAATGATTTCTAAATTTGCATCAATGCATATAAGTTATCATAAGCAAATATGTGCCATGGGCAACAGACTGAGCAGGCTTATATACATGCCCTCTGCCCCATACATTTTAAGTGATATCATACCACTTTAAACGGTCATGACCTTCCCTGAAAGAATCCTGGGCGCTATGGTTTGCTAAGGGTGCTGGGTGTGGTTAGGAAAACCCCTGTCCCCTCACAGACCAGAATTCCCTCTGAAGAGGGATTGACTGTTAAGCTGCTCTGGGAATTGTAGTTCTTTGATGGGGATGGGATCTTCTGACAACTCTCAGTGCCCTTAACAGTCTACAGCTTCCCAGGACTGTTTAAAGTGGTATTATAGTGCTTAAAATATATAGTGCAGATGGAGCCTAAGTCACAGACTGCCCACCCCCCCCCCACCCCAGTGAGATGTGTCATATTTCTATTTAAATGAAAGTAATTATCCTAAATTTGCAACAATACAGAAAATCAGCATAAGCAATTTTTATGCAAATGTCCTCCTCCTCCTCCTCTTTTGGGGGAAGGGGTAATACATTCTATGTTTTAGTTATGCATAAGTGACCGCCCTAATTGGAATGTATATTCACACACACAAGCCCAAGTCTACTATTTGCAGTGGGAGGCAAGCTACCAATGAGGAAGGTAAGTTCATACCCTCCAACATTTCTCAATAAAAATAGGGATGACCCATTCCATAATGATGATTTTACTATTTATTCCCCACACATCTTACTGGGTTGCCCTAACCACTCTGGGAGCTTCCAACATCTATAAAAACATAATAAAACAATAAACTTTTTTTAAAAAAAATCCCTATACAGGATTGCCTTCAGATGGCTCAAGGATCAGGTCACTCCATAACATTATTCCAATGAAAATAGGGGCATCCTAAGGAAAAGTGGGACATGTTGGAATCAAATAAGGTACTGAGACAGCTTCTCTAAATCAGGAACGTTCCTGGAAAATAGGCACACTTAAAGGGTCTGCAAGTGCAAGAGGTAAAACCACAGGCTGTTTAAGAAAGACAAATGTGGGTTGCATATACACCATAATTTAAAGCATATTCACCTCCCAAAAAGAATGCTGGAAACTAAGGTAAAGGTAAAGGACCCCTGGATGGTTAAGTCCAGTCAAAAGTGACTATGGGGTTGTGGCGCTCATCTCGCTTTAGGCCGAGGGAGCCAGCGTTTGATCACAGGCAGTTTTCCAGGTCATGTGGCCAGCATGATTAAACCGCTTCTGGCACAGTGAAACACGGTGATGAGTGCCAGGGCACACGGAAACATTGTTTGCCTTTCTGCCACAGTGGTGCCTATTTATGCTTCCGAACTGCTAGGTTAGCAGGACCTGGGACAGAGCAACGGGAGCTCACCCCGTTAAGCGGATTCGAACTGACAACCTTCCAAAGAGACTCAGTGGTTTAGACCACAGTGCCACCCGCTCTACCCCTTACATAGCTATGACTCAAAACACTCTTAGAAAACTACAGTTCCCATGATATAATAATAATAATAATAATAATAATAATAATAATAATAATAATTTATTATTTGTACCCCGCCCATCTGGCTGAGTCTCCCCAGCCACTCTGGGCAGCTCCCAATTGAATATTAAAACAATACAGAATTAAATATTAAAAACAGGGCTGCCTTCAGATTTCTTTTAAAAATAGGATAGCTGCTTATTTCCTTGACATCTGTTGGAAGGGCGGGTGCCACTACCAAGAAGGCCCTCTGTCTGGTTCCCTGTAACCTCACTTTTTGCAATGAGAGAACTGCCAGAAGGCCCTCAGTGCTGGACCTCAGAGTCCAGGCTGAGTGATGGGGGTGGAGATGCTCCTTCAAGTATACAGAACCGATTCTTTTTTTGGGGGGTGTTTAAATGAATGGCATGTACACAGCCTATGTGATAAGTTTTCCTTTTTGCTTCCAAACATCCCTCAAAGACCTATGCAGCAGCAAATCTTTACCAATGAATGTATTTCCTATAATCCCAAACTTCTCCAAATGTAAAGGAGTGATTAAAACAGCCAGTTCTGGAAACCCCATGGCAACACCCACATTTCCCTTGATGAGCTGTAATTTCTTTTTGTCCTAAGGCTGTGCAGAGGAATTGCAGGTACGAAGTATTCCTGCTTCTTGGCAGATGATGACTAGGTGCATTTCCAAGAAATTCAAATTAAAGTTTCAATCATGCCACAGGCAAAATGAAGTCCGACCCTTTGTTTCTTGCTGGTGCTGACCTGGTTTCAAGAAAAATCTAAGCTGTAGAGATCTAAGACTTGCCACAAATCTTTTTTCAGTGATCTTGCAGGGGAGGAGACCCAGGTAACTACTGACTGGTGAGCTTGACATTGATACGAGGAAAGGTCCTAGAACAGATCATTCAGTAGCCGGTCTATGAACACATAGAAAAGGATGTTGTGATTATTAAAACACAGCATGGGTTTCTAAAAAATCCCATTTCTTTTTTCTTTTTATGAAGTTACATTATTGGTGGATCAGGGGAATGCTGTGGACATAGTGTGTATCTTGATTTCAGAAAGGCTTTTGACAAAAGTCCCCCACGATATTCTTGTAAGGAAGCTGGTAAAATGTGGCTTGAACGAGGTAACTGTTGCTGGTTGACTGACTGAACCCAAAGATTACTCAGTAATGGTTCCTCGTCATCCGGGGGGGGGGGGAGAAGTGGGGTCATGCAGGGTTCTGTCCTGAGCCCATTTTTGTTCAACATCTTTATAAATGACTTGGATGAAGGAATTGAGGGGATGCTCATCAAATTTACAGATGACACCAAACTAGGAGGGGTAGCAATGCCTCAGAAGACGGAATTGGGATTCAAAATGACTTTAACAGATTGGAGAACTGGGCAATAACCCCACCCAAGCAGAGGCTTGACAGCCATATGTCAATAATGCTTTGATGGTGTTTCCTGCTTGGCAGGGGGTTGGACTGGATGGCCCTTGTGGTCTCTTCCAACTCTATGATACTATGATTCTATGCCCAAACTAACAGAATTAATTTCAATAGCGGCAAATGTAAGGTTCTGCACTTAGGAAGACCCAGCTGCATGTTCTGTGAACATGGAGTCAAGAATTTAACAAATTGACACATTAACTTGGAGAAGAAGCAGGAAGAAAGCAAAGGCTGGAACACAATCTACATGACAGATAATTATTTAAGAAGGAATCAGCAAGGAATGAATAGTTTGCCTTTCTGTCTATCCCTCCCAATTGGTCTAGGTAACTTATTGCAAGCATATTGCAACACCCAGAACTACTCCTACACTCTAGCTTCTGAGTCATGTGGCCAGCATGAATAAGCTGCTTCTGGCGAACCAGAGCAGCGCACGGAAACACTGTTTACCTTCCCACCGGTGCGGTACCTCTGTGGTTTAGACCCCTACCCACCTTCTTTAAATGTGAACAGGGCAGACACATCAGAAGAATTCTGTGTGTCCAAAACTACAACCATTCTTTTATGTTGGGACAGGAGAATGACTGAGATTAATCATTGAGTGGAGCATTGAATCTGAGTCTTTCAGATCCTACTCCAGAGATGTGGAGGCAATGCAACCTCCCCAAGCCTCTGTACCTGACCCTCAGGATTTTGCAAAGGCTCACCTCAGACCACAAACTCTCTCTGCAACTCTCTCAGTGTGTTGCCTGTATTATTCAACTATGATAATGCCTCTTGTTTTCTAGGGCTGGACAATATATTCATATATATTGTCCAAAACCAGTTTGAAGTCCATATCATGCTATCAGTTTCATGGTTTTCGACCTGGCAATATACCACAAATCATTATGTGCATTGGGGCTGGGCAATATATCATCCAAAACTGGTTTCAAGTCCATGGGCGTACCCAGCATGGGGCAGGGGGGCAGCTGCCCCCCTAGAAGCAAAAAAGGGAGAGCACAGCACAACAGGCCAGGACGCAGCCAGCTGTGCTCCGCCTCGGCCTGCTCGGCTGAAGCGAAACGGCAGTAGTGGCAGCAAGCTGCCTCCGTCGAGGGAAAGCTGGACCTGGACCTGGGCTAACTTCAGCCCACACTACTTCAAGTTGCAGCGAGCACAGCACAGAAAGTGCTGCCCCACAATGCTCTGAGGCACTTCATTTGCATGCCTCATTTTAGTCACCGCTGCCAGTAAAGGAGCGGGTGAGGCAGAAGCACAAGCGCGGGTGGCTCCGTGTGCCTTGGCAACAGCTGGAAACAGTCCCCTTCCCTCTGGGGGGGGTGTGGACATTGACCACGCCTCCTGGCAGGATCCCAGCCACGTCATAGCCAGCCAATTGGGTGGGGGGGTGGCTGGCGTGCCCCCCCCCTAGTTTTGATCCTGGGTACGCCCATGTTCAAGTCCATGTCATGATGTTAGTTTTCTAATTTCTGAACTGGCAATATATTGCAAATCATAGTCTCTCTCTCTCTCTCTCTCTCTCTCTCTCTGTGTGTGTGTGTGTGTGTGTGTGCTATGCAAAAATCACAATATGGGAGCATGAAGCCCGCCAATGCATCTACATAGCTCCATCCTTATTTCAGACATTGTGATATATCAGTATATTACGATGTTTAGGTGGTGATATATCAAGTTGAAAACCAACTCCATCCTTATTTCAAACATTGTGACATAGTAGTACAGGAATATAATAATGTTCAGCAGGTGATATATCACAAAGTTGAAACCAGATATCGCCCAGCCCTACTGGCCTCTAATCACCCTTTTGGAAGGGAGAGCAGGACTGGGATTCCTCTTAATAGGCATCCCGAAACCTTCTCAATAAAACAAGGGGAATTACAGAAATACAAACGGGATTAAAGAGGGGGCACCCCGCAATCAAGATGGCGCTCCTGCCAAAACAAGATGGCACTCCCGCCAAATCAGCTGGGTGAAGACCTCCCCCTTGAAAGAAGGTAAAATGGTGATCGCGTTAAAACTGGGAGGAAAGGGGTTAATGGCCCTGGGAAATTCCCACCAAGTCCCTTAAGCAGAATAACCAGCAAATATAACTTGCTCGGAGAGGGAACTCTCAGTGAAGCCTCAAGCGATTGGCTGCCCAACAAATTTTCCAAGCCACCAAGGCTGCAGCGTAGCCAGGACCATAAGGAAAAAAGCCACTTCGTGAAAGCCGACAATTAACAGGCAGCTATAAGCTCCATGGACTGGGAGCGCTTAAGGGGCCGAAGCCCCATGGGGCAAAAGCTCCTTTGGGGGGAAGGAAAGGCACACAAAGGAAGGGAATTAACCAGAGGGAATAATAACTACTGGGAGAATGAAGGGGAAGAAAGGAAAAAGATCACCAAGACAATCCATCGGAGGTAAATCGTTCTCTCTCTCTCGTTTGCACAGAGGACACACTGTTGCTGTTCCGAATACCCGTACCGAAAGAGGAAGCTCTGGGTCACGTGCATGGGTATATATATAGGCCCCTCAATCTATTTGGGCTGTGCCCCATTGGCCAGATTGAACCCAACATTGAGGGTCCTACCAATTGGGTGTTGTGGCTGACCAATCTTACCTACCCACAACACAGGGTGTTGGACTCCAGGTCTCACCGCAACACGTGCCCTCTTTGAGGGAGGACCCGATATCACAAAGTTGAAAGCCAGATATCGCCCAGCCCTACTGTTTGCTTGGATGGAAAGATGTGTGGGTGCATCCAAAAAACAATTCATTTCTGGGGGGGGGGGGGGTTTTAGAATACAGACTCTTGTGTGATTGTCACATGCATTGCTCTGCCCAGTTCTTGTGTCTGGCTCCTCCCACCACTGACATGTGACACCCCCACCCCAGGAGGTTACCTACTGGGGAATGTATCCCTCCAGCAAGCCTCAGTCCAAGACTCTGACCACTATATGCCTGGATCTTTCCATGGCCAGAAATAGCTGTGCATCAGCTGCTACTGACTGTGGCCACTTAGGAACATCAGGATTCCTTATAACAGAAGCAAAGGAGCTGGCTGCTTTCACTGTGACAGTTAGCCATTCTGCACGTAACTCCTTGGAGTTGTGCCTTCTCTGCACTTGTAAGACAAATAGACTTTGCAATACAATTATATTCCCACAGAAAATGTTGGAGGACATGGGTTGGGGTCAAAGCTGAACATGTAAAGGATAGAGGAAAAGAATTACATTTTAACTGAGAGCTTATCCTCTTGAAAGGGATCGGGGGGGCAGTTACTTTCTAATTAAGAGTTTACCCTCCTACTGGGGGGGAAAGGACAGCTGTAAAGGTGGCAGATTAGGGAAAGATAGGGGGTTGTACAGCAAATGTGTTATCGGAGAGCTGGAGAGACATATTTTCAGTTTGATAACCACAATACATCGCAGGAAAATTTATTGGGATCACATGTCAGTTGTGGGCAGGGCCGAAAACAGAATGTGGGCTAGAAACAGGTGTGACTATAAGCACCAACCCTATGCACCAACAAACACAAAACAAGCCCTCTGCAGCACCACAAATCCAACTCAATGGTGTAACATTGGAAAGTGTTATCACTTCTCCTACCTGGGCAGTTATATTTCCATAAGGGCTGACATTGATACTGAAATCCAGCATCGCCTGAGTTGCATGAGTGCAGCTTTTTCCTGATTGAAGTACAGAGTGTTTAAGGACTGGGACATTCACAGGGAAACCAAAATACTTGTTACAAAGCTCAGGGCCGGCTCGTCGTAGACCCCCGGTGGCGCAGGGCACCATGGCGCCGCGAACTGCGCCCACCCGCTGGCCGGCCGGTCCGCTGCGCTGCTGTGTGCGGCGCCCACCTGCCCACCGTGCTGGGAAGCGGGGCGGGAGGGCGCCGGAGAGATCGCGCTGTGCCTGGCCGCCCGCCCGCCGCGCAGCAGCGCCTCACCCACCCGCCCACCGCGCTGGGAAACGGGGCGGAAGGGCGCTGGAGAGATCCGGCGCACCATGGCGACAGGGGCGCTTAAAACGGCGCTGACAAAGCTATTGTACTACCAACCTTACTGTATGCTTGTAAAACGCCATCTCCAACTCCTTGAAAGATTCCATCAATGGTGTCTCTGAAAATTTTACACATCACTTGGGAAGACAGGCGAACTAATGCCAGTGTACTAGAAGAAGCAAAAATCACCAGTGTTGAAGCAATGACTTCATTGATCATGTTGTTCAGATGCCTGATTATCATCTTCCAAAGCAACTGCTCTATTTTGAACTTAAAAATGGAAAGTGTAATGCTGGTAGTCAACAAAAGAGGTTTAAAGACTCTCTCAAGGCAAATCTTTAAAAATGTAGTTTAAACACCGACAACTAGAAAAGCCTGCGAGCGCTCCAATTGGAGAACAGCCTTTACCAAAACTGTCATGGACTTTGAAGATGCTCAAACTCAGGAGGAAAGGGAGAAACTTTGAGCAATCACCAAAGAAGAAGACATGCAATTATTATCCCATACTTCCCATTGCATTTCCCCATCACTTTTCTTACTGCAAAAACAGATTTGGCAAAAGTGCCAAATCAACTTTAATTGCACGACGTGAATTCTATGCAATTCTATGCAATTGAATCCTGCTCAAAAATAGCAAGTGACTGAAAGTGCTCTATGCAATTTCTGTAGTGTTAAGAACACTAATCAAAATAAACAATGCCTGCAAAAGAACAATGTCTTGACGAGAACAATAATTTTCTCGGCCTCAGATGAGCAAAATGTGGTTGAAAGAGAAGCTGGGGTCAGAATGACAGGGCTCCTGAGACAGTGGAGCATTTTGCTTAACTTCCTGACACTTCCCACAAAAAAGCAAAAACAAACTTTTATTTTTCTAAGGCTTGCATCTTCATATTTGACTTGCCCCTTTCACTCCAAGCTTCCTGTCATTTGCTTGCTCATTGTGCGTAACAAATGTTTAGCTGGGAAACTTCCTGTAAAGTTTTTCTGTTTTACTGTATTTTAAACCAATTGAAGCACCTTAGTTTGTTAGTAAATTGCAAAACAGAGTTGGCAATGTTGCTTTGTGTTTAATAATTCTGATGTTTCTTTCCTTAAAAACATGGAGACACATTCTTAACCATGAGTTCTCTGTTTTCATACCTTAACAAACAACTATATGTCATGCAGATTGCAAAGGGTTAAAGGAAAGGGAGTTTAACCCTACCCCACCATGCCACAATAACAAAAAGGCACTCTTGTTTTCTGCATTTGGGCACAGCAGGAAAGTCCCCTGCCTAGGCAGGAAAGGCTTCTTCAATGTGCCAGTTCTTTGTTTGTATATTTTATTGCTGATTGTAGACAGCATCCTTTGAGACGGCTCTTTTTGTAAGACCCAAAGGAGGTCTGTGTGTATGTGAGAGAGGTCACAACCATACTGTACATTTAAAGCACACTTATACCATACTCCTCAACTGTCCCAGGACAAATGGGGCATCCCATTCTCCCCCCCCCCCCCCGGTGAGAGCACAGCAGCCCATTTTGGGTGCCGCAATTTGGCATTGTGATCTCATGGGGGGGCAGCACTTTTTCAGGGGCACAATCTTGCACAGGTCATGTGACTCATGCTAGAGGACGGCCCCAGAAGATGGCATCCTGTTTTAACAATTATAACTTCTTCCCCCAAAGAATCCTGAGAACTGTAGTATACCCTTCACAGCACTACAATCTCCAGCATCCTTAACAAACTACAGTTCCTGGGATTGGGGGGGGGCATGTACTTTAAATGTATGGTGGGCATGCAGAAAGAAAGAGACAGACACACACAGAGAGAGATAGAAACAGATGGTAACTAAACTGCCTTATCCTATAATCCACTAGGTTTCAGCTTGAAATTTGCACTTCTCTGAATTTGGCAGTGCAGTTCACCAGCTAAGTAATTTGTGCAAAATGCATATACTATGGTAAAGTGTACATAAGCATGTGTAGATTAGTAAAAAATAGCATACATAAAGCTAAAGCAGCCTTTCTCAAGCTTAGGTCCACAGATGTTGAACCCCAACGCCCATCATCCCTGACCACTGGTCCTGCTAACTAGGAGTGTAGTCCAACAACATATGTGGACTCAAGCTTGAGAAAGGCTACCATAAAGGATCACAGGATTGCATCCAAACACAGTTAAATTATCTGGAAAAGCTCCGTGGTTCCAATTCTTGCTGCATTTTTGTTTCTAAAGACATTTGAAATGTAGCACCAAAATCTTTTAGTCATTCGTTTTAGATTCCCACCCACCCACCCTGATGTCCAAAGAAGCACATATGTTCACTTGTCCCAGCACAGGCCATCTTTGGATTTTATTTTAGTGCAATTACTATCAACAAAAGGGGGGGAAAGGTGAGCACATTTCACCCTTTAGAGCCATATAAGCCCAAAATACACAAAGAAAAATCATTTGGACATAAAACATCTATTTCTCACACTACAGATATATTAACACAACTTCAGCTCTCAGTTTTGCTGCAAATACTTATAACTTTGTCACCTAGCAAAATGATATGATAAAATATAAATCACTTTCCCAAAGTCTTGATGTCTTTCCAAAGATATTTCACCTCTTCCCCCCTCCCCTATTTTCCTGGCAGATCCACATGTCTTTGAAAGTTTTGTGTCTGGCAATTAAAAAAAAAGTGGAGATTTTCCCCATCGCCAGATCCCCATGTCATTTAAAAATATTAACAATTGTAAAGAAGGCACAAGATCATGAGGGGGGGCCCAACAAGTTATCTGGGTAACTCAGGGTGCATGTCCACAGAATGGAAGATGTCGGGATTCCTAAGGACGTGCTCTACGGGGAGTTGGCTTCAGGCTCCAGGCCCAGTGGTAGACCAGCTCTGCGTTACAAAGATGCCTGCAAGTGTGACATGAAGGCTGGCAACAGACAATCACAGTGCCTGGAGGTTGTGTATCTATAGTAGTGACCAGAGGAGGAATGACTGTTGGGAGGAGCGCAGAGAGAAGAAACGTCATGGTGCATCTGCAGTAGCATAACTGGACACCTAGATCTGCCTCAGTTGCAACAGAACAAAGGCACACTCCTCCATTGACTCCCAAGACAGATGGATGTCAACAACAGTCAACAATGCCAGCATTCCTGCCCTGATTCCTAATGTTCTTTTTACACTGCATTATTTGCTGTGCTATGTAATTGTGACATTTGGATCAATATATTGCCATAAAGGTAAAGGGACCCCTGACTGTTAGGTCCAGTTGTGGATGACTCTGGGGTTGCGGCGCTTATCTTGCTTTACTGGCCGAGGGAGCCAGCGTATAGCTTCCGGGTCATGTGGCCAGCATGACAAAGCCGCTTCTGGCGAACCAGAGCAGCACACGGAAATGCTGTTTACCTTCCCACAGGAGTGGTGCCTACTTATCTACTTGTACTTTGACATGCTTTCAAACTGCTGGGTTGTCAGGAGCTGGGACCGAGCAACTGAGCTCACCCAGTCGCAGGGATTCGAACCACCGACCTTCCGATCAGCAAGCCCTAGCCCAGGCTTTGTGGTTTAACCCACAGCACCACCTGTGTCCCTTAATATACTGCTATAAAGGTAAAGGGGCCCCTGACCATCAGGTCCAGTCGTGTCCGACTCTAGGGTTGCGGCGCTCATCTCGCTCTAAAGGCCGAGGGAGCCGGCGTTTGTCTGCAGGCAGCTTCCGGGTCATGTGGCCAGCATGACAAAGCTGCTTCTGGCGAACCAGAGCAGCACACGGAAACGCCGTTTACCTTCCCGCCGGAGCGGTCCCTATTTATCTACTTGCACTTTGATGTGCTTTCGAACTGCTAGGTGGGCAGGAGCTGGGACCGAGCAACAGGAGCTCACCCCGTCGCAGGGATTCGAACCGCCGACCTTATGATCAGCAAGCCCTAGACTCTGTGCTTTAACCCACAGCGCTTCAGCTTGTGATTTTTCAAGTAAATGGGTTTGCAATTGGAGTCCCCCCCCTCCCCCACGTCTTTTCTGGAAGCAATTAATACAGAAATGAGTACTTAACTTCCACTAGATTCTGCTAGATTTCCAGAAATCTAGCACCTGGACATGCAGACCACCTGGTCAGAGTCTACGCCACTATGGCAAGATGTGTTGCATCTCTAGTTAAATTATAGCACTTGCGATTTTTAGGCAAATCTGTGGTCTTGTCCTTTGGCTATCCACAGCAGCATAGTGTGGGTTGCTGGTGCCGTGGGTAGGGCAAGTGTTGTGTCCCCCTGGTGGCCTGGGCCGCCGGGGTGGGGGCACTCCAGGGGCCCATGCAGAGGGTGAACAGAGCCCACCTCCAACATGCTCCTCACCCACTGCCTCCACCCACCTGCTCACTAGACCTCCACTGCCAGGGTTCCATGTCTGTCGTGGGGGTGCCTGCTTGCACCCCATCAAAAATGTGTGCCTGGAGCCATGCCCCCATGCTATGCCTCTGGTGATGCATCCCCCCCCCCCAGTGATGCATAAGTGGCCTTTGGAGCAGCAATCTTCCTTTCCAAAATGTCAGCCTCCTGTCTGCTGATGTATCAATACTGTGCAAGGGGTGAAATTATAATCACCATACAGTGCCAGGAGATTAACTTTGTTTAAAACAGAAGCAAAGTGAGAGGTCATTCTTCTAATTGCAGAAAATAAGCAATTTAATGCTATTAGAAGTGCTGTGTGCTGGGAGGAAGTAGTTTAAACTGTGCTGCTTTGCATTGCAACAAATGGCCTTATCTGATCATTTAGCACTTTTGAAACACACTCTGCGGGTAACCTACAAGCATTGGGGAGCAGCAGAAGAGCTGCTACAAGGCCTTTGGTGCGCTATGCAAAATGACTTGATGGCCAAAAAATGGCATTGATGCAACACATGACCCATGCCGACTCCAAACAGCTGCCGGAGAAGCATAATGGTTTACAAAAGATAGCACTTGGGTAATGCATGAGGTATAGCTAGCTCTCAATTAGGTTAGGGAAAAGTGCTCTTCTTGCCATGTTACTGTAACTGAAACAATGAGCACTCAAGATGATCATCCTTAAACCAATTTATTTGTAAAGAAACCTGTTAACCCTCTGCTGGCTGCATAGGAACATTTTTGTGGAAAGTCAAGCCGTTTCTCTTGATTGCATAGGAACCTACCGGTAGGAAGCTGCCTTATTCTGAGCCAAACCATCTAACTCTGTATTGCAGACCCACATTCAGTGACCCCTGACCCAGGGAGTGGAGGCCTAGGTGTAGCAAACTGGACAAGACAATGTCCTGGGATTTAAAATTGCCCACAACTTTTGTTGATTACAGATGTAAGTAGGCTTTGGCACAGGTATTAGGTGTCTGTTCATTATTAGCCTCCAGATGGAGGTCTGACACTTGAACATTCCTGGGATTATGAGACCTCCTCAAGATGCAGGTCTACTGAGGGGGCCCTCCCAGGCTACTGCTGGAAGCTCTATCGCCTGTCTGCCCCACACTTGGCTTCTAGACAGAGACTTTCCACTAGACCCCCCTCCTAACTGGGTACCCTAAAATCGCACCTGTTTGAGGTTGGGTGATGCACCACCTCATATTAGACTAAAAGATTCCACCCAATGCCTTGCCTGCTTAAAGTTGTGACTATTGCTATGAGGAAACAGGCTTGTTTGCAGGCAAATTCCTTCCTGGCTCTAAATATGGCAACCATCACTAACCACAGCAGGGTCAAATTGGATGGTGCGGAAGGAAGGAAGGAAGGAAGGAAGGAAGGAAGGAAGGAAGGAAGGAAGGAAGGAAGGAAGATCTAGTTGAGGTTCCTGCAGTGCAAGACAGGACTGGCAGAGTTATTATTGCCCAATTTGTGCCCAGTTACCTGCCTTTGACGCTACACAGGAAGAGAGCAAATACATGATATGTGTGTACAGATAGACAGAAAAAGTGGAATTGCATTTTTTTAAAAAAATAAATCAAATGTTGTGCAGTAATCCGGTTTGAAAAATTGGAGGAAATTAGAGATGTTGGACAAAGGTGCTTATTAAGGACTCAAACGACAGGCCATGCCAGGGAAAGCATGTACCTAAATTATATAAGGGTAGTATGCCCTCCCACCAGATGTCAAAGAGAACAACAACTACTAGACTTTTAGAAGACATCTGAAGGCAGCCCTGTTTAGGGAAGCTTGTAATGTTTGATGGATTACTGTATTTTAATAGTTTGTTGGAAGCCACCCAGAGTGGCTGGGGAAACCCAGCCAGATGGGCGGGGTATAAATAATACATTATTATTATTATTATTATTATTATTATTATTATTATTATTATTATTATTATCTGCCCAAATGGTATTAAAACCCTTCATTTGGGCCGGAACCTTGTCTTGCACACCTTCATCACTTTGGGCAGGAAATGCCTCATGGCATCCTTCTAAAAACCCTTAAACCACTCTTGATTTTGTGCCTGCTGGTTACTGAATGAAGGCAGATTCATAAATGCATCATCGCTGTATAGCAGATAAGAATCACTGGTTCCTATGAAGAAATGACCACTGACAGAGGGTGTAAACAAAGAGCAAAAATGCTTTCTGTTTGTTCAGGTTTCGTTTGGCTTTTTTTAAAAAAATAGCTTGGGGTGTCTGATGGGGAATTTGTGGAGTTGGAAAATCTGCTTTGAAAAAAACAAACAACCCTGGGTATGCATATGCAAACACTGGTATGGATCAGGCCCTGATTGAGTGCCAAGAAAAGGTAGATCCTTCAGCTCATATGCAAATTCCCTGTCTGAGCTGCTGCTTCTCTGAAGCAATAGCTGTCAATAAGCTTCAGTCAATCTCTGCCCTGAAAACAAATGCCTTGGAATTCAGGAAATGTGTGTTTCTCTCCTTTCCACAGCATGTTTGAAAGTCTGTCTGTCTTCACTCTAAGGCCCCAAATCATGTAAGGCTTTGTACATGATTTATTTTATGAATAATATTTATATTTATGTGTGTATTATATTTATATACCAAACCGCCAGTCAGGTTATCCCTGATGGTTTACAAAGACATTTCAGTGCAAAATACTAGTTCTCTCTCTCGATATATCTTATTTCGTAGTGACTCACATGTTCCAAAATGGCAGTTTTAAATGCTTGTGTTTGTGTGAGTGAATCAAGTATGTTTCTCAAGCACATTTAACCCAGGGTTTTGAATTGTGTCTGGGGGAAAAAACTGGTTCAGCCTTTGTCTCTTAGCCTGCCTAGCCCAACCCAGAGGGTTGTTCAAACCTGAACTCCCTGGAAAAACAGTGGACCTGGTGTGCTCTGGTCCATGGGATCACGAAGAGTCGGACATGACTAAACAACTAAACATCAAAAGGAGGGGAGCTTAGTCGTGTGCACTGGGAGAGGGTTGGCAAGGGGCTAGGTAGGTGGGATGCAGAGTGAAGCAGCATCCCTAGTTCTATATATGGGTGGTGCTCTGGTCTAAACAACTAAGCCTCTTGGACTTGCCGAAGGTTGGTGGTTCGAATCCCTGTGACAGTATGAGCTCCCATTGCTCTGTCCAGCTCCTGCCAACCTAGCCGTTTGAAAGCATAGCAGTGCAAGTAGATAAATATTACCGGTAAACGGCATTTCCATGTGCTCTGGTTTCCGTCATGGTGTTCTGTTGCTCCAGAAGCAGTTTAATTATGCTGGCCACATGATCCAGAAAGCTGTCTGTGGACAAATGTCAACTCCCTCAGCCTGAAAGCGAGATGAGCGCCACAACCCCAAAGTTGCCTTTGACTGAACTTAACCGTCCAGGCCATTCTTTACCTTTTGCATGAAAAGAGAATGAGTAAATAGAGCTCCTGAGTGCTAATACTAAAAGAGCGGGGGGGGGAGGAAATGATGAAAGTACATTGAAGAAAGTGTGTGACAAAAAGTATTTAGATTGTTGTGAACCCTAGCAATTGACATGTTCTTTCATGAGCTGGCGTAATGAGTCTGCCTCAACTCAGATTCTTCTGAGATTTTTCAGTCTGAGCCCACTTACAGCATTTATCCCCATATAATCAGTGCTCTTTATCTCAAGATAGCATAACTGTGACCATCTTTGCAACTCCCACACTGTGGAAGTAGTAGTAACCACAATAACAAATGGAACAACAATTAGAAGCAAGGAACGAGCATACAATATAAGGCATACAATCGCAACTGTTTTCTGTTTACTAAGGACACATAGTATTCGAGAAAGAAGAAACAGGGCTTGGTTAATCAAACAGTTCATAGTGGACTTATTTGCATTTTTACCATCTAGGGAGGACTTGGCCCCTCCCTTGCCAAAGAATCTGGGGTGGGACCTTTGCAGGTTTTCCTTTTAACCGTTATGCTCCAGGCAGTGGAGCAGAAAGGGTCTGTTAAGGCAGCTGGGATACAAGTAGCAGCAGAACATCTATTGCATTTCAAATCCTTTTGCTTTCCTGTAAACCTCAGAGATTTAGTCAACTTTTCATCAGCATTTTTCTTCAGAAGACAGGATACACCTTTTCCTCTTTCTAAAAGAAGGAACTGTTCTGCCTGCGATCAGAAGCAACTGCTTTCAGTATCACAGTTTTTGCTACTTGACTTGTGATACATTTAGCGCAAGAATTCTTCCCCGGAATTATCCACTTTGCTTGATGATGAAGAAAAGCTTGTAAGTAGCTAGCCTGAGACTTTGCATGTAAGTTTTGATATGTTAAGAAGTAAAGGAATGTAAATGTATGTTAGCAAATTTGTTGTATAGCCTTCTAAAGGCTTCACAGTTGGGGCTAATTTGTGCAGTGGATAATGTTGCCTCTCTGTAGTTTGCTCTTGCAATATATATAAACAGACCTGTGCCATAAACCCTTCCTGTCATATGACAGCTGATATGTGAAACTCTGAGTGATGCAACAAGCAAGGTATTCATAAAGCAGAAATCTTTTCAATCTTAGCTCAATGACCAAGGCTTTCCCTATGTTTGTTTGTTTGTTTTTCTCCGTGTTATCAGAGGAGGAAGAGAAGCACATTACCAGAGCAATTATTAACTGGCATTTCTGACTGAGTTGTGATAAGACAATTGAAATGTGCACCTTTATCATGCTGGGCTCTTCATCTTGTCAAAACCATGTGAGCATCTTGGGACTTTCATGCCTAGATACAGTATCAGAATGCCTGAGATTACAACTATTAACTAGCTTCTCAGCATCTACACCATGCATTTAAGGCATTCAAATGTCACACCAAATATCACACTCAAATAACAGTCACACCTTCCCCCAGAGAAGTCAGGGAAATTGCAGCTCTCTGAACAACTCTCTGTGCACTTGACAAACTACATTTCACAGGATTATCTGAGGAAAGTTGTGACTGTTTAAAGTGGTATAATGGTGCTTTAAATGTATAGTGTCAATGTGACCCATATTGTTATGGCTTCTGCCCAACCACTCTTAATGGCTTTTCTATGCTTTAAAGCTCTGTGTCCAAGCACTTTTCTTTTTTCTTGCTTACTTTCTTTTTTGCTCTGGAGCCTTCCCCAAGAAAACCTGCTCTTTACTGCTGAATCAGAGCAAACAGCAATCTGTGGAAAACCCAAATTTCCATTTGTTGTGCTTCTACTTTAAAGACTGTGCTTTTGAGGGGAAAGTTCCAGGGTAAGAAAGAAAGAAAGAAAGAAAGAGAGAGAGAGAGAGAGAGAGAGAGAGAGAGAGAGAGAGAGAGAGAGAGAGAGAGAGCGCCCAGACACAGAGCTTTAAAGTGCAAACCTGTGTCTGGAAAGCACAGGGTGAAAGGTAAGTGTGGATAAGCCCTTATATTAAGCACCTTACCGGTCCATTGTCCAGAATGATCATGGGAACCCAGGAAGCTGTCATGATATAGAGTTAAGATTATTGGTCCCTAGCACCACCTGGAAATGCAAGGGATTGAACCTGCAAAGCTGTGACACTAGGTGTCTCCAAGACAAGACAAGAGGTGAAGTAGCTGCAGATACTTGTCAATGGATGTTTCATCAGTGAGTCTTACTAATTAGGAGATGGTTTCCTGGGAGTTGGGAATCTTGGTGTGTTTGGATGTGGTACCCATGACACTTGGTGGATCTGTTGCATAGCAGGACTGCCTTTTTGCACCAACATCTGCTCTATTTGTTGATCCACAAATGAGGCAACTGGAACAAAGCCAGTGTAAGTCTCTCTCATCCAAAGGAAACCAGGCCACTTAGAATTGGCCCAGAACTTTCCATTGACTGAGGAAGTGAGAAGCACATAACAATCTTTTCTCTCTGCATGTACCAATTGCACTAGAGCGATAATTCCCAGTGGTACTTGTTTAGCAAGCGGACTGCCATTCTTCATTTTTCTTGCTTCACATGAGACTTAACAGAGTTGCTCATAAAAAGCAAGGACATCTGTTGTTTTTCTAATAGTATTGCATCAAATAATCTCACTCAGCTGATGGAAGCAATGTTGAACAATGCCCTCTCCATGTTGTCACCTCACTACCACCCTTAAATTTGATCTGGGGGGTTCTCTAGTTCTTCTGGGCCAAATTTAGGGAGGGGTTCGAGGGATTATGGAGGTAAATCACTGAAAACAAGTTCCCAGAATTTTCAGTGAGGAGGGAGTGGTTGTTAAACAGCTCTGCAAATTGTAGCTCTGTGAGGGGAACAGGTGTCTCCTAACAACTCTTAGCACCTTTAAGAAACCACAGCTCCCAGAATTCCTTGGGGAACTGATGGCTGCTTAAAGTGGCATGATACTGCTTTAAATGTAGGTTGTGACTGTACAGTGTGTACAGGCTGCCCAGTATCTTCCTCCTGTGTGGAGGAGGTGATACAGTTTTGCCTGCATAAGCAACAACACTTGGAGAATTGGGTTGTCATTATTTTTACTGATTTCAATACTGGTTATTTAAAATTTAACATAAGGGGGAGGGATGAAAGAAGCAATGTTGGCTTCCATTACCAAGAAGAATATTCCATCAAGAAAAGATAATAATAATAATAATAATAATAATAATAATAATAATAATAATAATCCAACCATCCTAATTTAAATATATACATGAATATAAACTGTCCATAAATCCAAGATTAATGATTAAAATAAATCCATTCAAATTTAGAAAGAGCAGTGCAACCCGACCTTGAAGTATAAGTCTCTTTGCAACCGTAACAGCTCGTCTGTGAGTTCCTACATCATAGGAATGTAGTTTAAAAGTGTGTGAACATCAAAGATATTTCTAAAAGGAAGTTAATACAAGAAGCTGTTTCTGACCAAAAGTGAGACACCACAGGGTACTGCAACATCGTATGTTGCAATGAGACATTATCATCATTACATCACCAGAGTCTCTCTGAACCAACCATTCCTGTAAAGACACTGCTGAGTTCAGTATACCCAAAACATCTTTGTTGTGGTTGCTGAAGCAGCCTCAATTTTAAAACCAACATTAGTGTAGATTCTAATGTTGCTCCTTAAGCACTTTGAGTATTCACTTTACAACATTCCAAAAATAATTATTTTTAAAAACCAACAACTACAGGTTTAACTTTCTGTAATGTAGGGTTGCAATATTTCAAAAGGTGAAAATCCAGACAGAAAAGTTGTTGAGCTGTTTTTACAAAATCACAAAAATGGACATTTTAAAGCTATTTTTGAGGAAAATGTGGGGGGGTGGGGAGCGGCATTACTGACATGTCTGGATTTTTCCGGATATTTGGCCAATTTCTGCCAGGAAACTACTTTTGACTGCAATCTTCCAGGTATGTCCAGGAAATTCCAGACGTATGGCAACCCTATAATGATCCAATTATTCCCTCCACCAATGCAGGAGGTTCTGAAGCTGACAGTTCATAAACAGGCACCAAAAGGTGCTGTCATTGAAGATATTACCATTCAGCAATGGTTTTTTTAGTCTCTTTCTTTTTATATTTGTAGACCTTAGGAACACCAGAAATAGAAAAAGAGAGGTGCTTGGAGAATTAAGTTGGAAATAGAAAAAATGATGTCTCCTTTTAGCACTCCTATAAACATTCTGAAAATAGCAAGGATGTGGAAGGAGATGTGCAGAGGTATCATTTTGTAACACCTGGGGGCTGATTTGTTAGGGCAAATAGGGCAAATAGGCCCATCGATCTCAGTCTGTCCTGTCTGCTTTAAGCTTAAATTCTCTCCAGGGGGTGGCACTGGATGTCAACTTCCTCCTCTTAATAAAAAAATTCCTTCAGTAGCACCTTAAAGACCAACTAAGTTTATATTTTGGTATGAGCTTTCGTGTGCATGCACACTTCTTCAGATACACACAGTGTGCATGCACACGAAAGCTCATACCAAAATATAAACTTAGTTGGTCTTTAAGGTGCTACTGAAGGAATTTTTTTATTTTGCTTCGACTCAGACCAACACGGTTACCTACCTGTAACTTCCTCCTCTTAAGTTTCAGTGTTCCTCTTTTAGAGCTCAGTAGGACAAAGGCAAAACTAGAGTTAGTTGGTTCTATTTTTCATTGGCATTGCCTCCAGCTACTTTTGGTCATCTCTGCTTTCTGCGCTACCAGGGCTCATCCAAATTTCCACTTGTCCCATTCCTAGAAAGCACAGGTCCAAGAAATTTTCCACTTGTCCTGCATGTTTTCAAGGGGAAACCCACCCTTTACCCCTAAATTGGAGAAAACTCGAATTGCCATTTGCTCCGATTGAGCGCTAAAGAGCAGTTTTCCCTGGGGGAAACCAGCAGGATAAGTGGAAGTGTAAGCCCCCCCCCATCTCAATGGGTTCCAACCACCACTGCCTTTGTTGGGTGGGGGTGTGCATGTTTTTTGCATTAAAAGAGCTTTGAAGGGAAGAGGGATCTGGGTAAATAGCTTGCCATCTTTTCATCCATGGAAGCCATGTGCAGATGGTATAATGAAGTGGGATTGTGGTTGTGCCTGCTACTCCTGGACCCTTGCATTAAGTTATAGCATCCGTAAGGAGGCCAGATGTACATGGATACCCATGTCCAATGTGATGGATTGTGTGATCTGTGCATTGCAAATTATGTGGTGTAAAGATCACATCATTCCTTCCAAGCCCCTCCTTTGTGAGGGTTTATTGTGAGTTGCTGATATTCAGTTAATACAGTATATGTATTTTTGTTCTATTATGGTACAACTTTAACTGAGTTTGTAGTGCTTTTAATTTTGGTGCACTGGATGCAAAAAAATATAAAGGTAAAGGTAAAGGGACCCCTGACCATTAGGTCCAGTCGTGACCGACTCTGGGGTTGCGGCGCTCATCTCGCATTATTGGCCGAGGGAGCCGGCGTACAGCTTCCAGTCATGTGGCCAGCATGACAAAGCCGCTTCTGGCAAACCAGAGCAGCACACGGAAACACCGTTTACCTTCCCGCTGTAGCGGTACCTATTTATCTACTTGCACTTTGACATGCTTTCAAACTGCTAGGTTGGCAGGAGCTGGGACCGAACAATGGGAGCTCACCCCATCGCGGGAATTCGAACCGCCGGCCTTCTGATCTGCAAGCCCTAGGCTCTGTGGTTTAACCCACAGCACCACCAGCGTCCCACGGGTGTATAGTATAGATATAGATAAATAAGCAATGCATGCAAAATGTGTAAGGAGGTGGGGCTGGCAGGCATGATTACTTCACTCCTCATATTGATTATGCAGGGCTCTTCAGGGCATTAAAATTTGCCCAGGAAGAAATCTTTAGTACAATCCATCCCACAATTCTACCTACCTACCTACGCACACGTTTAACTCTCCCATTGAAACAGCCAATGAGACTTTAGTATGTTGAAATTTAGGCTTGAACGTGTCCTCTTTTTTGGTGATAACCGAGTGCATTTCCCCAAGGAGCAACTTAGTTCCTCAGAAGGGCATGTGAAGGGCAAGTTCCTCTTACATGAACTTAGGAAACCGTCTTACATAAAATCTGAACATTAGTCCATCTAGTTCAGTATTGTTGACACTTGGGCTTATCCTTATTCCTTTTGCCCCACTGCTTTCCCTGGGGGGGAAACCGCTCTTTAGCACTCATTCAGAGCAATCAGCAATTCAGGTTTTCTCCAGGTTGAAGTTTGCTCCAGTTTAGAGCTAAAGAGCAGGTTTTCCCTCGTAAAGGAATGGGGCAAGAAGGAAACCATTTGGATCTGTGCCTAGAAAGCATGGATCAAGTGGAAAACCGCCAGGCTGTGCTTTCTAGGCATGTGACAAGCAGAAAGGTGGACGAGCCCACTGATTGCCAGCAGCAATTGATAAGATTTCACAGAAAGGTCTTTCCACCTTATTGGCAAAAAACTGGTATAAACAATAAATCCTGGGAAGATGAATGCTCTTTGAGTTGGTGGTTCCCATGTGCGGGAGACAGGCAAGTTACCCATTCTGTATGGGAAAGTGCTCCCTCTGAAGGAGCAGATATGTAGCTTGGGCAGGGACGTAGAAAGATAGGGACAGTGGGGGCGGGCCGCCCCGAACGGCGGGCTCCAAGGGGCGCCATCACGGGCATCTGCCCTGCCTCCGGAGCGTGCGCCACGGCCCTCTGGGAGTCGCGCCCCAACCCCGGAATGCACGCCACGCCCCTCTGGGAGTCACGGTGTGCCCCCGGGAGGTGCGCCACGGCCCTGGAACATGTGCCCCGCCCCTCCGGGAAGTGCACCCCGCCCCCAGAATGGGCACCAGCCCTGCCCCCACCCCCGGTGCCAGAGCATGAAGCTCCGCCACTGAGCTTGGGGGTTCTCCTATATGTGCTCTCTGCCCACATGTCCTCTGTGTCAGGAGCACCTTTTACTATCTTTGTCTGGTTTTCCAGCTGCAGACATATTATCTGGGCATGGATAGCCTGACCACTGTAGTTTGTGGGTTGCTAATTGCAAGGCTGGATTACTGCAATGTGCTCTATGTGGGACTGCGCTTGGAACTGGTGCAGAAGCACTTGCTGGTGCAGAGTGCAGCAGCCATAATGCCAATTGGGAACATGGTCAACAATATGCTTCTGTAAAAATGATACATGGAAGAAGGAAATAATAATAATTGAGACATTGCACTACCTTTGTAACCCAAGAAAATCCTTAATAAATAAAAAATAAATTTATATATATATATATATATATATATATATATATATATATATATATGCTTCACCTGCATTTCTGAGCCAGGTTCAGGATCCTTGTATTAATATACAAAACCCTAAATAACTTTGGTCCCATCTTAGGGACCTCCTGAAGCCTAATATCTCAACTCAATCTCTATCATCTTGTATGGGAGCAATACTGGCTGTGCACTGAGTTGGCGAGGCTCATGTGATACTGACATGAAATTGAGTTTATATGGTCATTGACCCAGCTCTGTGGAATGCTCTTCCAATACAAACTGGGCAGGTATTTTCTGCCTTGACCTTTAAACGTTTGCAGAACACATTTCTTTAGTGCCAGGCTTATGCAGGCAATTCAGGTGGGCAGTTTCCGTAATAGTTAGTTGGTGATCTGGTTGGGTTTTTTTTGTTTTTTTAAAGTTTTTTTTGTGTGTGTGTGTGTGTGTGATTGTTGTAAACCATTTTTTAAAAAATGAAATTGTATTTTTATAAGTACATACCAGGAGATGTCCCCTTCTTTGTGTGCCTCCTCCTCAAGAGGTCAGGAGGGTGGCAACACGAGAACGGGGCCTTCTCTGCAGTGGCTCCCCGTCAGTGGAAAGCTCTCCCCAGGGAGGTTTGCCAGGCGCCTTCACTATACACCTTTAGGCGCAAGGCAAAAACTTTTCTTTTTAACCAGGCCTTTGCCTGACCTGAACTACATCCTTTTTAAAATGCTGGCTCTTTTTAGGGGGTTCTATTGGGTTGTCGTTTGCATTTTGATTTTATGTATGTGATCCTTTATGTGAACCGCCCTAAGACCTTCTGGTATAGGGCAGTATAGAAATCAAATAAATAAATAAATGTCAGGGGTTGAACCTGGGACCTTCTGCATGAAAAGCAGAAAGGGGTTTATTATGGGGTGGGTGCTGATGCATGCATTTTTTTTCACAGTATCTACACAATGCCATTGACATCAGAATGTCAGCCCTCATCCTCCACATTTATTACTGATTCTCCCTTTCCTTGGAAAATCCAATAAGACATAAAATCATTGAACCCCATATCCAGCTTGCAATATCTGAATGACTTATTTTCAATATTAAGCTCCCAGCTGGAAGCTCCCAAAGTAAATTAGATAGAACAGGATAGGTAAGGAAATGTAAGTCTGAAAAGTTACTAACATGAATGAATTATCTTGAAAATATTCAAATATAAAAAAATATAGTCTGATAAAGTTAAATGTAATGAATAATTATATTGTAATAGCTGGTCTGCTGGTACAAATAATGAAATCTCAGAGAAGGTTTGGGAGAAAGAGTACATTTGATGATATCAAAGATACATCTACTGAGAAACTTTTGCAAAATAACAGCTAGATGGCACATGGCAGTTGAAACAGATATGACTAGTTGGAAACGTAAACATTGTAATACAGACAGGAATGGATAGTCTGTGAAAATATCCAGTTATTCAAACGTTTGGGGTCCAGAGATTGAGGAAGATCAAGGGAAAGTGCAGCAATCTATACAACCGCATATGGGCAGAATTGGAACAGAAAAGAAGAATTATATTATTAAATGACTGATGGCAGAAAATCTATGGGCTCGTCCACACTTCTGCTTGTCCTGTTCCTTAAAAGCAGGGGTTTGAGAGCTTTCCCGCTTGTCCCACACTTTCTAGGCATAGGCCAAGCTGTTTCTCATTTGTCCCGCCACTTTCCCTGGGAAAACCCACTGTTTACCCCTTAATTGAAACAAACGTCAATCCACAGAATAAACAGCAGTAAATAGCCAGTTTTCCTGAAAGAAAGTGGTGGAATAAGCGGTGGAATAAGCAGTGTGGACGAGCCCTATAAGTTGGTCAACTCTGGGGAAGTTAGGAATACCAAAAGCAAAGGAATTTCACTACAGATTTGTATAAATAGTAAGCTATCTTTAGCTGCAATTCCTGCATTGCAGGGGGTTGGACTAGATGACTCGAGGTCCCTTCCAGCTCTACAATTCTAGGATTCTATAAAAAGGCATTATGAACATTGTTGTTGTTTAGTCATTTAGTCATGTCTGACTCTTTGTGACCCCATGGACCAGAGCACGCCAGGCACTCCTGTCTTCCACTGCCTCCCGCAGTTTGGTCAAACTCATGTTCGTAGCTTCGAGAACAGTGTCCAACCATCTCGTCCTCTGTCGTCCCCTTCTCCTAGTGCCATCAATCTTTCCCAACATTAGGGTCTTTTCCAGGGAGTCTTCTCTTCTCATGAGGTGGCCAAAGTATTGGAGCCTCAGCTTCATGATCTGTCCTTCCAGTGAGCACTCATGGCTGATTTCCTTCAGAATGGATATGTTTGATCTTCTTGCAGCCCATGGGACGCTCAAGAGTCTCCTCCAGCACCATAATTCAAAAGCATCAATTCTTCAGCGATCAGCCTTCTTTATGGTCCAGCTCTCACTTCCATACATCACTACTGGGAAAACCATAGCTTTAACTATACGGACCTTTGTCGGCAAGGTGATGTCTCTGCTTTTTAAGATCCTGTCTAGGTTTGTCATTGCTTTTCTCCCAAGAAGCAGGCGTCTTTTAATTTCGGGACTGCTGTCACCATCTGCAGTGATCAAGGAGCCCAAGAAAGCAAAATCTCTCCCTCCCTCCATTTCTTCCCCTTCTATTTGTCAGGAGGTGATGGGACCAGTGGCTATGATCTTGGTTTTTTTGATGTTGAGCTTCAGACCATATTTTGCGCTCTCCTCTTTCACCCTCACTAAAGGTTCTTTAATTCCTCCTCACTTTCTGCCATCAAGGTTGTGTCATCTGCATATCTGAGGTTGTTGATATCTCTTCCGGCAATCTTAATTCCGGTTTGGGATTAATCTAGTCCAGCCTTTTGCATGATGAATTCTGCATATGTTAAATAAGCAGGGAGACAATATACGTACTCCTTTCCCAATTTTGAACCAATCAGTTCTTCCATATCCAGTTCTAACTGTAGCTTCTTGTCCCACATAGAGATTTCTCAGGAGACAGATGAGGTGATCAGGCACTCCCATTTCTTTAAGAACTTGCCATAGTTTGCTGTGGTTGACACAGTCAAAGGCTTTTGCATAGTCAATGAAGCAGAAGTAGATGTTTTTCTGGAACTCTCTAGCTTTCTCCATAATCCAGCGCATGTTTGCTATTTGGTCTCTGGTTCCTCTGCCCCTTCGAAATCCAGCTTGCACTTCTGGGAGTTCTTGGTCCACATACTGCCTAAGCCTGCCTTGTAGAATTTTAAGCATAACCTTGCTAGCGTGTGAAATGAGCGCAATTGTGCGGTAGTTGGAGCATTATTATGAACATAACACCAGCCATAACTAGGCACCCAGTAACACCAGCATAATAAAACCAGAGGTGACTAACCTGTGACCCTGGATTATAAATTCTGTCATCCCACACCCTGGACCATTCTGGCTGGGTCTGATGAGAGTTGTAGTAGTCGAACAATGTGTGGAGAGCCCGAGGTCCATCCATCCCCCCACCGAGACAGACCCTATCTTCAATCAGTGATTACTCATTATTAGGGCAATTTGGAACTTCCATGTTTTCAGGACTCCACTGTGGCACAATACCACTGAATACCAGTTGCTGGCAGGTACACAATGAGAACAGCTATTACCTTTAACATAGTGATGGGAGGCTGGGACACCTGTAGCCCTCTGGATGATGTTGAATTATAACCAGTGCTTCTTTCTGGGGGTACTCAAAGGTACCCAATACCGATACCTTCCTCTCTCCCCCAGTGTTAAAAGTGGCACTTTTTGCAATGACTTCATTGTGAGTACTAGCACCTTTAAAAAAAAAGCACTGATTATGACTCCCATAATCCCTGACCCATTGGTCATGCTGGCTGGGACTGATGGAAGCTGGAACCCACTTTCGAGCTGAAACGTTACACACCCTCCTAGCCATTTAAGACCCTATACAGTGGTACCTCAGTTTAATAATTCATTCTGGAGGTCCGTTCTTAACCTGAAACTGTTCTTAACCTGAGGTACCACTTTAGCTAATGGGGCCTCCCGCTGCCACCATGCGATTTCTGTTCTCATCCTGAAGCAACCTGGGGTACTATTTCTGGGTTAGCGGAGTCTGTAACCTAAAGTGTCTGTAACCTGAGGTACCACTGTATGACCACAGTATCTTTATTGAAAAACTATCTGGGATAAGAAGGTGTTTGCCTTCACATTAAAACACTTCCGTTGCCCTCTCACCGCAGCCAAAGAAAAGTTAGCTGTCGTTTGTATGCTTTTTGTTATCATTACCTAGAAATTCCACTGATTTTTATGAGGCCGTAAAAATGGCCTCATATAAATGGAACCAGAGAACAGATAATGTAGAATAGCTTTCATAGCTCCACCACTGCAGATATCTAAGTTAATAGGTGCAGATAGACACCATCCCTTCTAACACTCAAAATTAATATTATTCCCAGATTCATTTGTATTCTGAGAGGACTTCCAGTTTTTATATCTGGATCATATTAAAAATAAATAAATTCATTGTTTAGGAAATGCTTTTGGGGCTCAGCAACACCAAAAATATCCTTGCACAAAATGCAGCTACAAATTAAAGAAGACGGTTTTGGAATTCCAAATTTGGAATTATATTGCTAAGCATTGACAGTCAAGTACTAAATTTTGGAATCCAGTTGTTGGCCCTAATTTTCCAATGTGGGCAACCCTAGAATATATGTACCTTTGGTTGGTTGGCTGGACAATATTAGCATCAAAATATTTGAAATCTCAGGTGAATATATTGGCTAATAAAAACAAATTTGATCCATTTTCACATGCTAAACTTACTCTGTGGGGAAACCCTACACTAAGAATTGCAAAAAAAAAAGATGGGGATATGGAAAAATTGGATGGAAGCAGGTGTATTGGCATTGCACCAACTGATAGATAGGGAAGATGGAATTTTATACTTCTGCTATTTTAAGGCAAAAATATCATCTATCAGATGCAGCCCAATGGCAATATCTTCAATTACATCATCTCATAACCAGTGTGTTTGAGCTGCCAGCCCTTTCAACTTCCGAGATACCTGAGATATTGGCGCAATTGGACAATTCATTCAAAAATAAAAAGCCAGCAATTACTTTTTATAGATTAACAATACATAAGTTCAATATAGAGACTGTAAAATATGATTGGAACTTTCATTATTACCCAGATAGTGGGAAAATGTATTAGCTTCAATACCTAAGGTGTCATTAGTTTTAAAATTAAGACTAATACGCTTTTATATGTATCTTTGTTGTTCACTTTTCCTTCTTCTTTTTCTGTATCACTTAATTTCTTTTAATGGAAATCACCTTAATGAATTATAAATATTAAAACCATCCTTCAAACACTGTGGGATCCATTGGCTGAAATCTCCACAGTGTGAGAGGTTCCACTTAATCTGGAAAATGCAGTTAGCACACAATGCTGCGCCACGGTTGCTGACAGAAGGAAGAACCTTTCCACATACTGTATAACACCTCTGTTTGGAGATCTGCACTGGTTCCCGATTTGTTTCAGGACCACATTCAAGGTGTTGCTGTTGGTATGCAAAGCCCTTCATGTGCACTTCCAGGATTGCCTTGCCCCATATGTGCCCACTTGACCCCTTTGATCTGCAAAACTAGCCCTGATACAGGTGCCACTCATTCCTCAGTTGTAAGAAATTGGTCTTTTAGTGAGGACCTACGCTTTCAAACTGCCTGCCTGTAGATGTCAGGCAGGAGCCTTCTTCGCTGCACTCTTTTCAGTGTCTGCTTAAAACATTTTGCTTATGCAAGCCTATCCACCCAGGCAGATGTTGACGTGCTTTAGCTGTTCTTGCTGCTAATTTTATTTATCTTTATTTTAATTTCTTTTCATGTTGACAGTTTTAATACTTCTTGTAAAGCGCTTAGCGGTTTTACTGCAATCAAGTGGTGTAGCAATTTTGTTAAATAAATACCCATATATATAATTTGGCTAAGTATTGTTGTGGACCAGAGTCCTGGCTCTATCTATCTATCTATCTATCTATCTATCTATCTATCTATCTATCTATCTATCATCTATCTATCTATATCTATCTATCTATCTATCTATCTATCTATCTATCTATCTATCTATCTATCTATCTATCTTCTATCTTTTATGTAGGTAGACAAGAGGCATGGTTAGAGTTCAAGGAGACATTCTAGCCAATGAAGGTGCAGAGCAGGGATGGTGAGGGGTATGGCTTAGGGAGGGAATGCCGAGGGCCAGATAGAGTAGCTTGAGGGTCCACATTTGGTCCCTGTGCCTGAAGTTCTCCAACCTTGCAACAGGTGGATAGAATTAGGAAAGCTAAGTGTGTGCAAATAATATGTATAAGAGTGTGTGAGAGAGAGGAGTGGTGTTAGTACTAAGCAATAGTTATTTCCAATACATTGTTGGTAAGGCCAGGGGCAGATTGGGGGCTGTGTCAGTGGTGTGCATGCACCCAGTTCTGAGCCAAGGGGGCACTATTTCAAACCCAGGTTAGTGAGGCATTGTGCTTTGGGAGGGAAGTGTGAGGCTCTGACAGAGTCCTAGAAATCTCCTTCCTCCTTCTCAAAGACTAGTTAGCACTTTCCCAGCTTTGGGAAGGAAGTGGGAGGGCTGTAGGAACCTGCCAGAACCTTGTGTCTCCTTCCCAAAACACAGTGCCCACTTACCTGGCATTGCACAGGGCACCATGGTACTGAAGTCTGCCACTGGTAGAGCAGAGGGTCTGATCCACACATAGTGTGCTGAGCTACATCCCATTGGCACCCTGTTACTCAGACTAAGCCATGACAACAAAGACCAGAATGCTCTTCCTCTCTGAAAGTCAACTAAAATTTGCTTCTATAGATATAAATTAGCATGTGGAGATTTTATGCAAAATTGTGTCATGAGCATGCACCCCAAGTCTTTCAAGTACTTAGCTATGAGCTGTTCAGCACTGGAGCCAACTGCCCCTGGGAGGTGTTAAGCCTTCACTGGAGGAATTTAAGGAGATGTTGGACCATCTGCCAGGGATGACGTAGCTGCATCTTGAATTGCAGGTCCTGCACTGAGCAAAGGGCTAGGGTTGGTTGATTTCCAAGATCCATCCCTTTGTGAAAATAGGGTTGCCATATTTTGAAGAGCAAAAAATAGGACACATTTGCCAACTTCTACTTTTAACTATTGATTGCTGTGCCGACTCTCAAGAGGACATATGGCAACCACTATTTCCAGGACGTAGGTATTCATGCATCTGCCTCAGAGGCCATCACATGAATTCATTCATTCAGACAAGATTTAGGTGTGGAAAATGAAGCAACTAGCATAGGTCCAAACCTGATGACTTACAGGTTATTTACAACTCTCTAATTCTATATTGGCCACCCAGACAAAGATGCACAGACCATGCCTTCATTTGTTGGGAAGCACTTTGAGAAACAGAATTACTCTCTAGTGGAGAATTGCTCCACCTTTGAACAGCTGCATATGAACTTCCTGAGTGGGGAAAATGAGAACCATCTCAGGCACAGGTGCCTAGTGCCTATTGGGATTGCTAAAATGCCAAGAGTAGGCGGAGCCAGAGCCAAAGACAGGCAGGCCCAACTAATCCTAGTGAATTGTCGCTATCCATAAAGGCTGGCTACATAAAGACTACGGAGGAGGATGAAGCTGGCAGGCAGTACTGGACTGGTTGTAGATAAGGCAAGCAGGTGGGTGAAACTTGCTGAGGACTAACTGAGGTGTCCCATTCACCCTAATGGATCAGCCTCCACTGCCAGGTAATGGCTCTTCAGGGTGACTTGCATAGAAGAAGAGACAAGTTTTTAGTCCATTTATCAGTTCTGGCTGCACCCTTTCCTGTTCCTACTCTCCCACTTCTAAAATTCCTTCCATGTCATATCCCTCTTCTCCTCTCAGAAAGCCTGTTAACCTTTGCACAGCCTGTCCTGCTTGCAAATTTGTAGGCTGATTGGGAAGAGGTTTCAGAGAGTGCTCAACTTCTGTGGAATCCCAGGGGCAAAGTGCACATAGCCTACTGAGAGGATGCTTGAAAAGCCTCTGATATATGATTCAGCTTCTATGTTTGTTGGATCAAGGCCACCAAAGACATAAACAGAAACTGAATTTCACATCATAGGCATGGACAGTTATAGACATGGGAGGAGGCTAGGCATGTTTCTGGGCATGCTTTTCTACTGAAAGGATTTACAGTTGTTGCAAGTTATTTTCTCAAGTAAACATTTTCAAGAACGGTTCCAGGGACATTTCCCTCCCTCTGTCATTTTGGCCAGAACTTTGCATACCTTGAGCCACAGAACCACTATCCCAACATGGGCATCACTGCAGCTTACCTGAATGGGGCTTAAGTGGGACAGAATGGGGTAATCTCAAATCATGCAGCTGATCCAGTAGGAGCACTGGATTGTATGCACCAGTGCGTCCACACTGGACCCAACTTCTCACCTGGCTGTCACCTCTCTCCCACTCCCCAGCTCAGTTCAATCTAATATTTATATTAAAAGTCACTTTGACCACCCATAAAGATGGTACTTTTTTATTGTTCTGCTCTAAGTTATAATTCTTCTCCTTCGTTTCTATTCTTTGTAGATATCACCAAAAACTTTATTATTAACCACTGGTATGAAAATGGTTTTAGCTTCATTGTAAAATATATTTTACAATATTTAACAAAAGGGACGTGGGTGGCGCTGTGATCTAAACCACAAAGCCTAGACTAGGGCTTGCTGATCAGAAGGTCGGCGGTTCGAATCCCCACGATAGGGTGAGCTCCCGTTGCTCGGACTTCCGGTCTGCCGCCATCAGCCGCCGGCGGGGTTCGTTTCGGTCTCCGAGACACCCGCCGCTACCGGGGAGGGGGAGAGTCGCGCGGGCGCCGCGACCTCCCGGAGAATCCCCAGATTGAGCGTTCTGGGGGCTGATACCCAGCAGTGCTCCAAAAAAAGCCATGGAAACCGCCCGGAGAGCCCCCGTCGGAGCCTCCGAGAGCAGGCTGTACATGGCGGAGCCTTGGGTCCATTGCTACCCCGGTAGCGGGAAGCTCCGAGCCGGAGACAGAGGAGCGGCAGATACCTTCAAATTAAGATCTGGACTGTGAGTAAGATAATTCAATTTGGTTTTTAAAAGAAGAATTTGGACTTGGGAGGGGAATAAAAAACGGAGGTCGTTCCCCCCCCTACCCGGAAGGCTGTGCCACAACTAACTTGCCTGCAGCCGATTGAAGAGAAGGGGTGCGGATCCCCCTGAAAATTGAACTTGTATCCCCCCTTAGAAGGCAGAACTAAGGGGGGGGGAATATATACATTTTAGACTGTGTTGGTTAATTTGATATTGTGATCAAGAACCCCCCTCCCGGAAACCGGGGGCAGGAGCCTAAAGCCGCGACCAGTTGATAATATAAGGATTTATAAAGAGTAATTGTTGCGATTCTGTGATCTCTCTTTTTTGGATTACATTTTGGACTACATTTAAGTTGATTGTTTGAATTATAAATGACAAATATGGTTGGAAACAAACAAAGGAATTAGTTTGGACACTACAGCACCATCTCTGGCGGATCAGGTTATAATTCCCACGGGAACATAGAAGGACAAAGAAGGCTGCCAGCCAAAACAACCCGCTTGCAAATGGAGGAGGTTGAGCTGCAACATATTTTAGACTTTATTAGAGAAATGACAGAGGAAGTACGTTATGGCAAAGTTAACATCCAGACTTTAAAAGAAGACCAACAACAGATATCCCCAACGGAAATTTTAGAAATGGAAGAAGAAGAAGAAATCATTGAACAACGGACTGAAAATAAGGAGCAATGGACTGAGAAATCAATGCAACCTGTGAGAGAGGAAGCATTGACCACCTACGTGATTTTGGATGCTAAGGACCAAGATGGACTCTGGGACCTGGTCTGCCCAGTGAGAGAGGGCGACCAGATCCCAGATAGAAACAAAGGAACTGAGGAGGGAGGAAAGAGTCTGGCCATTGCCCCCCCAGTGAGAGTGAGGGGACGCAGACCAGACAGAGGATTGGAAATAGGGGATACTGGAAATAAAGATGAGGGTGGGAGGCTGGTGGAAGAATTAAAACAACAGAAGGGGAAGAAGGAGGAATGGGGTGGTTTAGAATGGCTAAGAGTGGGTGTGGGGTAAAGAAGGAATATAAAGTAGATGAATGGATGGATCAAAAGGCTTGAAATTGGACAGTATGAAGACGCTGGCCGGGGAAAAGGGGAAACTGCTACCTGGGGAGGGAGGGGGTGGGATTTGAGGTTTAGCTATAAGATTGGATAGAATTTGAATCAGGAAATAGTTTATCTTTTTAGGGGGAAATTATAGGCTAAAGGAAATTATTAGAAATAGTTAAAAGTAATGTAGTTTAAAATTTAATAGAAATTGTTGTGTGGGGTAAAAAAAAGAAGTTGTGAAATTTGATACGGAATAGACCCGGGAGGGGAGGGACGGGGAAGTCGGGGACAAGATATTGTTAGAGATATTATTTTTCTTTTTTCTCTTTTTTTCTTTTTGTGCTTTTTCTTTTGTTTTTCTTAATATTTCTTTTCTATTTTTTAAGCTTTTGTATTTTTGTGTGGTATTTTTTTTTATTGTAAAAATTCCAATAAATATAATTATATATATAAAAAAAAGGGTGAGCTCCCGTTGCTCATTCCCTGCTCCTGCCAACCTAGCAGTTCGAAAGCACGTCAAAGTGCAAGCAGATAAATAGGTACCGCTACATCGGGAAGGTAAACGCCATTTCCATGTGCTGCTCTGGTTCGCCAGAAGCGGCTTTGTCATGCTGGCCACATGACTCGGAAGCAGTACGCTGGCTCCCTCGGCCAGTAAAGCGAGATGAGCACCGCAACCCCAGAGTAGTCCGCGACTGGACCTAATTGTCAGGGGTCCCTTTACCCTTTATATTTAAAAGATATTTATTACACTCTGCTTCAAAGTGAAGACCACAGCAGGTTTATATCAGAGATTAAAACTAAGTTACAAAAATAAAATCGGGCTGCAGATAATAATAATGACAAAATGATATCAGTTAACAAGTTGAAATTAACTAGCAGAAATAAATTATGATATGGTAAAATGCTCCACTTAGTGGAGCCAGAAAGGTTTTAAAACTACCAGGAAATGTTTTGTAGGGTTTTTTTCTAGACAAGTTCCTGATAAAAACTAGGGTGGTTTATGCAAATTTACTGAATCTCAGACTTAATTTCAGTCAGATCTTGTCACAGTTCAGACCTGTATCATTTTAACAGCCCCAGGACTCAGCTGGGGGTGGGGGGCATCTGTCCTACTTTACATAAGACCATAGGAGGCTGCTATAGACCATGTTAGACTTTGGGTCCATCTAGTTTAGTATTGTCTACACTGACTGGCAGAAGCTGTCCAGGATTTCAGACAGGGTTCTCCTGGCCCTACCTGGAGATGTCAGGGATTTAACTGTGGGGTCTTCTGCATGCAAAGCAGGTGCTCTACCACTGAGCTATGCTCCTTTCCCCTACGTCAGAGACAGCAATACTCTGGAACGGCTGTCAAAGTCCAGGTCCAAATATAAAGAACCCTAAATAATGAGAACACAAGCCTTGAAGTTGCCCATCACTGGAATAGCAAACCAAGTAGGGACTCAGCTCACCTGGCTACAGCCTTCCTCAGCCCAAGCAGGGTATGATACAATCCCATTGAGCCTCTGCATGACCCCCCGCCCACTCAAGATTTCTAGGATTGGGCGGATGATCTTTCAGACCAAATGATATGACTTCTAGGGGAGAATGCCTAGGTTTCAGCACCACTCCTTTTCTAAGTTATGCTCTGGGTATCCTCCAAGAAATGCACAACCACAATCAGAAACAGTAATTCCGGCGAGGAATTCCCTGGTTGCATTGTGGTCAGAGCAATTGTTTCCTCTCTTTCAAAAGAGTAGAACTTGGGGCTTCTCCAATGAAACTGGCAATAGGCCTGCAGGCAGATTTTCATTTTACTTTTAGTGGAAGATTTAAGGGTACACACTCTGAAATTTTGCAACAACGCCGCTCCAGACATCCTTTTTTTTTTTTACTGCATACTCATGATGACTTGTGTTCATGATGCAACCCTGCTTTCAATACTGTTTGTGCTTGCAAAGGTTTTGGGTTATTCACACTGCCTAATTTCCAGCCAATCCATATAATATAACTTCCTGCAGAAATCCCATAACTTTTTATATCACAAACAAGAGGTTAGCCGCCTGAGGCAAAACAGGAAGGCGCTGCCCTGCCTCTGCTGAAGCCTCACGTACTGGGGTTGTGCAATGGTGGCTTCTGGTGAGGTCTCATGAGATTTCCACAAGACCTTGCCAGAAGCTGCTGCCATGCCACCCCAGTGGCTGCAAGGGCGGGGTGTCCCCATGGAATCCCGCCACCCAAGGTGACTGCTTCAGTACTCCTCACCGGCCAAAAACATTCTGATTTATTTCTGATCTGATCTGGTTGTGCTATAGCCTCTCCAGGCTGTAATCATAGAATTGTGAAGTTGGAAGGGATCCTGAGGATCTTCTAGTCCAACCTCCTGCAATGCAGGAATACACCGCTGTCCCATAAACCTGCAACCTGCTATCAAACCTGCAACCTTGGCATTATGAGCACCACCCTCTAAACAACTGAGCTATCAGTAGTAGCATTGGGGAAGCATCACAGAACAAACTAAAGCAAAATAAATCCACTACCAGTGCACTATCATTATGTCAAGAACATGTTGCAGAATTCTCCTGCAATAAAACACCAGTCTGGAAGGGCCCAAAGTGGTGGTGCATAATTAATAATAATAATTTATTATTTATACCCTGCCCATCTGGCTGGGTTTCCCCAGCCACTCTGGACGGCTTCCAACTGAATATTAAAAAAAACAGTACAACATCAAACATTAAAAACTTCCCTAAACAGGGCTGCCTTCAATTGTCTTCTAAAAGTAAAATAGTTGCTTATTGCCTTGAGGGGGGGAGGGCGTTCCACAGGACGGGTGCCACTATCGAGAAGGCCCTCTGTCTGGTTCCCTGTAACCTCACTTCTCGCAATGAGGGAACCAACAGAAGGCTCTCGGTGCCAGATCTCAGTGTCCAGGCTGAATCAGGCCTGGCTCTAGGTGCAGTCCTGGTGGTGCAGGGCACCAGGGTGCCGGGCCGGCAGGGGAGGCGCTGCGCGCTGCGAGGGCAGGGGCGCCAGAGAGATCTCCGCGCCTCAGCGCCAGGCGCCCGACCTGCTCGAGACAGCCATGGGCTGAATGATGGGGGTGGAGACGCTCCTTCAGGTATACAGGACCGAGGCCGTTTAGGGCTTTAAAGGTCAGTACCAACACTTTGAATCATGCTCGGAAACGTACTGGGAGCCAGTGTAGATCTCTCAGGACCGGTGTTATGTGGTCCCGGTGGCCACTCCCAGTCTAGCTGCCGCATTCTGGATTAATTGCAGTTTCCGGGTCACCTTCAAAGGTAGCCCCACGTAGAGTGCATTGCAGTAGTCCAAGCAGGAGATAACCAGAGCATGCACCACTCTGACAAGACAGTCTGCGGGCAGGTAGGATCTCAGCCTTCATACCAGATAGAGCTGGTAGACAGCCACCCTGGACACAGAATTAACCTGTGCCTCCATGGACAGCTGTGAGTCCAAAATGACTCCCAGGCTGCACACCTGGTCCTTCAGGGGCAGCAATTCTGCCCACACTTACCTGGGGGGGGGAATCCCATTGAACTTGATTGGACATACTTCTGAGTAAGCCTGTACAGGATCACTATTTTCATTTCCCCAAGTAGCATAACAATTACTGTAGAAATAAATACCTTGAGCCGTGTCTAAGTAGATACACCCTTACTTCTAATGGCAGCTTGTGGTTTTGGTTTGGCGTCTGCCTCTGCAAGCCTTCATCTGATTTCTTTGAAATGGTGCATAAAGTCCGGAGTAAGTGGGGGGGGGAGGTATTGGCAGTGCCATATTTCTATGAAAAATGTCGCTACACACTGTGCCCACCATCTCCCCCACCATCCTGTCGCCGTTTGCTTGCACTCCCTCTGCCACCATCCCACCACCACTGCTTGTTCACCTCCTCCCTCTCTTCCCCTGCTTCCCCCCTGTTTCGACCACCACCACTTCCCAGAGCCTCTCAGAGCTGCTTGGGTGCGACCCTTTTACAATTGCCAAAGCACCTTCCAGGAAGGTGCCTGGCAACCATAAAAAGGTCGTGCCAAAGCACCTCTGCTCCCTTTCTGTGATGTTTTTAGATCACTTCCAGGTTCACTGTGGTGTGCACGTTTGCGCACATATCAGACACACCTAAAATAGTTTCTGCATGTATCAGTAATAAGAGGGTCAATGGTCTCAGGTTGCGCAGTCTAAAAGGCTCAACATAAAAGAAATGGAAATTGGGAGAGAGGAGGAAAAATGAATATTAAGGGAACCAGCTCTTAGTTACAAAATTCTTATAAGTGTTCTGTCTGGCAAGGGGTAAAGGAGTAAGCTCTTTGGTGCTGGCACTTTTTGGCCAATAGCTGGGCCCAGGCTGATTTCCCCCTTGCTGTGATATTCTTCCTGGGAGGCAGGGGGTTTAACTCCCCAGCGGCCTTCACCCCCTGAACGATGGCACAGGCCAGTGTGTTCTGATTTTCAGCTCTGCAATCCCAACTGGTGCACATGGATAACAGGTTTCCAATAAAGCCTTAAACATCTTTATGCAGAAGTGAGTCCTGCTATTTTCAATGCAGCTTACTCCCCCCCCCACGCGCCCGCCCGCCCCCGGCAAGTAAACTGTGTGGTAGAAAAATAATAATCTGTGCACAAGGCAAAATCAGACACCGTTTTATCTGTTTTCCGTGTTATCAGATTCCCAGTTTGGCAGTGCAGGAGAGCTAGCTGCTAGTATTAAAGCCTTCCCAACAGAGCCAGCCACTCGCAGTAAAAGGAAACAGTAAGTTCTTTTCATTGGTAAAGCACTCCTCTCTTTAAACAGGATCGCCCCCTTCTGGTAATCACATTGTCTGCCATGCCAACAGAAATAGTGAATAGGCAGATAACTGCGCAGGATACAAGGCTGAATGCATGAGCTTCTGTCCAGGGAATCTTCTGGGATAGATGAATCTGTAAGTTCTGGCCTCTGTCGCTTTAAAATTCTCTCAATTTCACATTCTTCCATTCTCAAGGTTTTTTTTGCAAATCATACTTTCCCTAATACAATGCATTTTTGAAAGTTAAAGTGTCTGTTGTTAATACACGCTTTCCCCTATTTTTGTACATTTTGCGTTTAAAGCTCTGCATTGCAAAATTGTTGTTGTTGTTGTTTAGTCGTTTAGTCGTGTCCGACTCTTCGTGACCCCATGGACCATAGCACGCCAGGCACTCCTGTCTTCCACTGCCTCCCGCAGTTTGGTCAAACTCATGTTCGTAGCTTCGAGAACACTGTCCAACCATCTCGTCCTCTGTCGTTCCCTTCTCCTAGTGCCCTCCATCTTTCCCAACTTCAAGGTCTTTTCCAAGGATTCTTCTCTTCTCATGAGGTGGCCAAAGTATTGGAGCCTCAGCTTCACGATCTGTCCTTTCAGTGAGCACTCAGGGCTGATTTCCTTAAGAATGGATAGGTTTGATCTTCTTGCAGTCCATGGGACTCTCAAGAGTCTCCTCCAGCACCATAATTCAAAAGCATCAATTCTTCGGCGATCAGCCTTCTTTATGGTCCAGCTCTCACTTCCACACATCACTACTGGGAAAACCATAGCTTTAACTATACAGACCTTTGTATGCAAGGTGATGTCTCTGCTTTTTAAGATGCTGTCTAGGTTTGTCATTGCTTTTCTCCCAAGAAGCAGGCGTCTTTTAATTTCGTGACTGCTGTCACCATCTGCAAATTCTGGTGGATAGCTGTGCTTCACTTTGTGTAGTTTAAAAACTATTTCTTTAAGGAAATGTGAATTCTGTAGGTTTCCATTAAAATGTAAAAAAATTCCCTTTCCCAGCATGTTGGACAACTGCTCAAACTCGCTTAGCAGATTTCCAGCTCAAAACAAAACCAACATTGCTATAATTCACTGGTCCAAAAGCAGGTTTCAAAGAGCAATTCCCCTTATTCAGCCCTGCCCTGTGACCATTCATCTATATATATATAAATGTAAAAAGGGCATGTGAATGTGTTTCCACTTTTCACCGAAACCGCTTGACCGATAGCGTTCAAATTTGCACACAACGTCCCATGCTAATGTGAGAGGAAGCATATACCGTTTGTGTAGACAGATGTCACACCTGCACAATGTAAAAAACCCCAAAAACCATGTTTCAGAACACACAACTCACCCCCAAGTGCATGCTGGGGAAAAGAAGCCAGAAGAGGTTGCAAAACAGCACCCTCTAGCGGCGGCTACACTGCTACCGCAACTATAAAACCTTCGCCCTCTATCGGCGGCTACACTAATACTGTAGCTAGAAAACCTTCCCTCTCCACAGCACCTCGGCTCGCCTTTACAGACTAGGCCGAACTAGCCTGAATGGAGGTGGGGACTCACATGGGTGTGTGTTGGGGGAGGGGGGGACAGAATAGGTCATGGGTCAGGACAGGGTGGGGGGAATCACAGGGATGAACCGGGGGTGGGTGGGGAGGCGGAATAGGTTATGAGTCAGGACAAGGTGGGGGAAACCACAGGGCTGAGCCAGGGGGTGGGGGGGAGATGGGATGCGTCATGGATTGGGACAGGGTGGGGGGAAACACAGGGATGAGCCACAGCAACACGTGGCCGGGCCAGCTAGTCATCAATAAAATGCCTGAATTTTGTTCAGTTAATTATAATCTGTCAAGTAAATACAGACACCTTCACATATTACAGAAGCAATAGTTTGAAATGGAAGACTAAGATTCATTTTGAATTAAATGTCTTCTCCACACATGGAAGAAAATGCTTCTTTTAAGGTGGAGCTTGTACAAGGACATGTGCTCAAGTAATTAGAATTATTTTAATTTGCTGCATTTTCTTAAGTGCAACAATTAAACGAAGGGGGTACCTTTTGAAATCACCAGATGTTTAACTGATTGATAGATCTGATTATTCAGCTTGATATTGAATAATGGTTTCACAATTCTCCCTAACTACTTCACATCCAGAGGTCACTGAAATAATGTCTCTACCAGCTTGCTCAAATAACTGATGTCTCAGATCCGATTATTAATTTGCAGCTTACTGGCTCACTGGGAGCCCTGTAAAGCCATCTCTTTCACTTTCACTTTTGCAGTTGCAAAAGTTGTATAAAATCACCACAATAATACTGTTTCCTTTTCCTTTCCTTTCCTTTCCTCCAACCCCCATGTTTGCACTACAGGATCTGAGTTCAATTTGATGACTCGTGGCGAAAATATGCAGAGCAACGTGACGACATGCAGTGCCACCATTGATGATTTCCGGAATCAAGTGTACACTACAACGTACTCTATAATCTCGGTGTTCGGCTTATTAGGAAATGGCTTTGTGCTGTGTGTCCTTATAAGAACATTCCAGGAGAAAACAGCCTTCCAGATATACATGGTCAACCTTGCTACTTCAGACCTGTTGTTTGTGTGCACACTGCCTCTGCGGGTGGTGTACTATGTCCACAAGGGAGACTGGTTCTTTGGTGACTTCCTATGCCGGATCAGCTCCTACGCCATGTACGTCAACTTGTACTGCAGCATCATGTTCATGACGGCCATGAGCTTCTTCCGCTGCATTGCCATTGTTTTCCCCATGCAGAACCTCAGGTTTGTAACTCGGAAGAAAGCCGTGCTGGTATGCGGGGCCATTTGGATCTTCGTGATACTGACAAGTGTGCCATTTCTGCTGAGTGGCTCATACCTGGACAGTTCGAGCAACAAGACTAAGTGCTTTGAGCCCCCACCAATAGATCAGATGCTGAAACTGGTGGTCCTCCATTATATTGCATTATTTATTGGCTTCATCATTCCCGTCACCACCATCGCCGCCTGCTACACCATGATCATAAGAACCTTGCTGAAAAATTCCCTGCAAAAAAAAGAAGCAGCCCACCGAAAAGCCATCTGGATGATTGTCATTGTCACCTTGACCTTCCTCTTGAGCTTTGCTCCCTATCATGTCCAACGCACCGTCCACATTCATTTCATGATGAAAGGGGGTTCACGTTGTGAGGATATCCTTTACATGCAGAAATCTGTGGTGATAACGCTTTCCCTGGCAGCTTTCAATTGCTGCTTCGACCCGCTTCTCTATTTCTTCTCTGGAGGCAACTTTCGCAAAAGGCTTTCTACCTTCCGAAAGGGCTCAGCCTCCAGTGTGTCACAGGCACACAAGTTCAAGATGTCCTTAAAGAACTTTGAGGAGGAGCCAGCTAATGGGAAGGCACGAGAAGAGATGGGCTTATAGACTTTGCAGAAGCTCCAAAAAAGTTCTGTACAGGGTGGGAACCCAAAAAAGCTGGCACACTGCTAACTCTTAAGTTATGAACATGATGGTGCAAGGCAACCTGGAACTGGCATGACCTCTGGAGTCATTCAGATACCTCTGCAGCAGTCATACCCTCTGAGGTGCATTATCCCATGTGTGTTGGTGGTTTAGTAGATGTGCGGGATGATTTGTCATATTTATTTGCCACATTTATGTCCCACCTTTTCTCCAAGCTCAAGGAAGTGTACATGGTTCTCTCTCCTCCTTCTATTTTATCTACAGAGCAAACCTCCAAGGTAGATTGGGCTGAAAGATAGTGGCTATCTCACAGTTGCCCAGTAATTGTGCATTGCAAGTAAGCAATCAATCAATACATCAATACATCCATCCATCCAGGACTGCTTGTGCACAAGCATTTGTGTCCTTCACAACTTGACTTGCAAACAAGTGGTCTTGTGGAGGCAATGCTAAAGAGTAAACAATGACTAAATACTGCTTGTTGTAAGATAAAGGAACACACAGCACTTTTGAAGCACATACACACACACACCCCAAAAATCTGGTCACTGTAGTTTACCCCTCACTGAGTTACAGTTCCCAGTAACACTTAACCAACCACAAGATTCTTTCCAAATTAAGAGAAATGAATTAATTTTTAAGTGTTGCAAAGTCACTATCCCATCCTAGTGATCTGATTCGCAGAAAGTGCATAGCTATAACTGGGTAAAGGAGGGTGAAGGTCCTCCGGAGAATGGGAAAGGGAATAGGTATAGGAACCTAGGACCCCTAAGTGCTCTCCACCACTTATGACTCCTATGAACAGGCATTCAGGAACACAGTGCCATCATGGTTAGTAGTCATTGATAGCCTTGTCCTCCATGAAATTCTCTAATCCTCTTCTGAAGCCATCTAGATCGGTGACCATCACTACCCTAAATATGTGCTGTGTGAAGAAGTACAGTGGTACCTCGGTTTACAAACTTAATCTGTTCCAGAAGTCTGTTCTTAAACCAAAACCATTCTTAAACCGAGGCGCCCTTTCCCTAATGAGGCCTCCCGCCACCAGTGCCCTTCAACCGTTCGGATTCCATTCTTAGACTGAGGTAAAGTTCTCAAACCAAGACACTATTTCCAGGTTTGCGGAATTTGTAAACCAAATCATTCTTAAACCAGACTGTTCTTAAACCGAGGTACCACTGTACTTTGTTTCAGAGGTGCCATCTTTCAAGATGATTGAGGGGGCCCGATGTGATGTCCTGGCGTCATGCATGTGACACCGCAAGTAGTCAGCGGGCAGAGCCAAATGCCCTCTGAACACTGAGGGGAACTGGATACACACACCAGTTTTAATCCCACCTTCCAGTGTACTTAGTATAAGATGCAAAGGACTTAAGTGGGGAACCTTTGGCCCTCCAAATGTTACTGAACTGCAGCTCCCAACATCCCTGGCCATTGGCCATGCTTGCTGGGGTTGATGGGAGTTGTGGTTCAACACCACCCAGAGGGCTAAACGTTCTCCACACCTGGCTTCGGTAATCCAGTTTCCTCTTCTCACTTTCTTTCCCCTCCCTTTCAACAGGCACTTTGACATTCCATTATATCCTGGAGGCTCACAGAGCTTTCTCAGGTCATCAGTTTGTTTGTTTTAAAATGTTCTTATTAAATTTTAATTTAACAAATGTATACGCTTCTGCATATCTAGAATTTCCACCGAGTATGTAAGATCCACTGTCTTATTTCTTGAGTTGGTGTCAATGAGACTGCTTGCCAAGAAACTGATTAAACTGACTTACATTGTATATCAGGGCCGGCCCACCCATCAGGCAAGTTGATGTGATTGCAGATCCTCATCTCAATATTTCCCCCCCTCCTTGTTCCAGATGTAGATTTCCCTGGTGGGGAGGGGGGGTGCCATTTTGGGGGTCCATCTCAGGTGCCAAAATGTCTTGGTCTAGCCCTGGCTGAAATGCATGCACTATCTCCAAGCAGGTACCACAAAGCTATAGTGAGCTCTGATACTGGTGCAGAACTGAGACCTGGGAGGGCATGTTTAGAGTTTTGAGCTAAGACCAAGGAGGCTCATGTAAGAACATAGAATCACACAATCAGACCTTAGGTCCATCTAGTTAAGTTGTTGTTTAGTCGTTTAGTCATGTCCGACTCTTTGTGACCCCATGGACCATAGCACGCCAGGCACTCCTGTCTTCCACTGCCTCCCACAGTTTGGTCAAACTCAATCTAGTTAAGTATTGTCCCGCAAAGAACTCTGCAGGCTATAGTTTGTTATAGTTTACTAGGGATTGTAAAGTCTGTGAGGGGTGAACTAAAGTGCCCACAATTCCGTAAGGGAATGTATGCACTTCAAATGTGCTTTAGTTATAGTGTGCCCTAAACCTAGTCTGAAACCCTGAAAAGCTTCTGCCAATCAGTGCCGATAATGCAAAGATAAATGAGCTATGTTTGAATCCTCTTTCCACACCCAAAGTTTAGTTGGCAAGGTTCTGCAGAATTTTCAGCATCCTTGTAAAATCTCAAGAGAGAGCAGGGGAGGAAAATGTCAGAGTGACCTAAATCTGAGTGAAGTGGGGCGGCTTGGGGGGGGGGGGGAGAAAGAGACAGAAGAGAAACAGCCGGTAGGGAAAGGCACACATTCCTTTAGCACTCAGGAGGTTATGGTGGAGCAGCAGCAGAAAATACAGCTCTGCTGGTGGACCAAAGTAAACAGGATTGGAAACTCCCAGCAAGACCATTGCGCAAACTTTCAAGACATTAATCACAGTGCCAGTGGGAAATGTAAACATTTGTCATGGTGGGAATTAATGCAGCTGGGGAGCTGATGAGTATGTGCCCTGAATTCCCAAAGAGGCAGGGAATTCAGAATTGTGTCAGGGCCAATGAGACGCTTAAGCCTGCTTCCTAAATAGTGCTATGGCTAAAATGCAAAATATTATTTGGTATAAAGGCTCCAAGGAGATCAAGGCAGGGCTCATCTCCCTTCAACATGCCAGAGTCAGTGCCTATCCAATCAAGCAATGTAGGAGTAATCTGCTCCTCATGGTGCCAAACTAGATAGATATACTAACTCTGTATCTTTATCCTTGAGGGCAGAGTGGGGAGGTAGGATAAATTTGATTCTGTTCACATTTAAAAGCAAACCTACCTAATTAGCACTTTCCAAGACACCATGAAAAGTGAAACACTGCTATTTGCACTTCGAAATTTGCACTTATCTGAATTTTGCAATGCAGTTCTCCAAACAGTGTTGACAAAAATACATATATTAGATATATATATATATAATATATAAATTAAAATGTACATGGTTGTGAAAATGTGTGCAGTAGTCCATATTGCATAGAAAATGTATTTAGCAGGAGAAATTTGTACAATAATGCTGGGGGGGAAATCACTTTTTTCTTTTTTATTAGAAAGCAAATTGCTGCAGGACTGTAGATAACTGAATTTCAGACTGGAAAAACTGAGAGAACAAAAATTGACAGAAATTTCTATCTCTAGTACAGGGTTTTGTTTTTTAAAAAGAAAACATGAATGATTGTTTTGGTGGCTCTGATCTGGATTTGAAAACCTAGCTTTGGAGTTGAGACTTTAACTGTTCATTGTCCTAACTATGATTCCAATCTGAATCAACATCCCCATTTGCCACCAACTGGCACAAGGTGGGGATGGGCCTTCCATTGAACTGAATTAGAGTTTTGTTCCATATGCAAACTGCCAGCAAAGGGGGGCCCAATCCAAATTGGGGCTACAGTGATGGGCATTGGGTTAAAGCTCCCCTAATGCTAAGAAGGGATTGTTCAGTCAGTAGAGCCTGAGACATTTGCCCCACATTGGGCAAAAGATTCCTGCATTGCAGGAAATTGAACTAGATGTCCCTTGTGGTCTCTTCCAACTCTACAATTCTATGATTCTAACCTCCATTCTAGAGTTAAGGGCACTTAACTTAAAATCATAGATAAACTAAACAATGGTTTAAAGGCAAATGCACTGGACACCTCCTGCAAAGAAATGAACAAGGAAAACTCAGTGAGGTAGCAATTGCACAAAGTATTAAATTTCAAAAGTGATTTTTTAAATTGCCATTGTAGTTATTACAAACTGTGGCCTATGTGGAGTGTGTTGCCAAGAGTAACATGCATGTAAAATATATATCGTGTCAATTTTGTCTTTGTGTTGAATGTAAATATATGTATGCAGACCCTCCTTTTTTTGCTTCCTTTGAGGTGGGGCTTGTAAAATGAGCACAAATTATACGAGTGGCCAGGAAAATTCTGTAGTTTGTAGCTCTTTGTATTTATCCAATAAGAATGAGTGCAATCAAAATGGGACAAATCAGAAAGGGAATTTGCTGTCCTGCTGCCTGGTGAGAGTTTCATGAGGTCTGTGATAGCTAACTGCAAAAAAAGGATAGAAGGAAAGACTGCAAAATTCGCTAGACCAGTTTACTTCCAGAAAAGGTAGCAGAGATATCAGGAGCTGCTGAGGCTAGGAGCAACATCAAATGGATCTTTATCAGGGATGCGGCACTTCAGGCCGGGAGATGAAAGTGGCCCTTCAGACCTCTATACTTGGTCCTTGGGGGTCTCTTCCAGCCACAACCCTTGCTGCTGACCCTGTTCCACACCTACCTCAAGTGTTTGGCTGGCTGGAGTGTATCCTTGAATTGTGAAAATCTTTCCTGGATGGATACACCTGTGGGTGTGGGTGGGTGTGCACGCAGAAACCTTTGGCTTTTGTGTGGCAGGAAAGTAGCCAACAATACAAAAGTAAGAGTCACATCCCTTGCTGTGCCCACTTTTGCCTCTAGTCTTTTACACCTGGCCCTGCCCACTACAGTCTCCAGAAGGTTGGTCCCAAAGGCAATGCAGCCCTTGGTCTGAAAAAGCTTCCTCACCCCTGAGCTGCATAGAGATGGTGTTCTTGACCCATTACCAGATGTTGACAGGAGGAACTTTGGCATTTCCTCCAGATTGGCCCTGATCATCACCAAGGGAAGGTAAGTACTCTTGGCACTAAGGAGCTCAAGAGCAGCAGCTCCTGGCATGGAAGAGCTGCACCCCTCACCTGACCTCCTGCCAGTTGATTCACTGCAGCTTACGAAGAAGGTGAAGTGGGGAGAAAAGGCAGGGGGAGGTTGGTGTGGTGCAAACACTGGCAGGAGTACCATATTGATTCTGCCAAAGCATTTGCACCATGCCCCTGCCCCTGTTGGGACACCATATGAGCACACACACACACCAACAATGCTGCCCATTACTGCTCATTAGGGAGCTGTTAGCTCAACAATGGTCCAGAAGAGACCAAGAAATGTATTTCACTATTGCCTGCTCCGCCTCTTTATTATGAAACTGCCTTATACCACACCGAACCATCTCATTCAGTATTGACTGGCAGTAGTTCTCCGGAGTTTCACAAAACCTGTAGTGAGCTATGGTCCTTTACAAATGGATCTACATTGAACATACGAAGCTGACTTTTTTTGTGTCAGACCAGTCATCCATCTAGGTCAGTGTTGCCGACACTAACCGACAGCTGCTCTCCTGGGTTTCAGGCAGGAGCATTTCCCAACCCAGCTTGAAGATGCTGGGGATTGAACCTTTTTTCTACCTGATCATCAGCTGGATCGTTGTTTGCAGTGGGAACTTCTCCCTCCTCCCAAGGAGACCTTGGGTGACAGAGCTTCCTGGCAACCAAATGGGCACTCCAATGCCAACTCTGGGCTTCCCACCAATTCTGCTGGTGCCCTCATTCTTGAGACTCGGCTGATGAAGGCAGCCCTGTTTAGGGAAACTTTTAATCTTTAAGAAATTAGTGTATTTTAATATTTCTGTTGGAAGCTGCCCAGAGTGGCTGGGGAAACCCAGCCAGATGGGCGGGGTATAAATAATTTATTATTATTATTATTATTATTATTATTATTATTATTATTATTAAGAGGTGCAACTGGGCATCAAGTAGACTCTTGGGCTTTGGGCAGGTGGGACATTGATGAGGCACTTCTGGCTGCCTTGGGACTATCACAAGTTCGTTCAGGTCCCCAGCTGATCAGTGAAAGCCCCTTTCATCCAAGCTCCACCCTCATCCAAGTCTCACCTTTACCAAATCAGCCTTGAGGTCAACTGGGAAGGCCTGGCAAGGCCTAATTAGGCATCTGGGCTAGATTGATTGGGATTTCCCCTCACTGTGGTGTTCCCACTCACTGCTGCTCCCTCCTCTTGATAACAGCAGGGTTGGGTACAGCACCAGCTAAAAAGAAAAAGCTAATCACAACCATACAAACACCAGGGCCGTCTCAAGCATGTCGGGCGCCCTGGCGACGTGATGCGGAGATCGCTCCGGTGCCCTCGCCCCGCGCCACCCAGCTTACCCCTAGAGCCGGCCCTGACAAACACAACACATAGGCTGATAGTTAGTAGAGAATATATAATAGAATAATGATATCATTCAAATTGTAGGAATAAGCCAAGCAAAGTTCATGTGTACAATAGAACAGAGTGGTAGCGAGGACCATCAAGCCGTATGTTCAAAAGAGATATCTAACGACAGTCTCACAATAGTCTTTCAAAAGTTTCAACAAAAGACATCTCAAAAGTTTCAGAAGTAAAGTCTCCCAATAGTCTTCAACAGTTTCAACAGAAGACGTCTCAAAAGCCTCGAAAGGACAGTGTCTCCAGAATGATACTACTGTTTTGTAATACCGTAGTCTTCATCAGCTGGGGATAAGATACAAGACATACAACCCATGAAGCACTCTGGGCAGCTTCCAACATATATAAAAACAAAATTAAACATTAAACATTAAAAAAACACCTTCTCTATACAGGATTGCCTTCCGCTGGCTAGGGGTCAGATAATTTCATACCCTCCAACATTTCTCCAATGAAAATAGGGACATCCTAAGGAAAAGGCGGGGCAGTCTGGGATCAAATCAGAAACTGGGATGGCTTCTCTAAATCAGGAGTGTCCCTGAAAAATAGGGACACTTGGAGGGTCTGCCATCAGCAACTTGTCTGACAGTGCATTGATGCCAACCTGCATTACTCTTCTGCCATATCCTAGAATAATAACATCCCTTCAATCCATGCCAACACCTCATCACTGGCACAACTTTATACCAGGATCTGCCAGGAGAAATTGCCCTGCCATTGATTTCAAGTTCACTAGGGGAAATCATTTAAAATACCCATCCCCTGAGTCAATGGTTGCCCTGCCCTCCTCATGCAACCGCAAGAGAGCATGGAATGCAGACCACATCCATACTTCACCTTTGTGGCACTATAGAGCTACTTTAAACAGACATGGCTCCCCCCCAAAAAATTTTTTTAAAATTATGGGAGTAGAGCTGGTTAAAGGTGCTGAGAGTTGCTAGCAGATGGCTATTCTCCTGAAAGAGTTCCCTGTGGGATCGACTGATAAACCACTCTGAGAACTGTAGCTCTGTGAGAGGAATAGGGGCACCTTAAGAACTCTCGGCATCCTTAACCAGCTACAACTTCCATAATATTTATTTGGGGGGGGGAGCCATGACAGTTTTAAGTAGATTCATAGCACTTTAACTGAGCATCGAATCACAGCTAAGGGTGAGCAGATGTGTCGGTTTTGATTTTTCTCAGTTTCTCAGTTTCCCCATCTTAAGTTTATTCATCTACCGTTCTCTATCACTCTGAAATTCTTTTAAGTCCTCATGAAAACATGTCATCATTTTAGTGGGAACTTCTCCTAATAGGCACATTTTCTCAAGCAGCTTCCCCTAACGTGTTATCTGTTATCATCACAAATGCATGCAATTTTATGCACACTTTCTCTGATGGACTCAGAAGCTAAACCTTGACTCATTGGAATTTCACCTGGGATCAAACCTTGCTCCAACAGCTTAAGCTCCCCAACTTCAAAAGCCCTTGCAACCAGAAAATGAGAAGCAACCAGGTATTTTTGCCCAAGCTCCAGGCAACTTGCTGTACTTCTTCTCTGTGTAAGGGAAAAAGAGAGATGTGATTTGATGTGATTTTTGTTGCTGTTATCTGATACGGGTTTTATCGCATTAAAGAGCTTAAAATGCTCGGGAATATTAACAAAATTATCAAAAAGCTACAGTTCCTTGATGCACCAGGAATCATGTGTAAAACTAATGTTAGAAATGGGGACAAAGTTAGTAAGGCATTCTGAGTGAATACTTTTAGGGGGGAAGTCTGCTGGTTTCTGCAGGCAGTACCATGCTCTGTCTGGTTGCTAGATGGCACTGCAGTGTAACTGGAATTGTGTTTTATTTATCCCCAAGGGCAGTCAGGTTTTCTGAGGGTTGCCCTTTATTCCAGTTCAGTGATAAAATTCAGGGGAAGTGCTGGGACAAAAAATAAAACCCTGCTAGGACACAGAGTTTTAAAGTGTGGGCCTGCAAAAGGTAGTCTGAATGAGCCCTATGTTGCGTTTGCACCTCAAATATTAATTGTATTGGTTTGTACTCTATTCAGAGAGACTGTATTCATGAAAGCAGAATATTTCTGATTGATAGCCATTCAGGACTGGATAACATCTCAGAACAAGAAGTAACGTTAGCTTGAAACATCTACCCAAGTTTCAGTGTTGGATAACCAACATCCTTTGTGGCGACTGTGCCAACAATTTCAGAAGGACACATGAAAAGCATAGAAACCTGTTAGTCTGTTCAGAAAATGCCAAAATTCTCAGTTAAAACTTTCTTAGACCTTGGCTCAGTGTTGTCCCATCTACACTATACATTTAAAGCACCATCATTTAAAAGAGTCGTGGCTCTCCACCACCCAAAATATCTAGGAACTGTGGTTTGTTAAGGATGCCAAGAGATGCTAGGACACTCTCATACCCCGTCACAAAGCTGCTATTCCCAGAGCGGTGTAACAGTCAATCCCTCATCTCAGGGCACTTTAGGAATCAGAACTCTCTGAAGGGAATAGGGATCTCCTAACAATTTCCAGCATCCTTTAAAAACTATAGGTGGGACCAAAAGTTGCCTCTACTCAGTCTTCAGATGGGGTGTTGGAGGAAATTTACAGAAGGGGAGTGCATATGTGTGATGTCAATCAATTAAAGACTGTAGCTTCCCACTTTTTATTAATCAATTGGTTAATGTTAGATAGATTCACCTATTTCCCAAACCTCAGGATAATCAGAAGTCTTTTAAGAATATTAGAAAATGGACATTGTTTCTCTCTAGTGTGGCATAATTCACAATGTTGACAAATACAGTCATACCTCATGTTACGTCCGCTGCAGGTTACGTCCTTTCGGGTTGCGCTCCATGCCGAACCCAGAAGTACCAGAATGGGTTACTTCTGGGTTTGGCACACATGCATGCACAGAAGTGCTAAATTGCACTTTGCGCATGCACAGAAGCATCAAATCACAACCCGCATGTGCACAGACGCGCAGGCGCAGGTTGCAAAGGCATCCCACACAGATCATGTTCGCAACTCAAGCGTCAACTGTATAAGCTACAACCCATTATTAGAATAATAATAGTGCCCAGCTTTTTTGTGTTTGTTATGTTTTTATCCCACCTTTCTTTCAAGGTGGTGTGCATAGTTCTCCTCTTCCCCATTTTTACCTTCACAACAACCCGGTTAGGTAGGTTAGGCTGGCCCAAGATCACTCAGTGTTTTGAACATGGTCCAGCACTCCAACCAGTGGCCAGTACTATTGTCCCCATATCTATGGGTGGGCAATCTGTGGGCACCCAGGTATTGCTGGACTCCAGCTCACATCACATTATTGGCCATGCTAAGGCTAATGGGAGGTGGAGTCCAGCAACATCTGCAGGGGCACAGATTCCTTAATCTTGTCATACACACATTTTTCCTACTCCCTGTGCTAAAGCTGGTGGCTTCTCCTTCTAGTTTGTGCAGATAGCATGATGGTTTTCCACTTTCTAGTGAAAACACACACAGAGAGAGGGGGGCAACTAAAGGTTGCAGTTCTGACATGACAGTGCATCTTTTCAACCGTTTACAGTGGAACCTCAGGTTATGTACAGACCTCCTTACGAACGTTTTGGGTAATGAGCTCCTGGTTGCGAACTTTGCTCTCAGGGTGTCAGTGGAAGTCGTGTGCCGGTGACGCAGCAGGCCCCATTAGCAAAAGCACACCTCATATTAAGAACAGTTTCAGGTTAAGAACAGACCTCTGGGATGAATGAAATTCGTAACTGGCGGTACCACTGTACAAATACTGATGGATTGGACCTTGTTTCCTTTTGTTTGCCTATGATATTCTAAGGGTGCCTTCACAGTGCCATTATCCTGCTGGAGGGATTCAGTTTGAGGTCTGCAAGAGTAAACTGGATTACAGGGCTTGATTGCACTAGCACAAGAGTGTGGGCTAGTCTCCACGAGAGAGCTTAGTGGAGGAGACTCTCTCACACACCCAAACCTACTCAGTTTAGCTGGGCTTTCAATGCACATTCTGTAAGCAGGCAGCAAGGCACAGTTAGCAGCCAGTTTCTCCCCCCTTCATTTCAGCAGCTGCTCTACAAAATAAGGGTCTTAGCAGTGCCTTGCTGCATGCTACGTGCTTTGAAGTCGTGACTTTGCGACTTCAAAGGACAAAAACCCTGTCGGTCAGCTTCCTCCTCCTTAGCATGGAGGAAGTGGATGGGATAAAGGTAAAGGTACCCCTATCTGTTAGGTCCAGTCACGGATGACTCTGGGGTTGCGGCGCTCATCTCACTCTATAGGCTGAGGGAGCTGGTGTTTGTCCACAGACAGCTTCTGGGTCATGTGGCCAGCATGACTAAACCACTTCTGGCGAACAAGAGCAGTGCACGGAAATGCTGTTTACCTTCCCGCCGGAGCGGTACCTATTTGTCTACTTGCACTTGATGTGCTTTCGAACTGCTAGGGTGGCAGGAGCTGGGACCGAGCAACGGGAGCTCACCCCATCACGGGGATTTGAACTACCGACCTTCCAATCGGTTTAGACCACAGCGCCACCCACATCCCTCTAGAGGATGGGGAGGGAACTAGAAATAGTCAGCTCCACCTGTCAGTGGTTTTGGCTCCACCTACTGTTGGCCTCCTTGTGTTCTGCCTTGCCAGTCCCAATGGCCACCAGACCCCACTGGCGGAACTTCTGAGGACGATATGCATGAGGTTACTATATATTCCTGAAGAGGCATCTCCACAATCAACATTCAGCCCAGACACTGAGATCCAGCACTGAGGGCCTTCTGGCAGTTCCCTCACTGCAAGAAGAGAGGTTACAGGGAACCAGGCTGAGGGCCTTCTCAGTAGTGGCTCCCACCCTGTGGAACGCCCTGTTGTGAGATGTCAAGGAAATAAACAACTATCAAAACATCTGAAGGCAGTCCTGTATAGGGAAGTTTTTAATGTTTGATGTTTTAATGTTTAATGTGTTTATGTTATAATTTGCTGGAAGCTGCCCAGAGTGGCTGGGGCAACCCATTCAGATGGGCAGCATAGAATTTATTGTTATTGTTATTGTTGTGGTTCCCCAACTGACACCTTTATTATAACCACTGACTCAAAAGACTGCTGCTTAATTAGGTTTTTGATGCTGTGCTGATGTTTTTCAGTCTGTCTGAGAAATGTCGTGACTATTACTCACACGTTGGTTTCAGTCTGACGTTGTGAAAATGACACCTGCTATCGGAAAACAGCTTTTTTTGCATAGCAACACACTAGACTTCATGTTATAAAAGGAAGACAAGCCATCTTCCTCTTTCCCAGGGAGCAAAATCAAGTCATTTTATTTTTATGTGTTTATTAATTTTTAAGATGGCCTCCCTGTGTTAACACCTGTTGTTTCCTCTAAGAAACATACCTGGGCACAAAGTTTGCTTGTCCAATGTGTGTGCTCAAATAAGGTAGGGGCAAGGAAGGGAGTTGTAAGAGGGACCCATCACCAAATCCACAGTCTGCTCAGAAGAATAAAAGGACTAACCTATATCAAAAGGGGAAAAAGCAGTATGTGCCCTGCCCTCTTTTCACTGGAAGTCCCAACCCTTTTATCAAAAGCTCCACCCTTTTATATAAATTTTGTATCACTCAGTATTCATTTTTTAAAAAAATAAGTTTATTTTAGACTATCATGTAACCTATATACTGTATGTGTCTGTCTCATTGCCTCTGATCTAAAAGGGTTTTTTTAAAAAAGAAAGAAAGAAAGAAAGAAAGAAAGAAAGAAAGAAAGAAAGAAAGAAAGAACCCAACCTATGGTGTGCGTCAGGGGGTCAGCAAACTTTTTCAGCAGGGGGCAGGTCCACTGTCCTTCAGACCTTTTGGGGGGCCGGACTATTTTTTTTGGGGGGGGGGGAAATAAACGAATTCCTATGCCACACAAATAACCCAGAGATGCATTTAAATAAAAGCACACATTCTGCTCATGTAAAAACACGCTGATTCCTGGACTGTCCGTGGGCTGGATTAAGAAGGCAATTGGGCCAGATCCGGCAACCAGGCCTTAATTTGCCTACCCATGGTGTGCGTGATAAGCTCCCCTGAATCCTCCATTTTTTAAAACACACACAACCCTTCAAGAAAAAGGTGTTATCTGATGTTTCCCAATATGACCTTGGTTGAAAATGAACGAAAACAGAAACTAAGCTTCCCCCACAAAATGTTGCTTTTCATTGAAACTCAAGAGTTCCAGCGGACAAATATAGTGAGTTTTCATTTCTGTCTCACCAACTGTATTTTATTATATGTGTCAGAAATCTTTTTGGATAGCCCTGCTCCACACAAGCCTCGACTGTAAGATTTCAAGTTGGCAAAATATTAAATAGGATTGGAGGCAGGCCAGAATAGCCTACTCATCTGCAATTCCCTGATTAATACAGAAGACATATACGGTGCTTAGAATGCCCTTTGCTTCCTACCACCTTTTTAGGCCCATGGGCACATTTTGATTTATAAGTGACTGTCATAGGTGGCACCAAATCTGGGCAATTCTCTCTCTGCTTTTCCCCAGATCAGATCTCAACACAACACAGAGAGAGAAGAAAGGGTGTGCTTTCTTTCTTTGCTTCACCAAGGTATTTTTATCCTGTAGCAGCAGCATTGGGTTGTTTGTTGGCACCTGGGATGTGAGCACGTGCACACACTGGGTGGGTACGGGGCGTGAGGGTGAATCACCACACCCGCCATGCCATGCCAGCCCAGCCCTAGCCACCAGAGCCCAGCCAGCTAATTGCCCTTGGCAAGTAACCCCCCCCCAACGCTGGCCAGATGGCCATTCAGTGAGGAGGGCAAGGATGCAGCAGCGACATCAGGCTGGGTGTAGGGCCTGGCAGCAGGCAGGGTGGAATGGGGATCTTTGTGGGGGGGCTGGTTCACGCCCCCTCATAATTGTGTGCCCAGGGCTCCCCAATGCTATGCCTCTGTCCTGTAGAGCAGTGGTTGCTAATTAGCTACATACTGAGACCCCTGTTTTTCAAAAGCCAAGCCATGGACCCCCTGCTTTTGAAAAGTTTGATATTTCTGGGGTCATTTTTGTTATGTGCCATTTTTGTTATGTGCCTCCCCCTGGGTGGATTATGTGGACCTCCTGGGGTCCCTAGACCACTGAAATATACTCGGAGTCGAGAGTGAATTTCATGCTCTTTATTCAGCTCATAGTCATCAAGGAGGAGAAGAGAAGACGAATGGCTCTTTTCCCAAAACCATCTGCTTATATACATTATTTACACAATGGGCCTTGCGTGATTGGCTACTTCAGGGCTACACCTGTGGGCCAATTATATTGTGGATTGACTTCTGCCTGCAGCCTGATTGGCTGCTCCAGCAGGCCAATCAGGTTGCGGATTCACTTCCACCTGGAGTTGGATTGGGTAGCTCCCGCTGATTCTGAATCCTATTGTTCTAGGATTCAGCTCAGTACATAACACCCCTCCCCTCTAAGTTCCAGTCCTGCCCGGGAAGTTGCATTCGTAGTCCCCAAGGTCTGCTGGCCGCCTCCGTGTGCGTTGTGGCCTGGGGTGTTCCTTGGTCAGGGGTTCTGGTTCTGGCTCGTGTTCCGAGGCTGCTGGCTGTGCCGGGGCTGTCTGGTCTGGCGCCACTGAACCACTAGGTTGTAGCTCTGGTTCCGGTGTCCTTCCAGCCTCGGGGCGCCCCTCTGTGCCTACTGCTTCTGCTTCCCCTGCCCACCCCTCTCGCTCTACAGGCCTCACTGCCCTGCTGTCCCCTTGGGACCCCTCTGTCCCGCTCTCCTCCCGGGTTCCTCCTGGGAATCGTCGCCGTAGCTGGTCGCAGTGGCGGCGCCAACATTGCCCCCCTTCCGTTAGTACCTCGTACGACACGGGACTGGTCACCTTGGTGACTGTGGCGGGTACCCATGCTGGGCCTGCCCCAAAATTCTTTGCATACACTGGGTCCTGGGCCACAAATGTCCGGGGGTTCCTGCCTTTCCCCCCCACTACCTCATCCTGAGCTCCATTCGGGGTGAAGTCGGTCCAGTCTAGTTGCAAGGCGCCGGCCCATTAGTAATTCAGCTGGGCTCCGGCCCGTCGTTGTGCTTGGGGTGCTGTGCTGTGCTAGAAGAAATGTGACAAGGCAGTATTCCCAGTCCCCTTGTGTCATGCGGCGGAGGCTGTCCTTGGTGGTCCGCACCATGCGCTCCGCTTGGCCATTGGTGGCAGGGTGGAATGGTGCTGAGCGGATGTGGCGGATGGCGTTCTGCGCTGTGAAGGTCTGGAACTCCTCTGACGTGAATGCGGTTCCATTGTCCGAGACGAGGGTGTCAGGGAGCCCGTGGGTCGCAAACAGCTTACGTAGTACCCGGATGGCTGCCGCTGTAGAAGTGGATGGTACCAGTGCGACCTCCAGCCATTTGGTGTAGGAATCCACCACTATGAAGAATGTTTTTCCCTGGAAGGGGCCAGCGAAGTCCACGTGCAAGCGTGACCATGGATGTCGGGCGGACTCCCAGGGCTGGACTGGGGCCCTTGGGGGATCCGGGCGGGATTCTTGGCAGGTCTGGCAGTGTTGGACCCAGGCCTCTATCTCTCTGTCAATCCCCGGCCACCACACATAACTCCTGGCAAGGGCCTTCATCCTCACTACCCCTGGGTGTGTCTCGTGTAGGGCTGTGAGGACCCTTTTGCGGAGGGGCTGGGGAACAACAACCCTGCTTCCCCATAACAGGCACCCCTTGTGGGCCGACAGTTCATGTTTGCGGTTTGTGTAGCCAGCGAATTCTGGCCCGGGGCTGCTGCTGGGCCATCCTCGCCACACCCAGTCCAGGACCCGGGAGATGACCCTATCTTTTGTGGAATGGTGCGCAACTTCTTGTGCCTGAATGGGTCGGTCGGGAAGCAGCTCCAGGGTCATAACCTCTTGTGCAGGCGCTGGGTCGGGGCCTGTTTCTGGTAGTGGTAGCCTGCTGAGGGCGTCTGCGTGGCCCATCGCCTTCCCAGGGCGGTGGATTAGTGCATACTGGTAGCCGGCAAGGAAAATTGACCACCTGAGGACACGTGGAGACAACACTTGGGGGGTCTGCTTCTCAGGAACAAACAGGCCAAGCAACGGCTTGTGGTCAGTCACTATGGTAAAGGGCCGCCCGTACAAGAAATCATGGAATTTTTTTACGCCCTTCACGATTGCCAGACCCTCCTTGTCAATCTGTGAGTAGTTTCGTTCGGCTGCAGCAAGCGTCTGGGAGAAGTATGCCACCGGCACCTCTCTTCCATCCGGGAGTTGGTGTCCCAGGACAGCGCCGATGCCATAGGGAGAGGCGTCGCATGCCAGCACCACTGGCAGCCTCTCGTCGAAGTGTGCTAAGACCGAGTTCGAGACGAGCAAGTCCTTGACTGCCTGGAATGCGGCCCTTTGTCGCTGGCCCCACACCCAAGGGGCCCTTTTATCTAGGAGTCTGTGTAGGGGCTCCGCTACCGCTGCCTTATGGGGAAGGAAGGCATGGTAAAAGTTCAATAGTCCCAAGAATGACTGAAGTTCGGGCTTGCTCTTGGGCGCTGGGGCCTCACAAATGGCCCGTACCTTGTCACCGGTTGGATGGACCCCTTCTGCGTCCACCTTAAATCCCAGAAAGTCCACCTGCGGCACTCCCAGTAAACACTTTTCCCCCTTCACCTTGAGGCCCACCGTCTGGAAACGGTGCAGGACGGAGCGGAGGCGGTCCTCAAATTCCTCTGGTGTGGGCCCGGCGATCAGTACATCATCGAAGAAGGGGGTGACGCCAGGAATCCCTTTAAGGAGAGAGTCCATTAGATTCTGGAATATGCCTGGTGCCACGCTAACGCCAAATTGCAGCCGCTTTACTCTGAATGCCCCTCTGTGCGTCACAATCGTCTGAGCCTCTGCTGTGGCTTCGTCCACAGGCAACTGTTGATACGCTTGGGCCAAGTCCAGTTTGCCAAAGATTTTTGACCCAGCCAGGGTGGCGAGGACATGGCTGACCACTGGCACTGGGTATGCATGGGCCGTGAGAGCCTTGTTTATGGTGCATTTGTAGTCTGCACAGATGCGGACCGAACCGTTAGGCTTGACGGGTGTGACAATTGGAGTTTCCCAGGGGGCGTTGGGCACCGGCTCCAGCACTCCTTGCTCCACGAGCCGGTCCAATTCCTCGTCTATGCGGGGTTTCAGGGCGAACGGGACCCGGCGGGCCTTGTGTCTGATGGGTCGTACAGCGGGGTCTAGCTGTAGGGCAATGGGGGGTCCTGTATATCGTCCCAATGCCCCATCGAAAACCCCTGGAAACTCTTTGCATATGGCGTCCACGTCCACTTGTAAGCTAGTGCGGTTCACCCCGGTAACGGCTAGCCCCAGAGGTCCAAACCATGCCAGTCCCAGTAAGCTAACGTAGGGGCCCTTAACTACCAGCAAGTCCAATTGTTGCTTTCGCCCTCGATATTGCACCCTGAAGGTCCCCACCCCCATAGTAGGGACCTTACGTTTCTGGAAGTCCCGGAGGGTGAATGGGGCCGGCCTTAGTTTGGGACCCCCATTAGGGCACAGTTCCCTTAATGTTCGGGCCGAGATTATGGATAGAGTTGAACCCGTGTCCAGCTCCATGCGGCATGGGGCTCCCTCTATCTGTACCTCTATATAAATTTTCTCTGTGCTGGGATGGGGCAACTGGAATACCTGGTAGTCCGTGATCTCCGTTGAGTTGCCTTGGTGCATGGTGCCGTGTGACCTGGGGCTCCTGGGTCGGTCATCTGATGCTTGTCGACGGGTGAGTCGAGCCCGACACACCCGGGCGATGTGTCCCAATTTTCTGCACTGCCTGCACTCTGCGTTGCGGAAACGACAGGTCCTCCTCTCGTGGTTCTCCCCGCAGCTTGCACAGTTCCCTCCTTCTCGTTGAGGCTGCTGTGGTGTGTGTGCTGCTTGAGTGCGCCGCTGTACTCGGTGTACTTCCTCCCTGTCAGATTCGGATTCGTCGGTGAGGTCTTCGTGGTAGACCCTCGGTTGGGATGGCGGGGCCGGTCGTGCCTCTTGCGTTGACCTCTCGGCAGCTTCGGTTGCCAGGGCTTCCTCCAGAGCAATCTGGAACGTGAGGTCTTTTTTGGCGTAGAGGCGTCGTTGCAACATCTCGTCCCTCAGGCCACCGACGAGGCGGTCACGAAGCATGTTCTCCAATTCTGAGAAGTTGCATAACCGGGCGGCTTGGCGGAGGGAGGTCACAAACCCAGTTATGGTTTCCCCCGGGGCTTGCCGCTTTGCGTAGAAGGCATTTCGGCAAGCTACCACCGAGGGCTGTGGTGAGAAGTGCTCCTTCAGCCGTTCCATTATTGTTTTGTAAGAGACGGTAGCGACATCTCTAGGTGCAAGGAGAGCCCGGGCGATTTCAAACGTCTCCTCTCCACAGACGCTGAAGAATGTCGCCCTCTTCATGGCATCGTTGGTGACTTCTTTCGCTTGCAGGAGGAAGTTGAAATGGGCGGCGTACCCTTCCCAGTCTCCTGATGCTGGTTTGAGTGGCGAGAAGCTGCTGTCGGTTGCCATTCTGGGTTCCTTGGGTCCTGGAGCTAAAGCCTGGATGCACGGTGCGATGCAGCGGTGCAGCAGGTGGCGGTGCTGCGGTGCAGTGCGTGGTGGCGGTCAGCTCAGCAGGATCCCATCCTCGTCGCCAGTGAAATATACTCGGAGTCAAGAGTGAATTTCATGCTCTTTATTCAGCTCATAGTCATCAAGGAGGAGAAGAGAAGACGAATGGCTCTTTTCCCAAAACCATCTGCTTATATACATTATTTACACAATGGGCCTTGCGTGATTGGCTACTTCAGGGCTACACCTGTGGGCCAATTATATTGTGGATTGACTTCTGCCTGCAGCCTGATTGGCTGCTCCAGCAGGCCAATCAGGTTGCGGATTCACTTCCACCTGGAGTTGGATTGGGTAGCTCCCACTGATTCTGAATCCTATTGTTCTAGGATTCAGCTCAGTACATAACAACCACCAATTGGGAACCAATGCTGTAGAGTAACTATGAGCCTTTAAAAGCACACATATTTGAAAGGAAGTGGGAAAGCATGCCACTCTTCCTTCTTACTCCTGCTCCATACTTTGCTAGGGAGAAAAAAGTAAACCATATTTGCCATCTCATGGGGGAGGGGGGAATATTTTCCACTGCTTTACATATACCAATTCCAGCTTATTACAAAACTCTGTGATGAAGAAATAGTGTCGATCTCTTTTTTCTTTTGTGTTGTGTCTATTAGAGTAAGTCTGAAAGCAGGAGCTATCTTATCCCCGAGATTTGTACGTCATTCCTAGCTTGTTATCCACCCAGGCACTGACCAGACCCTGACCCTCTTAGCAACAGGAACTGGAGAAATAATATTTCTATGCTTGCTCTATTTCTCCAAGGGGTTTAATGGGTCAAGGGTCTAGCAGTACCCCATTTGGCTTCATTTGCAAGAGGATCAGTGCAGGTTTATTGCCTTTTTGTGATATTTGTGCTTTTTTACAAATCTGCAGGTTGAGTATTAGTGAAGGCACCTCATTAAACTCTTGCTTTGTTTCATTTATATCCCACAGTTCCTCGAAAGAACTCAAAGTGGTGTACATGGTTGTCCCTCTCTCCATTTTATCCTCACAACCACTCCAGAAGAAAGCTGAGGCTGAGAGTCATTGGGTGGCCCACTGGCCTTTGTGGCTGAGTGGCTATTTGAACCCCCATCTCCAAACTCCTAAATCCTCATCCAACACTCTATCGACTACAGCAAACTGGCTCTCCAATTTCTGGAAGAGCAAATCCCAACATTGTGAGGGACACCTGGATTCACTCCTCTCTGAGTGAGTGAGTGAGTGAGTGAGTGAGCGAGCAAGCAAGCACAACCTCCCCCCCTACCCAATTCCAGCCCCCCTTCTCTATGGATAGAAGAGGTACCCCACGAGTTCTAGGCATCCTCCCACAACATGTGCTCTGTCACACTGGTTCAGTGAGGTCTCTGAAATTAGATGGGCAGCCTGTCCCAAGGCCAGGCTGCATGTTCTCAATAGTGGGTAGGGAAAAGGATGTGGCAAGGACCTCACCTGTTGCCCAAGAATTCTTAAAGGTTTTAAACAGAGGCTCTGAGACTACATCCGCAAGCTCCTTTAGTACCCTTGGAAGTAGATATGTGTTCTCTTACCACCTCTTTTCCTATCTTGGGCTGCAGCTTACATCTTTTATTATGTTACCACCAGGTTGGGCATGGCTTTCTTTTTTGGTGAAAACAGAGGCAAAGTAGGTGTTGAGTGGTCTTGCCTTCTCTCTGTCACCCAATAGCATTTCTCCATCTTCTTCACACAGAGGACCTACCACTTGCTTGTTTGTCCTCTTGCTTTGAACATAGCTGAATTTTTTTATTATTTTTAACCTCTCTTGCAAGCCTGAGCTCATTCTGAGTTTTGGCCCGCCTGACCTTCTGCCTACAACTGTTGGATACTCATGGATATTCCTTTGAGATTCCCACTTCCCTCCAACCTTTATACATGCCATTCTTAAATCTCAGCTCATCTGTAAGATCTTTATGCAGCCACACTAGTTTCTTTAGATGCCTCCCACTTTTCTTTCATATTGGAATTGTATGCATTTGGGCGTTCAATATTTCATCTTTATGAAACTCCAAGCCATCATGGATTCCCTTCTCTTTGAGTATTTCTGACCATGGGATCTCACCCAGTAACTCCTTTTAAGGTTTATGAAATTGGCCTTCTTAAAGTCCAGAGTGCCTGTTTGACTATACCAGGCATCCCCAAACTTCGGCCCTCCAAATGTTTTGGACTACAATTCCCATAATCCCTGACCACTGGTCCTGTTAGCTAGGGATCATGGGAGTTGTAGGCCAAAACATCTGGAGAGCCGCAGTTTGGGGATGCCTGGACTATACTGTACTCAGATTTCCCTTGCCTCTGTATCATGAAACCCAGGAGGACATGATCACTTCCTTCCAAGGTTCCCAGTACTTCCACTTCATTGATCAGTTCCTCCCTGTTGGTGAGGTCCAGGTCCAAGACAGATGACCCTCTTGTTGTTTCTCCTACCTTCTGGGAAATGAACTTGTTGTCAAGGCAATAGAAGAATCCGTTGGACCTTACATTCTTGGCAGAGTTTGAGTTCCAACAGATATTGGGAAAACTGAAGTCTCCCATGACTATTATATCTCTCCTTTTTATATACTTGGTATTCTGTTCTAGGAAGGCCTAAGCCAAGTCTTCAGTCTGGCTTGGTGGTCTATAGCAGACACCCACAGTAAGGTCACTGTTATTTCTCCTACAGTTTTTACTCATATATCCTCAATCTGCTTTCTGTGCTCCGGGGTCATGGATTTCTTCACAAGTGTACGCATCCTTTACATGTAATGCTACTCCTCCTACCTTCCTGTTTGGTCTACTCCTTTTGAACAGGTTATAGCCCTCAATTCCTGCATTCCAGTCATGAGTCTCATCCCACATTTTTTTAAAATAAAAAACAACAACCCTGAAATTGGAAGTTGTTGTGCAAGTAGAGGCCTTTTGTAAGTCTGACAATTCTCATACTCTTGTTGCATGCCACCTCAGTACCTCAGTCTCCAAGTGGTGTGAGATTCCAGGGGTTCCAGACACTTACCCAGGGGTTGACTTCCTTGGAATGAGGGGGAGTGGAGACTGTGGTAGAATACGTGCTCTATTTACACATATATACAACCTAAGCCTATGAATAAGGGGGCTCACAACATTAAGCCCCAGAAGGTTTCTCCTCCCATAATAACAGCCTTGGAATCAAGCAGAAATCAAGCATGGCTCTGTCCTTCTAGCTGCTTCCTGCTTCGAGCTCACACCAAATTTATCTCTTTCTTACTACCAGCCAAGTGAGGGAAGAGGGTCCACCCAATTTCCCTCTGGCCCAGAGCAACCTCCTTTGTTATACTACCGTAAATACTTAGGGCCATTAACTTCAGAGGGCTGCATCCCAGCTTCTGTGGCAGCCGCCCATGACATGCAGCCCCAGGCCCCCTCTATCACACAGGCAAGGTGACATGCATGGAATGCTTCATTAGATTTTAACCCTTGGCTGGAGCCAGGACTCCAGGAATTAGAAAGGACTCAGGCCTAACCCCCCCCCCCACTCACAACACTATGGTATGTGGAATGAAACTGTGCACTTGCTTGGTGCACAGTGGAATTAGAGGCCATGGTTAGGCTACATGAATCTGGGAAGAAACTTCTGTAGATTATGGTTTACTGGTGTTTCCCTGGAGGACATGCCTACTAACTCATAACAACTACCTCTGAACAAAACCAGCAATTTGTTTACACATACATAGGGTGTGTATACACGTGTGATAATGTGCACTCATTACTGAATGCAGGTACCTTTTGGGGGTGTTCTGCACCCCCTAGGACATCACTGTCCCGCAGTATTTGTGGATCTAAAGCATATTCTACTGGAATGGTTGTAATCCATACATGTGTACACAGAGACGACTTTTTCATGTCACCTCCCATTAGGACAGACGTACTGATGTTGCAGTGCTGTGCCCTTTCTCCTCATCATGTTTAACTTGCCCAGGACTGAAGCATGCAAACTTGAAAGCAGTACAGTAAGGTAGTACACCAAAATATACCTCCATATAGCAGTATATCAACGCACCCATTTCCAGCCCTTCTCTTTTGTTTTTTTATATATAGTTTTTATTAACTTTTCTGTTTTACAATTTAAAATACTTATTTTACATCCTTAAGATATCAATGGCATCCCTTCTTCTCTTTACATAGTTCATTTTACATATCATAAATTCCTGCATATTTTACAAAAACGATACCATTCAGTATTCCATTATTGCATGCATCAAAATTTATTTACACTGTTGTATTTATCTTAATGCTGCCAGCGTTTTCAGCTGTACATTATTTCCCATATCTTCAATAAACATTTCCCAGTCTTCTTTAAATGTATATTCTTCTTGTTCTCTTATTCTATATGTTAAGTCTGCAGGTTGTGTATATTCTGTCAACTTAAGTTGCCATTCTTCTTTGGTTGTGAACTCACTCATTTTCCATTTTTTGGGCTAACAAACAAAGGCCGCAGTAGTAGTATACATAAATAACCTTTTCTGACACCTGGGAATTTCAGTCTGAATTATCCCCAACAGAAAGGACTCTGTTTTTTGGGAGGGAAAGTACTTTTAAACATTTTTTTTTCAATTAATTATGGATCATTTCCCAATACTCTATTACCCTTTTACAAGTCCCCCAAAATATAGCCTCCATATAGCAGTATACCAATGCAACCATTTCCAGCCCTTCTCTTTTGAAAAGCTGTGATATATATATATATATATGAAAAGGTCTGTGGAAACATTAATTGAGGATAGGGAATAGAGACACCATTGGACTCTAATTTGAAAACATGCCCACCAGTGTGTAAAACACAGATAGTAGCTACAGCTTCAGATGACATGGTTGCATGAAGGTGTGTAAATGGATATGTACAAATCCGTATATGCCCATATAGTTAAAGTTATGGTTTTCCCAGTAGTGATGTATGGAAGTTAGAGCTGGACCATAAAGAAGGCTGATCACTGAAGAATTGATGCGTTTGAATTCTGGTGCTGAAGGAGACTCTTGAGAGTCCCATGGACTGCAAGAAGATCAACCCCAGGCCCGGCTCTAGGTGCAGCCCCGGTGGCGCGGGGCGCCAGGGCGCCGGGCCAGCAGGAGGGGCACTGCACCGCGAAGCCATGCGGAAGCCGTGCTGCGCGCTGCGAGGGCGGGAGCGCCGGCGCGATCTCTGCACCTCAGCGCCAGGGCGCCCGACCTGCTTGAGACGGCCCTGATCAAACCTCTCCATTCTTAAGGAAATCAGCCCTGAGTGCTCACTGGAAGGACAGATCCTGAAGCTGTTGGGAAAGATTGAGGACACAAGGAGAAGGGGACAATAGAGGACGAGATGGTTGGACAGTGTTCTCGAAGCTACCAACATGAGTCTGACCAAACTGCGGGAGGCAGTGGAAGACAGGAGTGCCTGGCATGCTCTGGTCCATGGGGTCATGAAGAGTTGGACACAACTAAATGACTAAACAACAACATGTACAAATCTGCACTATGAAAAAAGTAACCCCTGTGTATTTCAAAGGCTATGTGTGTACATAGACATAATCTGGGAAGGAAGAGTGTGAGAGGGACAGAAATGTAGTGTGACTCAGTGCACTGGCTCTTGGAAGTCCAGCAAAGAACCCCCTTCATTTCTCCTTAAAATTACTCTTGAAAAGTGCACAAGTCAAGTATGAAATAGTGTTACATTGCCAAAACTAATGCTTCCCTGTGTAATTTTATGTGAGAGATAATTCTGATTAGCCGCTTCCTTTAAATTGCTACAGTTCTGTAGTTGCCCCCCCCCCCAAAAAAATCTACCAGTGTTCAAGCTAGAACACTGGTGTCAAACACAAGGCCCGGGGGCCAAATCCGGCCCGCCAGACCTCGTCATGTGGCCCGCCGAGCGCCCGAGCCAGCGGGACCCAGCAGCGGGACCTTGCTGCTGAAGCGCCACGCCGACAAAGCGCCGACAAACAGCTTTGAATCCTCCTCCTCCTGCCACGGCTCGGCGCCTGGAAACAGCTGCTGCTGCTGAAGCACAGACAAAGCACCCAGCAGCGCCGTGTGGAGGAGGAGGAGGATTCAAAGTGCTACAGAGCACTGCTGCGTCCCAGAGGCTCGTGACTCTCCGCACGGTGCTGCCGGGCACCGACCCAGGAAGCCGCCGCCTCCTCCTCCTCCTCTTGCCTCACCTCCTCCTCCTCCTCCTGCCGCCGCTCAGCCTCATGAACGTGAGCTCAGCAGCGGCTCAGCCTCACGAACGTGCAACTCTGAGGCTTTACGCACTTCTCCTAAAACGGACACCCGCTGCCTCACGCTGCATGGGAAATGCTTTTTGCCCCTGGGTCCCTTTGCGCTCTTTTCTGGCGCTGAATCAAGGCGGCGACCCCCCCCTTCCCTTTCTTTCTTCCTCTCTCTCATTCTTATTCTTTCTTTCCCTCTCCTTCCTTCCTTCTTTATCTCTGTCTTCTCTCCCTCTTTCTTTTTCTTTCCTTCTTTATTCCTTCTTTCCTACTCTTCTTTCTCTCACCTCTTTCCTTCCTCTCTCCCTCCTGCTCCCTCTTTTCTTTCTTTCATTCTTTCTTCCTTCCGTCCTTCCCATCTTTCTTCCTCTCCCTCATTCTTATTCTTTCTTTCCCTCTACTTCCTTCCTTCTTTCTCCCTTTTCGTCTTCTCTCCCTCGTTCTTTTTCTTTCCTTCTTTATTCCCTTCCTTATTTCCTACTCTTCTTTCTCTCCCCTCTTTCCTTCCTTCCTTCCTCTCTCCCTCCCACTCCCTCTTTTCTTCCTTCCTTCCTTCCTCCCTCCCTCCCCTCCCTCTCCCTCTCCTCAGAAACATAGGATGCTGCTTTATACTTCTGGCCCTTAAACCCTGGAACCAGGAGAGCAGCTCCAGTGAGTCAACCTCAGCCAGTCCCTTTGGTGAAGGGTGGTGGCTCACTGGCAGAACATCTGTCCTGCATGCAGAAGGACCCCAGCATCTCCAGGTACTAGTAGCTCTGCAAATGTCCTGCATGAAACCCTAGCGAGCCTCCACCACCCAGTGCAGTTACCAAAAATCATTTTTCAATAAATTGTACAATAATTGTACATTTGAATATCTACTTGCCATTATTCTGACTATGTTTCTGCTTTTAGAGCTAGTTATTACTTACATTATTACAAAAAACAGTAATAATTGAATGCAGTGACAATAATTTATGATAATAAAGAGTGGACACATAGTCCTACAGATACAACCGGCCCTTTGAGGGTGACCAAACTGCTGATGCGGCCCCCGATGAATTTGAGTTTGACACCCCTGAGCTAGAAGAAAAAGAGAGTCTCTGGTCACACATGCTATGGGAGAGATGCCCGGTGCAGACCCACCAAATCACAACAGGTAGCATATGTGGAGAAGTTCTCCAGAGAATCCTTGCTGAACACAGAGGTGCATTTCCACATATCCAGCAGTATTGACTCTGGTTATTCTGGCTTGTTCTTAATCATGCATATGAGAAATGGATAGTCAGGGAAAGTGTATGAGAGTGTCCACAAATTTCATTCAAGCTTTTGGTCTGATCCAGCGGGGTTCTTCTTAACATTACTTTATAAAAGCACACTGAAGGTTCCTGCATCTCTGCACCCCTGTCCTGAAGTTTTCTCTCTCCAATGAAGCTACGTATGTTGTTGTTAATTTGATTTGCTGGTACAGTATATTCCTTTGCCCTACATGTAGCTATTGCAGTGTCCCAGGGATATATTAAAAATATCTCCAAGAGGTGTACAGAAAATAGAAGCAAGAACAGACAATTTTAAATATTACAAATATACACATAAAAATGTTATATTAGTGTTACTGATATATATAAATCAATATCAATTCATTTTCCTTCTGACACACCCTCCCTCTCAGCCTTAGGTTCTCACCCAGGGTCCAAACAGATTTTCAGCTCACCGATTAAAGTCTCACACCAAGAAGAGTTCCAGGAAAAAGCAGGTATCACTCTAGTCCAGAGGTTTCCAATTAGCTATTTACTGAGGACCCTTTATTTTTCAAAAGCCAAGGCACAGACCCCCTACTTTTAAAATGTTTGATAACTATATGGTAGTTATCTCTGCAAAGCAATTTTTTGAACAAAATGTGCGGCAGGCCCTGATAAGCAAAGGATTTTGGGTATACTTAAAAACAGTCTAAGATCGAGCAATATCTGGTTTTCAAAATCATGATATATCAGCAGCTAAAGATCACAATATTCTGATATATCACAAGGTCTGAAACTGGAGATCAGCCATGGGGATGAGGGAAGTAGCAGTCACGGAGATCGAGTGGGTGGGGTGCTTGCAGTATAACTCCAGTTTCTTTGCTCCAAACTTGATAAAGTTCAGATTGCAGTTCAGATTGCCAGGACCCATCCTAAATAGAGCCAGGAGAAGTTTGCTCATCACAAATAATGATAAATAAATCCCTCCTGGCCATACATGTCTTTAAACCTGCACCTTCCTTAGCAACCAATTGAATCCTCTTTAGGGCAGAACCAAATGAGACACAGCATTACACATATCCAATGTCCATCACAATAAATATATCAGGTTGCTTCCTTTTGTACTAACTAGTCAGTCCTTGATGTCCAACCTCAAGATGTGAACAACCCCCACTAAGTTTAAAAGGCCTAACTCATATCCTTTTGTAGGTGCTATCTTCACTAAGCCTCATTCAGTCTGATCAGAGGGGTTAAGGGTTTTGAGGTTGGTTGCTGCTCTTTTAAAAAATAAAGAAATCTATTGAATAACAGGAGGATTTCCTTCTCCAATCATCAATGCGATCACATTTCCAGCTATACCAGGCTATATTCACACCTGGACTTTTGCAAATATCATTTTAGCAGCAATGTGTGAGTGATGCACGTGGTCTGCACCAAAGTTCAATTTTGTGCCAATGTCAGAATTGATCTATACAGCACCAATCTACAGAATCTGTATTTTCTTGTGGCTTTTTAATCCTTAGTGTGGTGGTTATCCTGTATGATATGGAGTCACAGCAGCCACAGACTGGTACACACCACATCATTATGAAGCAACTCTCTGGTTTCTGATATTTCACCCAAAATAATCCTCATATTTTCAAATATATCATCACAGTCATGAGGACAAGAAGCTTGTTTTTATTTTATTTTTTTAATGAAGATTTTAAAGAAGCTAAATTTAGCACTTGATATTCCATTATGCATGTTTCCTGCAATTGAATAGGATACACAAAGCCCTTGATTCAGCATCTGAATCTTGCACTCTCAGCTATTATGGCTAAATGCAGTGATGTCACTCCTAAGAATTGTACTTTTACTTCAAGGGGAAGGAAGAGAGAGAAATGGTGACTCATGTTACACATGCTCTGCTTGGTCTTCATCTTGTTACACATAGCACATGCTCTTGGCTGAAGCAACAGTTCTGTTCAAGAGAGTTAGAAACATCATTATCAGTAGAGTAAATGCAGTGCAGATATTAACATTGATATCATTCCCACAACATTACGCTAGACCTGTTCTTAGCACCACCACTGCTCTTATATGGCCATGTTCCTTCAGTCAAGAAACCAATATGGTGCTATACCCCTGGCAACTCCAGGAACAGGATCTCAGGTCACAGAGTTGGGGTGGCCTTTTGCTTGGAACCCAACGGTACCACTGCCAGTCAATACCAGGCACGATAGAACAGCGGTCTAATTCAGCATAAGGCAGCTTGATGGGGAAGGTACATAGGTCACAGGCAGTACAAATTCTATTCCCCATGCTCAGCTCCTGGTACATCCACTTCAAAGGATCTTTAGCAGGTGATGAGAAAGACCCTGGAGAGCCTTTGTCTGTCAGAGCAGATAATAAGGTTCCTCTGCATAGGGTGAGGTGAGGAACTTCCAAACCGCAGGCCAATCTTGGCCCATGAAACCATTTCCCTGAAGCCACACCCATCTCTCAACCAGATGACTTTACATGGTGCAAATACAGTAGGGTTTAATTCTGTATCGACACATTCCAGCTAGGTGTGGAGCAGGGCCAGTGAAGGGAGGAGGAAGAAGCATAGGCTGAGAAGAGTCCTGAGGGCATTTGGCCCCTAGGCTGAAATTCCCAACCTCTGAATAGATAATACTGAGCTATCTGATTCAGTTCCCATGGAAGGGCTGTAAAGTACATTTTTTGCATGTGAAAGAATCTAGATTGAATCCCTGTTATCTCCAGATAAGGCTGGGAAAGACCCCCATCTAAGGCCCTGGAGAACTGCTCCAGACATCATGTAAATCGGGGATGGAGAACCAGTGGTCCTTCTAATGTTGTCAAACTGCATTGCCTATCATCCCCACTAAGCATGGCCAATGGCCTGGGATTATGGGAGTTGTAGTCATGCAGTTCCGTGATCACTATAGATGGTGACAGCAGTCAGGAAATTAAAAGACGCCTGCTTCTTGGGAGAAAAGCAATGACAAACCTAGAAAGCATCTTAAAAAGCAGAGACATCACCTTGCCGACAAAGGTCTGTATAGTTAAAGCTATGGTTTTCCCAGTAGTGATGTATGGAACTGAGAGCTGGACCATAAAGAAGGCTGATTGCCGAAGAATTGATGCTTTTGAATTCTGGTGCTGGAGGAGACTCTTGAGAGTCTCATGGACTGCAAGAAGATCAAACTTATCCATTCTTAAGGAAATCAGCCCTGAGTGCTCACTGGAAGGACAGATCGTGAAGCTGAGGCTCCAATACTTTGGCCACCTCATGAGAAGAGAAGACTCCCTGGAAAAGACCCTAATGTTGGGAAAGATGGAGGGCCCAAGGAAAAGGGGACAACTCAGGACGAGATGGTTGGGCAGTGTTCTCAAAGCCACCAACATGAGTTTGACCAAACTGCGGGAGGCGGTGGAAGACAGGAGTGCCTGGCGTGCTCTGGTCCATGGGGTCACAAAGAGTCGGACACGACTAAATGACTAAACAACAACAACAAGTCGTGCAGCACCTGAAGTGCCACAAGTTCCTCAACAACAACAACAACAACAACAACAACAAGTCGTGCAGCACCTGAAGAGCCACAAGTTCCTCATCTTTGATGCAGAGTAATACCAAGCTGGACAGACCAGTTGGTCTGACTTGATATAAGGTAGCTCACTGTGTCCATTAAATTCTAAGTTGGACTGAGCTGCAATCTGAACCAAGAGGTGCCATGCTTGATATCGGTATGCTTACTCACCATCTTCCCCTACACATCCACAAAGCAAATGCACAGTTATTGGGTGGGGGTGGCGGGGGCAGCGGGGGGCTTTGTTGCATTTAGCCATGATAATAGTTACAACATGGGTTGCCAAGTTTAAACTGGAAATGCAACTACAGCGGTACCTCGACTTACGAACGACTCGACAACCGACTTTTTCGACTTACGAATGGGGGTAATGGCCGCGCGCTTATGAATGTCTCGACATCTGAAAGAAAACCGTGGTGGTTTTAGATAGGGATTTTTCGACTTACGAATTTTTAGATAGGGTTGCTTCGACTTACGAATTTTTTCCTTTCCAATGCATTCCTATGGGAAATTTTTCGACTTACGAAGGTGCCTTCAGAACGGATTCAATTCGTAAGTTGATGCACCACTGTATAGTAAGTTGCAAACACATTGGCATTTTGAATGCTCATTGTGCATAGCTTCCATTCTGATTGTCAGGTGATCAGACCTGTTTCACAAATGAATAGGGATCTCTTTGTACTGCTGAGAGAAAATATCAACCATGATATCCTATGAGGATTTAATAACACTTGAGCTTTTATTTCAATCTCTGATGTGAGATAGCCACTGGCAGTGTTCCTGGATATATATTTTTAAAAGGTCAATACCATGCAGGTTTTATAAAGAGCAGCAGTGGCTTGTGCCCACTGAGGCTGGTAGGGAAGGAGACAGGGAGCTCAACAGTAGGTGGAGCCAGAGTCAATAAGAGGCAGAGCCAACTTGCACTACCCCCCCCCCCGCCCCCATCTTCCTCCTCCCTGCTGAGTTGTAGACTACAGAGGACAAAGCTGACAGGCAGTGCCGCCTCCTGGACTGGCAGGTGAGGGGAGTGCCCCATTTGCCCTAATCGAGCAGCTTTCACTGCTGGAAAGAGAAAAAGGAAAGGCCTAGTAGTAGTAGTAGTAGTAGTAGTAGTTTTATTTGTACCCCACACATCTGACCAGCTTGCCCCAGCTACTCTGGGCAGCTTCCAGCATACAGTAAACAAAAACTTAAGAAAACATTAAACATTAAAAAGAAAAAGTGGTGTTTCTTCACTGTAATAATTGCTATGGCAAATTTTGCATGCACAATGACCACCCATCCCACAGTAAACACCCATCTGGACACAACCACAATGATATCCAAATGACAGCTGCTTCAGCTTTCTGAACACCAGTTGCTGGGGAACCGCAGCAGGAGATGGCTATCGTTCTCATGCCATGTGGTTGGATGCAAAAAAGCCAGAGCTCCTGCAAGCTGCACCTGCTGAAATCTCTTCTGCACACAGCTGCTGGAGGTATATGTCAAGGGCGCTCCCAGTCAAAGGATTACAGAGATAGTTATCTCTTTACGATCAAAACTAGCACAGTATAATTTTTATGGCTCCAAATACCATGCACACTAGTTTAGCATCCTCTAGGCAGCTTTTCCCAGGCCTGAGCTCCAATTGCAGCAACAGGGGGCACCCCCCTCCACTGGTTTATGTACCTTCGCTCCCCACCCTGCCCCGACTGGCTGCACACAAGGGGTCAGAGACCACACCTGAGTGGAAGCTTCCTCTGCTCATTCTTTTTCAGTCCCCTCCTTGTTCTGGGACACAGTAGTGCAGTAGAGGGTGGAGAATACCAAACCCTTCACTTGCCTGACCTGCCTCTTCTGCAGAACCAACATGTGCTCCACTGTCCACCTCCGAAGCTTCTTCTGCCTCCAGCACTTTCCTCCTGGCCGGTACAGTTCCCCATAATTCACTGCCCACCCCCAAGCCAGACTCCAGCCCCTCCCCCCCTCAGTGCACGCTCGTCAGTGTCCTGACAGTTCTTGACAGTATAGGAGCCCTATCTCTATTTGTTTGTGTTTGTTTGTTTGTTTGTTTCTTCTGTCTGTCTGTCTGTTTGCTTGTTTGTTTGTTTCATAAGATGTATATATTGCTTGATTGTAGAAAAGCTCAAAGCAGTTCACAAAACCACACAGCATCAGGCCACTGAACCTTTATGCCCTGCTTGTTGCTTCTAGAGACATTTGTTTTGCCACTGCCTGCAGCTGGATCATGAATGTTGGAAGATTCAGAACATATTTCTTCATACAGCACATACTTAAACTATGGGATTCATTCCCAGAGGAAGTGGTGATGGCTATCAACTTGGATGGCTTCAAAAGAAGTATCTGTGGAGGATAAGGCCCCCAGTGATTACTGGCCACGATGGCTATGTCCCATCTCCATTGTCAGAGGCAATGTGCCTCTGAATGCTAGTCGCTTAGAATCACAAGTGGGGAGAGTGCAGGTGCATTTAGGTCCTACTTGCAGACTTTCCACAAGCATTTCACTGGCCACTGTGAAAACAAGATGCTAGAGTAGAAGGGCACTTTAAGGTATTTTAAAAAAATTTAGTGCAAGCTCCCAAATTTGTGAGTTGTCATTCTTCAGGATTCTCTAAGTCTGTTTCTAGAATTTATATCTCAGAGCATGTACTGGATACATCAACATGTGAAGAAGACCAACACTGAAGCTACAATCATATATATTGGGTCCTCCCTCAAAGAGGGTGCGTGTTGCAGTGAGACCTGGAAACCGACACCCTGTGTTGTGGGTGGGTAAGATTGGTCAGCCACAACACCCGATTGGTAGGTCCCTCGATGTTGGGTTCAATCTGGCCAATGGGGCGCAGTCCAAATGGATTGATTGACCTATATATGCCCATGCACGTGACCCAGAGCTTCCTCTTTCGGTGCGTGCATTTGGAACACTTGCCCACCTCTCCCTACTTTTAGGGCTTGTTGCCATCGTGTGTTATTGGGACAGGGGCATGGCAGGAATTTCCCCCCTTGCCTGATTGGCTCATGGCATTTGGGTTTTGCCTGCCGCATAGCAAATCATCACAACTTGTAAGGTTGCAGATAGGCACTGGTTCAGGTGATAGGGATGGGAGACCGCTCTCGCTATCCCAATGTGAAGGGTATTCTGTTAAAGGAATCCAGGGACTCAAATGGTTTGGTCAACCCCTGTGAGGGTTTGTGCCCATGCCTGAGTCCAGGGGGACATCTGGGTGGCGGACATAGCCTGTTCCCGGCTTTCTGCCTATCCAGGTGTTCACCCTTGGCTGACCTATGCTGGTGCTCTGGGTCAGCACTACCTGCAGGGGTGCAGGGAGCTAGTCGAACCAGAGCCTATGCTGTACGCCATAATAATCACAATTACAACAAATAAAGGCTTGACATATCTCACTTTGCATGTCATGAGTCTATCTCCTATATTGGTTTCACTTTTTAAATTGAATTACTGAAATAAATGAAATTTTCGACAATATTCTAATTTTTCCGAGTTTCACCTGTATATGGTGTTTATTGACCTAAGGATTTCGGCGCTGTAAATCGTAATGCCCTGTGGACTGTCCTTCTGAAAACTGGCTTCCCAGATAAATTTGTGAACATCATTCAGCTCCTCCATGATAATATGACAGCAACAATCGCAGATAGCAATGGCTCGCAAAGTGAACCATTCACAGTGGGATCAGGTGTTAAACAGGGTTGTGTTATTGCCCCAACTCTATTCATTATTTTAATTGCCATGATCTTACACTTTGTCGAAGGGAAACTCCCCACAGCAGTAGAAATCGAACAAATGGAAAGCTCTTCAATCTGAGCAGGCTGAAAGCAAAAAGTAAGCTTCATAGAGCTTCAGTATGCTGATGACAATGTAGTGTGTGCATGCTCAGAGGATGACCTCTAAACCATCCTAAATATCTTCGCAGAAGCTTACAAAAAGCTTGGTCTATCGCTCAACATCCAAAAAACCAAAGTGTTGCACCAACAAGTATAAAATTACCCCTCTGCAGTGCCACAAATCCAACTCAATGGTGTAACATTGGAAAATGTTGATCACTTCTCCTACTTGGGCAGTTATCTTTCCACAAGGGCCGAAATTGATGCTGAAATCCAGCATTGCCTGAGCTCTACATGTGTGGCTTTCTCCCAGTTGAAGTGCTGAGTGTTTGAGGACCAGGAGACTCGCAGGGAACGCAAAATGCTTGTTTACAAAGCTACTGTACTGCTAATCTTACTGTATGCTTGTGAAACATGGACAACTTATAAACGTCATCTCCAACTCCTCGAAAGATTCCATCAACGGTGTCGCCAAATTTTTTTACACATCACCTGGGAAGACAGGTGAACTAATATCAGTGTACTGGAAGAAGCAAAGATCATCAGTGTTGAAGCAATGATTCTTCAACATCAACTTCGTTGGACTGGACATGTTGTGCAGATGCCTGATAATTGTTTTCCAAAGCAACTACTCTATTCAGAACTTAAAAATGGAAAGCGTAATGCTGGTGGTCAACAAAGGAGACAGTTAAAGACGGTCTCAAGGCAAATCTTTAAAAATGTAGTATAAACACTAACAATTGGAAAACACTTGGCTGCGAGCACTCCAGTTGGAGAACAGTCTTTGCCAAAGGTGTCATGGGCTTTGAAGACACTCAAACTCAGGATGCAAGGGAGAAATGTGCTAAGAGGAAGGCACGCTTAGCAAATCCACACCGTAATCAACTCCCGCCTGGAAACCAATGTCCCCATTGTGGAAGGACATGTGGATCCAGAATTCGCCTCCACAATTACTTACGGACCCATTGTTAAAATCGTGTTTATGGAAGACAATCTTACTCGGCTACAAGTGATCGCCAGAGAAGAAGAAGAAGAAGAAGAAGAAGAAGAAGAAGAAGAAGAAGAAGAAGAAGAAGAAGAAGAAGAAGAAGGGGGGGAGGGGACACAATTAATTGCTGGCTTTGAAGTTGATGGGAAGCAGCCAGGGGTCAATACAGCATATGGAAAGTGGATAATGCCTTCAGCCAAGGATTTTAACAGGGTCCCCAAACAAATTTCAGCACTGTTAATAAACTACAGCTCCAAGCATTCATTGGGGAAAGCCATGACCATTTAAAGTGGTATCATCGTTGTTGGCATCCATCTGTCTCAAGAGACAATGGCGTGTGTCTCTGGGGATGAAGTCAAACTGCTGCATTAGCAGCACCTGCACCAATGTGACCTCCCAGGGTGCAAGCCTGGGCAGTATGTATGGAGGTCCTGAGCTTCTGAAATGGCATACTGCTTTAAATATATACTGAAGATGGGACCTTAGTTACATTTATTACCTTCAGTAGATCTGCTGTAATTAGGACTAGCTTTGGGTACAATCTTGAGTCTCTTAACCTTGATTATTATCATGAATTGGAGCAGTAGTGATATGGCATTCCTGCTCTACCTTAAGTGACAAAAGGTCCTGAGATGAAACTGGGAGCAGACAGACTTATCCGAACCAGCTCTGGAAGCTGATAGGCAAGGGCTGAAAGTATGGTTTTCTTTCATTTCTCCCCATATCTGGAATCCAAAAGGAAAAAGCAGAGCATAGAAAAAAGGCTGCAAGACAGTTCTACCCATATCCACATACAGGGAACTAGACATTGCAATTACTGACGTGCCAAAAAAATTATCAGACTTCTCCCTCCCTGACCATTCTCCATCAATTACTGAGGTGGTGGGGGATACCTTTGAAACTGTATCAAAGCGAAGAGAAAATTACTGTACAGTGAAATACTCATGGCTGGGATACAGGATTTTTGTTGCAATTACCTTTTTTTCCCTTCAAGGTGGGAGAGATATTTGTGACGGCCCTTTTGTTCATTTTGCAAATAATCTCTGTGGCCTTCTTGGGTGCATTTGCTTCAATTAAGCCCAGAAAGGGAGGGGCGAATCTGGTTTCTCTCAGCTTCTCATTTTTCCAGTTGGAAGAAATTCAGTTTTCCACATTTCCACCTCAGTTTGCCATTAAAAGAATAAATAAATGTCCTCATGAAAATTGATTGGCATTTCAGTTTATCGGAAGTTAACTTTAAAATGATAACTGTACATGAAAATGAAAATGATATATAGAACATGTTAACAATGGAATTTCCATGGAATTACCCACAAGCAAATCAGGATGAATGCCAGTAGTGCACGATCAATGGACTAGGGGACTAGGCTAGTTCCATAAATGTTCCCTTGGCATCTCCTTCCCCAAGCTCAGAAGCCTCTGCCCGGCATAGGGAGAGAGGCCCTCTCACCACCTTCCCAAAGGCTGCCCAGCTTTGAAAGAGCCCTGAAATCTCCTTTCCAAAGTCTTGGAAGCTTCTGCCTGGCTTAGATGGAGAGGTGTGATCATAGCTGCCAAGTCTCCCGTTTTTCGCGGGAAACCTCCGGATTTTAATCCGTTTCCCACTGTTATCCCGAATAGAAAAAAAATCCCGGAAATCCCCCAGATTTCCTACCTGCCAGGGAGGCTCCATTTCGGGTGCCGCTCTGCCCATGTCTGGGCACCGGAAATCGGGCAGTGTCACCAGAAGTCGCTTCTACTCATGTCTGGACATGTGTAAAAGCGTCTTCAGGAGCCACTCTGCCCATGTCTGGGCACCGGAAATCGGGCAGCACCAGCACCGGAAGTTGCTTCTACGCATGTCCAGACATGCGTAGAAGTGACTTCCGGTGCCACGCCGCTGCTGATCCCGCATTTTTCAGTGGGAGACTTGGCAGCTATGGGTGTGGTGCTCATGCATGTGATATCACACACACCCCTCAATCGCCCTCACAAGCAGGCACCTCTGGCCATAACTATTTCCCTATGAGAAAATTTACTGCACACCACAGATGAATGCCTATTCAGGAAGTTTTCTGAAGGAGCCCATAACAGCGGCAAGGAACAAGACAAGCAGGGACACAGTTCCATGGTGATCAGTGGTAGCCCCTACTGTGGCACAGGCCTTGAAAAGTCCCTGACAATGCTAACCTTAAATGAGGGCTGGCCCACCCATGAATCAGGGTGAGGGAGCCTACTTTGGACAGCATGATCCACAGAGGTCTGTAAACAGACCCCTGTGTTGCAATATAGACAAGCTGAACAAAATAATACAACACGATGGCCAATAACAATGGCACTAAACACTATTTATAGACTAATACAAATGAAGAGAAATTGCAACCAAAGTCTCTAAATCATCTTCACCAGTCGTGGTAGAATAATTCAAAAGTTTGATATATACATCACCAAATATTGCCGAAACAGAGTTTCCGGATAACCAATCTGTTTTGTTCAATGATTTATCAGCCAATCTTGATCAATTCTTCATCAGCCAGACTTGTAAGAATTAATATGAGAAGGATGCAGTTCAATTTCTTAACAAGCTAATCTTACATGTAAGTAAATACAAACGCTGTAGAAAATATGCTCTGGATCAGTGCTCATATGACACTGTAGTCACTGATGGTTATCCGGAAACTCTGTTCTGGCGATATTTGGTGACAGATTATGTATATATCGAACTTTTGAATTATTCTACTGCGACTGGTGAAGAAGATTTAGAGACTTTGGTTGCAATTTCTGTTCATTTGTATTAGTCTACAAATAGTGTTTAGTGCCATTGTTATTGGCCATCATGTTGTGTTATTTTGTCCAGCTGATCCACAGAGGTTGCAGATCAGGCCTCCAAGGAACACATTGCCTCTGACCATCACCGCCACAGTGGCAATGACAGCAGTGGTGCTCTCCTTGGAGGCTTGTTCTGCTGCCTCATCTGTAACCGCACAGCCAGCCACTGCGCTCAGGTGCACCAACACTACAGTGGCCTGCCTGGGACATGACTATGTCAGTGCTATGATGGAGTAGGTTATGGGGAGAGGAGGTGGGATGACACAGGTGCATTGAGACTCTGGCCAGTACCAGAATGTAAGCATTCTTGACTGTTGTGAGGAATGAGGAGGCAGGTTGGCAGGGCTTGCAAGGGCTTTTCCTTGAGGAGAAGCCCTTGCAGTGGTTCATGGCCCCTGCACATCATGCATCCAGGGGCTGGATCAGGGGCAGCAATGAGGCATTTTGCCTCAGGGGTCAAAACATCTCGGCCCACCTTGCCTCTGATGACAGAGTTGAGCATCTGGTTTAACACCATTGCAGTTGAACACTGGCCTGGATGGACACTTTCTCTGACCCAACGAAGGCATTCTTATGTTCATACAGGATCCAGTAGGCTGCCAGGCTTTCTTGAAAGAGCTTCGGAAACTTTAAGTTGGAACAGTACATAATCCTACAATTATCCAATTATCCACATTTCATGGGCTGTGAACAGGGTGCAAAAATGACCAGGGGGAGCCTTTTCTTGCTCACAGGTGGAGGGCTCCATAAACACGTCACCACATGAGAAAGCTAAGCCTTAGACTTAGACTTTTGGAGGGTTGGATTTTTTTGTGAATTGGATTTTTTTCCGAAACAACCCACAAGGCATTCCACCATCTGGTTTCCTTAGACTTCAGCAAAGGCATGGCTAGGAATGGAAGCCTTTGACAAAAAATTTTTTTTGCTTTTTTTTACATTTCATAGTGATTTTACACCACTTGTCTGTACAGAAAAAAACCTTATAGTATATTTAAGCATTTTTAAACCACCCAATATTTTATAAATATCAAAGCTTTATTGATAGATAGATGTAATTAAAACAAGAATGCAATTTCAAATCAATAAAACAACAGTGTAAAACATATAAAACCATTTAAAAGCAAATAAGCAAAAGTTCAAAGGATTCAAGGGCATAAAACAGAGTCCAATCTTATGGGTCAGGGGAAGTCTGGGCAAAAAATGTAAGTTTGAAGGAACTAATAGGCTTCAAGTATGACAGAAAGAAGGGCATTCCATTGGTGACAGCAAAAAATGCCCAGTTTCAAGTCACAGCCCTATGACTGCCTTGTATGGTGCAGTTACCACAAGCAGAACTTTCTCCTAATAACTCAGTAGTGTTGAAGGTTGGTAAAGGGGCAGACAGTGTTTCAGATAGCATGTTTCAGGGTCAGCTTCATTAACGTCTAATGGAGTGGGTGATAATGAAGAGAAATTGCGTCAGAGATGTAGCACCAAACACCCAAACTCATCCCCTAAAACTGCTTCTGGACTGCTGCCCTCAGATCCCTTTCATCTTGGAAGTAATCTCTCTGGCTGCAACAGCAGTCTGAAACTCACCATCTTTTCAAAATGAGAACTATTTGAACTCTGGGTTCTAAGATAAAGCATTTTGTTTTGTACTTGCATAGCTGAAGAGAGATTTGCAGCTCATACACCAAAAGACTCTTCAATGGTACCAAGATATACAGTATTCAGGAGCAATAAAACAAATTGCATGATTTATTTCCCCATCTTCCAGATGCTGAATCCCATACTCTTCAATTATAATACCCATAAATTTATGAGTTCATGTCATTTATATGCTGCTTAGCTTTAATGCTTCTCTAGCATTTCCTTGAAAGCTTTATTAGGCAGATTATGTAAGAGCCACAAGATAGCACATGGTGAGGGGAGCTCTTTGGTAGTTGACAACTCCAGCAGCATTGAGAAGGTGAACCTTCAGTCAGCATGCTTTCTTAATGTAAAGTGATGGTGGGTCAAATAAGAGGTATGGATCCTCAGGTCTTGACACTTTCCCCAGGTCATAGCCCTCCTCCTGCCAGCCCCCCTGAAGGGTCCTGCTTTGCACCATTAAGTGTTTTTGCCTGACTGCAGTGAGGCTTGAACTATTAATGCCTCTCGGCTGCCTAGATTAGGGTGTGTGTTTGTGTGTATGTGTGCAAACTAGCCTGCAGAGCAAAGGTAAAATTTGAATTGATTGCTCCACCCACTTTTCAATGGTTTTTGAAACCTTTTAGGAAGTGAGACAAACAGTGATGACAAGAGTTGACGTTCTGGGCCTTATTGACAAATTAAAAACCAACAGACCTCCAGGTCCAGATGGCATTCATTGAGAGTTCTTAAGGAACTCAAGTGTGAAATAGTTTATTTTTGAACAAAAATATGTAACTTGCCCCTAAGGTCAGTCCCTGCTTTTGAGGGCTGGAAAGTGTCCAATGCAACATTTATTTATTTTTTAAGGGAGTGGGGATCCTTGAAATGGCAAACTGGTTAGCTTAACATCTGCTCTGGGGAAACTGGTGGAAAGCATGGCCGAAGATAAAATAACAAAGCATATGGAAGAGCAAGTCTTGCTGAAGAACAACTCCTATGGCTTCTGCAAGGGTACACCCTAGCTAATTAACCTTTTAGAGGTTTTGGGAGTTAATAATAAGCATGTGGATGGGGTGACTCAGTAGACATTGCATCAAAAACTTTCAAAACGTGTTTGATAAACTACTTCACCAAAGTTTCCTGAGTGAGATTAGCAATCATGGGATAAGAGGTGAGGTCCTCTCAATTTGTACCCATGGGCCGTGAGGCTGCTGAATGGAAGGCAGCAACACTGCAGCTGACGTTGGGGGGTCATACGACAGCACAGAGTGTAACAAGGACTGAGAGATTGTGGGGGGGGGGAAGGGGGCTCGTTTAATCTCACTGTAAACAAGTGGTACAGTGACAATAAAATATTTCTATTTCTATTGTTCAGTAACTTGTTAAAGAAGAGGAAGTAGGAATAAAGCAAGATGTGGGTTCCACCAAGGAACTGGATCAGGATCGGGAGCTTTTAAAATTGTTCGTACATGATCTGGTGTAGAAGAGTGCAGTAATGTGGCCATGTTTGCCAATGACACCAATTATTTGCAGTGGTAAAAAACAACAACAAACAAACAAAAAATTACCTAAAGCTCTAAAAGGATCTCTCCAAACTGGATGGATGCACTTTGAAACAGCAAATGCAAACAACTTTAAAGTGGTGCACATTGGGGCAAAACCTCTCAAGGGGTCTGAACTCATGTGAACGACAAGGAAAGAAACCTTGGGGTCATGGCGGACAGATCGATGAAGATGTCAACCCAATGTGCAGCAGCTGTGAAATACCGTATGTGAATTCCATGTTATGGATCATTAGGTCAGGGACTGAGAATGAAACTGCTAATGTATTCCATTTGTAATACAATGTGAATACCATGCACAGTTTTGGTCGCCACACCTCAAACGGAAATTGTAGAGCTGGAAAAAGATTCAGAAAAGAGCTACAAAATGATGGTGGAGCTAGGACAACTCCACTATGAAGACAGGGAAGGGGAAACTTGGTTATAACTTATGGCTGGTCTGGAGAGAGCTAAACCGAAGGCCTTGGTTAGGGTGACATGCCATGCTGAACCATGATTTGTTCAGTGTGGTGAAGCAGCAAAATGAATGAGGAGGAAAGAAGTGGCCACAATATCATTTCCAGGAGCTCACAAACTCTTGTGTTTGCACTAAGCCATGATTTGGCTCAGTGTAATGTGTAAACCGGACCAATGAGGAATACAGCATCATTTTTATGATGCCCCTTTAAGCACCAGGACAAAATCAGACTCTTCTAGAAAGCTTTTGGCAGATATTATGCTTTCCCCCTTTTTAATGTGGGATGCTGCAACATAGTTAGTTCAATTAGCATTCGCACAAGGTAGCTGGGTTTTTTTGGGGGGGGGAGGTATTTTGCATGATATTGTTTATTTATTGCTGCTTGCAGTTTTTAACTGAACTTTTCTATTTTAAAAGGAAAATTAATATTTCTCAGTGAAATAAAGGACTGTAATCCAAACATTTTATTCCCCAGAAAGTGAGCTTTTGTTTTTTAAGACAGATCCGCATCCCCAACACATTAGGAGTTATGAGATTTCTGATACAGAACACTGAAGATTCCAGGAATTCTCTCTGAGGTGAAATGATTAACCAGCTTTTTGTTCCTGGTCAACATACACATCCTGTATGCGAAGTATGTTTTCATTGGGTGGTGTGAACTTTCTCCTTTCTGGCCTCTCTTTAAAATATTTAAGACACTGACACTCAATATAACCCTCTAATTATAAAGAATAAAAGCAGGTGGAATGAGCAGGGGTTTTAAGAGCCCTGAAATCAAGGTCTTTGTGCAATAAAATTATAGGTAAAACACAACTAAAACCTGCAAAACTATTAGAAAACAGATGATAGATAGATGATAGATAGATGGATACAGTAGGTAGATAGATAGATAGATAGATAGATAGATAGATAGATAGATAGATAGTAGATAGATAGATTAGATAGATAGATAGATAGATAGATAGATAGATAGATAGATAGATAGGGTCAGTAAAACTTAAAATGCATATAGGTAACTAAGTTATCTGTTTGGGTAGGCTTGCTGAAATAAAATAGTTTTCAGTAGACATTGGTCACATTCATGCCATACATTTAAAGCATATGGCTTCAAAGAATTATGGGAGCTTAGGAACATAAGAACAGTATGCTGGATCAGGCCAACGGTTCCTCTAGTTCAGCATCCTGTTCTCATGGTGGCCAACCAGATGCATTCGGGAAACCTGAGAGCATAATTCAAGCACAAAAACACTCTCCCCTCCTGTGGTTTCCAGCAACTGGTATTCAGAAGCATCGCTGCTACCAACTGCAGAGGCAGAACACAGCTCTGTGCAGGGTTAGCTACACACAGAACTACAATTCTCAGCACCACTAACAAACTACATTCCCCAGGATTCTCTGGGGGAAACCATGTGCTTTAAGGGTGTGTTAAACATCTCTCAATCAGTCTGCAAAGAACATAGTGCCTTCGCTACAGTCATGTCACAAAGCACAGTGCTGATGAGATCCTGGCCACACACCATTTTACAGTAATTTGCTTAGAGGCCTAAAAATGGCACTTATACATATATACTTGTGTATGCAAATTTTATGCAAAATCATGCCACAGGGCCTGTACCCCAAGTCTTCTAAGCACCCAGCAAAAATAACTGAACAAGTTATATTCTCAAAATATCTTAGTATCTTGTAGGAAGGGTGGGATAAAAATTGCATAAATTAAATTTTATATGGCGGTAAACGATTTGCTGCAGCTAAAAGAGCTAGAAGCAGTACACATAGCCTTCCTCCATGTCTTCTGCTTACCTGAAAGTAACATAAAGCCATTTTTTATTTATAACTCAGATAATTCCATGTAGTAAGGAAGCAATTGCATGCTCTAGTCTTAGGAGGATATATAAAGCAACAATTAATCCAAGTCCATTTCATCCACAGGCCTAAAAATATCCAGTCACAAATAAACAAAGTAGTTATTTTGTAAAAGCCAGTCTGTGTTGAAATAAATCCAACATCACCTAAAGAGGGCAAAGATAAAAGCTCAAACACTTTGGGCTAAAATATGTTGTTGCTGCCATTATTATTGTTGTTGTTGTTTATTATCTGCCCTACACTCTAAGATTTCAGTGAGGGTTACAATTTAAAACTTGACATTAACAACAATTTCAATTTTTAAAAATTACAAAAAAAATTGCATATGTGGCATGCATGATTGGATCACCTGGCCATTATCTCTTACCTTTAAGAGGTTTGTGGTCCAATCTTGAGTTGCTTCCAGACTGTCAATATTTTTCAGGTGAGATTCAAGCATATGTGCAATTAAAATGGATTATAAGCACTCTGTTGCCCTCATGCAACGTATTGTATATACATATATACAACAAAAACGACCTTTCTGCAGTTTGGAAAGTGATGGGGAAATGCACTGAAAAGTGTGGGATGAATGTGATTAACAGAAAGACATATAACCACCACAAAAGCAAATCAGGATGAATGCAGGATTGCTGCTTATTGCTGTAGTTTCCATGCAAATAAAATCAGAGCAAATGCTCGATAAAGAGTCTAACTTCCATGTATGATTTGTGTAAGCAACTCAGGGTGAATCTACTATATTTTGGAAAGTATTTTTTGTTATTTATTTATCTGTTTCTATACTGCTCTTCATCTGAGGCGGTTTACACTATAAAAACACAAAAATGCATAGCATAATAGAGTTTGGATTTGATATCCCGCTTTATCACTACCCTAAGGAGTCTCAACACAGCTAACATTCTCCTTTCCCTTCCTCCCCCACAACAAACACTCTGTGAGGTGAGTGGGGCTGAGAGACTTTGAAGAATAACAAAAACAATATCCCCCCCCCACCATTTAAAAGGCCATAGATTTTTTAATTAGTCAAATTCCTGTTTTTGCCAGTTGCCTAAAGATATGTAATGAAGGCACCAGGCAAGTATCCCTGGGGAGAGCATTTCACAAGCGGGGAGCCACTGCAGAAAAGGCCCGTTCTTGTGCTGTCATCCTCTGGACTTCTAATGGAGGTGCAGGACAGTTCATATGGAGAGAGGTGGGGTTTGAAGTATTGCGATGCTGAGCCATTTAAGGCTTTATGGGTCAAAACTAGCACTCTGGGCTAAGATTGGCATCATATTCTCAAACCATCATGCCTTGGTGTGCAACCTGGCTGCTGAATTTGGCACCAGCTGAAGTTTCTGAACCATTTTCAGAGGCAGTCCCATGTATAACAGGTTGAAGTAATCTAACCTAGTTTACCAGAGCATACGGTAGATGACAGAAATTAGGCTATCCCTGTCCAGAAAGCAGCACAGCTTGTCTACCAGCCAAAGCTGATGGAAGGCACTCCATACCACCAAGTCCACCTGAGCCTCAAGCAACAGCAATGGATCCCTCAGTTGTGTACCCACTCCTTCAGGAGTGTAACCCTATCATGAGCACGCAAACTCCCTTCCATCCAGTCTAGGAAGCCACACATTAACAGTGCCTCCAGTTTTATCTGGATTAGGCTTTAGTTTATTAGCTCTCACCTGCAGATGTAAAGGAGAAATAGAGCTGTGTGTCTTGCATGTTGCTAACATACTCCAGAAAACTCAAGATAACCCCACTCAACCTGATTTCCTTTCGAATAAAGTTGATGGATTGAAGCTTTCTTAGCAACATCAGGTATAAGGTTTGCTAGTGCCAAATAAACAGGTCATCTACAGGAGTCCTTCACCTGCAGTAGTGCTGGCATTTAAGCCTTCCTCGCTGTACTATTTTCCAGAGCCAATATTTCTCAACACGGTCATTAACCTTGTGGTGGGGGAAAAATACATGTACTTGTAAGGTGCCTTTATTTATTTTTCCACCGTGGGGGGTAATATCAATTTGGGGTTCATTTAGGTTGCGAAATACTCAATCGGAAATGTGTATTTCCAATTGCCTGGAGTCTGGACTACAGTATTTGTGGAAATGGGGCAGTGTTGACGCCAGGACAAGACCTGGGGGGGGGCGCAAAAGTCCAAGGCACAGCGCCCACTCAGAATACTGTATTGCCAAAAAGAGGAAACACTTTGCCCAAAAGGAAAGCAAAAGTTGGCACAGATTTGCATGAAAATTGCTTGTGTATCAATGCATGTATAGAAACAATTACTATGCTTTCAATATGAAAACAATGCACCTTACTGTAGTGGGGCGGACAATAACCGGCAATCCTCCGTGCCTGCTCAGTCTGCTATCTTGGTGCTCATTGCTGGTGGTTGGTTTAAAGGTCTCCTTTCTGAGAGTTCTTTATCTTTAAACAGGATTTTGACTGTGGTCCAATACATCCGGAGGGCACTAGGTTAAGGTTACCAGACATCCCCATTTCCCGGGGACACAGTCCCCAGAATTACAAATCAGTCCCCTGACAAAATCCTATCATTACTATTGAAGTTGAAAAGTGTCACCGAACTTGTTGAAAAAAATCTGGTAACCTTACACTGGGTGGGCAAAGGCTGACCAAGAGAATGCTTTCAAACAGAGGACTATCATCTGATAGCACTTCAAATAGAGGAATAAAGTAGGGCACATAGCTTCCTAACTCCAGTGACATTCTGATTCTGGGACTATATGGAGTAAGTGGAAGTACAGTCAAGGATTGACTGATCCCTTAAGTGACATTGCAGGAAATTGTGGAGCACTCACTCAGTCTTGAGACTGCCTGCCACTTCTTGCATAATGACTGTTTCTTGAATTGTTGTGCTGAAGAGTTGGCCTGTAGAGTACAGCCATCTGTGAAAACATGGTACACTGAATTGGTCCCTGTCTACTGGATGAACCGGGTGTGGACGTGTTTGTCTGAAGCCAGGGTGCAACAAGGGAGGTCTAACAGAGTGTCATGATGTATCTTTTTGTACTGCAAGTGCAGGGAACCTTTGTGCCTCCAGATGTTGCTGAACTGCAACTCCCATCAGCCCCAGCAAGCATGTCCAATGGCCAGAGGTGATAGTTGTAGTTCCACAACATCTGGAGGGTCAGAGATTCCCCACATCTCTCCTACTGGTACTTTTTTGCTGTAAATTGTGGGCATTGAGGCATACCTACAACCCAATCACCCATGCAATATAAGTCCTTTTGAGTTCATTTAAAAATAAATCATATTTTACTTTATTACATGCACACATTAAAACTTAATATTTGTATGGTGGTTTCAAATGTTCAGAGCATTCTATGTGCATTATCTAGTTGCAGTTCTTACAACTATGTTGTAAGGGTTTCATTCAGCTGGGTGAAATAAAAAAAGTATCTTAGGTCTCTGCCCTAGACATTTATTTGTATTGCTATTAAATTTACCTTGAGTTGTTGTTGTTTTAAAAATAAATTATTTTTACCTGTTTTTATTGTGGGGTTGTAAATCAAATTAAAATGTATGTGAAAGGCATCTCCTAAACAAAATAAAAGGTGGGCAGTGTTCGTATTCCCCATATTTCAGATGAAGCATAGAACTGACGGTGAGAGAGTGGTTTGCCTAAAGTTCACAGCAGTGGCAAATTTTTAACTGCAGAGGTTCTTATTTGTAGTTTAGGCTCTTAATCTCTATACCACACTCAGACCCATTTGTATCCAGAATCAGACTCTAAAGCTTCTTAGCTTTCCTCATTAGCTGCCTTGAGAACTAGGCCTATGCTCAGGAAAGGGTTTGTAAGATGGCAGCCATGCAACACAGGTTGACCCTATGCATATTTTATATGAAACAAAGCTTTTATGCACTTTTAAAACTACAAAACCCATCATGCAAAAATGAAACACCATGGTTAGGATTTATTGTTCAATCTCATTCCTAATTACCAATGAGCATGCATTGGTCTCTCAGATTAAGTTCAGAGGAACCCTTCATGAATTAAATGATCCCCTGGCAGGTTATTACAGTTCAGCAGGGGCGCGGGTGGTGCTGTGGTCTAAACCACTGAGCCTCTTGGGCTTGCCGATTGAAAGGTTGGCGGTTCGAATCCCCGCAACGGAGTAAGCTCCTGTTGCTCTGTCTCAGCTCCTGCCAACCTAGCAGTTTGAAAGCACGCCAGTGAAAGTAGATAAATAGGTATCACTGTGGTGGGAAAGTAAACAGTGTTTCTGTTCACTCTGGCTTCTGTCATGGTGTTCCATTGCAGCAGAAGTGGTTTAGTCATGCTGGCCACATGACCCGGAAAGCTGTCAGTGGACAAAAGCCGGCTCCCTCAGCCTGAAAGCAAAGATGAGCACTGCAACCGCACAGTCGCCTTTGACTGGACATAACCATCCAGGAGTCCTTTCCCTTTTTACTTTTACAGTCCAAGCAGCACATGTTAATTCCTTTATTTCATTCTACTCTAAAATTGTTGTAGTAAATCAAACACTCTTCTGTTTTAGAAAAATACAGGGCTGATGGCTTAATCTCATCCACCACCTTCCGAGGCAGTCCATTGCACTGGCAAACAGTTCTTACTGTCAGAAAGTTCTTCCTAGTGTTTCATTAAATTCTTGTAAATTGTTGCATAATTACACAGCATCAGAAGACGTTGACCGCTGTCACACTAGCCCCCTAGTTACAGAATGTATGAGATTCAGCCTAGAGAAACTAACATGGAAATCTAGTTATTAATGAATGTGTGAATCTGGTAAATTTCAGGCAGTCTGGTGGGATTTATATTATATGTTAACACAAATCTTCTGTAAAATACATTACCACCCGTTTCCTTGGATATATGGAAATTGTAGTCAGCTTTAAACCTGGTGCTTTATATTCACTTTACCTCAGTAAAGTCCTTTTCCCTCCTTCTAACTTTAAAATGCAATATGTTCAATTCTAGTATCAGCACTAGTTTGAATGTGACTTGACTTCCAGGCCAGGAAGCTGAAGGCATCTCCATACCACCTTCTGAGTCCTTCCCAGGCAACACCTCTGACTAACTCTGCTTTGCACCCTAAATGTTTTTGCCTCTCTGCAATGTGTCCTTGCGTTGGTGGGGATACTGAGGGGGGATACTAAGCCTACTGGTGTAGCAGTGTTTCTTAGTGGTTAGAGTATGGAACTAGGATCTGGAAGACAAGGGTCTGATTCCACACTTGGTCGTTAAGATCACTGGGTGACTCTTGGTCAGTCATTTGCATCTCAGCTTAACCTACCTCCAGAGCCCATGAGGTGAGGAGACTGCTTCAGGCGGCAGGGTCCACAGGGATAGCAGATCCTGATGTCACCCTGCCACCCTTGTTGCAAGTGTAGATCTTCCCTGATCCCCTTATTCCCTGGCAAGGAGGGAGGGAGGTCCATTTTGAGGTCCAACTCGGATGCCGAAATGTCTTGGGGCCGGCCCTGCCCACCTCACAGGATTGTTGTGGGGGTATTGAAGAAGAAAGGAGAACCACGGAACAGGTGGCATTTAAATGCAGCAAACAATTAAATGCTGCACAAGGCTTAACATTTACATTTGCTGCTCCGGCGAGTTTTACCTCTGGCCTCGTTTACCACTGGCATGCAGCCCTAAGAGAAAGCTGACCGCGGGGGGTTGAGGAAGGGGAGTGGGGGGTGAGCGGCTCCCCACCGCTCTGACCTTGCGTACTTTAGAAGCATGGATTTACATTCCCGGTGTCTCGAGAGCAATGCACAAGGATCCGGAAAACGTAATGCGACGATAACGTGTACAAGGCAAACAAAAGATAAACAGAACCAAAACACCCGTCACGTGGATCCGGAGAGCACGCCCTCCCTGGCCCCCCTTCCCCCGCCCGGGGCTCCCTCTTAACCTCGGAGACGAGGGCACTCGGGACCGCAGTGTGGTTGGCGAGCCCGATCGCACCGATTCCCACTCTCGTTCTACGCGCGTGTCCCCTCTTTAGTTCCTCGGCGGCGGCGGCAGTGCGCATGTGCGGGAGTCTGCATTCCATCATGGCGCAGCCGTCTGACTGAGTCTGTTGCTGCTGCTGCTGCGACGCCCCGCAGCGCCGAGCCTGAGGAGGCGGCTGAGGCTTCCCCGGTGCCCGCCGCCCGCCTCCCTGCCAGCAGCTCCTGCCTGCGCCCGTAAGTAGCCGGGTCTTCCCGCTCCTCATGGACGGGGCTCCAGGGGTCTGCCGGGCCGCCAGGGTGGGGCTAGCGGAGGGGTCGGGAGGGTTGGAAGCCAGGGTGTCTCTTGAGTTTGGGGGGCTGCTGGGAGGCGAGGAAGGGGTTGGTGTGGGTCTGGGGGCGCACTCTCCGCTTCACACGCGAGGAAGTCCTCATCCCCTCAACCCCAGCACCACCGACACTGCCAGCGCCTCTTTCCCAGCTGATCTCCCCGGCACGGATCCTTAGTCGTCCGCGACTGCCGATGTAACAGAAACAAGTAAAAAAAAATGCACTCTCCCGCCCTCCTTGCTCCAAAGAGGCTGCTTTTCTCCTCGGAAGGTCATCTCTGCTTGCATCCTTCCCAAGTTTTTAATCCCGTTGCCAACCTTTGCATTACACACCTTTTCATTGCACACACACACACACACACCAGTCCCTGCAGGTCATCTCTTGCATTCCTTTCAATTTGCAACCCACCCCGTTCTAAGAGGACCACCACCCTCTCCACTAGCTTAAAAAAGGAAAAAGGACACTCTTTTATCTCAAGCTGTTTTCCCCACGCCACACACACCCGGCACCCATGCCCACTCCAGTCATCTTAAACCACTTTGCCAACAACCCCCAAACCCACTTTCACCTTCCCAGGTTCTCCCAGGTGAAAGTGTGGTGGGAGTGACTGTCACCGGTGTGTGGGAACAGGGAGTTTGCTGCGAAGGGGGTTGCGGGGTGGGCGGAGAAGAATGGATTCTGAGGAAATCGGGAGACCGGAGTTGGTGGTTGGTGATTCTGATGGTCTTTGGAGTATTGGATGTTTAAAAGGCCACACGACACAGGTGTGTGGTGACTTGGATGTAGGAGTCTTGCATAAGGATACAGTATAGGAGATTGGGGGTGGGGGGTTAGCGGTGTGTGTGTGTGTGTGTGTGTGTGAATACAGTGGAGCTTTAGGTGGTGAAATTGAAGGAAGCTTGGAAGTTGTCAGGATATTGGGCCTGCAAGAATTGCTGAGTGGGTTTGTGCAGAAACTGGGCTCCTGCAAACGGATTTTGATTCAGATGCTGGTATCAAAACTGATGTACTGTCATTGGATTTGTGCACGGAGCCATTGTGCTTCAGATGTGCAGATTTGTGTTTGAAATGGCAGGTAGTTGAAAGACGCTAGTCTTTCGGGGGTGGGGGGTTGTGCTCATAGGTGCAATGAAGTGCCTGAGAAGTAGGTGAATGTAAAAGAGTTCATATTATTGTTCTCTTGCGGCGGTGGAGTTCAGCAGTCGGACCTAAACTTTGTACACACCTGCCATGTCAACTTGAATTTCTGCTGTGTTGCAGGAAGTCCCCTCTAGTGCCCTCTTCTCTCCACCCACCCCCTCAGCATAGAAAGCTGACCTTTCTTTTGATCACTTCTCCTTTTTGGAAGGGTTCGTTCTAGTGCTGCAATCAGATATTTCCTTTTGCTTTTATTACCTGCTGCAAATTATTAGTCCAGGGGCAGGAAAAGGTGATGTCTTTCCTTTCTTCTCTGCTGCTTTCTCTTCCCCTCCCCCTCCCCCTGGTGCTGCTGTGTCTGAATGCCACGTAGCCTTCTGGCTATTCCCCTTTGACTAGAGTGAGTGCACAGCTTTTAGATATACTGTATAGTACCTTCCCGAACTTCTCTCTTGTGTAAAAGGTAGTTACTGTAGCCAGCAGATTTGGATAGATGAGTATTTTTACCCCATGCTTGTTCCTGGCTTTTGAAGTAGGAGAGGATCAGTAGTCAAGACAGAAACTGCTGTGATTATTCAATAGGGCTAATGACTGCAGTCACCAGCCCTCTTTTTCTCTGTTATTAAATTTGGAGGGCTTGTGATTCAGTTGATGGAAACCCCCAATCTTGCAGAACCCCTTTCTCAACATATGGCAAGTGGTATGTTGTCCTGTAATCATGCCAGTTGGCTGTGGATGATGCAAAAGCTGGCAGGTGTACTTAACTCATACTGTTTGTGTGTGTTTCCTGTTTGCATGCATGTGCCTTTCCAGCTTTTACTGTGTTCAAATGTACTGGAGAAACATTTATATTTTTGCCTTTACACTATTTGTTTCATACTAGTGTATGAAACATACTTGCTTTTTATTATTGAAAAGCGTTTTTTAAGAATGCATGCTTTCTTCAGTATTCAGCCATTTATGCTGGTAAATACATATGTATGCTTAGGATGGCAAACTGTAATTTAAACTAAAAAGTAATACCTGCCTACATTTGCCGTAACAATAGCTTGAAATCCAAGTGATTTTTCAATAGGTTCATGACTCTTGTGATTTCAAGCTGTTTAAATAATAATAAGTGTTCAAGTATAGTTGCATCTATTTGACCCAAAAGATTTACACTGGATATGTTGTGATTGCTGAAGAACAGCATAGTATAATCTTTGATTCTGTTATTTTGCCTGATTCTTCCAAGATTTATCAGGCTTGCCATTTGAAGAAACCAACTTAATTTTAATCTGGGTATGTAAATTGATAGTTTCAGTTGTGTATTAGCCTCCCCCCCCCCCCAACTAGAGTTGACTATTAAGAGGTTGGTATAGCTACAAGCTGGGAAGTGTTGTGGCAATTATTGAGATGATGTTTGCGACTCCCTCTAATGTAAGAAAAGTCCTAAATAAATATAAATATTCTTATTTCTCACTTCTCTTATGTGGAGCTCTGAGCAACCCCTTAAGCTTTGTAACAGCACTGTGAAGCTGGTTATGCTGAAGGTTAGTAATTTGTCAAAGACCACTGATGTTGCCAGGGCAACTTACAAAAAGTTAAAATAGCAATAATATGTAATAAAGCAAAACAAACCTAAAACAATAACATTTAAACTTCACAATATAAAAGAATAGTAAGAATCAATCAGTGGGGTCTTATTTTTCAATTCTCTCCCCCTCTCTCTCCCTACCCCCATGTAGAACTAGCGGGGGTGGGGAGGAAGAGAGAGAATAAGATCCCATGCAATAAGAAAGAGTTAAGTCCCACATTGGGTGGTACATGCCAGCAGGTCCTTGGAAGAGGTGGTTCATCTACTACTTTGTGCACACATGTACACACACTCACTCCGAACAGAACACTTAAGATGGCATACTAAAATTACTTTTGGAATTGCAGGGCTGTGAGGGGAATAAGGGCCTCTTAACAACTCTCAGCACCTTTAACAAACAACAGCGCCCATAATTATTGGGTAGAAGCCATGAGTGTTTAAAATGATATTATAATGCTTATATCAGTGTTCAAAATTAGCCAGGTGCCAGGCACATTTTGCACTTGACTTTCAACCACTTGTGACCAAGTGAAGATGCCTGGGTGCCAGGATGACGCCTGACATCTCCACCATTTGAGGATCATTGGACCTGGACTAGTTTCACACACTAATATCCCATTCTGTAAAAATGTAACAGTTATATTTAATCTACACAATCAGAATGAATTTCTGGAACCAAACTGCTTTTTCTGTGCAGTCTGAGCAGGAGCAGTCACCATTAAGAAAGAGAGTTCGGGATAGGCCAGTATACATGTGCACTGTCCCTGGATCAAGTGATGTTTCTTCTTTCAAGGTTCTTAAGCCAGCTCAAGGTTGTCATCTGAACAAGCCAGATGTTTAACTGAGAATCAATCGCAGCCAGTCCATCATTTGAAAAATAAGACTTTAGAGCATTAAACCTTGGTTGAATGAGCCGTTTGGCACCTAGCTTATATATCTGAGTTTCTAACCCTGTATGGTGTAAATGTGGCTCTGGTTCCAAGTTATATGATAATGCAGCCCAAGACTTGATTATAACCAGTATGTATTCTGAACTTTCTTATACATAATTGATCATTTGGTGCAAAGTGTTAGGGACCATTCCACACACACACCAATATTGGTTTCAGGTGGCCTTCAGGAATACATAAGAAAAAAAAAAGCCTGCTGTATATCCTAATTAAAATGACATTAGTGATTTATCAAAGGAATTTATCATTGCACATAGACTTCCCACTGAAACAAGCTTTTTTACTCTCCTCCCTTCACCTGCTTCGGAGAATGCTTCAAAAGACATGTTGTGATTAAGTTTGCCAAGGTCAAGATGGTTAGTTTTCAGCTGTTATCTCTTCTGCAAACCAGACTTTAAATGAAAAAGTTGTGATTCCTTGGTGAGGAACACACACTGAACTCTTTATTACATTCTGGAAGAGCTTATTGTAGAGGCAGCCATAATTTATTCTTTCACTCGTGTTAACACAAGCCTTTCTGTGTAAATTGATCAGTGTGGACACACCATTTCTTAGTGATTCTGCAATCTGATTGCTCGAAAAGGCTGCACCATGGGAGCTCCCAGGATCCTCAGATTTGCACAGATGTTGCACACAAATGATCTCACGCAGATCAGGGTCCTTCCACTGCATCAGCACAAACATTTACTTTGGCAAATGGATGGATAGGTCGGAAGGTTGAACTGAGAGGTGGGTATACAAAATACTGAGGGAGGGGTTAGGGATGCACTGCTTGGCAAGCACACTTGCTTGAGGGTGGCAGAGACTTGGAAAATGTTGTCTCCCATTCCATTGGTGCCCCCGAAGTGACCAGAAGATCTAGAAATGTGTGGTCGTCCAGGCAAACCTTTCTGTAAGTAGCCTGGATGGTCAGAATGGTAAAACAGGCCTGCTTGATCAAACAAAGGGGGCATCTCCTTTCCATGAATCCTTTGGCACTCACCCCTAATTCTCATGCTTCCTTTTACATGGGCCTACAGCAAACACATATTATTTCCTTGTGAACTGCTGCCTCCACCCCCAACCCACTGCACACACTTTATCCCCTATGTTGAATTTTAAGCTCCTTGGTGAGGGACCTGTCATTTTGTACTCTGAAAAGCACTATGCATACTGATGCCATTGGATAAATTAGTCACAATACTGGTTACAGGTAGGTAGCCGTGTTGGTCTGGATCGAAGTAAAATAAAAAAAATTCCTTCAGTAGCACCTTAAAGACCAACTAAGTTTTTATTTTGGTATGAGCTTTCGTGTGCATGCATCTGAAGAAGTGTGCATGCACACGAAAGCTCATACCAAAATAAAAACTTAGTTGGTCTTTAAGGTGCTACTGAAGGAATTTTTTTTAGTGACAATAGTATATTCTAACATCTTGTGGGAATGGGAAGCCCAGAGCAGGGCATGAACACAACAATATGCCCTGTACTTTTCCTGCCCTTGCCCCTTCAGCTGATATTTGAGGAAATGCTACCTCTGATCTCTGATAGCTGCAGCCAATTGCAAATAAAAATGTCCTGGCTTTCTGAATTGGGTCCTGCCTTACTAGTTGCCTTGGTATTTGAAGACCCCATCCATAATCTTTTCCCAAGCTGTATTGCTCTAATTGATGTACTTTGAAGTTGATGGTGGTAAAGAAGATCTAGTTTGTCAGCCATATGCTGAATGTTGCAATGTGAACTCTGAAGTTCAATGCCAGATCAAATATTTATTTTATTTTATTGAAAGAATCATTCAGTCTAGTTAACAGTGTAACCTTACTGAATGTTCCCATTGCCAATCAAACTTTCCATTCTTTGTAAGCTCAGTTAATCTCTGGTCCCATTTCAGTGTAAAGAACAGTTGTGTACATGTGACTTGCTTACTATAAGTTTAAATATTTCACTCCACATTTTTCAATGCATTTCTCATTATTTTGAAAATAAATTACAATCAAGCCTTGAATAAAACACACTGTTTGCCTACAGTCTAGAAATCTGATGCTTATTCCTAAGAATTTGGGAGCCTAGTTATTCCAGTAGCGATTTAGAAATTGCTAGTAGAAACTTGAGAGTCATACTTCTTATAATCATTTTACATAGTATTTTGTATTTCTGGGTGAAAATGCATAGGGCAGTTATATCTATTTTTATATATTTGGCAGTATTGAAAAGTATATATGATAAAATGTATAGTAATGTTTGTTCTCTTTGTAGTCTCTTTGATGACTAGTCAAATCTCTCCCCCCCATTTGATCCTTAAAACAATATTTCCCAACTTCTGATGGCACATTAATTTTGGGGGTTAACATTAGAGGCCAACTGTTCTGCCCCTAAAAAGATACATATTCCCTTTCTTGACAGAGTACAAGTTAGATTAATAGGGTTAGCTACAAGAACAGTGGTCAAGTATCCACCTTGCAACTGAAGGAAAGTCACGTTAATATTGCCTCCCAGCTTTCTGTCACCCCCCCCCTTTCCACAGGTGGGCTGGCTTCCGGTTTGGGATCCTGCTGTTTGGCTAGTAATGATGTATTAGGGATTCATCCTTGTCTGTCAGCTACAGTGTGGGCTTTGTCATGTGATGCTGGGATATCTTCTGCTGAATCCTTCTTTCCTCTGGATTGAGTTAGTACTGTATTAACAGAGAAGTGTTGCCAGTGCTGTATAAGTCCTCCCCATTCAAGATACAGAGACCGGTTGCATCTCAAATTATGGTTTTGATTTTTCAGTGCATATTTAATTAAGCATTTCTTGTGACATAAATTTTGGGAATCGCTGGTTTAATTTGTTCCATAAGTTAACTTTGGAATTGGTGAACTCACCAGCTTACTCGATTCAGCACCTACTTGGTTGGATGGCTTCTGTGGAAGATTTGATTGGCTCCTTCTCTATATAATACCTACCAGCTACCACAACTTAATTTTCTTTCTTTTTTAAATTTAGTTTTGTTTAAAAATGAACTTGCTGGCATTTAGCTAGGTTGTCTCGACTTTTTTTTTGCCAGTGCTCTGTTGACTCATTTCACATTTAGTGCCTGTTCTGTTTCAATTACAGATTTTACATGACTGCTTTAATATAATGTTATAATTCACTTTGGGTGCTCTTGTTTAGTTTAAAACGAAGGTCAATTCACTTCTATTTACTATTGATTTTTTTAAAAAAATAAAAATAAAGCCCCATTGAAATCCATTTCTCTTTTGCCTAAATAATGTGAACTATATTTTAAAATGAAATTCTAATTAAACGCAGTTTCATCACACTCCCATGGATGCTACAGCTGTTAAAATGCTGAATGTTGATTTCTGGAAGGGTAGCTGTCTTAGTTCATTGCAATAAAGCACAACAAGGACTAAAGACTAGCAAATATCCTAAGAAACATATTATCTAAGTGGGGTCTTTGAACCATTTTGCGCACTATTTTACTTTAGTACATACTGCATGGATGTGGGTATGTTTGATGTAGAAAAAAGTATTGTTCTTCTAAATGACCTCATTCAAAAGTAACATGCATTTGGCTTTAATGTACTTCTTCTCTGATAAGCAAAGTTCATTTGCCTTAGAAGTTGGGATGGGGGAGTCTAGCTTACAATCGGCAGTCCAGTGTTTGTAAATGAGCTTTTGCTTTGGTAATGAGAATTGTAGCTTAGGAAGAGTGTTTTATTTGATAACTTGAGTTTTTATCAACACTTCTCTTTGGCACTTGGTTATACACAGAGATAATGTTGGTTGGCACTCCCCACACACCCCCAGATGACAAAATAAACAAGGAAAAGGGAGAGTATTTAGAAGTCCTGGGTACCAGAGTAGTTTTAGTAGCTCGGGATTTTCTCCAGCTTTCTATTTAAGAAAAGTACCCACTTTGGGCCTTAGAAAGCACTGCTAATAACAAGGCCAGTGGAAGTGATGATATTCCAGCTGAACTATTTAAAATTTTAAAAGATGATGCTGTTAAGGTGCTACACCCAATATGCCAGCAAGTTTGGAAAACTCAGCAATGGCCAGAGGATTGGAGAAGATCAGTCTACATCCCAATCCCAAAGAAGGGCAGTGCCAAAGAATGCTCCAACTACCGCACAATTGCGCTCATTTCACACGCTAGCAAGGTTATGCTTAAAATTCTACAAGGCAGGCTTAGGCAGTATGTGGACCGAGAACTCCCAGAAGTGCAAGCTGGATTTCGAAAGGGCAGAGGAACCAGAGACCAAATAGCAAACATGCGCTGGATTATGGAGAAAGCTAGAGAGTTCCAGAAAAACGTCTACTTCTGCTTCATTGACTATGCAAAAGCCTTTGACTGTGTTGACCACAGCAAACTATGGCAAGTTCTTAGAGAAATGGGAGTGCCTGATCACCTCATCTGTCTCCTGAGAAATCTCTATGTGGGACAAGAAGCTACAGTTAGAACTGGATATGGAACAACTGATTGGTTCAAAATTGGGAAAGGAGTACGACAAGGTTGTATATTGTCTCCCTGCTTATTTAACTTATATGCAGAATTCATCATGCGAAAGGCCGGACTAGATGAATCCCAAGCCGGAATTAAGATTGCCGGAAGAAATATCAACAACCTCAGATATGCAGATGACACAACCTTGATGGCAGAAAGCGAGGAGGAATTAAAGAACCTTTTAATGAGGGTGAAAGAGGAGAGCGCAAAATATGGTCTGAAGCTCAACATCAAAAAAACCAAGATCATGGCCACTGGTCCCATCACCTCCTGGCAAATAGAAGGGGAAGAAATGGAGGCAGTGAGAGATTTTACTTTCTTGGGCTCCTTGATCACTGCAGATGGTGACAGCAGTCACGAAATTAAAAGACGCCTGCTTCTTGGGAGAAAAGCAATGACAAACCTAGACAGCATCTTAAAAAGCAGAGACATCACCTTGCCGACAAAGGTCCGTATAGTTAAAGCTATGGTTTTCCCAGTAGTGATGTATGGAAGTGAGAGCTGGACCATCAAGAAGGCTGATCGCCGAAGAATTGATGCTTTTGAATTATGGTGCTGGAGGAGACTCTTGAGAGTCCCATGGACTGCAAGAAGATCAAACCTATCCATTCTTAAGGAAATCAGCCCTGAGTGCTCCCTGGAAGGACAGATCGTGAAGCTCAGGCTCCAATACTTTGGCCACCTCATGAGAAGAGAAGAATCCTTGGAAAAGACCCTGATGTTGGGAAAGATTGAGGGCACTAGGAGAAGGGGACGACAGAGGACAAGATGGTTGGACAGTGTTCTCGAAGCTACGAACATGAGTTTGACCAAATTGCGGGAGGCAGTTCAAGACAGGAGTGCCTGGCGTGCTATGGTCCATGGGGTCACGAAGAGTCGGACACGACTAAACGACTAAACAACAACAACCCACTTTCTCCCTAAATACATTGCTTTCTATCATACAAAATGATATTTTTAACATAATGCCCATTATTTTTCCTCTTTCCCTTTCCTCCATTTATTCCCCCACCTTATATTCTGAGCTAGGAAGTTTGAGAGTGGGGCAAATACTCTCTTCCCTACATCTTTGGCTTTTGCAGTTGGATGCATTAATGCCTGCCTGTCTAGTTCTGTTCCATTCTCACTGGTACTGTACCTTGGGGAAACGATACTTTGTGGGGAAAGGAAGATAGAGGTGTCCTGGGGAAAATGACATTTTCCAGGGTCCATGACAATTGTAATGTCACTATAATAGCCTACCAAATGTAAGAAAGGCATCATTCAATACCAGTAGCACCCAACAATCACCCAAAGCAAGGAGTTGTGGGCTTTTTTCTGATCAGTTATGATTGCCAGTCCCAATCTGAATTGAGCCATTGTTGGGACACAGTTCAACCATTACTAAAATGGCTAAATATGGAGGAAGGCTTGTTGCTGGATTTTTCTGAACTTCCATTTTCAACTAGTGTTTTGGCAATATAGATTGCTTGGTTCCTTTGGGGAAGGCAGGCTATAGCCTAGCCAGTTTTTTAGCTATCTGAGAGCTTTGGATGCTACTGAAGAGGTGCTATGACTCCAATTTGCTTTCACTTGCACATTCAGTCACTAGTGGGAATGGTTGCAGTGTTGGACAATAACTTGTATATACAATCTGGTCAATTCCTCTCTTCCTGTTTCCATTGAAATATTAAAATAAATTCTGCTAGCTGAACATGGATAATATATTAGAAGTGACTTGTTCCGCTGGTAGCACTTTAGGTAGCACCCAAAGCTTCTCCAAAAACAGACATTCATTGAATGCCAGTCAGAATTAGAGATAAGCAACCTCTCCTTGATTCATTTCAGAAGTGAATTGGCAACTCCAGATGAGAATAGATGAATTCTTGGAGGAAGATTCACCTGGTTTTAAGAGTTATTTACTGACTCACAATTCTTGTCAATCTGTTCCTTTCCAGAATGCATGCCTTTCCTGCAAGGTTGGTTGGGAAACGTAGTGTGCAGGGGAGGGAAGACAACATGTTGTCTCCTGTGTAAGCTGAGCAGTCAAGGAATTGGAGGAGATCTGGAATGTGGATCTGGAATGGTTTAAGTTGCAGGAAACAAAATGTTTGGATAAATGGACAGCTATCTGAATGGAGAAAAGTAGAAAGTACCCCAAGGAATGCCCCAGCATTATGATTGGTATTTGTAAATGGTCTAAAGTTGGGACAAAGCAGTGAAGTGGCAAAGTTTGCTGATGATATTAAATTGTTTAGGGTTGTTAAAACAAAAATATATTGAGAAGCGCTCCAAAAGGACCTCTCCAAACTAAGTGAATGGGCAGTAAAATGACAAATGCAATTCAATATAAACTAGTGAAAAGGGATGCATGTTGGGGGAAAAATTTTTAATTTCTCATATACTCTCATGGTGTCTGAACTGGAGATGATGGACCAGCAATGATACCTTGAAGTCATAGTAGATTGTTTGATGAAGATGTTGATCCAGTATGTGGAGGCCATGAAAAAGGCAATTCCATGCTAGGGATAATTAGAAAAGACATTGAAATTAAAACTACCCGTATTACAATGCCATTATACAAATATATGGTACAACCACCATTGGAGTACTGTATACAGTTCTGTTTGCCTCATCTCAAAATGATATTGTAGAGTTGGAAAAGCTTCATAAAAGGGCCACTAGAATGATTGTGGGGATGAAGTGACTCCCCTATGAAGAAAGGTTGCAGCATTGTGCCTTTTTAGTTTAGAGAAAAGGCAAGTAAGAGGTTACATGATAGAAGTTTATAAAATTATTCATGGCATGGATAGAGTGGATAGAGAAAAGTTAGACCAGGCATCCCCAAACTGTGGCCCTCCAAACTGTTTTGGCCTACAACTCCCATGATCCCTAGCTAAGAGGACTAGTGGTCAGGGAATTGTAGTCCAAAACATCTGGAGGGCCGAAGTTTGGGGATTCCTGAGTTAGACAAATTAATGGGGGAGAGGACTATCAATGGCAGCTAGCCATGATGCCTATGCTCTGCCTCCACAGTTGGAGGCAGCAATGCTTCTGAATATCAATTACTGGAAATCACAGGAGGGAAGAGTGTTCTTGTGCTCAATTCCTGCCCGTGGGATTCCCACAGGCATCTGGTTGGCCACTATGATAACAGGTTGCTGGACAAGATGGGCCATTTTCTTATGTTATTTTGTTCTTATGTCTCAACTGTAGGCAAGGATCATTCAGCACCAAAGCACCAAACAGTGAAGCTCTACTCCACCCAGGCAAAGGGAGCAGGTAAGCAGCCATGGAACAACCACCCAGGAATCATTCCCCCATAAGACTTAGAGAGTTCATCTTTCTTCTCTTCTCTTCCCTCCCCTCAAATGGTATGACCCAATCTTGGGTTGTTGTTCATTTAGATCAGGATTCAGATGGCTGTCTCATGCAGCCAACCAACCACATTTCACCAGAGTTTGGCTGCATATTGGTTGCTGCATGCTCTTGAGCCTTTCTGCTTGGAAACTCCCAATCCAGTTGACTGAGATGGAGTGTTGGTTTTGCCCTATAACTAGATTTTCATTTTTTAAAAACATTTCATTTTAAAACTACAGTTTTACTCATAATAATAATCTGTAAGTATTTAGCAGTGGCTGCTGTTATATTTGAGGAGCTAAACCAAAATCATAACATCAGTGTCAATTATAAGCAGGAAAAGTATTTCAAGTCAAGTGAGTTTTCCTTGGACTATATGTGGACATTACAAGCTGGGAAAATTAATAACCCAGTCTTATTATTTTAAACTTTGGCAGGGTCTGTGTTCAGCATGTAGGGTTTCCCTAAGCCTCAGTTCCCTTGATTATCTGGGGGAGGATTTGCTAGGCACTTCAGGATGTGGGCATGAGTCACTAACAGTTCTGGCGCAAAAGTTGTAAAATGAAGAGAAAGAGAGACAAGTTGCTACTGTGAGGATCTCCATAAGTACAGTATGCTATATATAAATAGGGTGAAAAAGAGTCCTATACTCTTAGGCTTAAGTCAGTTCTGCTAAAGTATGGGTCTCCTGTTGAGTCAGATATAAAAGATAAGCATAAGACTTCTTGATGCATTAAAATGCCCTTTAAAATTGAACCCAGATATTTAAAAAATGAGGCAGAGTACATAGATTATTTCACTCTTGGGAAAAGTGAGATGAACATATCTTCCATATTGCATTATCATCCTGACCACCACTTCCCTGAACTAAAGGAATTGTATATTCTTGTAAAATCGAAGTACCATTTTTCAGGAAGTGAAAATTATTCATCGAAAAAGTGCTGGACTATGTAAATTGGTGCATTTTGTTTGAATAATAATATTTTTGCTAGGGAATAATGAGCTATTGGTTGTAGTTAACTCATTTCTAATTAGAGTAGAACTATTATTATTATTATTATTATTATTTAAATTTTTATACCGCCCTATACCCGCAATTCTCAGAGCGGTTCACAGGATAAAACCAGAATATAAAACCACAAAATACATAATCAAAACGAAAACGAAAACAATAACACCCTCCCAACATATTGAAATAAATGGATCCAAGTTAGTCATGTCCAAAAATTTCAGTGGGTCTAATCTGAATAGAAATATCATTGAATGCAATCCTATGTCTTGCACTGTCACATCATTAGTGTACCTGCCCTAGTATTGCCAATTGACTGGCAGCAGTTCTTCAAGATCTCGAGGTAGCTTGCTCTCTTCCCTCCCCTCCTTGCATTATTAAAAGCCTACCCAATGATTTGTGAGAATATTTCAGGGGTGGGAAACTTTTGGCCCTCCAGGTGTTGCTGAAATACAACTCCCATCAGCCCCAGCAAATAAGTGGCTGTGATGATGGGATTTGTAGTTCATCAATGTATATGGAGAGCCGAAGGTTCCCCACACCTGGAATATTGGGTCATGGTACTATGAGATGATACCCACAATGCTAGAGCCATTGTAGAAGTCCTGTCCTGAATGGTTCTTGGTTTTTTGCTTTCAAATAAAACTAGCTGTTTATTTGTTTTACTGTTACTACTAGCAGTTACAACTGTAGCCAAGCAATACCACGGATTTGTGGCTGACATGGTGTATCTCCCATTCTATTAAACCTACAGTATTGAGCTTCCCGCAAAGCAAATGGTCCACTTCTTCTCTCCCCCTTCAATGTGATTGTGGTGTATATGAAAGAGAACTCTTGGTGGGATCTGGATGAATGACAGCCAGTCTTATTCACCCATGGCTCCCTTAAACTCAGTTTCTCTTAGCTTTTGGGGCATAGAGGAAACAAAGTCCAGGATTCTCAACTGCAAGGTGGACTCATCCTAGATGATTGCATTGGACAGCTAAGATACAGATCTTTATAATAATGTGGTAAATGAATCTCCTAATGCTAATATGGAGCTAATAATTTTGCTTCAGACACTTCTGCAGACTATCTTTGTAAATGATTGTATATATTTTTTAGGGAGTGATAGCATAGTTCATGAGGAAATCTACAAGGAAGTCTCTTGTACTTCAGAGTGTTTCAGGAATTATATGTTTTGTTTTGTTTTTTTCAAAAAACCCTGCAGTGGTTTATCCCTGCCACAGCCAAAGCTGTTTCACATATTAATTATTTGGCTATTTTCCATCTGTGGACACAGAAAATGTTTGACTATGTGTACTTGTTGAGCAATACCTAAGAAACATGTCCAGTGTCTCAACATAACCTGTGGTACTTTTCTGGATGGAAGCCAAATATTATACGCGAAAGAGGGGTGCATATAAGCTCCCTTGGGAAACATTTAACATTATTTCTAAAGATTTAATAAAAAAACATATATTTAGTTTATGAACAGATTGCTATTATGGAGAGGTGATGGTCCGTGCCACCCCCCTCCTTCCCGAAATTAAGTTATAACAGGGTTTCTGTCAAAAGACTTCCCCCCCCCCCAATCTCCCTTGAATTTTGCAATATGGAAACCAATTTGCCTGAAATGTTCGTGTGTGGTCCTTCTGTAGTGGAGAGAAGCCCTTTCAAAAGTAATCTAACAAGGTGTTACAGATGTGTTTAACTGGGGGAAATAGCAAAGGAGAGGCGGTCCAGAAGTTTCAGGTTTGTAGGGGGCTTTGTCTTCAGTCATGGGGACTTATTTCTATGACTGCATTCATATTAAAGGTTATTCAAAAATGCCTGCCTCTGGGGATTTTTGTCTTTGCATTTGCAGGGCCAAACAAACATGAGTTATAATGAATTGTATGTTTCTCAAAGTTCAGTATTGGGGTCAATGAGTCAGAAGCCCAAAAGAAACTACTAAGCTTTTATTCTTGCAGGTATGATCCAACTCTAGGGATCTTATTTCACATGTAAACCTTTCTTAAAGTAATACTGTTTGGTACCTTTTGAACAGTGGGACGTGGGTGGCACTGTGGGTTAAACCACAAAGCCTAGAGCTTGCCGATCAGAAGGTTGGGGGTTCAAATCCCTGCGATGGGGTGAGCTCCTGTTGCTCGGTCCCTGCTTTCCAGTAAAGCTGGCAGGTCTTTGGTTTTATGTGAACTGTAGTGGTCACACCAGCTGATGATGCTGTGGACAACTCTGTGTTGTATTTTAACATTGTAACATGTGCCTCTTAAAAATTCAGCCTTTTAATAATGGATTTCTGATGTTTACTCAAAAAACCCAATCTCTAAATGCAAATCACATGTTTTAAATCATGTCAGATCAAGAGCTGTCAACAGACATAGCAAACACAAGAAAACAATAGCCCCAGTAAATAGCATAATAACATCCAACCCATACTCTATTCAAGTATTGCAGTACATACTAAGGTACAGTGGTACCTCGGTTTGCGACTGCAATCTGTTCCATGGAGGCTGTCGCTCGCCGAAGTGATCGCTCCCCAAAGGCACGCTTCTGCGCATGCACGAGCTGCGCAGATCGCATCTGCGCATCCGACGTCGCAGAATCCGAATGTAAACACTTCCGGGTCTGCGGCTGTCGCTCGCCGAAGCGGTCGCAAACAGAGGTTTGACTGTATTAGATCACATGGAGGAGGAAGTGGGCCTGCTTATTCAGTTAATATAATAAATAAAAGCCAGCTATTGTCCTAGTTGTCTCACCTTCTAAGTCCTGGGAGTTTCCCAGACCTGGCTATAGCATGTGTGAAGCAAGTAGGGGAATGTCTGCACAGGGACCAGGTCTCAAATCTTTTGCCTTCTCTCCACCCACTCTAGCTGCCTCTAGCTTTCTCTTTCTCCCTAGATGTGTTCCTGGTTTCATATCATGCTTTCTAATCAGTAATTAAGCTACAGTTTCCTGTTTGGGGAAGCTGTGATTTAACAAACCCTGGAAATTTTGGATTATGGTACACAGGAGGATGGAGGATAGAAGAGGCAGAAGGAACATTCATTCCCAGTCCAAGAAACCAGTTGATTGAGATTGTTTTGTCTTAATCAGGCCAGTGTTTGTGTTCTGGGTATAAAGGGCAATACTATGATTTAGCTTATTACTAGTGTTCAAAGTGCTTCGCACAGGTAATCATCATAACCTTTGCAACAACTCTGTAATGGTATTATTATCCCTGTGTTGGGGGCTAAAACCAGCTGGTAAATTTGTGGTTGGGGTAAGATTTGCACTAGAGACTGTTGCTCTCTGGTCTTTTTGTATGCATCCTTTACATGCAGAAGGGTACAGACAGGGATGGGAAGCGGTGGAATGCTTATGCAGAGCAGATTTTGCCCTGTAGTTTTGGAAGTCACTAGGTCATAATCTTTCCAAATATTTAAATTGTACACCTCAGTATCTTAGTGTCTTATAATGTCAGTCTTGCAGCCCTGTTCAATATTAACTGTATCCAAATAGACTTTTGACATTAGCTATTAAATGGCACTTATTGAAGGCAGTTCTTCAGTTTCAACTTGAAAGTTGGTTGAAATCTGACAGGAAAGGACACAATACATTCCCAAGACTGTGCCACTTTAGATTGCAAGTAGGGGATCACATATTTACATGCCTCCTCTGTAAAAGAAACTCGCTGCACTCGGAAAGTTAGCATCCATGGGAGACCATCCACTTATGCTCAAAGGCCCCAATGTGATGGTCTTTTAGAAGCTTGGAAGACTGTATCCAACTGGACTATCTGTCAGGGATGAAGGTTAAATTGGCAGGCTGTGAGGGACTTTTTAAATGGTATTTTAATCTGATTGAATTTTAAAATGTTCTAGTGGGAATGTGCTGCTTGTAGATTCTTACTTGCCCAGACAGAGCCTTTAGGATGGGCAAAGAAATTTATTTCTGAATCTTACAAGTCATTCATAATACTGGAATACAATGTTAATCTCGCATTGTGCTAGAAACCAGAATTTGGGAAAGAGACTTAAAATGCCACCCATGTGTTCTGTTCTCCCCCAAGTTGCCACCTGCAACTAAATATGTTTGAAGCATGTTTTTCACAACCAGCTATATTTTTAAACAAATAATTTGAATACTTGTTGAGCAATGACTCTGTCCCAGAGGGCTCTTCCTTTCTTGCAGTCCTTTTCTGCGTTGAGAATTAATAGAGAAAAGAAGCAGACATAATTTAAAAAAGAGTCTCTTGAATTGTCCTTGCATGCAATATTCTTTTGACAAGCTGGCTACCTTTCTAATACTGGTTTGTGGACAAGAAAGTGTCTGACTCTTGTTTCAGTGCTAGCAAAATTGCTGTCATGGAAAGGTGAGAGTGGGGGGGGGGAGCAGCATACTGCAGGACATCTGGAGGACAGTGGATTTGCCCTATCGGTGGAGATCGGCACCCAGTATTGAACTCTGCAACAACTACCGTGTTTCCCCCTTTTTAATACGTAGTCATAAAGTAAGCCAGGGCAGGATTTTTAAGCAGTTGTGAAATCTAAGACACCCCCTGAAAATAAGCCATACCTTGTTGCGTTCCTTTAGAGCGCAAGCGCTCGCCTGGCAGGGTAGAGTTACACGGAGGGATGCGGAGGAGGGAAAGCGCTCCCCCATCCCCCATCCCTGCCAGTTTCCATGTCCTGAGGCTGAGCGGCGGCGGGAGGCCCGCGGGTCCTTCCGCGCCGCCGGGGCGACGGACGCCGGCGAGAGCGCTGCTGGCTCCTTCTGCGCCGACGGAGTGTCGTGGGCTGCATGGCCCAAAGCTGAGCGGCGGCGGGAGGCCCGCAGGTCCTTCCGCGCCGCAGGGGCGACGGACGCCGGCGAGAGCGCTGCTGGCTCCTTCCGTGCCGACGGAGTGTCGTGGGCTGCATGGCCCAAAGCTGAGCGGCGGCGGGAGGCCCGCAGGTCCTTCCGCGCCGCAGGGGCGCCGGACGCCGGCGAGAGCGCTGCTGGCTCCTTCCGTGCCGATGGAGTGTCGTGGGCTGCATGGCCCAAAGCTGAGCAGTGGTGGGAGGTCCGCAGGTCCTTTCGCGCCACCGGGGTGACGGGCGGCGAGAGCACTGCTGGCCCCTTCCGCCGGATCAAGGAAGCGGCCTGCCGGGTCGGTGCCCAGCAGCGCCGCGCGGAGCAGCAGATCGAGTAAGCGGCCTGCAGAGTCAGCGCCCAGCAGCGCTGCACGGAGCACCGCCTCCTCAATCCAGCTCGGGGCTGCTGGGCACTGACTCGATCTGGTGCTCCGCGCAGCGCTGCTGGGCACCGACCCGGCAGGCCGCTTCCTTCATCCGGCTGAAGGGGCCAGCAGTGCTCCCACTGCCATCCGTCATCCCGGCGGTGCGGAAGGACCCGCGGACCTCCCGCCGCCACTCAGCTTCGGGCCATGCAGCCCACGACGTTCCGGCGGCACGGAAGGGACCAGCAGCGCTTCCGCCGGCGCCCTGGTGGCAGGGAAGGACCCGCGGACCTCCTGCCGCCGCTCAGCTTCAGGCCATGCAGGCCAACCAGACCCAGTAGGCCGCCTCCGGGATCTGGCAGCAGCAGGAGGCGGCTTGCTGCGCGTCCCGAGCCCTGAGCCAGCAGGACCCAGTAAGGAGGTACCGTACTTATAGTAACAATAAAAAAGACACCCCCCGAAAATAAGCCATAGGCTTATTTTCTTGAGTGAAATAAACATAAGACGGTGTCTTATAATGTGGGAAACACGGTAATGCACTCTTTGGGAAAGTAAATGAGTTGCCAAAGGGGGCATAATTGAGTGTGTGTATGGTATAGGAGAGAATGGCCTCAAATACTTTGGTATCTGGGGAATTTTGCATTCCACTTCACCCCCAATTATAGCCTCATCACGTGTTCCTTTTGAACTCTGTTGGAGCCATTGTCATCTAAGCCAATGCACAGCCATGCAGTGTTTTCTGATAAAACCTTCAATCCTATCTTTATAGTGTTGAAGAATTTCAACTTTAAAAAGAGACTGAAATTAGAATCTCAGGGTGTCCACCATGGATTGTGGAGATAACTTAAAAGTTAGCTTGAGCAATAATCTGACAGGTGGACATGGCTCAGCTCATATGTAATGCCACACCATGTTCTGTCATTGCATTTGAACCTATAAACTTTGGTTTGCACTTGGCTTCCAAATTATTCGGATGTAACAGTAAACTACAGTAGTTTCCTGTGAAAAGGTGAGAGAACTTGAGTGTGGAAGAGGTGAGCACATAAACCCAATATTCACTCCTATTAAGTTAAACCATGGTTTGGAATTACCTGTGAACCAACCTGATATCTACCTTTAAAATAAATCTGGAGATGATTGCCATTTCATATTCTTGGATGTATTCTTGTCACCAAAAGATTAACACTTTCCCAGCAATGTTGAAGGAATTTGAGGGACCATAGCTTAAAGGTAGAACACATATTCCACATGCACAAGGTCCCAGGTACAATTCCTGGGATCTCTGGGGATCAGGTAGCAGGTGATAGGAAAGACCTCCGACCAATACCCCAGAAAGCCATTCCCTGAATGTGCAGGACAGCACAGACAAATGTCCAAACTGGTATGAAACAGCTTCCTTTTAGTTACACAATTCCAGCAGGCAGCTCCCTCAAGATTGTGTGCTGTAAAGCCTGACCAGGAAAGTGGCAAGTGGCCTAGGGAGAATAAAGGTGCCTTTCTATGTGATCAGATCCAGAAGACAAATCATATAGACTGCACAACCCATTTGACCCTGGACCAATCCCTTTTATCCATTTCAGCAAGCAGAGCAACATGGGCCAAAATGCCCTCATGTGCCTGCAAGCCAAAACCATTGCATCCTGCTCTGTAAATGCAGCTACAACATGGCTGAACAACCAAGAAGTTAATTTCACACAGCAAGGAGGGAGCAAGCTAGAAGAAAGAGCTGGTAGGAGGAGATTAAGAAAAACAGGTGCCCCACCCACTTTGGGCTCTAGCCCTTGCCCGTTGCCTGTATAATTATAACTCTGGTTAAGAACTTAATTCGTTCTGGAGGTCCGTTCTTAACCTGCAACTGTTCTTAACCTGAAGCACCACTTTAGCTAATGGGGCCTCCTGCTGCTGCTGCACCGCCGGAACACAATTTCTGTTCTCATCCTGAAGCAAAGTTCCTAACCCAAGGTACTATTTCTGGGTTAGCGAAGTCTGTAACCTGAAGCGTTTGTAACCCGAGGCACCACTGTACAGCACCTTTTTCATCTTGCTAATTGTAGAGGCATATGGCATGGTGCATGGGTGGAAAGGTATAGGCAATTCTAAATCTAATGTAATCCAAACACTAAAATTAGTTACTGGTACGTTACCCCGAGTCACACTTGCGTGCATCTTTTAAAAACTGCTGATTATAGTTCTAAGGTGGGCACTTTTGGTAAGATGTATCCCCTTATCTCCTCTTGCACAGACATTTTGAATTGTTGTGCTTGAACTTTTATGATCAGGGGACTGTGTTTCAGAGCCAAAATATCGAAACTTGCTGATGTTGGAACTGTTTTTTTGTTTCACCAGGTGATTTTTTTTTTAAGGAACTGTCAACGAATGATCAATTCTCGCTGTAATGGCAGAGCAGCCTCCTCCATTAGAAGCCACACCCGCTTTGAATGAAGTGCCACTTCTACCTCATATGGTCAATGGGGACAACACACAACAGGCAAGTGGACCAGCATGATATAAAAATGGCCAAATTGTTTGGTAGAGGTGACATTCTACTCTGTAAACACTTAGATTTATTGTTTTCAGATCATGCCCTCTGTAATTACAGATATACCAAGGGAATAGTATAACACAGCTCCTGTAGCAATGTCAGTTTGTATGGATATCTTAATCGTGCCAGTTCTCCTCTTTCGTGTGGCTGGTTGTCTTTGAAAACTTCACTGGATGGCAGAGTTACCCAACATTAAAATAAAGATAATGGGACTGCAAAAAAAAAGGTACACTGAATGAGGAAAAGGATCTTCAATGCAGTAAAATAAATCCATGCTAATTTTCAAAAATGGATTTGACATGTATACATATATGTTTTGTAAATTCAGCAAGTGCCATAGAATGCATGCTCTTGGCTTGGCTTCAGCTTGGCTTTACTTATGAGTTGAGAGTTTAATTCTGTGCCTATATTGCAAGAGGTGAGTGGATTACATTATGGCTTGTCTTAAGTTAATTATCCTGTGTTTATTCTTCAAGGCTTTTGCGAACACGCAACTGCAGGTGCAGATTTAAAATCTGGATCTGTTTCGATCTGTATATGGGATAATCTTTAAGATGGTGACACACAGTCATGGAATGTTGACTCTTGGGTTCATGGAACAGAAATCCACCAACACTGTTTTCTGCCATGATTCTCCTTACTACATTGAAGATCCCTTTCCTCTCTGTGCAGCCAGTTCCATGCAACAGGGGGTGGAGACCTAGTGTTGGGGGTTGGACTTCAGTTTCTCCAAAGCAGCCACCTATGACACATTATAAGTATCTTTGGGGACCCAGGGAAGACTCCAAAGCCGAACATTTTAATAAAGTAAATATTTTATTCATTGTACCCTGAGTCTTTGAGCCAGGTATCCTCAGAATGTCTGTGCATTTGTTTCAATGAAGTTCATGCAAGAGAAAGTTTATATTATTTAAAATATTTTTACCCTGCTCTGTAATCAGAAAGGCTCTCAATGTGACTATTAATTTGGATATAATCTATTAGCTCTTGTGGAGAAAAAAGCTTGTTCAGTATGAAAAACATAGTTTGGCAGTAATTATTTTTCTGGTGGTGTTAGGTCATCATTGACCTTTCCTGTCCATATTATATGATCAATATATGTGTGGACTTGGCCCTTTTCTGAGTGTACATTTTCTGTCTTTGGTTATAACATTTCTAGACAAAACACGCTGAAAAAAAGAGCATTTCCATATTTAGAGGAATTAAGCTTAAAATCAAGGCACAAGCTAGCAAAACTATTTCTAAATTCTATGAGAAGCTGCTCATTTTGACTTTTAGTTCTATAAACATGGTACAAAGCATACTTTGTAGAATCACTGTGCGAAGAAGCAAACCTTTAAAATGTTGTTTTCCAAAAATAATGGCAAAATGCTGGATTAAGAGCTTGAAAAGTATTTAATTAGCTATTCAGAAAGCTGTGGGCTACAAATGCTTGTAGAAAAGGAAGACAACTGTGGCTTATGTTTTGAAATCATAGGCACATAGGAATTGGCCTTGTCAAATCAGAACATTGATCCATCTAGTTGAGTACACTGACTAAGAGACCTCCAGACTCTCATGAAGAAGTTTTCCCCAGCCTTAAGAGAAGATGCCAAGGATTAAACCTGGGACCTTTCATATGCAAAATATGCTTTACAACCCTTCCCACTTCTGCATATTGCAATACATCACCTTCTACAGTTCTATCCTTGGCTAATTCCAGCATGTGTTTTCACATTTTCTGGGCTCAACAAACAAGTACAGGGCATCACTAGACTTTCAGCTGCCTTTCTGCCTTGAGGCAACATTCTTGGGAAACAATGCAATTTGCCACTACACTTCTCTGGTCACAATGTAAGTGTGTGTAGAGGAAAGGCTTAGTTAGTTTACCATGAATTGATTTAAACAAATGATTGATCCACACAGTTTTGCAGAATGGATGCTGTAAGTTCAAGGTGCTGCTTTCTTTAAAATATTTTAACTTATATGGGAAGCTGCCTTATACTGGGTAAGACTATTTGCCCATTTAGTGCAACATTATCTATTCTGACTGGCAGAAGCTCTTCTGGGCCTTGACTGCTGCCTGATCCATTTCATATCACCTGCTACCTCACTCCCTAACTTCTAGCTCATGGACCTAATTAGGACCACCAGACCTTTCTGTTGGATCAGCAAGTCTGTTTCAGCAAAGTCATACCCACCTGCCCCACAAGCTGATATCGTGACTCATTGCTGATCAGCTGATTGATGGTGCCTACAAAACCCCATGCTTTTTAAGCCTTTGGGGTTTGAATGGGCAAAGGAAAACAGCTCACCTGATGTCCATAGCTGTCAAGTTTTCCCTTTTCTCACGAGGAAGCCTATTCAGCATAAGGGAATTTCCCTTTTAAAAAGGGAGAACTTGCCAGCTATGCTGATGTCATTGTAGCTTCAGGTGATTGGCAGCTGTCCGAAACTGATTAAATTGTTCAACGTACCAGAAAAAGTCTGCTGATATAAATTATTTAAAGTTAAAGCAAATGTGGTACATCTCGTTGAGTATATTGGAGGAAATACTCCCACAGATACTCTGGGCACAAGGACATTGAGGGCTTGGAAGATAACAATGTACACCTTCAACTATCTCAGGAGCAAACAGACACCCACTGCAGACAGACCATTGCAGGTTTCATACTCTTGCCTTTCAACAGTTTGAGCAGCAGAAATATAATCCCAGTCCTAAATTTTTGAAAGCAACTAAAATTGGGATAGAAATGTTTGTTTTTTCTGTAATTGGTCTTAAGTCACTTAGACACAAAGCAATAGAAAATTGGTGTATGGCACAAAAGAATTGCTTCAATATGGCCAGGAAAGCTGTTCAAAAGCATTCATTTCCCCCCACCCCCGCACAATAAATGACTAATAGGTGTACTGAGCAGGCAGATAGATAAAGTCTACTACAAAATAATTATGGAATTATTTACAAGGCTGCTACAACTAATATTTACATCCCTGGTTACAGAATAGTTAAGTGCAGAAACAGTTTAGAACTAATATTGTATTGCCAATATTTTCACGTGTGTGTGTTCTGGGAAACAGTGTTGGTTCTAGATGCGATTGAAAGTATTGTTTGTTTTGTTTGTTCTTAGGTTATTCTTGTGCAGGTAAATCCAGGAGAGACTTTCACAATTAGAACTGAAGATGGACACATTCAGTGTATCCCAGGTGATGAATTCATACACATTTATATTATTTGCCTCCTGAAACTGCTTTTATTTGATTTTGCATGCCTTCTTGTGTCAGTACATTAAATCATTGTGGTTGGGACATACTATCCAATGTTTATGATTTTGCGACAATATAGAGTCTTTATTCAGAGGGACCAAACTTTCATATTGGTTGATTACCTGCTACTAGTCAGGGTCACTCTTCTACCAGCATGCATTCCTCACACTCACACAACCTGTCCATAATTAAATCATCCAGTCCACAGGCAAAGAACACACAAGGTTCCTAATGGAGCAAATAAATTGAAGTGGCTAATGCAGGGAAGCCAAGTGCTAAGTGTCGCATGGTGGGTGTAACCCAAGGTCATGCTGCTAGTTTGATCTGATGGAAACCTTTCTCAGCCCAAGCACGATAAACAGTCAGATCATGAGTGTAGCAGAACTCATCCAGTCTGACTTCATAAGGGAATTTTCATTGGGCATATTTCCGTGCACCCAGCAATCTGTCTCTGTGTCAGTTTCTGGTGCCTTGGAGGAAGTAGAAGTTTGGGGGGTGGAAGGAGAGACCTTCCTTAATTCCTGTGGGATGCAACAAAGATCTGAAAGTGCATAAAGGAACTTAATATTTGACAAAACTACTTGCTGTCTTTTCACTGCATTAGTTTAATTTGCCTTCAGTAGTAGAAGGCAATACTAATTAAGCATTATTCTATTTCTGGAACAGTTCACCAAGTGGGAAGCAAAACAGACCATTCATTAGACCATCCATATATATTATCACACACCCACATCCTCATTGCATTTTTTTTTGTTTGACATTCATACTGGGATATTGTAGAACATGCAGGCTTAGCAGTAGCCATTGGACTAATTTCTCCTAGCATGGGCTTTGCCAATTTACTTCCAACTAATGACCCAACAAGCCATAGTATAGCCTGCTGGTGCACAGAGCAGGGTGCTGAGGAGGCATTCTTGATTACACCTGGTCCATGCAGGGTGGAAGTCCAAGGTTAAGAACATTGATTTAAACATATTTACATATACGTTTTTTATATAAAAACAATCATTAGTGGAGTGGCCATTAAGTTGGTGTACTTTTGGGGGGGGGTTGTTACTGCCATTTAAAAGTATTAATAAAATATGCTACCAATATAAATCTGCATAAGTTTTAATACATTCATCCAATGATAGCATTAGTGTCATTGAAAATCTGCTTCAGGTCTTTGCATCAGTAATTGAATGTGTTCATTTTCTTGAGACATAACTTTTCAAAAACATATCTCTCTGGTTTCATGCTTTTCTGTGATGATTTCCAGCAGATTAGGAAATTCTCTTAGGTTTGCCATTTCTGTGAAGGCTATCTCTGATACTTCCCTTGGTGTTTCCACTTCTTATGTCCATCAACCACTCTAGCTATACAGTTTCTTACTCAACCTGGTTTGGCCAAAAACCCTGCAGCATTCTGAAGCTTTGAAGAGGCTTGAAAATTGCTTTGAAAACCTTTACATAAGAATGAAATGTGTATGCATATGCATGATCACCATTTAGGTTATCAGATTGTCAAATGAACCATGACTGCACACACTTCAGCACAGTATGCAGATGTGAACACTCTGTTGCTTGGTTTCCTTTTAGGTCCAGCACATGTTCCTATGATGTCACCAAATGGTTCTGTGCCTCCAATCTATGTGCCTCCTGGTTATGTATCTCAGGTAAACAGTAAGAGCCTTTTTTATGGTTTTGCAACAGAGAGATTTCCCAAGAAAAAAGAAAATGATTTCCCACTTAACAATGATTTATAAAGGTGTTAAATGGAAAGTGTGATGGAAGCAGATCTCCTCTCTCCTCTCACTTGCTTGCCACATTAAGGCTGCTCTTGCTATGGACCTGGTGCATCGTTTCCTAGTCTTTTTACCATGGTTAGGAAATCAGGTGCACCCTGCAAGCTACCTGCCCTCTTTCTCACCCTCCCCACTTTACCATGTAAATTATCTTCTTTCTTTAAACAAAAGTGTTGTTATCTGCACTGTGCTTAATGCTGTCTGTGGTTTGCTTTTAGCATAATTTGAAATCAGGTTTTGAAACTACTGGTGCATTTATTTAAATGCAAGTTACTTCAGTTAATGGTAAAAGGGGAGGGTGCTAGACTCCATGTCACAGCCATGAATTGAGATTAGGAAACTGATGACACCCAATTGTTTTGGGTGATAAAAACACAAAGGGATTCCAGGGAATCTCTCCAGACTGGGTTGAATGGGCATTAAAATGGTGAATGGGATTCATGTACCGTAAGGAAGTATAAAATACACTCTAGCTTTACATACACTCTAATGGGGTCTGAACTGATGGTGACTGACCAGGAAACAGATATTGGTGGGTAGCGTAGTGAAAATGTTGACCCAGTGTGCAGCAGCTATTAAAGAAGCACATTCCAGGTGGGGTATCATAATAGTTTAGAAAAAGGAATAAGGGGGACATGACAACGGTGTATAAACTTGAGCATGAAATGGAAAAAGCACATAGAGAGTAGAAACTACCGTAGAACCTATGCCATGCAATGAAGCTGAATTTTGGGAAAATAAGAAAAGACAGAAGGAAGTGCTTCACCAAGCACATAGTTAAACTATGGAATTCTGTACAACAAGGTGTAAGGGTAGCTGCCAACTTGAACAACTGTAAAAGGGGATTAGGCATATTTATGGAGGAATAACATTATCCATGGTTACTAACTCTGATATCTGAATACTAGTTGCTTGAGAATGCGGGTGGGAAGAGTGCTGCTGGGTTCATGTGCTGCTTGTGGGCTTCCCATAGGCATCTTATTGGCCACTGAGAACCGGATGTTGAACTACATGGGCCTTTGACCTGATCCAGCATGGCTCTAGCATCCTGAAACATAGTTTCCCCCCCAAACACGCATTTGTTGCTTCCTAGTGGTCTAAACAGTTGATGCTCTCTGTCCTGTCCACTACAAGGCAGGTTCTTTGAAGAGGAACTTGGCCAGGACCTGAACCAGGAGACACAGTTCATGAAGCCAGTATTTATCTTGCATGTGTTTGAGACAGTTGCAGCTTCTATGGTCTTGGTTTAGGCCAGGGTTTCAGTGTGTGTGGTTTCCATACTTTGTTTGGCAGCTAGTCAAAGGAAACAGGCAAGGGAATACATTGAACAATTATTGACTGAGCCTTATCTCACCCATAGTTCCAGACTGAAAGTATAGCAACACAAGTAGCATGCTATTCCCCCTCTACAAGTCTTTAATGATGATGACATTCTCATCATTATTAATTTATATTCTGCCTATCAGGGTATAAATCTTAGCAAGGTCGCTTAAAAGTAACATTCAGTTACTTATTTTAAAAACACTGTGAGCAGTGTTAACATCTTTAAACACAGCACGATCCTTCCCACTTCAGGTGAGGGAATAGTTCCTCTAGAACAGGTCCTTTGTTATTTCTCCAAGAGAACAGGGTGACCTAGAAGCAAGAGTTTGGGGGGGGGGGGTTGCTGTAACTTAAAATAATTTCATGAATGAGTTGGTGCTTGCCATTGTCTGGAATTGGGGATCGGGATCAATACAAACTCTCAGATTCCATTAAGAACCTAAGACTCTATCTTGGAGGGTATATATGTACAGGGAATATATGTATATGGTTCCTTAACACTGCAGCTGTGGCATCCATTCTCATTAGCTTAAATGACTCAGGAGCACTTTGCTCTGAGTGTTGAGCCCATCCTAGGAGAGAACCCTTTTAGCGCTCTTGATTCATGGAGCTGAGTCAGGCACTTCCTAGAGTATGCTTATCATTTCCTTTTGACTCTGAAAGGGAATCTTTGAGAAGGCCTTGAATTTCAAGATCTTCACTGTAGTACCAATACACATTAGAACAGGCTTCCTCAAACTCTGCCCTCCAGATGTTTTGAGACTACAATTCCCATCATCCCTGACCACTGGTCCTGCTAGCTAGGGATCATGGAGTTGTAGGCCAAAAACATCTGGAGGGCCGAGTTTGAGGAGGCCTGCATTAGAATCTATCAATACATTACTATCGTGGTTTAGAGAAAGGATGTAGAAAATATGTTTTCCTCCTGCCTTTTAAGAACTTTTAGTGACTGTCTCTTCAGCCAAAGGGTTCTTGGGGTTACCCAAACCATCTGATAGCACTTCACATGATAAAGATTGTGCAACACTCAAACTGGTCCTTTGACCCTAAGGTTAATACACATTTTAATAGAGCATCAGTTAATCCTGCCTATTTGGGGCCAGTCCTTGGGAAAGCATTTGGCTCTATCTTGAGAGCTCTTAAAACAAGTATGGAGAACCTTTGGCCCTATAGATATTGCTCAACTACAACGTCCATCAACCCCAGGAAACATGGTCAGCGGTTTGACAGAAGTTGTAATTAAGCATCATCCACAGGGCCAAATATTCCACATACTTGTGGAAGCTTATTTTCATGGGACAGAGCCTCTTCCTTTGCCAAGTAGGGAGTAAAGAAGGTGGAAAGGGGGTAGCCATAGAGGTATCATTGGCCTCTGTTGCTGCATCAATAATCACTGGCTTTAGTGAGGAAGTGTGTGTGGCCTTCTAGTCCAAATGCAAGCCAAATGTTAGAAAACAAAAGACCTGCTTGCTAGTGGAGGGAGGGGAGAGCATCTGGTGTTTGTTTACCACATTTTGGTCCAGTTAGGAAGAATTCACTGGGAAACCAAATCCTTCTGTCTGTACTGAGCTGCATTGGTGCAAACAGCAAAGGCCAGTCTGGGTAAGAGCATTTATTTTGCTCCCAATGGCTACATGAGGTGATCAGGAGCTTCATGCCAATGGGTGGGAAGGTGGACAACAGAGGCCCTCACTCATAACACAATAATGCTCTACCCAGTCTGCCAAACAGCTATTAAATCGCCCACCCATCCTGCTCCAGTCCACCAAATTGCTGTTGGGCAGGCTAATGGAAGCATGATTGATAATATAGGTAGGGAAGCTCAAGGTGAGTTGGAATTTGGCAGCAGAGGGCAACTTGGGCATCTGCATAAGCTGTACAGAAGGACACCAAGGATTGGTCTGAAGCCATGGATTGTCCACATGTGGGCTAGTTCATAGAACTGGCATATTAATGTACTGTATGTACATTTCCTGCATTTTTACTGAAATGCATGAAGTACTTAATGTACCTCAGCTTATGCTAAAATACCGTATTTTACCGTGTATAACATGCCCCTGTGTATAAGACGTCCCCTATTTGGGGGGACTCAAAATTAAGAAAAGGAGGATTGCCCTCATGTATAAGACTACCCCCCCCTTTAACATTATTTTTAGTTAAAAAAAACACTAGTCTTATACATGGAAAAGTACAGTACATCGGATCAAGCACACCTATGCTCATAACCAAGTAAGGAAATATTTGGGTTTTGTTTTATGCTTGGAGGTCACATTTCAGGTGACCTTTCTTGTAATAATCCATGGCTCAACACATTCTTTCTCCCTTGAGGACAACTGTTTGCCATCAGATCTGACTTATCATAACTTGGGAAACTCTAGTTGTGGGTGTGCTTGGCATGGCCAGTAATACCAACTTTCTGTAATTCCTGTTTGGCCAGCTAGGAAACTATGTGAGAACCAACTGGCTCGTGCTTCAGGCAGAAATTTTTTGTTAAAGGATAGGATATTTTGTTTATGATATACTTTGACCCAATACAAGCTGTGGATCAATGTTGCAGATGGCCCATAGCATGCTTTCAGTTAACTCTTTAAAATCATCAAAGTGCTGGTCCAAGAAAAATTAATGCTGTACAGTTTCATGGATACAATAGGTTAAGTTTGAGAATGAAACCCAACCATTGCTCCACATTATGCTTAGGTTTCATGCTAGACATGTGACATCTTTCAAGTGGGTTGTTGCCAGGACTTCACATGAGACACAAACTTTTGACTTACTTGCCCGGAAGTGTATACATTATTATCTGTGCAGCATGTTAGTTACTGGATTTTAGCTTGTGGCTGGTTTTGCTGATATTCAGCAATTGGGCTGAAGAGCTGGTACTACCTTGAATTTTCCTGAACATCACTGTAGTAGAGCTAGTGGTGGGGTGGCGGTGGTACGGATCTTGTTTGTTGGAGCTGCAAGCCAGTTTGAGACGTTGACTAACAATGTGATTCAAGATGGATATGCCCATTTTTTTTGAAATTGGTTAGATTTCTTTAAAAATCAATGTATTTGTATTTTAAAACACACACATACATACAACATATTGGTTTTGCATTACAGGTGGTGGAAGAAAATGGAGTCCGGAAGGTTGTAGTTCTGCCACATTCTACTGAATACCACCCTCCCATGCATTCTCCTCCTCCTCCCCCTCCCCATGTGACCCATTATATGCACCCTCATCCTGCTATGCTACCCCATCCACCTCATGCAGTGTATCCTCCGGTTCCGGGATCAGGAGAAATGCCACCGCAGTTCGTTCATCAGCATACAGCACCACAGCATCTTTATCAAGAACAGGGTAAGAAGAAGTGCCCTTATTAGCTTCCCTGTATTTAAAAGGTCTGATGCTTTCTTTTGGGCTGCTTATGTGCCCTTGCAGCTGATGCAGATTGCAGCAAGTCTGTTTCCAAGTGAGATAAACCCACAACAAAAACAGTGCTCTGTGTGCAGTGTCTTCCCACTCACTCTTAGGCACAAAACCCCAAGTGGTTTGGGTCCTATATAGCCTAGATGTGGCTTTCTAATTCACCTTCCTTCACAATATTTAAGAATAACAAGTGTTTTCTTCATTGCCATATACGAAGGCCAAGCAGCAAGAATTTGCTGATACGCATTCTTAGCCGCTTCCCTATCACTATTGATCTCATTTTCTGTAGGGCAGGAGTTTGCTGGTGTATTGTGCTTTTGGAGCTAGCCTGCAGCCTTTCTTCCTTGCTCCCTCCAAGCTGTACACAGGAAATAAGGCTTTAAAAAGAGCTCCTAGGTGTGTCAAAACATAGCATTCATTTCCTAAGCCTAATTATGCAGGGTGGGGAAGGGCACTGCCATCCTAAAGACAGTTGCCACCTCCCCATACCAATTAGGCATAAAGCTCCAATTGTTGTTGGTGGGAGCTTTTTCCTTGGTTTACAGCTCAGTCACACCATGCTTGTTGAATTGAGCAAATCCTATGGAGTAAATGGGCTTAGAATTTCAGACTTAATTGCCATAGCTGGCTCTTATCTTGTCCCATTCCCCTGGCAGGTGGAGTTGTTCCTTGCAAATCACAACCAAGTGGACTAGTGAGAGTTAGAAAGTTGAAGCTTGCAGTATTTCTTTCTTATACACACCCCTCAGAAAAAAATATATCCTGGCACTTGCCTCTGTGTTATGGTAGAAAACTGCAGCCATTCTTTCTTTTATACACATGTGCACATATGCTATCTATGTTACAGTTCTAAAATTAGCTTTCAAGAATAATTAGTAGCTACAATAACTGTATTTGTTTCTTTTATATATATATCGGATGTCTAATCTGGCTAAACCTTGAAGGCTTTTACGTTTGGTGGGAGGGGGAAACCGTATCATTGAAAATGAAAGTCTTGCCCTTATGTGTCCCATCTAATGGGCTCTCTTTGCTGGTGCCCCTATAGAGACCCGTTCTCATGGCAGAGCTAATTTTCCTCCGCGAGATGAAAGAACTCTCAAAATGCAAGAGCATTTGAAGAAACGGATAAGAGACCGACAAGCTAGTGGAAACACAAATAATAAACCGAACAGCCCTCCTTCCTCACCTCAGAAAGTTAACAGTTCGTCCAGCGCCAGCGTTCAGAATGGACATGGAAAGGGACAGCAAGGGTCAGGAGGGCAAGGCAAGCAGAAGCAAGCAGGGAAAGCCAGGGAAAGCCAAGCAGCCAATTCAGGAAAGGGAGGTAAGTTGGAACTTTTAAGGGACATAATGTGTGTTTCGTATAGTATGTGTATTCTGCAGAGCATTCTTATGAAACAAAGGAGGAACCACCTGTCTGTGTTCCTTTAGAGTTTAAAAGTACATGTCAGCAGTGTTGACAGTAGAGAATGTCAGATACGATGCATCACATCTGTACATTGTGTGGCAATGTGTTCATTATGAACGTAGGTGACTTGCAAGAGAGGGGAGCTGGATCCTAATGTTTTCACTGAAATGAAAAGCATGCCATTGAAAATGTTTTCTTCTATTGTTGTTGGCATCTTCATATTTGCAGTCTTTCTTTGGAAAAATCCTTCTGTTTCTGTGGCAAATGGCCAGGGATGCTGGGCGTTTCAGGGCAACAGGACCGGGGGGGGGGGGGCCACGACTCTGGTTCCCCATTCCTGGTGTAACGTGAGAGCACAAGAAGCCAGGATGCATATACTAAAAATAAAGTACACATGGCAATCTAAAAGCAAATATTAAGAGTACCACATTTCAAAACTCTGTACAATATGCAATATGAAATGATTAAGCCACTGTCTGGGAAAAGATTCAGGTTTCCTTAGACCACCTTTCCATTCTTGGGCCTCCCCTCCCAATCCCACCCCCTAATCTTCCTCTTTGCCAGTGAGGAGTGATTTTTCCCCCCTTGAGGGACAGTGGTGAAGAGGTGTTTCTTGTATGAGGAAATTAATTATTAGAACTTAGAAGCTTGATGTAGAACTACATTTGCTGGACTAGCTATGGCTGAAATCTGATGTTTGTGTGCATTCATACACAGCCAATGATAGGTGTGCCCAGTTGGACCTGAATGCTTGGTGAATTTACCCATACAATCAGCCACAAAATTCAGTTATACCTTCTGGATTTCAATGGACTTCACAAAAGGCTCTTATTTAACAATACAGTATTGTATTGTGTACTGTTGAAGAGCAGAGGCTCGCACCCAAAGAACCATGAGCCAAGTTCCCCATGCAGTGGGGTTTCCCACATCCTCTTCCTTCTGTAGCTGTTTGCTCCTGCTGAAAAGCTGCTCCTGGGGGTCAGGGAGCCCTTTAACAATATGCAATGTGGTGTGGGATCCACCTTATGTGAGAAAAACTGTATTCTCTTTGCATTAGGGGTTATTTGGATCCAAGCCAGAATGTGCACATACGGTGAATCTGTTACCTGAGTAATAAATGCATGTGTGCTTTTCTGAATGTTGCTGCAGACCAGCTGAAGCATACACTTGCACCTACACTCTTGAACAGCAGTACTTTCTTTCAGCAGTGCAGTGCAGTGCATCTCTGCCAGCTTGGTTGGCTTTGCACAGAATTGGCAATGTGGGCATTTCAGAGGGTGAAATGGCTTACTATTAAAATAAACTACTGCTGCTTGAGAGCATAGGAGCAAATGCACTGTAATTCTTGCAGTGTAGTCTCATTGCCAGAATTGTAGTTTGGCCTATCATGGAAGGAAGAAACAAAGGAAGTAATCATTTGGAAACTGTGTACTGTATCTACAATAAAAATAGATAGACCTCATTGGCAAGTTGAAAGAAAAAGGTACTTCATCTACATTCAGACCTGAACCTCAGTACTTATGAGGCTTCCCTGCTCCTGTTGACTTACTCAGTCCTCTGCATGAATTAGTATCCTGAACCTTGAGCCTTGGCAGGATAACTAGAAAAACTAACATGAAATTTATCTGAAAACATGAGTATGTATATGCATGGGTTTTGCTTTCAATCGTTTAAATGTTCCTTGCTGAAACTTTAGTCTTAATTATTGAATGCATAAAATCCCATCGTATCATTCCTTCAAACTGTCTTCCTAAAATAACGTAGCTGATGAACAGGGTTACTGTTAAGACTTTTAGCACAGTAGAATTTTCAAATTCCATCATTCAAAGGAAAAGCAAGATATGCACAGATTCTTGATGCTGTGAGTCAAACTCAAAGGAAGTCTGTGCAGCTCTGTTATTTCTGCACACTTTGAATATGTAGTTGATTCAATGGTCAAAACAAATAAGGGCAATGAAGTTTGCACAGCATTTACTGTTGTTCTAATAAGTGTCCTGATTTGGTTTGCAGTTAAATAACAAATATTTTGATGGGGGTTTTCATTTCCTCTCCATCTCACAATGTGGTGTATGTTTATTGTTTTATTTTGTTTAGACTCTGATACAGAATCTAGAAAATCCCAAGAACCCTTAAGCATCAATAAGCCTACAGTAAGTAGTGATACATTTTAGACGTTATAATAAGCATGTGGCATATCTTTTCAAAATAGACATATCTGTTTACAAAACCTGGCTCAAACAAGAGTTGTTTACAATACTTTAGAATATGGCAGGATCCTTAGAAGGAAATGGAGTTTTCATAGTTGATAAGTAACTGTGGAAAATGACATTCTGTATGACTTTGCTATGCAAACTCTAGTGAATAGGTGGAAGAAGCAAATGGGTGTTTTCTGATCTTTGATATTGCAGTGGGACATTTAGGGAAAAGTCAGCCATAGCTGTTCTCTGAATATAAGACACCCAATTTAAGGGGTTTGAAGTTGGGCAACATTCAAGTTGAAAATATTTTGAAATCCTTGGTATGACAATTATGGGGTTTGACACAAAGCCTGCTTAACTTAGAGTTTTTTGGTGAATTTTGAACCAACTTCACAGCTGGGGAAAGAGGAGAATGAGAAAAGTTACATAACTAGGACAATCACCAGACCAAAATAGGTGACCAAATGTTTTACTTGACTGCCTGGATATCTCTCTCTCTGTCTCTCTGTCTCTCTGTCTTTCTCTGTCTCTCTCTCTGAACCATCAATACTGTCAACACATAAGACTACACAAGAATAATGGGCTTTATTTTTTTCAACTTGTGTAGGGGAAGAGTGCACCCACCTGCATTTTTTCCTAATGCTTCTTGAATATTCTAGAAAGTCACATTATTCACCCTTTTTTATAGGTCTCTGAAATACAAGCTAGGTCAGCAGTCGTGGCTTGGGATCCTCCTTTTGTGGTGCAAAATGGTGAAACACATCTCACCTCTACACAGTTCAGATACGAAGTGGCAATCTCGAAGGGTGGTAGAAATGGAAAATTTAAATCATTTTATGTGTAAGTCCAGTTTCTTTATTTTATGACGCAACTTATCTCAGCTGATACCTTGCTCACTTTCCATAGAAAATATTTTAGACAGAGTTGATGGATTTTTTTCCAGTGTTGTTTTTCAAAGGACAGCCTAGAGGCAGAATCTAAGGGAGCTTTGTGAATAGGCCCACATAAGTTAGCCTGCCCCCCTCCCAACCAAAATATAATTCCTATGCAGGATGCAGATGAGGAATGGAGCACCTAATCTCTCCTTTGCCAGCCAGTTCATTCACCTTCATGGAGTTCTGCTCCTGTAATTCCTGATATTCCTGGGCAATGGGGAATTGCATGCAGACAAATGCTAAATTGTGATGTCCTGGGAGATAGAAGTTTTGAGATACTAATCCAACATTGTGGGAAACTATGTAGGATATTAAGGACGCAGGTGGCGCTGTGGGTTAAACCACAGAGCCTAGGGCATGCCGATCAAAAGGTCGGCGGTTCGAATCCCCACAACGGAGTGAGCTCCCATTGCTCGGTCCCAGCTCCTGTCAACCTAGCAGTTCGAAAGCACGTCAAAGTGCAAGTAGATAAATAGGAACCGCTCCGGCGGGAAGGTAAACGGCGTTTCCGTGCACTGCTCTGGTTCGCCAGAAGCAGCTTAGTCATGCTGGCCACATGACCCGAAAGCTGAACGCCGGCTCCCTCGGCCAGTAAAGCGAGATGAGCACCGCAACCCCAGAGTCGTCCGCAACTGGACCTAACAGACAGGGGTCCCCTTACCCCTTTATCTTTACTATGTAGGATATGCTTGACAGAACAATGGTGGTATAGTTTGCATAGGGTGTTGTTGTTGTGGAAACTATCTAATTATCACTATCATAATGGGTTCTTCCTTTTGCAGGGAAGAAGAGATGACTTTTATTCTTAATGATCTCAGACCGGCAACTGATTACCATGTCAGGTGGGCACCAAGAACAAAAGAATCTTGAGAACACAGCAGTTGTTGTTAAAAGTAGCTGAATTGCCCTGCAGATACCTCCCTTGTTTGAAGTTGCTTAAAGAGATAAGGATTTGGAGAAGGTGGGGGAAGGCAGGTGATAAAACTGAAAAGCGTAGGCCTACAAATGGTGCAATAGATCTTTTCTTTACTGTTTTTAATAATGCTTCTGGAGTTGCATCAACATACTAGACCAGGGCAAGCGATTTTAATTGGTCAGGCATTTAAAACTGGTTTTATGACCCCTGACTGCTTTTTAGTTTTATAATTTGTGCCTCTCATTTTTGTTGCTCGATCTATATTGATTTGTATTGTAATGTATTATTGCACATGCCCACACAACTACCATTCCCTGTGAATCCGTCAGGGTGAAGAGTTTTACATATATAGATATCAAATACTACTCCCCCCCCCGCAAAATATTTTCCCCTGAGCCTCAGTACCACCCTAAGTGGTGTTAGGGTACTTGCAAAACTTGCATTTGGGGGCAGAGTTACCCAATATAAAAAGTAACCTCAGAAGAGTATTGCCCCTTGGTGGCTAGATTGTTCCCACCTATGCCATAGTAGTCAGGCTCTGAGTATAGTGAAGGCCAAAATGAAGGCAAGTGTGTTAAGTGTTCCAATCAAATTCATTAAAGACGTGAAGATGCGTTCTTCTAATCCAAGTGTGGCTATTCTTTATGCACACGCAGAGGACTGGAACCAAGGCATATTCCTTATTGAAATAGGTATAAGATTGTTATCTTCTCCTACATTTCAAGCCTGGTGAGACACAGGCAATGGGTTCCTGAAGGAAAAGTGTGGGGGGGGGGGCGGAATTCTGTTCTTTGAAACTGTTCTTAGGTGTGTGGGGAGGCAGACCTGTAACATGGTAGGAATGTTATATTTGCCAAATGCAATCCTGTGACTCAAATCATTATGACCAACCACAGTCTCAGCTTTCAGATCTCAGTTCCATTAGCAAAACTGCCTTAACTTTTTTTTTTAATCATACAGAGTTATAGCCTCAAGTAGTACGACAAAGGAAGCTATTTCAGAGCTGGTGAGTTTTACTACAAATAGTTGTGAGCCAGACCCTCCAGCTGCACCGAAAGTAATCAACAGAACCAAAAACAGCCTGAATTTACAGTGGAAGGTAACTGAAAAGCCAAAAATGGATTTTAAACCAGGGTTTTTTTTATAGCAAGATTTATAGCGTATCTTAAGTAAATCCAATTGTTCCTCTAATTGTGAACTCTGTGATATAGTGCGGATAGAAATGGAGCTGAAACAAGGCAAATGAGAGGGAGGTACTGTCATGCTTAGGAGAACCCTGTGGTATGCAGAAGTACAAAAAAGGGAGTGAGTTTGTGTGCGCGGCAGTGAGGATTGAGCATGCTCAGGACCATATAATGCTGGGTGTCAATTGGAAAAGAAAACGCTGGGGGAGTAAAGTGACCTGCTTCAAAGCCCTTACTTACAGCTTACAGCATGGGTGAGGGACAGCTTTCACCCCAAGAGCAACATTTCAGTGATGGGCAAGTGGGCCAAAGGCAAAAGTGGGTTTAACAGCAGTTGCAACTGTTACATTTGGATTGTAGGCTACATTCCGGCCATGCAAAAGCCAAAAGCTTCTACATGCAAACATGCACCCCCACCCCTTCTAGCTTCCATCCATGCAAGTAAGAGGCATTAACTTAGTCCGAGGACATATTGCGTCCAGGCGAAGTCACTAGAGGAGGGCTTGGAGCAGGGCTACTGAGAGGCACGACCTGAAAAGAGCCCTGAGGGCCAGATAAGAAGCTTCCTGAGTTTGAGTTTGTTCACCTCGGTTTGTAGTATCCAGGAGGAGACTGGCTAGCTGGCTCGCTGCACAGGGACACTCACATTAGCGGATAAGGATGTGCAGCAACATTGCATGTCCTACTTATTTAAAAGAATCTCGTTTAAACAAACAAACATACTGCATGTTAAGTTCAGTAGGATAAGGTGTTGTTCTACCTGAGGTGTTAACCTCAATGATGAATGGCAAGGAGTGTGCGAAGAAGGACTGGAACCCTCCTCTCCTCCCCTCTGAGCAAAGCGGAAGTACATGCAAGCATGCATAGGCCTCACTGATTATCTCACTGATAATGGAGAATTTTTAGTACATCCTAATGAAACTTGATACACAGGTAGCTCAGGAGATAACAATTCCTAGAAAAAATCAGATGTTCAACATTATTGTAGACTTCTCACTCAAATTACAGGGCTTAAGGTATAACCTAAAAAGGTTCCCTTGTGAATCGTCTTGCAGTTCTTTTTTTTGGGGGGGGGGGGGTAAAGTGTTCTATACACATTTATGTACAGTGGTACCTCTGGTTAATAACTTAATTCATTCCGGAGGTCCGTTCTTAATCTGAAACTGTTCTTAACCTGAAGCACCACTTTAGCCAATGGGGTCTTCCACTGCTGCCGCACCGCCGGAGCACGATTTCTGTTCTCATCCTGAAGCAAAGTTCTTAACCTGAGGTACTATTTCTGGGTTAGTGGAGTTTGTAACCTGAAGCGTTTGTAACCTGAAGCATTTGTAACCCGAGGTACCACTGCATGTATGTATGTATGTATGTATGTATGTATGTATGTATGTATGTATAGTGCTTTTTTTCTTTAAAATGTTTAGGGGTACTCTCATTTACCTACTCATATTGAAATACTGCCCCTCAATGAGGCCAAACCTAGATTCACAAAATGTTTAGGGGTATGCATACCCCTGTGTCCCCCCAGAAAAAAAGCAGTGTGTGTGCGCGCGCTAAAGAAAATCAATCCCGTTTCTTGCTTACCACATTCAGAGTACACAGCCCTCTTCAGAATAAGTAGTTGCTGCTTGTTTCTGAATGTGCATTTTCCGAGACAACACTTAAGATTATTGCTGTTGACTCTGAAAGTGTATCCCAAAATGGTTCCGTTACATCCAGAAATCTGAAACTGGGTGCCACTGTAGGTCAAGACACGCTTAATTACTAGTGAATCTAGTAGACAGAACTGCAGGCACCAAACCTACCTTCTAACTGAGAGGCCAACACTCCATTGCAGAGCAAGCCACAAACTGAACATAGGATAGAATATCGAGCTACATAAACTACATTACTGGGGATGTGGGGCAGTGCGTCCAATAGCAACTGGGAGCATACATTCTTTTGCCTGAAAAAAAGTACTAGTTTTCAATATACTGGTTATAAATGTACGTATATACATGCATGGAATAGGTTTATGTTATGTATCAATTCAGGATTGGCAGACCTATTAATTATTAGGATAGAGAGCTAGAAATTTGCCTCTTTCAGTAGCTAGGCAAAGTAAAGCTTTCTTTTTTTCCCTTTTTAGAGCTCCAATGACAATGGCTCCAAAATAACTAACTACCTTTTAGAGTGGGATGAGGTGAGTTCCTTGTTTCGGAATCAACATCCTAATCTTGTCAAACTGAAATTGTATGTTGCTTTAGTCCTCTCTTTTTTTGTACTGGTCGGTGGTATTTGTGTAAGATTAATAACAGTCTTCAGTATAGCACTGAGAGATCCTCTATAATTGGAAATACTGCAAGTAGGGGTGAGAATCCTGTAAGGTTTCCATCTTGGCAGGGAAGTGGTTTTAACCATTTTTATGGAATGTTGAACCAGGGCTACTAGAGGGACAGAAAAAACTTGTTAGCACCTTTGTTTGAGTGTTAATATCCATGTATTAACTGCTTCAGATTTTTTATGAACAAATTAAGGATCATGTTGCCCCTGGTGCCTTAGAAAGTGGCACGTAAAGAATTAATAGAATAACCAAGCACTTCAGAATCATTGTAAACCTGCAGAAATCTGGCAAAGGCTAGCAGGCATCCTAGTCAGATAGAAAAGATTTATTTGATCCCTACTCATGCAGTTCTAGGATTTACCTGTTGTCATATGGTTACTGCCCCAGGGAATTAAATCCCATGATATTTTGAAGTGCATGTGAATGTGGCCCAGGCAACAGGTTTTCTGAATTTCACAACAAAAAAAACAACCCTGAAAATTAGAATCAGAATTCAAGTATGCCTACAAAGCAAAATTATAAACATTAGCAGTTGTTATAGGATCATAGAACTTTGGTTCCTTTAGTCAGGAATCTCGATATTTTTCTTCCCAGAGGCCAAGAGCAAAGAGCTGAATGAAGTGTTTAAACAATTTTCACAATTTTGGTTTGTAGGCATCAGCCATGCCACTGCACACTACTCACAGATAAACAACAGCAAACAAAAAGCTATCTGCAATAGCTGCTGTTCTAAACACAGTATCTTCCCACAGTGGCTTGTATTATTTGAAACCATATCGGTATAGAACACTATAATAGCAACAGGTTTAAAAAGATCATTCAAATCCTTCTGAATCATTGGATTAATTTCAGTATGTCACAGGCAGCCATTCCAACCATTGCCTCCATACCCTGCCCTTTCTTTCTTTCTTTCTTTCTTTCTTTCTTTCTTTCTTTCTTTCTTTCTTTCTTTCTTTGCTTCCTATAATCATTGGGCTAGTTATTGTGGGAAACAGGAGAATGGACCAGGTGGACTGTTTATTCGCTCGACCATTAGCAGTTTTTACGCACTCATGTAACATGATGGAATGTTCCTGTACAAAACAACAACAACACATTTGCTCCAAACCATTCCCTTGGGGCAGTTTTAGCCAATCTGTTCCCTTGATGCATCTTTTCTATGTTAAAGGATTTTGTTTTGTAAATGAAGAATTTTTTGGGGTCATGTATCGCCAAGACTTCTCACAGCTAGTTAGCCCTTGCCTTAATGGACTATATGACTTCATTTTTGTTTCTTTGAAAAGGGGAAGAACAATGCGTTCAAGGAATGCTACTATGGTCACCTGAAGCAGCACAAAGTTACCAAGCTGACCCCCTCCACAAAATTTAGATTCAGGTTGGCAGCCAGAAATGACATTGGGATAAGGTAATAATGGATTGTGCAATTTTTTGCAGAGTTTCCATTCCGTTCTTAACAATGTAAGTTCTTGCTAATCTTTTGACTCCTCCCCACAGTGAGTTCAGCGAAACATTGGTATGTTACACACTTGGAATTGTCCCACCACCACCTCTGCCTCCTCAGCTAAAAGAAGCAGGGGTAACTTGGTTATCACTTGAATGGAGTCCTCCGGCTGGAGTATCCACAGATGACTCTCTGACCTACGTTTTAGAAATGGAAGAAGATGGTTCGGTAAGCTTCTGGTGCTTGTGAGTCAGGAAACCTTGGAAGTGGGGAGAATAGAAAGGAGCAGCTTCCCTCTTGGACAGATTAGAATGTTGCCTAGCAAATAATTACATGCTCACTCATTCAGACATCCCAGTGGAGTTGGTAGTAGTAGACTATCCCTGAATCTTCCAGGGCTAATTTAATGCTGAGTTGTTGTTGCCCAGGGGTCCAACCTATAGAAGGTAGGGGCAAAGTCCAATGAGTAGGTAAACATCTAATACTGAAGCACACCTAAAGGCTGTCATAGACTTTGTAGTCGCTGTGATCTTGTGCAGCCTTTGTGGGTTGTAGTTGCTGAGCTACAACAACTATCGGTGCCAGCAAGCATAGCCAATGGCTCAGAGTGGGACATAGAATGACATGAGCTGGGGCTAACCTGATCTGCTTCTTTATTTGAGATGATTCCTTAGATATCACTTACCTTGGTTCTGTTATGATAGCATATAACTCTATCTGTGGGGCTAATGCATCTATATACCCTGGGTACAAGGATTGGACCTGCCGACATTAAAAACCACAATTGTCATAGTTGGCTTTATGCATATATAATTCATTCACTGGATATTCTCTGTTTACAGTTTTATTGCCTTAAGGAATGTTTAACATTCTCTTCCTCAATGTAAGAAAAATGTGGTTACTGCATGCGCACATAAAAATGTCCCCTTTCTTCATCTTCTCCCCACCCCAGAATTATGGTTTCCAAGCAGGGTACAATGGAGATGAACTTTCTTGCACTTTAGAAGACCTTACAAGGAGCACTTCTTATAAATTCAGAGTATGTACCAAATTCAATCATTATTAAGTAGTACTTACCATATTTGTTAGTGGTATTTATTTATATGCAGATACCAGGAAAGCCAAACACCCGCTATGAGAAAATGCAGCATCTCCTGGGGTTTTTTTTTGCAGGGGTGGGTGGGGGTGGGGGGGAGGAACCCTTCAGTTTAGTTAACTGACTTCATTTAGTTATAAGAAAAAATACCAAGATAACTTGAAATGCAAATGCTCTTAAAACCTTGAAATACCTTCCTCTGTGCTGGCAGATTCTTCACTTCGTAGGAGATCCAACAGCCTATCTAATGTTTTCTGTTTGCTAGCTCAAGAGCCCCACAAGAGCACTAGCAGATGGCAGAGTTTAAAGGTTGCGCAGCAAAGGAATCCCAACACAGCATAGTGCCAGCAGAAACTTGTTGTGCAACATTATTTGGTGCTGTATTAGTGTTTTCCCTTGTGCAACAACAGCCCAACAAGCATATCACTAAGTAATTTTAACCCAGCGCTACACTGGAAACACCCCCTGGCTTTTTTGGGAGGGTGGGAGCAGAAAATGCTGAGAACCCCCAGACCTGTTTGCCAAGCTTCCCTTTGAACACTTCAGTTTCCTACCAAGTCATCCTTCGTGTCCCATCCTTCTGCCCAACCCACGTAACTATCAGGACCATTCACAAATCCCTTTCCTCAAATAGGGTCAGGGTCACCACATCTGAGAAATTGGCTTAAAGAAATGGTAATGTTGTTGTCTTCCTTTTTAAAAGAGTGCTGGGGAGCAGCAGCCGTTGCCATAATTTTCTGCTTGCAGGCTTCCCAGAGGCAAGTGGCAGCCCATTCTGAGAAGCAGGATGCTAGACAAGATGGATCATCTGCTCTGCTCCAACAGGGCTCTCTTGCTGATCTTTTTATAGAGGCATTTGAATGCAAGCTTGTTTGTTTTTAAGCTGATGCTTGTTCTGTTTGTGATGTGACAGGTGTTTGCTCACAACACTGAAGGTAAAAGTGGCCCCAGTGAGGTAGTAGAATTCAGCACAATCCCTGACAAACCTGGACCTCCAAGTAAACCAGCTGTAAAGGGAAGGATCCATTCACATAATGTGAAAGTTACCTGGGGTAAGTGAACTTGAACTTGATGCAGTCGGGTCTCTCTCTTCCCCTACCACCCACTCCATCTGTACCGTTGCATAAAAAGAAAAAACGCTGGCTACACTTCAACTCTCTGCTTTTGCTGATTCTGTATGAGCATGTAATTAACTGCACAGAAATAATGAGCAAGAGGCTCATTAGTCTGGGCTGATGCATTTTGTGATTGCCTGGATCGCTGCCTGTTTAGCATGCATGTATAGATGTGCAGTAATGCTCATAATTCCTTTTTTCTTTGCTTCCCACATTGAAAGAAAGGGGGGGGGACCTAGGTCCTGCATAAACTGCAGCTCATCTGGTGCATGGCCATTTGTCAGTCAATGCCGAATTTGTCAGTCAATGCCGAACAGTACAGATATTTTAACTTGGAAAGGCTCTATACTTACCTGGTGGAGGGCTTGGGATCAAACAAATAGTGTGTCATTTTTCAGCTCTGACTCCTTTTTCTGAGCACAGGTCTTTTTTTTTTGACCAAAATTCCATTTTGGACCAAGCAGTACAACACCTGTTATAACTTGTGATGGAACTAGTTGTGTTGATTTTAAACCATGAGTTTCTTTTCATTTCTAAATTCTGCCTTTTCTGTAGATCCACCAAAGGATAATGGAGGGTCAGACATCTCTGTGTATGTTCTAGAAATTTCAGAAGCATCAGCTGGTAAGTGACTGAACATGTTAAATGGTTTGCTTAGTTCTGATCATGTCTTGTGTTTCCCTTCTGTACGTGGCAGGGGATCACTCCTGGATTTGTCTAACTTAAAACTTACGAGATAGTAATTTTGTTTTGATATGTTTGCACTCACTTTTCAGCCAAGATTGGATCCTCGAGTGACTTCTTAACCATTTATAACCACCGTGTGCTGCCAAGCACAGGCCTGGAAGCAGCAAATATTTGTCCTCTATGGAAGGACTTTCCTTTGCCTGGAATGAGAATCCGCTCCCAGGGGGTCACTGAGGGGCAGCCCTATCCATGTCCTCTCCTTGGTCCTCTTGGTGTTCCAGTTACCACACTGCTCTTTCTAATGTTGCGAAAGTCCATTTCCTTCTTTCTCACCACCCTCTGACTGTTGATTGATATTTCATTTTTCTCTTAGGGAGTAAATGGGAAGTAGCCTGTAGTGGTTCCATGAGAGAACATGTATGCAATCAGCTCAACCCTGGTACATCATACAGACTAAGGGTCTTCTGCATTGGTAGAGGTGGCCAAAGCCAGGTGAGCAAGGAAGTCCCTAAAAAAAAACATGGGGAAGGGGGATGTGTGTATTTCACCATACATGGCAAGTACACTGAAAGCGGCAAAATTTGTTATTCTCCACAGAATTCAATATCCTTAGAATATCCATTTTTATCTATTTATTTTAATTAAATATAAAAAGGCAGGTTTATGGGATCACATGGCTGCAAAATATGGGCTTTAAAAGTAGATGAGCAGTGTCTTGTCTTAATTATTGCACACAAAGGAATTCAAGGTGACATTCACGTGGGTCAGGCCTGCTGGGTGTCAGCTTTGTTGCATCATCTGCCTTCCAAGACTGTGCCCCTGGGTCCATGGTTGAAATCTTCACAGTTAAGAAGAATTGCTACCTACTGGAGTATAGGGACCCCCCCCCCTATTTCACTGTCCTTCCACATGCAGAATACATCACAATAACAAAAACAAAAATGGAGGTTTAGTGAAGGAGCAGAACTTGGGTTTAGCTTGGCGCAGACTTGTCGTGTTCTGAAGGCAGAGTTAACACACACAGGGAGCACTACTTGAAAGAACATGTTGGAAGTGCATATGAAACAGATGTTTTGTATTTCGACAACTGTAAGCCAATATGTGTCTTCATTTCTAGGCCTCCGATATACTCATTGTTCAGACACCAGCTGTTCCTCCTGGGCCATGTAATTCTCCATATCTGGCTGGAAGACCCAAGACCAAGGAACTCAGTCTTATTTGGGGTAAGATCTGGCATCTTGAGGAAATGGAGGGGCACAGGAAACTGAAATTTCATGCTTTTTGCATTCACTTGCAAGTTGGATGAGCAAAAAAAATGTGTAGATGATATTATTATTATTATTATTATTATTATTATTATTATTATTATCATCATCATCATTTGATACCTTCCTCTACCCCAGGGGCTCAGTGAGACTTATACCAGTTTTTATATATATTAATTGTTCTGTCCCCAAATGCACAGCCAGAGGACAACCAGCTCAAACATGGCCAGAAGCCCATCACCAGCCTGATTTTGCTTGCATTGTGCTCTCTGCAGGATCCCTTGACAGACATGTTAGTGGTGGGCAGGCCACTTTTCAACAGAAATGAAGCTCTCTTCCCATCCACAGTGGTTGCCCAGCATCTTAACTTCCCCCAAATCCAATAACCCAGCCTATAGCTCTACAAACTCAATAGATTTAAAATTTTGTGGGTCAAGGCATTGTACTTTGGGTAGATGAAGATGGTGAACAGCTTCTGCAGATAGTTTGGCTCCCATTTAAAAGTGGCACTGCCATTGCCTGCTCATCACTAAAATGCTGCCTCGGGGTCCTGCGGAGAGGGCAGTGAGTAGTGTTGCTGTCACAGCCATAACAGAGGGAAAGTATATTTTACAGTCATGGTTTGGATTGGGAGGGGTTAACAGCACCATGCCAAGTGCCCCCTGAAGTTGGCACCGGCCCTGCCCAAGGGGCACACAAGGCTGAAAGGAGCCAATAAAATTAGAATTCCATTCTAAACATTAAATATATTTTTTTATTTTTAAAAAAATCAGTATCACACCATAAATAACTTGTGCACAAAACCATACCAAGTGGGCTGCACTAAGCTCAGCCTGGGTGGTGCTGGGGTCTCTGGACCTTTGCCCTAGGAAAATACTTCTTTCCAGCAGCCTCACCAACGTTCCCTGGCAGGCATTGTTAAAGGTGATGGCAGCAGCAATCATAAGGCAATAAAAGTAACTAACAACCACTCATAGTTGAGGTTACATTTTCTCCAAAAACGTGACTTGTATTCCTATTTTACAGATCCCCCTGCCATGGATGGGGGTTCAGAGATAACAGAGTACATTATGGAAATAGCAGACGGAGACAGAGATGAACGGAGGCAAATATACCGGGGCGAGGCGCCAGAATGCACAGTGAATGGTCTCATTCCTGGGAGGACATACTGTTTCTGGACACAAGCAGCCAACAGAGCTGGGGTATCTCATCAAATTCTTTTTTCATAACAACAAAATTGCTTATAGAATTTAGCTGTGGGTGGGCTGGTTGTAGAAGCAGGAAATCCGGATCAGGGTATGCATTGTTATCATTTTTACATGCCTTTAAATCTGAACTTCATATAGTTTTGAAAACTTGTCTGGAAAGGTTGAATTTTGGCCAGTATTTAAATATTTTCCCCATGCAAGCATGATGACCTGGCCACAACTATTTAGGCAGCACATGTTACTGTCATCCTCCCACACCATATTTCAGGCTTAATAAAGAGCTTAGCTTGCCCTTTTATCTGGTGCACCCTGGCAATGCCTCTATTTGTTCTGACCTCCATTTCCAACTTACTTCAGCTGCCGCCACTAGTTGGGTCATTTTGAATTTCAAATGGAATCTGAGAGATCCCAAACAGCCTTGGCAAACGTTGCTTGTCTTGTTGCCCCCACACATCTGCATCTGCCTAAAAATATGCCTGGGGAATGGAGTTTGTAAATGTTCTTACCTGCCTGGTCTTCTGGAGGTGATTTTTAATCCAGGCAAATGACTATAAACCATTCTGATCTCAAAGCAGAAACAATTGCCACTAGTTGAAGGATTGATGCCCTTTTCAGTTTGTTTGTTTGTTTGTTTGTTTGTTTTCTGCAGAGAATTAGTTCAATCTAGAAGGACAGTCTGTGTCAGTTACTAAACTTTTATATATTATCTGATTTTAAAATAATTTGGGCCTGAATATATTAAAGCCTCTTTTCCCATTCTTGAATGTGCCTGAAAACTTTCTTGGTTTTCCCTTTTAAAGTGAAGGAGAAAGAAATGGAGAACTAGATGGAAAGTAGCCTGTGAGAAGGGAAGATTCTAGAGGCTTGCCTCTCCAGGCTTTCACTCAGCCTTTCCAATTGATCACTTGCAGGCTCCCCCCCCCCCCCTCCCCAGCAGATTGGAGGTTCCCAAGAGCCAAATTGGCCTAAGGGGAGTTATAGTCTCTCAGGCATTAACTACTGCAAGAATCCTGGATCCCTTTAATTGAGTAAACCTGAACGGCAGGACATAAAGAAACCAGTAGGCTTTCAGGTGTTGCTGATCTATAATGGCTGCCTCTTCCCATGTACAGTGGTACCTCAGAAATTGAACAGAATCCATTCCAGAAGTCTGTTTGACTTCCAAAACGTTCAGAAACCAAAGTGCGGCTTCTGATTGGAAGCTCCTGTAGCCAGTCAGAAGTCGCGTTGGATGTTCAGGTTCCAAAGAACGTTCGCAAACCAGAACACTCACTTCCGGGTTTGTGACGTTCTGGAGTACCAGATGAGTACCAAGGCGTTCGACAAGCAAGGTACGACTGTATTCAGATTATATGCCTAATGGAATCACACTAGAAGATGTATGTGTCCCTTCATGCAAGCTTAGTGCATCAGTATATAGAACAGGATAGCTCAGTTGGTTAGACTGTGGTGCTAATAATGCTTAAGGTTGCAGGTTCGATCCCTGTGTGGGATAGCCGTATATTCCTGCTTTGCAGGAAGTTTAACTTCTCAGGGTCCATTCCAATTCCAACTCTACAATTAAGTGGTCTAGAAATGTCTTAAATTAGAATAAATAAAATCACATAAAAGCCAGCATGTCAAAAGTAAACTACTAAGGGCTCTGCTTCAGATCCAAAGTTTGGAGGGCTAATAGTCAGAAGACCAGTTTTTTAAGGGATGCCACTGAAATAGACTCAACAGTTCAGTAGCCAGAGAAAGAACATTCCCAGTTTGACAGTTGTACACCATTGGCAGTCTGTAGGAATTCTGAATTGGTCTATCTCTTTGCTCTTTTCTAATCTTGGGGTCCTCTTTCCCTACAGCTTGGTCCTTCCTCAGAAAAGGCAGAGATTTCTACAGCTCCAGGGCCCCCAGAACCATGTCGCGCCCCCGTGCTAACTTGTAAGACAGCTACTTGTGTAGTAGTCACATGGGAGGTATGTTGTTTATTTACATATAATTCATCAACTCCGTGGCTGTTATTCAAGCCCCATTGAAATAAATGTGAATTGCAAGGGAGAAGGTTTAGAGCAAAACTCTCAATTTACAATTGTTAATAATAAAAAAGCCTTTGTGTGCATAATCAATGAATCCAATAGGGCACACTAACTGTTTCAGTATGGCACTTCAGATTCTTGCACATTTCACATAAATGCAGGATATTGTGAATAATTCTGTTTGGTAGCCAACTCTCTTTTACTAACTAAAGCAGCTCTTACTTGTTTACATGCTTGCATGTTCATCCCAGAAAGCAAAAGATGGCAGAGAGAAGGAATGTGTAGGAATTTTTTATTATTATTAAATTCTTGATATAGTTGGCGTTCAACTATATATTGCTTTGCTATTTTTGTAAACCAATTAGATTTGTAAACTAAGTTAGTTCCAGTAATTTCAGCAGGTGTGCTCCATAGAGCACTATGACTGATTTTTATTTTTTTTAAATTGGCATTAGCCAAACCCATTCCTGTATCGTATCTGGACTGTCTGATGCACTTTGTTGCTTGTGAGTGATTTTATTTGTAGCAGTCCATGAACCCTAGTCTAGAGAAAAACAGGTGTAACCACCTTCAAAGGGACTTTGCAGAATTGCATTCCCACCTTGGTTGATTGAACTAACTCAGTCAGCTTTGGCTTCCTACTGTTGTAGCAGAGCACAGAGAACCCTGGGGATTCTCTTGCCTTTGATTGCAGCCCTAAAAGCTGAGGGGAGGCTCCATGCAACTGCATGTGGGCCATGATTTTGATTAAAAGGCAGAGATTAAGAGCTGCACCAAGAACTGGATGGAAGCCATCATTATGTAGTCAATGTGTTCATCAGCTGGTGCCTTTACAAAAAAACAGTGTTGTGTCTTAATGCTCCTTCCCTATCGTCAGCCGCTGTGGAGTCCAGTCATCAGGCCGATATGGAATATGTTTGCGAACAATGAAAAATGTTGAATTTTCACTTTTTGCTTTTATTTCTTCCAGATTCCAGCATGCAATGGTGCAGATGTTACTGAATACAAATTAGAATGGGGCCAAGTAGAAGGATTTATGCACATAATATACAGTGGCCCTCTTCTGACCTATGAAGTGAGAGGGCTTACACCTGCAACTACATATTATTGCAGAGTTCAGGTAAGTAAGTCTGGATGCATCCACCTTTTTTGCTCAAAAGCTATTTGTTCTAATGAGATCTTAAACAGGAAGTTAGCTCAGTAATTCCAGAGCTGTGTTACGTGAAAGATAATAATAATAATAAACTATTCAAGACTCTTCTGACCCCAGAGCATCCTCAATGGCCCAAGGCTCTGACTTTATCCACCCCTCTCTGCTTAGAAGTAGGTGATTCTGTCGTATTGCATCATGAGGCACAATTCGATTCTTCTACTAGTCTGGATGCAAAAAAATGCAGCAAAAATGCAACTGCTCATCGTGAAAACAAGCTGCCTGTTGCATCTTTGGAAAATTAGAAACAATATAAAGGTCAGGTAAAAATGGTTGAGAATATTTACAAAAAAAGAGAGCTAAAATTACAGAATGAGAGGATGTATAAATCAAACTTACAAATAAACTGTGAGTTCAATCCAACACGCAACATATGAACAACTTGCATATAAACATAGACTTGCCATGGACAAATTCAATTATATTTGGAATCCATTCTCACAGTAGTAATAGGTTAAGATCTGGTGAAGTACAATAACAACTTAGTAAAGTATACGGTTTTGAGTTCCCCCCCCCTCCCCTTTATTTTCCCTTCTACGCGGGTGCTGTTTCTCTTTTTCTTTCTCTCTCATGTCGTGCACATATAGTTATGTACTTTTTGAACTTTCAATAAAGCATGAGGTTTTCAGAAGCAACTGCCTCTCTAATGTTGTGTTAGGCCATGCTCCCAATGGCTGCCATTTTTCTTATGCCCCTCCTCCTCCCCTAGCAGCTATTTCATGATTGGCACCCAGAGCACACTCTCAAAATTCGAAAAGTGCCATCTGGTCCAGAAAGGTTGGCAGCCCCAGTAATAGCGGAAGAAAAATAGTCCACTTTGTCTGCACCATTCAATTCCGCCGCCCCCCATCTCTGCCATGTTCCCAACACATACCTTTCCCCCCCCCCAAGCTAAAAAAAAAGCTTCAACCTTTTTAACGAAGCCCTTGTTTGCAAGATCTAGAGTTCTTCAAAATAAGGAAGCTCTCTCCAACACAAGTGGTCAGTTCCTATTATTATTTTGTATAATAACAGTGGCATGCATTTCCAACTTTAGAGTAGAATTCTGTGTCAGCTACAGAATTGTTGAATTAGCTATTGCTCTTGTTTTAACACCTTTCCTTCCTCTTCCTTCAGGCCACAAATATAGCTGGTGCTGGATTGTTTGGGGAGACTAGCATGGTCACAACCCCGGCTTCTGTGCCAGCTGCAGTGACAGTATTGCACTTGCTCGAAGAAGACCAGGTGGAAGCCCAACTTCCTCTCTCAAAGTGCCTTGCTCTTCAGTGGGAGGAGCCTAATTGCCATGGGGCAGAGATCCTTGGCTACAATATAGAGTATGGGGAAAGACAAGTCTCAACTGTCAACAGAGTTACAAGCCATGTTCTGGAGAACCTGCAACCTGACACTTTATACAGGTGATTAGACAGTTCAGTTTCAGATTAACATAGCTTCATCAGGCGCACACTTAATGCAACAGTCAAGCTAAATTAGATGCAGGGGGCTCACAAACAGCCTCATTATGACGCAGGGGCTGTGGGTTGCTTAATACTTTTTCAACAGCCCATCTTCCCAATAAGAATTCCTGGTTGCTTTTCTGTCCACTTCCTTGCTCTCCTGTGGCTGGGGAAAGCTACCTGTCGAGTTTTTCATTGTTCACAGATACCCAGATATCTATGTCCTGTTTCACCTTTCTCCTTAAAAGTAGGTTTCAAGCTCCCTTAATGTTGAAAATCTAATATGCATTTATCAGTTGCAGTTACAGGGGCTGAAATACAGGAGGCATCCTGTGGCTGTTTTGCTTGCCTCAGTTTCACTTTCAGGCAGAAATTAAGCAAGATGACTGGCAGGTGCTGAAAGGGGCAACTCCATGTTTGAGCGCCCCCTCCCTTGTAACACGAAGTATCGAAATGCAAAGCATAACATTACACACTGTGCATAATATACTCTACTAGAAGAGTGGTGAACCAGATTATCTTCTTCTCATGGGGATGCATTTGACAGGTGGGTCAGTCACCTGATGTCACAATGACATCCAGTGACCCTTTTTGCCCACAGTGGTCTTCAGAAGCCCTTTTTCAAAACACTGTCTTGCACAGTGCTGTGCAAGCACAGAGTTTGTATAGGGCTGAGCCAGATTTTTACCTACCCTCATTGTGTATGATTTCCAGTGTAGGGCAGCAGAGCCTGGTTTAGCCCCTTTGGCTTCTCCCAAACCAAATGGGGAGGCCTGGTGGGCCTAGTTAGCTCCAGAGGGTAGAGGTTTCCCACCCATGCATTAAACCGGTTATTTTTATCTATGATTTAATGTGACATCTGAAGCACATCACTGAGCGGGATGTGTAGAGGAGATGATTCCACAGTGCACACTTGTGATTGAGTTCAATGTACCTGTTAAAACTTCTCTCTTTTTTCTGTTCTTAAGGGACATGAGTCCTTCTGTCTTTCTAGCATCCCTAGTAGATGGATATTACAAAGTGGATGTTGGCAGGAAACCGTTTTCTGATTATCATTGTAGTCCTGTTGCTTTGAAAATGTTTTTTAAAAACCCACCCTGAGCCCTCTGCAGTGAGTTGTGGTAAAAAACAAAGCAAACAACAACAACAACAACAAAGCAATAATTTTATCTTAATGACAAGTTTTCTTCCCTTCATTCTCTCTTAGAATCCGAATCCAGGCCTTTAACAATCTCGGAACTGGTCCCTTCAGCCCCCACATTAAAGCAAAAACAAAGCCTTTACCTCCGCAACCCCCACAAATGGAATGTGCGGTCTTTAGTTACCAGAGCCTTAAGCTAAAATGGGGTGACGGCCCTGGCAGAGCTGTAGTCACCAGTTCAACACATTTCAACCTCGAGATGGAAGTTAAAGCTGGCAGGTGAGAGCTGCCTGTGTCTTGGTTCACATGATCAAGTGAGTTTTTGTTTTGTTTTTAATATTCAGGAGCTCTTCAAGGTTTCAGAAGATGCCAGATTGGATGATACACATACCCATATCACTCTCATACTTACCCATAGTGGAGAACGAGAGATCACCTCCCCACCCCTCTTGATGGCATCTGCCACTGGGGGGTTATGCATAGGCTTAACATTCAAAAACATTTGTGTAGGTCTCGCATCATGCCAACACTATTCTAGGTAGAACCTAAGAATCCATCTCACAAGCTGGGCAGTACAGCTTTTAGATTGCTTTTTAGACTTGTAAACTGCCCCTATAATGCCTATATTGGCATATAAATTAACAGTAATAGATCATTATAGTTGCATGTAGATATCCAGTGGCATCTGCAGAAGAGCATATGTACTGAGTGGATGAGGATGGAAGACATAGTCTCACTATCTACCACATAAAGAGAACTGATCTGGATGAAAAAGAAGCCTCCTTCCTGACTTTTAATTTCATTGGACCAGTAGTTGTTGGTAGATGGAGCACTGTTTTGAGTTTCTTCAAAACATTATGCCACTTGGATCATATAGATAAGCTTTTTAAAAAATATATTAAAAAATACCCTCAAATGTTGCTCAGTAGTTGCCACTTGACAGTGTTTCTCCTCTTCTGGCAATTAACATAGCTACAGGAATCAAGGAAATATAGAGCGGAAGAGACGAACTTTCAGAATGTGCATCTTGAAAAGAAGCAAACAGGCATGATTAGCTGTGCTTCAGAGTCTATAACATACATATCTTTCCCCCAACCCTGCAGATTCGTTACTATCTACAGTGGACCTTGTCACACATACAAAGTGCAGCGGCTTAACGAATCCACTAAATATTACTTTAGAATCCAAGCATGCAACGATGCTGGTAATGGAGAATTTTCTAAAGTTTACGCGTTCACCACAACCAAATCACCACCACCTGCTCTCAAAGGTGAGGTGTTTGTTTTGGTATGATTGCGAGTTTTGAGTATGTGTGGTTTGTATTTTAACTTTGATTCTCAATAAAGTTTATTTTAAAATTAAAAAAAAAAATCAAAGGTGAGGACATTTTATCATATGTTATTTAAGCAAGTGAAACTCGGAAGTGGGGGGTTCCAATATTAGAGGCAATGCAGGGCAATACCTCTGTTCAAAGAGTGGTAACACAGTGCTGGCACAGAATGTAATAAGCCTCCATGTAGAAAAGTAGTGTAGTTACTGTGTTTTGCTTACACTTTGGAAATGTGGACAGGTTCTACGCACACACCAGTTTTGTTCTAGTTTGGGTTGCCAGCATGGCTCACAAACAAGAAATATAAAACAAGAAACTAAAACAAAACCACCACCCCACCCCACCCACTAAATGAGGTGTAATGAGGTGGCTACTAAAGACGACCTTTTTGGTTGTAGTGTTCCAGTGGTGGGATTTCCCCATAAAGGCTTATCTGGCTCCCGTATTAAGGTCATTTTGCCACCAGTTGAGGACTTGTTCTGCCTTGCAGGGGTTTTAAAATTCAGTACCAAGAAGCCACCCTTGGGCTTTCCTCCTCCTCCTCCTCCTCCTCCTCCTCCTCCTCCTCCTCCTCTTCCTCCTCCTCCTCCTCTTCTTCTTCTTCTTCTTCTTCTTCTTCTTCTTCTTCTTCATCTCCTCCTCCTCCTCCTCCTGGGGCCAAATTTCTAATTAATTGGAAAGGACCACAGGTATACTGTCTTACATTGCAAGCTGAGAATATGCACAACATTTTAAATGGATTTATAAGATCTGAGTTATGAATTTTCTCTTTTCAGCACCCAAAGTGCAACAAGTGGGAGATAACGCCTGTGAGGTCACATGGGAGACTTTACAGCCAATGAAACGTGATGCCATTGTTTACATTTTACAACTTGCCTGTGGGAGGGAAGTTGATCAGGTAATCTCAGTTATCTCTCTTCTGTTTGAGAAGTCTTGATTCTTAGGTACCGGTAATTTTTTTAACTTGTGGCAAAAAGTCACTTTTATTATATGTATTTCTTTGAAGTGCTAGATCAAAATACTGTGTGTTCAGAAGACTGGTGTTGTGTAGGGTATTACCTGAAGCAGGGAAGAAGCATGTGCCCTTAGTTATATTTACATCCATTTGAAAAATATTGCTGTCATTGTTGTCTCATTTTAAGAATTAGAATTTTCCAGAACTGAAGATGGTGGTCCTGCCCTCAATTCGCTTGAGCAGGAAATCCAACTCATTAAGAAAATAATGTTATTGTGGTTGTTTGTGGTAGCAGAATTAATGAAACTGCCAAGCAGGGTTCCTATCAAACAAATTGGTTTGTGATTATTTTAAACTCCAAAACGCTGTACTTTGTGGATGAGTACAGTTGAGAAATGCACTGGGCCAGCCTGCCCCAACCAGTTGCCTTCCCGATGGATTTTTTATGGGAGTTGCAGTCCAAAACATCTAAAAGGCAATAGGTTGGAGCAGGCAGACCCAGCTATTCTAGGCTGAAATGCCAAGTGATCTATAACCTTCTCTGCCCCATGTTAATCTCCAGCACCTCCAGGTAGGACTGAGAGAGACCACTGTCTGAAACGCTGGAGAGCTGCCAGCCATCCTTGCTGACCTAGATGGGCTTGCGATCTGACAGTCTATATTTGACAGCCCTCATACGTTCCTATTCAGTAGCACTTAGAACTTACTTGAATGTGTTTTAAATTTGATGCGTATGTATTTGTTCCTTCCTTTAGGTATACAAGGGACCAGAGACTTCATTCCGTGTTACCAACATTCAGACTAACTGTGAATACCGATTCAGGGTGTGTGCTGGACGCCAGTATAACGACGGCACTGGATCCCAGGAACTCTGTGGACCGTATAGTCCTAACACAGTGTTCTCATCTCAGAAACAGGCGTCAGCAGCACCAAACCCAGATGCCGGCCCCGACCTCACGAAACGCAAGAAGGCGCTCAGCGATGAACAGTTTGCCTTCCTGCTTCTTGTCATCTTTGCAATAGTTGCCATTTCATTTGCTGTTCTCATTCAGTACTTTGTGATCGTAAGCGAATGACCTTGCAGATCGACTTCATTACTCGGCTTGTTATTTTTCATACAGAAGTTTTATGCCTTGGGTATATTTATGTAAATTCCAACTAAAATGCTAACTGGGAATGATTGTATAAGACCCACGTTTCCATTTTTGCTGCTGGACTTTTAACAGTGAGGCTGGGTAGGTAGAACTTCTCACCTTCCCACCCCCTCCACACAAACTCTTCCTTCCCAGGGGTGGAGGGGTAAGAAGAAATGAACAGAAGAAAATCCCTATTACCACATAGTTATGCATCAGGGTTAGCTGTTGAAAACAGCAAAATAAATAAAGCAAGCAAGCTGCCTTAACATGCACTTGTGATTCTCAGAGAGCTGGAAAATTCTCACAGTAAGATTTTTCTTCAAAGCCAAGAAGGGATTGGTGTGGTTTTTTTTGGGGGGGGGGGGAGAGAGATCAGCCTCTCCAGCCCAAGTCTCTGCACATGGGAGATATACAGCAGCAAAGATGGTTCGGCTTAGAACAGTACTGTATTAAAGAATATTGCTAGAGCATACCACAACAGATATATACTGTAGACAGAAATGAAACCAAAATCTTAGCAACTTCTACTTTAGTGATACTTTTATTTTTCTGATCATTTTAATCTTTGGGATTCTAGTAGTTAGATTTATCACTTCAAGAGCCAAGGGTCATAGAAGGGTGTCCACATTCTTAGGAGGGGTTTTTTTAATTATCAAAAGCGCCTCAAGGCACCAAGATTCACCTATGTACAGAATGATTTTCATTGGTATGTAACGTGGCAAAATACTCCCCCTTCTATACTGTAACATTTCTGAATGAAATGCTTTCTCTCTCGTTGGTAAGCAACTTGTAGGCCCAACCAGAGTTCACTCTCTGAGAGAACAGTAACGCCCTGTGCTTCTGATTGAACACCACTGCGGCGTGTGTGGTTTTTTTCAGAGGAAAAGCACAGAAATTTTTTGTCTTTAATGAGAACAAAAAGTGCATTTATGATAAATGTTCCACTATTTGGCTCAAACTGAGCAAATGCTTTTTGTACTATTCTTAACATAAATTTTTTAAAAAAAGATTCAAACTGTGGTCGGTTCGTTTCACTTTTTTTTTTTTAAGTTGTTGGGATTCTCTCCAGTGTAATCCAACTGATCAAGTCACATGTGAAAATGAACCTTGCTTTTAAAAAAGTTTTAAATTTTTTAAAGGGAATTGCTGTCTCCTTGGTAGCAGTTTCATATTCCATTGTTTTTGTGGTTCCAAAGTCTTTTCAGTTATGTGATGAAATCTTCAGTGGCAGGTCTGGCTTTGGGTGGAATAGTGTTGTTGTTGTTTTGTTTGGGGGGGGGACAGGGGGCTGAATATCATGCACTACATAAGACTGTTCTTTGTCAAGCCTCTGCAGCAGGTACCTGTGAAGTATAAGTAATTAAATGTTGTCTTTACGTTCATGCTCCTTCGAAAGCTGGAATCAACCTATTTCATTTTGGACAAATAAATCCAAGTTCAAACTAATACGTTTGTTCCGTTTAACTAATAAGAGAAACAGTTATACTTTATGAAACATCAAAACATTTGCACTTGTACGTGGGACAGTGGATGTAATGTGTAAGTGAGTTTAGCTTGAGATGCCTCTGTTTCAGACAATAGAACATCATAAAAGTGTTTCTCAACTGGCTGTTAGTTCATAATGGTAACTTAAGATTTGTGGCATTGCGTTTGCATTTCACACTTGGGTGGAAAACACACACACACACACACACACACACACACACACACACACACACATCATATCACTTAACTATCTTAAAAGTAGATTTATGGTGCAATCTGAAATTAATCTTTTTCAAACAAAATGTACTCTCCTTTTTGTGATCTATTTATTTTGATTTTTAAAAAAAATTCTGGAAACTATGTTTGAATGTATTGTTCTACTTGTAGAAGAACTTTTAAGTTTATCATATATTGTAATGGAAGCCTCTCTTCAATGTTCGAAAGAGTTTTATACAAATGTTAGTGTCTTTTAGTTCACAGGAACGTTTACAACCTGATTTTCTTTCATACTTCACTTTTTATATAAAACAATAGATTGTCAGCAGATTTCTGTTGCCAAAGGGTGTTTTTGCTGAACTCTCTGACAAAAATTATTGGGAGGGAATACAGAGTCTTATTTAATTGGCAATAGTATGTCAGATACAATTTTTTTTAAAAAAAAATTAGGTTTTTTTGAATAAATACTAACCAAAATTATGACTTCCTGGAAAGTTAAAAGTTTAATTTGTATTTGTATTTGCCACCAAATGTTTATATGTCCAGATGATTTACTGGAGAACATAATGGTAGAATTTTATATTTACGACTATACATTCCAGGCTGATGTACTCTAGTGGCATTAATGTATTAGATCCCCTTTTCTCTTGTATTTTTATTTTATTTTATTTTTTGCTGTATTTCATACTTATGTTAAACCTGCCAGGCATCGTATTACTAAATTGTAACTATCAAATAGATAATATATTTAATATGGCCAATAAAGATACAATTTTTTCCCATTGCGTTTGTGGAATTATTATGTGTAGTGTATGGTGATGCATGAAGAAGTTTATATATAGTTGCAAGAGACAGACATCAAGGGGCATATAAAAAGAACTGTTGAGGCACTAACCACTACAGGTAAAATTCCATGTCCAGTCACACTTTGGCCAGACTTTCTCATTCTTGGTTCTAACTTTATTTTCATGTTATGGACAATTTCAAAGGGATGTTTTGTATCATGTTTTTTAAAATGGAAAAAAAAATGCAGAAAATTTAACATGCATAACACATCTCTCTCGAACATAGAAACTTCCTTACACCAATGGTCCATCTATTGTCCACATTGGTGGGTGGTGCTGTGGTCTAAACCACGGAGCTTCTTGGACTTGCCGATCAGAAGGGTGGCAGTTTAAATCCTCGTGATGGGGTGAGCTCCCATTGCTTTGCCTCAGCTCCTGCCAACCTAGCAGTGATAGTGCAAAATGATAAATAGGTACCGCTACGGCGGAAAAGTAAATGGGGTTTCCATGCACTCTGGTTTCCGTCATGGTGTTCCGTTGCACCAGAAGTGGTTTAGTCATGCTGGCCACAGGACCCGGAAAGCTGTCTGTGGACAAATGCCGGCTCCCTCGGCCTGAAAGCGAGATGAGCACTGCAACCCCATAGTCACCTTTGACTGGACTTAACCGTCCAGGGGGTCCTTTACCTTTTTACCTGTCCGCATTGATTGATGAGGATCCTCAATGGTGTGACAGAAGGTTATTTCCCTGCCCTATTGGGAGTTGTTAGAACCTTCTGCGTGCAAGATGGGATATGCTCTACCACTGAGCAACTGCCCTCCCCAATTCTGCCTAATTCTACTTCAGGCATCCAATAATTTAAATGGGAAAAAAGTAGCAAGAAGACATGGATAAATTTCAAAACTTGTATCCTATAAGGAATAGAAACCTCAATTTTAAAAGTAGAAATTTCAAGCTTCCACACTTTTTGCCATGTATCTTTCTTGGGCTGTGCTCTGGAATTTCTTCCAGATTCCCCACACTCAGAGCATTTTCCGGCGATTTATTTCAGCTTCTCACCTGCGACAGGCACTGCAGCCATATGAATTCCTGGGCGACAGTCCAACTTGTTTAGATGGAGTGCAACCCTGCACCCCCTCTAAAAAATAAGCCCCCCCAAACCCCAACAACTAGGAGAACAAGGAGGGTACTGTTAGATTCAGCTTTGTCTTTGATGGCTTAGGTAGCTTCTCTAAATGCAAAGCACCTTTTCACTAGCTGCAACTCATTCTGCACAGACAAAGGCTTGCCACAGTTATCTATTCCCCAGAACCATCCTAGCTGGATTACTCTACAGTCATACCTCGGTTTAAGTACGCTTCGGTTTGAGTATTTTCAGTTTACCAGTAAGTACTCCGCGGACCTGTCTGGAATGGATTAATCCACTTTCCATTACTTTCAATGGGAAAGTTCGCTTCAGGTTAAGTACGCTTCAGGTTAAGTACAGACTTCCAGAACCAATTGTGGAACCGAGGTACCACTGTAATTTAAGTGTGGGACTGCCTTGAAAGCAGTTCAGAAACTACAGCCAATTCAAAAATACAATGGCAAGATTGCTACCTTAGGGTGGGTGAATGGAACATGTTGCAGCTGTTTTACACCCTTCTAGTCTTTCTGGGCACAGCAGGGGTCAACAAACTTTTTCAGCAGGGGTCCGGTCCACTGTCCCTCAGACCTTGTGGGGAGCCGGACTATATTTTGAAAAGAAAAATGAACGAATTCCTATGCCCCACAAATAACCCAGAGATACATTGTAAATAAAAGCACAAATTCTGTTCATGTAAAAGCACCAGGCAGGCCCCACAAATAACCCAGAGATACATTTTAAATAAAAGGACACATTCTACTCCTGTAAAAACACACTGATTCCCAGACGGTCTGCGGGCCGGATTTAGAAGGCGATTGGGCCGGACCCAACCCCTGGGCCTTAGTTTGCCTACCCATGGTTTCAGAGGGACCTGTTATTGCTGAAATTGTAAACACACTTACTAAGGAATAAGCTTCGTTGAACTCAATGGGCTTTACTCTGATGCATGCGGTTGCATTGTTAAAATCATTTAATGGCACTGAGTACCTGAATGACTACTTCCATTAGTGCCCCCCTGTACCTTAATAGGTTCTTCAGAACCCCATTGCTGTCAACAAAGGCATTCTCTGGCTAGGCACACAACCGCTTCAGTTTCTTCCAGCTGACACCTAAGTTTAAATGAAAACACTCTTTCCCACGCCTTCCTAGATCTGTAGTCTTAAACCTGTTTTTGGTTGGCTATGTTGCTTCAACGTGCTATTGATTTGTTTATTTATCATTATTATTTTAAGAAAAACACTTGTTTTTTTAAATTTTAAGTCATCCTCAAAATCTCTGCGCTGAAGAGCAGGTATCAGTTCACAGCAGGTATTAATTTAAAAAACAAGCACACACACAAACACAACAGCTGGTGGACAAGGCTGGAGAGTGCTGAAAGGTAGGCGGTGTGGCGAGATACACCGGTAAAGGGCCCCCAGACGTTTAACGGTCTATTGACCCATTACCTCCCTCACCTATATTCTTCCCTTGCTGCCACCAACCAGTAAGTCTGTGTACTGGTAGACAAATAGTGGATTCCAGTCAGGAGAAAAGTGAACCAAATAATTAAGTTTATTTAGGTGATGATCTTACAAGCATATAAATTATTCACGGTTTCTCAAATACGTTTACTTAAACTTAACCTTTAGTATTAGTTTCCCCCCCCTTTTCCTCCCTGACTGAAGTTCCCTTCTTTTACTCTTTCAGATTCTGCACCACAGCTCACCTCACTAGCTTCTCTAACCCTCTCTCTATCTCAAAATCCTCTCCACCTCTCTCATCAACTCCCATCACCTCCCCACAACTCAACTCCCTTCTGACTGACTGCTTCTCCTTATATACCCCTGCTTCTGCCTGGAGAGCTCCCATTGGCCATTTACCTCCCTTGCAACTTAACTCTTGCTAGACCCCTAGAGGTGAAACGCCACAGGCGGCCGGCCAACTGCAAAGTGGTGGTTTTAGGGATGGCAAGTGTCCATATTGCAGGCAGCATTGCTGAAGGCAATGCAAGTGAGAAGGGCAACAGTTTAGCAGCCTACTGCAAAATGGTGGGTGGCATAGTGACTGCCGTCTGTGCTACTGGTTGGGCAAGGCAAGTGGAAGAACCCCTTGCCTCTGAATATGTTTCGATGGCCTGCCCAGCAAAAATAGTTCTATCAAGCTTTAATTATTATGGTCTGAAAAGGCAGCGTAAAAAGGTTACAGCATTTGGGCCGTTTTAATTTAGAGAAAAGAGTAAGAGAAGACAATCATGGAACTGTAGAGTTGGAAGGGACCTTGAGAGTCATCCAGCCCAACTTTCAATGCAGGAATCTCAACTAAAGCATCCATGAGGCCATCCCCAAGTGTATACATTGACCAAAGGTGTGTATACAATTATACATGGTGTGGAGAAAGTGGACAGAGAAAAGTTTTTATCCCTTGTAATACTAGAACTCGTGGACATTATCCACCCCACCCCACTCCACCCCACCCCCCAAAAGCTGCACGTTGGAAGATTCAGGGTTGCAAGAGCCTAGTTGTGGTATACAGTTAAATTATGGAATTTCACACACAAGAAGGAGTGGTGGCTTGGATTGGATGGGCTGTCAAGGACTACTAACCCTGAGAGCTACATTATCTCTCCACAGTCGGAGGCAGCGTGCTTCTGAATACCAGGCGCTAAAAACTGCACAAGAGGAGAGTGCTATTGCACCCATGTCTTGCTTGTACCAGACATTGCTTTCCAACATTGCTTTCCAACTTCTACCTGGCTATTCTCATAACTCACTAGGTCCTAACTTGGCTTAACTCCAAGCTTACATTGGCTTCCCACCAGATTCTATCCTGGATCCACCTTTGATGTAGCAGATTCTTCCAGGCTCAATCTCTGGGTTATCATGTCCTTTTCTGGTTCCTGCTGCTCTAGTTCTGCAGGGCAGACAAAGAGCCAGAGTGGCATGCTTTTTACGGTGTATGCTAGGACTTGGGACACCCAGGTTCAAGTCACCACTGTCATGAAGATCCCTTGGTGCCCTTGAACCAGTTACTATAGCTCAGTTTAATCTACCTGTGAGGGTAAAATAGCAGGAGAGTATATGTATGCCACCTTCATTCATTCATTTTATTTGTATGCCACTTTCCCACAGACAGACAGACAGACACACACACACACACACACACACACATACACACACAAATCATGCTCAAAGCAACCTACAACAAAGAAACAGAGATGCATTTAGAATCATAGAATCATAGAATCATAGAATCATAGAGTTGGAAGAGACCACAAGGGCCATCCAGTCCAACCCCCTGCCAAGCAGGAAACACCATCAAAGCATTCCTGACAGATGGCTGTCAAGCCTCTGCTTAAAGACCTCCAAAGAAGGAGACTCCACCACACTCCTTGGCAGCAAATTCCACTGCCGAACAGCTCTTACTGTCAGGAAGTTCTTCCTTTGAGCAAAGTGGGACAAAAATGCATCAGGACCAAGCACTATCTGCCTGGGTGCCTACTTGCATCCCACAAGCACTATCTATATATTGAGAGGCAATGTTGCCCAATGGTTAGAATGTAAACAAATAGGAATGTAAGCTAGATGCTGCCCTTCAACCTATGCTAACCTCACATGGGGCAGGGGGCAGGGAGAATATCTATGCTGAGCTCCTTGAAAGAAGGGTGAAACAATTTTAAAAAAAAATAGGTAGTTTTTTTTAGTTTAGGAGCCAAGAAGCACAGCTACAAGGGATTATTATGCAAGTTAGGCAGAGTACAATGTGTAGCTCTTCAGTTTTTACACCAGAAACTGCTGCCGGCAGCACAACAGCTACAATGCATACATATGGATGTGTACAACACATATAATGGGTACATAACATCAGCCTGTTAGCAATTTTTTAAGCATTGCTAATAAATCCACATATGAGATGGAGCATAACATTCCATCCATTGTCACTGACAACTTCTTCTATTATTCTGGCGAGGCACAAAATAAAACAAAAACCACAAATACTGCATCAATTATTAACCCCTGGTGTATAAAAAGATTCTTTTGGGATCAGCATTCAGAATTAGAAAGAAAGAATTAATGAAATTAAATGATCAGGTTCCATATGCATTTTTACATATGTAGATTTCCAGATTATCTGAATTTCAACTCTGATTGCCAAATGTATACTCTACATTTGATGGTGATGATTATTATTTTAACCATCTACACCACTGGGAAACATAGTTATAATCTCTCCAGCTAGCAAAACTTGTTTTTCTTCCGCTTTCACCAACCAGCCCAGCTGTCATCCATAATCTTCCTGATAATGCAAGATGCTGTACTACCCCAGGACTTGATTATTTTGTGTGAAGTTCATTGAAATCTGGCCAGAAAAACCAGTCAACAGATCTACAATCTCAAGTGAAATTACAGCTTTAATTAACTTTGGACTGAATTTTCTCTGGCACTTTCCTGTTTTCATAAGCTTATCAAAATGTTATTTGGCACAGCAAAATTCAAATCGCCATTCAAGCAAACAATCAGATAAACAAATAATGCTATTCTCTTAACAATATTCATAACATCTCTATGTCTAATTCACTCCTATGTTTAAGCTGTGCTGCTTGATTCTGAAGGTGTCACCCCAGCAATCCTTATCCCCAAGCTATTTTATCATAGCGTTCCCTCCCCAATTTTAAATCTTTTGGGATAAGGCATGAGAAAATGAAATACAAGGCAGGAGATCAGAAAATGAAAAAAAAAAACCTAAGAAAATTAATGAGGGGAAGCGGACTGGACTAAATAAAACAGTGGGATGCAAGAAAATGAGAAAGCGCAAAGCTCAAGATAAGGTTGAATGCCTTTATCATCTCTGAATAGTTTCCCAGGGTTGATTCTAAGATTATACACCATTCAGAGTAAGACTCATTGAACCCAGGTGCGGCTGAGGAGGATGCTCTGCCAGGACATGTGCCCTTCTCTGCTTCTCTCCCACTTTCTAGGAAGGGCAGGGCTGCCCAAGGTGGCCCTGCCCTCTGCTTACCCCTCAGAGCTGGTGTGTCAAACAAGGCTGGGCCTCAACAGTGGCAGCATCTCCTCCTCCTGCCTGCAGGAAAAGCTGCCTATGGGAGGAGGTTGGCAGCAGCAGCCATGAAAAGGCAACAGGATGCTTCCTTGCAAGCACTGCCACAGTCACCATCGCTCAGAACAAACACCGGCTCATCCTCCTCCCCAAGCTCGGTGGTGGCACCACTGTGAGAAGGAAACAAAGCCTAGAAAACAAGACTTTCCATGATCAAGCCACATCAAGCATATGTTCTTTGCATGCAGAAGGCCCCTGTTTCAGTTTTTGGCATCTCCAAGCAAGGGCAATGCCTGTTGAGCCACTGTCAGTCACTGCAGACTGGGGGGGGCACTTTTTAGGCCCCATGTATACATTTGGGGTTTTGAGAGCATGCTGTGGGCACTACCTCCTCTGGTCACTTGTCTTCCACAGTTTATCTATGTGCAGTGCACACAACAAAAGTCCACACACAGATTCCTTGCTTTTCTTTAGGGTAAAATTAAAAATAGATTTTCTTCAATTTACATGTTACCTGGGGGTCTACCCAAAAGAAAAACCATCAAATTAAGGCTTATGCTGATAGATAGCACAGATCTGATACTTGCCAGTACCACAAAAACACTGATCCAAAGCACAGTTCCTTACGGATCTGCACATGAGTAGATGGCTCATAAAGTCAACGACACACCTGTGGATTCAGGGGTGATCTACAATTTGCTGATGGTTTCAAGGAGATCACACGTAAAAAGCATGAGGACTCCATAAGGATTTGTGCCTGGGATATGTGGTGCTATTGCATTGCATTGCATTTTTAATGATTCAGTCAATGGCGGCAGATGCTATCTATGATTTGACAGGGTAGGGGTGGGGAAGCCATGGAAAAGTAGGCAGTTTCAATAAGATCTCCCTCACTAGATCCAAGAGGTGTGTGTGAGCACACGCACACACACACACACACACACACACACACACACACACACACACACACCTGCCACCTCTTTCATATTTTGTTTCCTATACACATAAGAATGTAAAATGTTGTCACACTCTGCAGTTTGTGTGGCTGCCAATAAGCATTTTGTCTTTCCCACTACTTGTAAAACAGAGCAGTTTTGACAAAGCCAGCTCTATGGGGTCTAGTCATAGGGACAGTGCTAACCTGATTGGTGAAAACTGATTTCCTTTAGCACCAAAGGCTGTAAGCGACACATTCAACCATGCTCCAGCCCAATGAAGACTTTATCAAAACTCAAAAGCTTGTTTGTGGTTTTTTTTGGGGGGGGGGGTCCTAAATGAAAGGCACTACCTGCCTGTTTATGGCTGTACCTGAACTCTCACCACCAGTTTTGAATCTGTGTGACAATGTTACCCCCCTGATGAAGAGCTATCCTTTAGTTTCTGGAGAATTACTGCTGTTCGATGCTTTTCCTCTCAAATGAGCTTCAATCTGAAAGGAAAATCTAAGCTACATTCTCTTTGCAGATCAGATGAGGTATGTATATTTGAGACAGCTGCCAAGCATGTGTGCATTTCTGCTTCATGAATAGGAGTTTGGGGTGGTTGGAGCTGAAGGGGCAAGGAAACCAAAGACCTGAGGCATGCAGGGTGACGACATTCCTACCCGTTCTCTGGTACAGCAGCATACAAATATGACTGGATATGTGGGGGAGCGGAGGGAATGACCTTGCTGTGTTTTACGCCATTAATTTGTACATAGCCTAAATGTGAATATTCCCCACTGGAGTGTTTCTTCATTTAGATTACACAGTGGCAGTGTTCAACAGGTGCATCCTTCCAGCCCAAGTTGATGGGAATGGAGAGAGACCTGTGTACCTGGGGGGGGGAATGGCCTGCACGTTGGTGGTCGCGTGTAAATCAGACACACGCAAAATTGTTGCTGCCTGTATTATAGATTTATAGATAGATAGATGATAGATAGATAGATAGATAGATAGATAGATAGATAGATAGATAGATAATAGATAGATAGATAGATATGAGTTTTTATGGGAAGCAAGCAGGATCTATGCAGAGTTTAAAGCTGAATTGCAGGGATGTGACCTAGAAGCAAAGCAGCAAGGAGAGAGAGAGAGCCATGCTGAATCTCTAGAATCCAAGGCTGCAGATACAGGAGAAGCAGGACCCTATTGGAGTGTTATGCTGTGAAGCCCTCCATCGTAAACTCAGGTTGAATATACATGTAAATACAGTGGAACCTTGGTTTAGAACTACCTCTGTTTATGAACGCCTCCTTTTATGAACGTCGCAGACCCGGAAGTGTTTACACCTGGGTTCTGCGGCGTCGGATGCGCAGCTCTCGCATGCGCAGAAGCGATCTGCCCAGTGTGCGCATGCGCAGAAGCACTCTATCGGTGCTTCACGCACGCGCAAACGTGTACCTTCGGGGAGCAAATGCCTCTGTTTACAAACGCCTCTGTGGAACGGATTGCATTCGTAAACCGAGGTTCCACTGTGAAACATATATCCTAAAGACACCACAGTCTCTGCTGTGCCTCATTTCCAAAAGGAAACATGAACCCTGGGTGAGCGTCTGGAACCTCTGGAATCTTGCATCACTGGGAAATATCCTATTACATTTGTTTATTGGTGGCATGATTTGATTTTTTTAAAAACAAACAAACAACTCCTTTTAAAGCTTAGTTTGTGTGTGAAATATCCACTGTCTGTGACCCGGTATTTGAAAACAATGTTACAGCTTAGACTAGGAGTGAGGAGCCATTCATTTTGAAAACAAAAAACAAAATGAGTGCACCCCATAGATCTACTTTTTTAAAATGAAAATGAATGCAGAAATTAAAAGAATGAAATTGCAATGTCATGATTTTCTCCCCCATTTGCTTTTAATGCTTTCACATTGAATGGATATGTAGCATATTTTTCACAATCACAAGGAATGGCTGGGGGGGGGGGGCAGCGAGCTATGTGAGCAAGCAGTAGATTTTGCTATGCAGTTCTCTAACCATTAAAATGCATATATTAGGGGGAAATGCATATGTTAGTGCAAAATAACATATAATGTATTATATCAAGGAAAGCAGCTTATTGAAATGTGTGCATTAGGCAAAAATGCGCTTATTAGGAAAGATTAGCACAAAAAAATTCTGATGAATTTTAACAAGGATTTTCTTTCTAAAGTAAAATTGTTGCAGAAATTCAGAGAACTGTATTCAATATTGGAAAAATGAAAACAAGAGAAACTGAAACAGACACCTTTATCCATCTCTAAATGCAGCTGAGCTCTTGAATTGCTCTATCATCTATCATCTATCTATCTATCTATCTATCTATCATCTATCTATATGTGTGTGGAGGGAAGAGATGTGGGTGGTTGGGGGAGATCTTGCAAGCAAAGCACTTACATTTCTACTAGCATATTTCAAAATTATTTCACAGGAAAGAACTGATTTCCACACCTTCAACAGAAGTCTTGCCACTCCTGCTTAAGTTCCTCTGCTGCCAAGCCTGGTTATGGTTCAGAAACTTGCACACAGCTTTTCTGTACTTTTGTGACATGACGTTGTAAAGGATTGGATTCACAGAGGCTCCAAAGTAAAACAGCAGCATTGAGATGAGGTTGAAGTACTGGCTTATCTCATAGAGGACTGTGCTTCCCTGGGCGAAGAGGATTCGGCCGACGTGTAAGGGAAGCCAGCAGAGCACAAAGGCCACGACCACGACTGCTACATGAGGGCGAGAATATATTTCCGCAGGTCAATCCCAGGCACTAAGTCCTTCCCTCTCTTTAAAATAGCCCCAAGATTTCTGGGCAGACCTCCCTGAGGGGCAACATGCTAGTGGTGAGTGGTGCCAGAATTAGTGGGTGCAGCAATGAATTTTAACCGCACCTTTGTCTACTAGGCTAGTTTCTATAGACAACTCCCCTCTCTATCCTCTACCCAGCAAAGCAAGAGGAATTATCAGTGTCCAAGGGCGCATTCCAGCCAGTGATAAACACTAGGGAAGTTGCTTAAGGAGATAGTCAGATAGAGATGCTTTGATGTCCTGGGCTTAATGTTCTCCACCCCTGCTTTGAAAGTAGATTTTACCATCTTTGAACTCGCCTTTTAATCAATGTACTTGGTGGTACATAGAGACTGCTTTTCAACTATGGAGGTCAAATGTGATTGTGTTTTTTTTTAAAAAAAATCCATTCTAAAACCAACAGTCCAGAGCAACAAACTGAAAATTGGCAAGGTGAGAATTAAAGCATATGCAAAGGCTAGCTGGAAGGAATGAACCCTGACAGGTCTCCATGGAAGACATTGGGAAAGTAGGAGACCTTTGAAACCTCATATCTAGGAGCTGTTCAAAATTCATGGGGGAGGCTATTTCCCCCTGACAATTTGTACTTCAGCTAGGGTTGCCAGGCCAAGAGCCTCCCAGCTCCTGAAATTTCATGGCCCAAACCAGGTGATGTCATGGGATGGACCTTGCAGACGGAGGTTAATTGGGAGAGTTGACCGGGACACCCCCACCCTCAGAGTGGCTATGCAATAATTTGCTGCCAGCTCTTGCCAGGCTGAAATTTGCAATCTGCATGCGGTTTTCTTAGCAACAACAAAAATTAAAGACAGTGTCACCTACCTGGAAACCAGAAAGAGCTCCAGATGTTGTTGGTCCCCACCTTCCATCAGCTCCAATCAACAACACCTGGAGGACCACAGGTTACCTAGTACTGGTTCAACCTCTTTAGATCAGGGATGGAGAACCTGTGCTCCTCCATATGTTGTTGAGCTACAGCGCCTATCATTCCTGACCTTTGGCTGTGCTGACCTGGGGCTAATAGGAGCTGTAACCCTACAACATCTGGAGGGCCACGGGTTCCTCATCGCTGGTCTAAAAGGACTATCCCCACCCTGTTCAAACAAGCCAAATTCCCAGTATCTGGCAAGTACAGGTGCCAATACACGTCACATCCATTTATTGTGATTCTTCTCCCAAACAATCCTAGAAGCTGTAGTTTACTCACAGAGCTACAATTCTTCGGTGGAAGCTATGTGCTTTAAATGTATGATGTGGATGCAACCACATGTTGAGAACAGTCTTGTCTGATCACATTACGGAATAAACACATTACTCTTAAGGCTGTTCCCAGTCTTTCTTTAACTTTGCTTTCTATATTTTTCTCCTCTCCTTCCACTCTGACGCACTTGAGTCATGCTCTTCACAGTGGGATGCTACTTACCTAGCATTTTGACAGTTTGTTGGTGGTGCTTCTCCCTCGTTGCTGCATGGTGCCCCTCCAGCTTTCGTGCTGTTCTCCAGAGCTTTCGACAGATCAGCCCATAGAGGAGAACTAAGCAAACTACAGGTAGAAAAAAATACAGGGTGGAGAGCCATGTCATTGTTTCTAGAAGTCCCGAACGGGCTGCTTGCTCAATGTATTTGCACTCATTGGTTTCCTCCGGGATGCTTCCGTTGCGGTGTTCTACACCGAAGAGAAACAGGATTGGGATGGCAGTCACTGCAGAGCAAACCCATATCAGGAGGATTATGCCTTTAACCCGCCTTTTAGTGATGGTTGCTTTGGCTTTCAAAGGGAAGCAGATTGCAAAATATCTCTCGACACTCAAGGCGGTTATGTGGAGTATGGTGCAGTAAGTGCAGGTTTCATTGAGGTAGACATTAAACTTGCAGAGGAAATTGCCAAAGATGTATGGCTTATACTTCCAGATTCTATACAAATCAGAAGGCAAGCCAAGGAAGATCAGACTGTCAGACAATGCCATGCTGGATAAATACATATTGACCGTTGTCTGCATTTCCTTGTATCGCTTAAAAATTAATATAATGGTCATGTTCCCAGCGATGCCTGAGAAGAACAAGAAGATGCAAATAATTGTCACTGGCACTAAGACAGGAGTGTCAAACAAGGAAGAAGGGTCTTCATAATCGTCTGTATTATTTCCAATGGAGCCATTCAATGGAAAAAAATCCATTTCTGATTAGTGTTGAGCTCTTCTTGCCTAGGGACTCGATCACCCTCCTTCGTCAGTGCTCTTTGCTTCAAAGTGAAGAGGCCAAATGGGTTGAGAATTCCCCCACCAACAAGTTCAATCTCATTTCGTTCCAGGACTGGGGGCTACTTATACAGACCAATAGCTTACAGAACTTGAAGAGGCAGGAGCCCAGTGTTAATCAGCCTCTGAAGCTAGAAACAGTGTTGGGATTTTGGAAGAGATCTCTGCCAGAAGCAAGAGAAGAGAAAGAAATTCAGCGTATACAGTTGAGATGTAGTTGGATTAAACAGCTCATGAAGGTCAGTTGTATGGAGGCCACCATGCACACACATCTCCGTCCAGAACTCTGCTGCTGAAATTATTTACCTCTTTTGTCTCTCTAACCATGTGACACTCTTCCTTAAATCCATTCACTGCCTTCCCATCTGCTCCCAGATATTGTTTCTCACCTTCAAAGCCCTCTGCAGTTCATTCACCCCTCCTGCTTTCTAAACTGACTCTGCCCGTTTTCTCTTGCTGCCTCTTACACCTGAGCTGGTTCCTGGAATGCCTTCATGCAAAATGCCTCCTGTATTTCCCTGGTCTTCACCTCACTTTAGTCAGATCCAGAATGGCCAATGATCGATCGTAAGAGCTCCAACAGCCTTTGGGGGGGCCACAGGTTCTCCGTGCCTGCTGTTTGTTTTCCTGAGCTCCTTGGAGGAAGGAACAGGATTGTTTTTAAAATGTAAGGAGAAACAAATAAAAACAGCATCAAAACTATTAACAACATATTCACAGCTTGAAGAAATCACTAGAAAGGCAAACATGCACTACTGCTGGAATGAACGACTCGCAAAGGCAACAGAGTTGCGAAACATACCTTCTCCTTCTGCAAAATGTTTGCCAGGCTCTTTCATAAATTCAGTGTCTGCAGGTCTTGCTTCCCCACTGCACACATCACCAAAGCTTCTGCTGCATTTACATTATCTGCAGCTTGGGAATAGTTGTTGGTTTGCTTTTAAAAGTCAACAGCATCAAGGAGCAAAGGCCACATCCCTTTGCCTGGTTGGGGCAGCAGCCATGCATAAAACCCTGATTAAGTGCTACATCTCTCGGGAATCAGTGGGGAAAGTTTGATCTTTTGAGTGCTTTCCTCTCCCACCCTTCACCCACCTGCCCTTCCCCTGTGGAGCATGACAAACAAGGCAACATTCTGAAGCCATCCATCAACATCCTCTGCCATTTAAACAAGGGAACATTAAACAGCTGGGCCTACCTCTCCGTTTCTCCTTAATCTATCATCTAAAGTGGAACACATCCACCATTACCTGGAAGGGCCAGACAGCAGTTTGATATTGCAAATCCAATTAGAATGCCCGAATCAATTATTTTTTCCAGGTTTCTCTTCAGCAAGCAAGGACAGCAAACTAGGAGAGACTCTCTTCTTTCCTGATGGACTGAGGATCCTTTGCAACAGATGCCAGTGTGTGGAAAGATTTTGACCAAGTGCATTTTTAATATGTTGGTCAAGAGGCCTCTTTCACTTAGCTTTTCATTTATTTGATCATTAACCAAGCCTGTCCAAACAGCTTTAATGGACACCCACTCTTTCTGCAAAGCCTCATTTGCTACAACTGAAAGGTCAGCTTGACATCACACGCATCCTAAAGGCGTTTTGTTCACCTTTCATGCAGAACATCCAGGTTCCGCAAGACACGAGGAAACGGGATGGTCTCTGATTTGTTTGTTTACTTATTTGCAAAAAATAATAATAATAATGTCTATACACCACCAGTACTGTGTGTGTGGGGGGGGGATATATTGGTGATGGACAGAATTCAATCAACAATCAAAGTACATGTATGAAAGAAGTACAAAATCCACCACAAATCAGCAGGCCAGACTCTTCTTGTGTTGATGCATTAAAGAGTCCTGCTGGATCAAATCAGAGACCCATCTCATCCAGCACTCTGCTCTCAAAGTAACCAACCAGATGCCTACAGGAAGTCTACAAGCAGAAACCAAATGCAACACCAGTTTTCCCACTTGTGATGATCCAAAGTAGTCATAGTAGCCTTAACCTCTGTGAATTTCTCCAGTCCTCTTTTAAAGCCATCCAAGTTAATGGCCACTGCTACATCTCGTGGGAACAAATCCCATGTTTTAATGATGTGCTATGTGAAGCAGTATTGAATCATCCTATACTGAACTTCACTGGGTGGCTTCAAGGTCCAGCATTATGAGACAAGGATAAATTGTTTCCCTAACTTTCTCCAAGGCCGAAACAAAATAAAAAAATTCGTTCCAGCAGCACCTTAGAGACCAACTAAGTTTGTCATTGGTGTGAGCTTTCGTGTGCATGCACACTTCTTCAGATGCAAAGGCATACATAATATTACACAGCTCAAACCAATTCCCCCTTGCTAAAGTTACCCCCTCCCTTTGCTCCTTGCCACTGCCCCCCCCTTATGGTTGGCCACCCCTCTCTTCACCTTGCAGCTCACCCAAAAGAAACCCTTCCTTTAAGACCTCGCAATCCCTCCTTAGAACTTGTCAAAGAGCCTTTTAGACCTTGAGGGAAACTAGAAGGAAGCATGCTTTTTTCTTGCAAGTGGCAGCAGCAGTGGGGAAGAACAAAGGGAAGTGATTCCACCCCCTCGTTTTGCTCCTTTCTACACCACCAGCAGCAACAGCCTAATCTTCCTCATCCCCTTTTGGCAATGGTGGTAGCAGAAGCAGCAACAGTGGGACAATGGGGGGGGGGGAAGGCTTTCTTTCCTTCATTCTCTTCACCTGCTACGTAGCAGTGGAAGGGGGGGGAATAAAGGAGAGAAAGATTTGGACCTTCCCCTTTCCCCAGGGATGGAGGAAGATGGCCAGCATCTGTGCCAGCCTCTCATCATGCCACATCATCATGTTCCCTGTGTCACCTGTCTGTGTCCAAGCGAACTGCAGCATGACAACTTTCTTACATTTCAATGCATATAGGCAGTGCTTTTTTTTCTTTCTAAGAAATATTTAGGGTGTACTCTCATTTTCCTACTCATATTGAAAAACTGCCCCTCAATAAAGCCAAACTTAGATTCACAAAATGTTTAGGGGTATGAGTACCCGAGTCCCCCCAGAAAAAAGCACTGCATATAGGAAGAAAAAGACCCAAATATTTCAGCCTCTCTACTAAGGAGTTACTCCACACACTTAATTGCTTTGGTTGCCGTTCTTTGAATCTAGCTGGATTACCCTGAGTGAACCAATGAGTTCTAAGCTTGCTCCTATATGTCAGTACTTGTAGGTACCTGCTTGATGTTCATTGGGAGCTTAGCCCTAGTCCTAACTGGAGATAACACTAACTTCAGAAGCATACAGTACTACTGCGTCGTTCCCACTTCCCCAAGCTTTAGAAAGTTTCCGAGGTAGCCACTGCAGGATTAGTTTTTCTTGAGGTGGGCTTTCTGGAGACCTATGGTATCTTTTGGAATGTGTTAATTTGGAAAGAAACATATTGAGCGTGAGGGAGCAGGTGGGCATCTAGACAAAGGTTGTGTGTGAGAAGAATTAGTTATTTCCGAAGCAGGTGGCATCTACCTCCACCACCTGTGGTGGGAGAACTGAAAATAATGCCAATATATTTCACATCTGGAAACCAATGCACCCCTCTGGTTTCAAATACAGTAGTACAAAAGTCTAAAAAGCCCAGGACAGAATTTTTCACATCCCTCTAGTGGCTATGGTGGCTCATAACTCAGGAAGTATATACCGTGGTACCTTAGTTCTCAAGCGCCTTAAACAACTTGGAACCCAAACACTGCAAACCTGGAAGTAAGTGTTCTGGTTTGCAAACTTTTTTTGGAAGCTGAACGTCCTCTGAGTGTTACGCTTGCGATTTGAGTGCCACACTTCCGTTTTGAGTGCCACACTTCCATTTTGAGGGCCACACTTCCATTTTGAGTGTTACACTGAGATCTATGTTTTTGCTATTTATTTTGCATTTTTGTGCTCTTTTCTTGTGACTGTATGGAACCCAGTTCAGCTACTGATTGATTGTGTGACTGCAGTACATTGTTTATTGCTTTCATTTTATGGATCAGTGGTCTTGTTAGATAGTTAAATTCATATAACATTGCTGATTTAGGGGTTGTTTCTAAAAGTCTAGAACTGATTACCCATTTTGCATTACTTTCTATGGGAAAGCGCACCTTGGTTTTGGAATGGACTTCCGGAACGGATTAAGTTTGAGAACCAAGGTACCACTGTTCTCAATTCTTTATTTTTTTATTTTTTATCTTTAATTTTTTATTAAAGATTTCTTGGTTTACAAAAGTATGTGCAATGTCTCTTTTTTCAATTTACATTTTCTACAAATCAGTTTCACTTGTTGAGGCATTAGTGTTACATTAGGAAGAAAAGGGGGAAAGAGGTGGAGGCGGGCATGGTGAGTGGGGGTCAGGTTGGGTGTCAATACTTGTTTTGTTTCAGTGTCGCTTGTGCGGGTTCTATTCTAACCAAACTAAGCCTCCCAATGTATATTTTGTTTCAGGAGGCAGCCTTCTCTGTGGTGACACCCTGCCTCTCAATTCCAAACACACCCCGCCCAAAATCAGGTCCACTTTCTATAAAGCCACCGAAGAACACATCTTTTTGCCAGGCCCCATTTACTTTCTTCTTCTTCTTCTTCTTCTTCTTCTTCTTCTTCTTCTTCTTCTTCTTCTTCTTCTTCTTCTTCTTCTTCTTCTTCTTCTTCTTCTTCTTCTTCTTCTTCTTCTTCTTCTTCTTCTTCTTCTCTGCTTTTCATCTGGCTGAGCTATTGTGTTTTATTGAACATGCTTCCCTTCAGTGATTTTATCTGGCTGTTTAAAATATTACATTACTGTATTTTGAAATCTTGTTTTTCTTCCTATTAAAATATGAACTCTATTTTTGTACGCTGCCTAGCCTCCAAATCATCGCTAGGCAGTGTACAAAAATAGCAATTTGGCCTGTGATTTACCATATCGCAAACCTTGCAAGCTGCTCCATGAATCTCTCTGTGTTGAAGTGGCAGGGGGGGCACACATCATGTGTTAAATCAGGAGCCAGTACTCTTAGGCTGTCTTGCAAAGTAAAACACACAAGAAATCATTTAACAAAATCAGTCACTTTTGGCTAAATAAAGTCTGTTAAGTGGCTTGGCTAACCTTGCTTTCCTAAATTACTACTCAATCAGGTTGCTTCTCGTTCTTTCCTCTGAAAAGCACATATTCAAATCAGTGTGCATGGAAGCAAGTATGTGGGCACATGCATTATTGACTAATTGCCCTTTTGAATGTGCATCTCACTGAACACAAAAACAATGTTAAGCAGGCAGGACTTGGGGACAGGTGTCCTCCCCCCCCCCCGGTAAAACACCGCAGCTGGCTTCCCACATTTTGAAATAATACACATGTACCACCAAATTGCATTTTATTATTTGCAGTTGTTTATTTGGGGAGAAGAGGTTGTTTTATCATTGCATTACACACAAAAAGACAACCATCAAATTTATGTAAGTCACCTAGAGAAGTTTCATAGGCAACAAATAAATCTGTTGAAATAAAACAGCCCCCCCCCCACAAAACCATTAAATAAAGTATCTCAAAATTATCTAACTGCATCAATTTCCTGAAGCTCATCCAAGAATTGGCACAGCCAGCCACCAATTATTATATTATTCTCTTGATCCAAAATAAGCACAATATGCAGCCTTTCCCTGGTTCAAAAGGTCTTCTGAAAACAAACAAATTAACTGATTAAATACTGCAGCTCTACAGTTACAAGCCTTCTCCCCTCCTTGGGGAGAACAGCTAAGAACACAGGAAGATGGTCTTGACAGAGAGTTGCCCCTCTGACCACAAGCTTGCAACAGGTGCTTGAGAGAGAATAACCCCCACCAAGTGAAATAAACAGAAATCGTTTCTCATTTCTCAGAAAGGCACAGTGACAGACTAGAGAATGTCCCTAAACTGAGAAAAAGCACAAAGTGAATAGAGTCAGTCGGACTCGCTGGCTTCTCCCTGCTGATCCTTGGATTCTGCAACGCTGCTCTCATCAATGTTCTCCAGGGAGGAGGCATGCTGAAGAGCCAACTCAGACAGCAACATGGTGGGGAGCTGGTTCTGCTCGGGGTGCAGCCAAGGCTTCAAATGCATGTTGTTCTCCTGCTTCCAGGAGGGGTATCTCAAGCAGGCTTTATACAGCCTCCTCATCAACTGATCCCGCAAGCCGGGGCAGGGAGAGAGAGGAGAGAGAAGGTCAAAACATGCCCACATTGGACTTCTCTGTGTGATGAGCGCAATGGCAAGAAAATCCCACATAAACCTGGAACTGTACCACCCACCAAAGTGCTCTGGACAGGAAGGTTCATGAACCATGTTGGACAACTAAAAGGTACCATGTGAGATCACCTGCCTCAAATCCCTACTCAGGACTTGAAGAGGCATCCACCCACAACAGAACACAGGAATTAGAGCAATGCTCCTCCAAACTTGGGTCTCTAGCTGCTGTTGGGGCTGGTAATTTTACCATCCTCCCTGACCACTGGTCATGCTAGCTAGGGATGATGGGAACTGTAGTCCAAAACCAGCCGGAGACCCAAGTTTGGTAAACCCTTCCCCTAAAAATAAAGCAAGGTTCCAGTCCTTCCTGGTTCTGAACTAATGGCAGATTTAAATAAAGATATAGAAAGCCATCTTCTACATAATCACAATACTGGTCCATCTAAGCTCAGTATTGTAGACGATGACCGGAAGTGACTCTCCAGCGCTTTGGGCAGGCACCTTTCTACCTGGAGACACCTGGAACTGAACTTCTGAACTTTGACATGCAAATCATGTGCTCTTCTACAAATTGATGATCTGAATGCCATTCCAGTTTGCAATGTGTGCAACCCCTGGGCTTCTGGGGTAGTTTTGCCTCTAGTCTACTGAGCTGCCAGTCAGGTACCTGGGCAAAACTGGAGAGGCAGGCTACCCTATAGCCAGGAACATGGGCTCAGCTGCTGTCCAGGTGTGCTAAACAGTATTTATGTAATTAATTTCTATGCCGCCCTATACCCAAAGGTGTGTGTAAACTGGTGATGGGCAATAAAAATAAAATAAAAAATCTAGTATTCTGAGACACTCAATTTCCATCTGTTCCCACCCTCCCTCCTTCTGCCCAAAAAAGAAAAGAAAGAAAGATTGCAGCCTTTTGAGTCTGCAAGAACTCACAGACAAGAATTTGAAGGGTATGGGAAATGTCCCAGAAACAAGTGCTTTTCCAGCAGTGTTCTACACAGCCCTTTGCTTCTTTTTCATGTCGAAGTGCTTCGTGTGCCTTATCTGGTTGACATCCTTACAATAGGAGCAGCTTACATAGTGCTTTGCAGAAGTTGTTGGGTTCCAAGCCCTATCATCTCCACCCAACGTGGCCAATGGTCAGGGATAATGGGAGCTGTAGTCCAGAACATCTGGAGGCCACCATGTTCGCTAAGCCTGCCTAACATAGCCTTATAAAGCAGGGATGGTAAACCCCAGGCCTGGGGGCCCAAGCACAGTCCCTTCCCTCCAAGCCCTTGGGACTCACCTCAGACCCTTCACCAGCCCTGATCTGCACCCTCTTTGGATGTTTTTGCGGGGCTACTTCTACTACGGTACTAATTTATTATCTGTACCCCGTCCATCTGAATGAGTTGCCCCAGCCACTCTAGGCGGCTTCCAACATAGAAGTTCATAAAACATTACACATTAAAAAGCTTCCCTATACAGGGCTGACTTCAGATGTCTTCTAAACGTGTCTAGTTGCTCATCTCCTTGACATCTGATGGGAGGGCGTTCCAGAGTGGGCACCACTACCGAGAAGGTCCTCTGCCTGTGTTTTTGAACTTTGGTAATGCCTCTAGCCTGCTATACAAAGCTAAAATCTACTGCTCCACCCGCTTTGGCCTCTGAACCTGCCCACCACGGGCACCTGGTCCCCAGGCTGAAAAAAGGTCCTCCACTTATATAAAAGTGGGTCCAAATTACTATTACCAGGGCCGTCTTAAGCGCCCCTCGCGCCATGGTGCGCCGGATCTGTCCGGCGCCCTCCCGCCCCTTTTCCCAGCGCGGTGGGCGGAGCGAGCAGCTGCGCGGCGGACCGGCCGGCAAGCGGGCGGGTGCAGCTCACGGTGCCCTCCTGGCAGGCCGGCGCCATGGTGCCCTGTGCCACCCAGCCTATACGTAGGGCCGGCCCTGACTATTCCTATATGGCAGTTGAAGGGCTATGGCAGAAAAGCAGGGGCTTGCTTAAGGCTATCTAGTGGGTTCATCAGGGTAGAGGAAACATTCAGACTGAGGACTTTCTGATTCACAGCTCAGTCTCTTAGCCCACTGTGCTCCATAACCAACAATGCAGGGGGAACCCTCTCTCTGGGCAGAGAAAGAGGGCTTTCTGCAAATCCATCCCACATAATATTACACTGGCTGAACTGATGCTCGTCACAAGAGGAACCAGATCACTGGAGCCCCAGGATAGCTCAGTTGGTAGAGCATGAGACCCTTAATTTCAGGGTCATGGGTTCGAGCCCCATGGTTGGGCCAAAGATTCCTGCATTGCAGGGGGTTGGACTAAATGACCCTCGTGGTCCCTTCCAACTCTTAAACTATTATTCTGCCTCACTCACCTTTGGTGCCAGGAATTGAGCAGCTTTGTTCACAATCCACTTGGGCAGAAATCCTAGTTTGGAAAGGGGGGGAGGCAGGAAAGATGAGAAAAAAAATTAACCTCGGTCACATACACAGCATACATTTAAAGCACATGCCCCCCCCCAAAAGAATAATGGGAACTGTAGTTTTCTCCTCAGAGAGGTTACAATTCCCTTAACAATGGTTCCCAGGATTATTTGATAGATGAGCAGGTGCATGATTGCTACTGACAATGGGCTGCGGCAAACAAATTTCCCATAATGCAGATGTTGGAAGCTGATTTGCAGTAGATGAAAAATCATCTAGCCTGTCTAGTGTTTGCAATTCATTTTTAAACGGTTAACAGGTAACTCACATTTTATGTGAGGGTTCGGTTCTGGGGGTCCATGTGTATGTGCAAAAAAATACTAAACCCAGGAACCCTAGAAGCGCCAATTTGGAGGGCTGTTTACCTGGCTCTGGGAAGCAGTAGCTAGTGCTCCGGCAGGGTCCTAGAGTCCTCCCTCCTGCTTCTGAAAGCCTAGTAAGCACTTGCAGAGCTTTGGGGAGGAGAAAGGATGGCTCTAGGACCATGCCAGGGCGCTCATGCCTCTTTCCCAAATCCGTCCATCCGTCCTGACCCAGCTTTGGAAAGGCGTCACAAGGGCTCTAGGATGCAGCCAGAGCCCCCGCGCCACCTTCTGAAAGCTGGGTAATCCTGCAATTACAGCATTGCGTGGTGGTGGTGGGATAAATGGAGAGCAGGTTTCCTCAGCTCTCCATTTGTTTATTTACTCGCGCACCCACACAAAGCTGAATTAAAGTAAGTAAAATCAGTGTAGGATAGAATCATGGAATCACAAACCTGGAAGATGCGAGTTAACTGTACCTCCTACACAGAGCCTTTATTCTTTTTTAATCTACTTGTTTTTTTCTCACTTAACACTTTGGCCACCACTGAGAAATCTGGTTAGTCACTGTGACTAGAGCATATTCCTTTTCTTCTTCTTCTTCTTTTTCTTCAAATTCAGCTTTAAATAGTTTTATGCCTTGTGAAGCATATATGCTTTTCATGAAGCAGGTTTGATCACAAAGCAAGATACAGTACTTCCTTTGATCCTAAAACAGCATTTCTATCATAGTAAAGGCAAAAGGTAAAATAGTACTCAAATTAATCAACAACTTTCCCACAAGGATCTTATTACCTGATGACTGCAGCACAACTTACTATGGCAAAGATATTAGAAGATTCAAAATGTATATTTTGTTCTATTTTTTGAAATATTTTTATTTGATTGTACAAGTATATTATAACAATATTACCATTCACATACACATTTAGATTCCTCCTAACCTCTAGACCTCCCACCTCCCCTCCATGGGTCCTTTTATTAAACCTTTTCTACTGCATCTTTTCCAATAATTTATATTTTATATAACATCATTGTGTTCATAGTACTAGCTACATTACAAGTGTTATTGCAATCTTGCTAATGTTCCCATCTGCTTACAGTGGTCTCTTTATTGAAGTTTTGGTCTTCTTGGTTCCTGAGCTTTCCAGAACTAAGCCTCCGGAACTATGCAGCTTAGTTTGGTCAGAGTCAAGTATTCCCTTACAGAGTTAACATGAAATATATTACTTCTGACGAATGAGCCACCGTAGCTGCTAGAGGGCCTTGATCATTTGTGTCCTAGCCTTTTTAGACTCTTCTACCCATGTACTACCTGAAATCAAAGGGTTACCAGATGTGGAATATATTGGCATTATTTTCAGCTCTCCTACTCCACTAATGCTGACAGGTCTGGTTCCAGGTTTGAGGAAGCCCTCAGCAAATTGTCCTGTGGTACGCCACAGTGAAACGTTCTGGTGGGCTCACAGCAGTGAGCTTAATCTGGTGGTGGTGGTGGTGGGTGACCATTATAATTTCCACAAAGCTTTGACATGGCTCTACATTGGAGGGAATTGAAATGGCTTCCCTCACAGTTGCTACCACCAGGTAAGCCCCTAGCGGAGGTCCAGTTAGGACTGGTTGGCCCCTATATGGATTTTGGAAATTGCAAGAAAAATAAGTCATGTCAAACTAATCTGATCTCATTTTTTGACAGAATTACAAGCCTGGTAGATGAAGGGAATGCTGTGGATATAGCTTATCTTGATTTCAGCAAGGCCTTTGACAAGGTGCCCCATGATATTCTTGTAAAGAAGCTGGTAAAATGCGGGCTAGACAATGCTACCATTCAGTGGATTTGTAACTGGCTGACTGACCGAACCCAAAGGGTGCTCATCAATGGCTCCTCTTCATCCTGGAGAGTAGTGACTGGTGGGGTGCCACATGGTTCTGTCTTGGGCCCAGTCTTATTCAACATCTTTATCAATGACTTGGATGATGGGCTTGAGGGCATCCTGAGCAAGTTTGCAGATGACGCCAAATTGGGAGGGGTGGCTAATACCCCAGAGGACAGAATCACACTTCAGAATGACTCTAACAGATTAGACAACTGGGCCAAAGCAAACAAGATGAATTTTAACAAGGAGAAATGTAAAGTACTACACTTGGGCAAAAAAAAAATATGAAAGGCACAAATACAGGATGGGAGACACCTGGCTTGAGAGCAGTACATGTGAAAAGGATCTAGGAGTCCTGGTAGACCACAAACTTGACATGAGTCAACAGTGTGATGCAGCAGCTAAAAAAGCCAATGCAATTATGGGCTGCATCAATAGGAGTATAGCGTCTAGATCAAGAGAAGTAATAGTACCACTGTATTCTGCTCTGGTCAGACCTCCCCTGGAGTACTGTGTCCAGTTCTGGGCACCACAGTTCAAGGATAGTGAACTGTGACAATAAAAATGACAATAAAAGGATGACATATAGAGGAGGGTGAAAGGTTGTTTCCTGCTGCTCCAGAGAAGCGGACACGGAGCAATGGATTCAAACTACAAGAAAGAAGATTCCACTTAAACATTAGGAAGAACTTCCTGACAGTAAGAGCTGTTCGACAGTGGAATTTGCTGCCAAGAAGTGTGGTGGAGTCTCCTTCTTTGGAGGTCTTTAAGCAGAGGCTTGACAGCCATATTTCAAGAATGCTTTGATGGTGTTTCCTGCTTGGCAGGGGTTGGACTGAATGGCCCTTGTGGTCTCTTCCAACTCTATGATTCTATGATTCTAAGACGATAGTTTTCAGATGCACAGAAGGAAGATCCAGATACATGGATGTCAGGCAGAAGAAAGGTTTCTCTGTTCACTAAATAGACCGAGCACAAGTTTAAGGTTGAGAAAAGTACCCGGAGAACAATTCAGAACAGGAATGGTGCCTAAGAAGAATATGGATGTTCCCAGTTTAGGTATTTCAAAAAAATAAAAATAAATGATTGCATCTACTAGAGCAACATCTTGCCTCCAAGTAGGTCTTAGGACCATATGACCTAAATGACTCCAATGAACTCTTTCACCAGCCCAGGTGAAGATTTCTGTAGTAATGTACGAAAATAACAGGTCCAGGATATACTGCACATCTTTAGTTGACTGCTGAGGTAATATGAGGTATTAGTGGTCCCCCCCCAATGCCAGGCCAGAAGCACAACTCATGTCAACAAGAAGCTGTGCCTCCTCTGTTGTGGGCCCCAACTCTGTGAAACTCCCTCCCAACACTGCCTCTGCTGAGTTTCAGGTGCCTGATCAAGATGGATTTTTAATTTTATTTCTGGAGGCTTTGGAATCGCAAATGCTTCCCTAATGTTTTAAAATGTTTTGATGCTGTAAGGGGGCGGAGTTACAGAGAGCAGCCCCCCCATCATAAAGTCCAGCTCCTCAACTAGTCAGAGCTCCAGCAGGGGGTCCAGTGAAGGGCAGGAGGAGGTGAGTGGGTTGGTACAGGGCTCCGACAGCATCCAAGAGCCGCGACTGCAGCCTAGAGCTCCTATACAGGAAATGGCCAGCGGAGGAGCATCGGACAGGCACCCTTCTCCCCCAATGCCTGATTTGAGGTGTGCCAGCTCCCGTAGGAGTGAGGGGGTCCCCAAACTACTTTGCTGTGCGCGTAGTCGGAAAGCGCCATTGCGAGATTCTGATAAAGACTGAACAGTCATGTTTCTCTTATCTCTTGCACTGTGAATAAGTATGCACCAATAAAAGTCTTAAAGACACGTCGGTGTGGAGTGTCGTCACTTGAGGGTAGCCACCAGCATCCCTGACAGATGCTCTTTGTTAAAATCCCCAAGATTTTAAATTCATGACGTTCTACATTATGCCTCAAATACTGCATATTATATATTTTTATTATTGTAAGCCACTTTGAGATCTAGATGGTGAAAAGCAGTTGTTCATAATAAATAATAATAATAATAATAATAATAATAATAATAATAATAATAATAATAACGCTGTGCTAAATAGTCTATAGAATGCTGACTCACCTTTAGGGTCAAGCTGTACCAGGTAAGTCAACATGCAACTGTCGTGTCTAGTTGGTTGCACCAGGTATCCAGCCAAATGCGAGGCAGCCCGCACCGTGCCCTGGCGTGGAGGGTAATTCTGCATAGTAAAAAGCCAGGCAATCAGCTGATGGATCAATTTCTGGTACAGAGGCCTCCCCTTCCCCTCCTCCCTGAGACTGAGTTCCCATCAGGTAACTAAGGGGTACTCAACAATCAGTTTAGTGTGCTAGCCAAAGCCCATGAAAACTGCATTGTAACACACCAAAATACAGAAGTAGCAATAAAAAACAACAACACATCAATAATAGAAGGCAGGCTTCAAAGGACTGGACCCTTATTCCCAAGAGGCTGCCAACTTTACCACCAACAGCTCAGTCGTGTGAAGTGTCTCTCAGCTCTGTCATCCAGAGAACTAAGCATTGTAATAAAGCAGGTGCTCCATCTCACCAAGGTGAGCCTGCCTGAAACCCCAAAGAGCTGCTGGTAGTGAGTGAGCTAAATGGAGCTAAAGGTCTGACTTAGGGCTCAGCCACACTTCCATTTAACCCACTGCTTTCCATTTAACCCACTGCTTTCCCCTGGGGAAAACTCGTGGTTTAGCACTGAATCAGAACAAATGGCAACTGGGTTTTCCGCAAGATTGATGTATGCACCAATTCCCCGGTTTTCCCGGGGAACGCGGCAGAGCAAACAAAAAACCACTCAGACCTGTGCCTAAAAAGCACAGGACAAGTGGAATAAAAAAATCACTTTCTAGGCAAGGGACAAGTGCAGAAGTGTGAACAAGCCCTTAGTATGTGACAGTATATTCAGCCGTTGTGGGTCTCATTGCGTACTTGCGTGCCGAGGTACCAAGACATCCCCCAAAAAACTCTCACTCCACACAATATTTAAGTTTGAGGTTTTTGGCATTAATTTTGGCCACAACTTTATTTAAATACAACTGATGTGAGTGGTTGCTTAGGAATTGGTTCCCGCCATCTGTCACCCACCTGGGACAGATCTGACTCCTGCTAGCCTGGTAGGGGAGCCAGTAGGTGAAGACCCTCTGGGAGGGGCCCAAGCCCTTGACCTCATCCCTCAGATGCTCCCCGAGGCTCATGCACGATCCTGGCCCCTAGCAGGGATAAACGGACAAACATGTGGAGCCCCAGGATTCCTTTAACAGAATACCCATAAAGGCAGCAGCAACCATGAGGGGCAGGCCCAACCAAAATCCGTACCCCTCCATCATTCAATTTGAACCAATGCCTAACCGCAACCTTACAAGTTGTGACTTATTGCTACGCAGTAGGCAAAACCACCTGGCAGCAGCCAATCAGCCAAGTGGACAAATTCCTACCAGGCCCCTGATCCAAAACAGGTGACCCCATGACAGGCGCAGCAAGGTCAATGCAAAGAACATCTAAAATTAGAGGAGGGCGGGCGGGAGATTCGTTGCGAGCAGTAGAAGTGGGTTAAAGCTGCTTGCTAAGCATATATGGGGCTAAGGCTGTCAATTAATTATTTGCTACATGCAAAATTCCCCAGCAACAGCACACCCACCAATCACACATGTGGCCATCCAAACTGACCCGCCCAACCAACCCTGGGATGTCTTGTTAACCCTTCCGCAACCCATTTCTCCTTTAAGGGGAGAACCTGCTTTACCAAGCGGGTGGATGAAGCTCCATTTCCCTAATGAAATGCTATAGAGGGTCTCTGAGAGGAGACCTAAGCACACACACCCCAATCCATTACCCACCTGAATCTCGTAATTTTTCCCTTGCTCACTTACCGGATGTTTAACAGAGAAGTTGAGGATAATATAAGCCTTATCCAGGACTCTCCATGACCTCAGAGTCACCACATCTCTGTTCCTTAACGGCTTTGGGCACTTCCCTAATCCAAGGGAGAAGGTGGGGAGAGAAAGGCAGTTCAACATTGCACCTACACCATGCAGATCACATTCAGTTGCTAATGATTTCATCTAAATTTGTATTCATTCATATTCATTCTATATCATTCATAAATCTATTTCATAAGATTTCCATTTTAAATTTCTATTAAGCTTTGAATAGCAGTAAGGCGAGTGAGTTGTTGCCATTGCAATTACAAGTCCCAGGCACCTTAGCTTTTTAATTAGAATGGCCGGGGGGGGGGCGGCACCTGTGTCGCATAAACGAAAGTGAGAGCTCAACTTGCTTTGGCAAAGCAACACAGGGAATGTGTCAAAGGTCCAAGCAGGTTGTCTCAAGTAAAGAGAGGCCTTGCACACAGATCCTATATCCCCCATCCAAGCACAGAAGAGAAGAAAAATTGCACCACCTGTGCATGAAAGGAAGGTATCAGCAGCAGGCAACGTTTGCAGAAATAGAAAAGCGGGTGGCAGGAGGAAGAGGGAAGAGGAGGAGGACAAGCAAGCCGAATGCCTTTTGAGGACTGAGCATACTGTACTGACTGTTGAGTGTCTGTTGGAGGGGGAGGGAAAATGCAACAGGGTATCCTGAAATCAGGCATGGCTGGCTGGAAACCTGAACAGGAATTCTTCATGCTACAACTATGTGTTGCAGGTTCACATAGTTGAGAGATGCAAGGCAAACACACCCCTATATGTTGTGGACTATACTGCTCTATGAGCCTGATCCTTCCTTTCCACCAAGTTGTGGTTTTTTTTAGCAGTGTCCACTGCTAATCCCCAAGGCTATTTGACCTCCAGAAAGAAGTGAGCCAGGTAGCTAAAAAGCAGGCACCATCGTGGGAGAGGCATTCTCTCTCTTACACAAAACAGAATACCCGTTTCAAGCGTTGACCAACTCTCAAGTCAGGGACCTGCCTTGCACTACCAGAATGTTTCTGATCAATCCATCTAACACAGCTCTCTTCCACCACCTTGAGTCCACAGACATTGTTGTCTCATCAACCATGGCTATCAAGTTAGGCTGCCTGGCAATGATGAGGGTGGTAATAATAATGAGCTAAAAGACTAAATCATGGATGGAGAACCTCAAGAGTCCCCAAAGGCCACACACCCACTCTGACTCAGCACTCTGGATTTGCATCCTTCTTTGACTTCTTTTCCGTACCTGATTATTGCTTACCTGGATGGGATGAGGATAGAAAGGGAAGTGTGTGTGTGTGAAGAAACTAGCTTAACTTGTGAATTTTGTCTTTGGATTTATTTTGACTCTGCCCCAGCCACCCCATCATTCAGCCCTGGGCAGGCTCTCCAGGAGGGGAATGTGTCCCTTGGGTTGGAAAACGGTTTCGCAGCCCTGGACAAAGCTGCATAGTCCTCTCTCATTACACTCTCATTACAACAACCTGGAGTAGCTCAGCAGATATAGTTTTGCTGCTGGCTAAGGACCAAACGGGATGTGGTTACTATCATGTAGCGTAGTGTTCCACAGATGTTCTTTTTTTAGAGAGAACACCACCAAATCAACAGCAGGTGGAAGGTAGCTGGATCATGATCACATAACATAGTTGAGGTGGATCTTTAAGCAGCGGAGGCTGGTCCATGAGGGTGAATGAGGTACTGCCCCAGAGAAGGAAGAACACCAAGGCACCCCACAGCCCAGACTACTAATCCTCCCAGTGTCTTGAAATTACATCACACATTGCTTACATACCTGCAAGATTACCTTTGCAAACCTCATAACTAGAGAACCCTCTAGTTAATCCATTGCAGCGGAAGCAACAAAGAGAGGCTTGTGGCACCTTAATTACAGTGATAATTCACAAAGTAGGGTTGATTCGATGCCAGGATGTTTTTATAAACACTACTTTCGCAACGGTCAATGCCATTATTTTACATACACCTAAGCGTCAGCGTTATCATCCTGTTTCCATTTCCCTCTGAACTCCTCTGCTAATATTTCTCAGGTTAACGTTCCACAATTCCTCATCCGCATCACAAGTCCATGCCATCAGAAATGTGCCACAAGACTTTGGCTACTGAAGAGGTAGGAACAGGGATGGGGGACTTGTGCCCGGGGATTCCCAACTCCCATCAGCCTCAAACAGTATGGCCAGTGATGGAGGAGGGTGGGTGTTTGTGGTCCTTGGAGCTAGGAACTTTAAAGCTTAGGAACCCATCAGCATTTTTTCTGACTTTGGTACCAAATCTCATTGTGTTTGCCAGGTGACCCACAACTCATCAGGCCCAGATGCCAACAGTGGCCCTTTAGGTCCCTTTATCAGGCTCCCAGGATTCTCCCCAAGACACACTCCTCACCCTTGTCACTTCAACACCCCCTTTAAGTGTGTTTACATGGCTGGAATGCAATGCCTCTTCCTTGGCTGGATGGAGAACAGAGAGGGAAGTGCAAATGTGATTTGCTCTTACACTCCATTTTGCCCCTGGCCTTGACCCTCATTGGGCACGTGACCTCTGGAAGATTGCCCAGATGGCAATGTGGGCCACACCTGCACTAGTTCATGTGGTTTGGTGGTGGTATTGGGGTGCCCATCCTTACTTACATGCATAGTAGCTAACATCAGCATTCTCTGTGAGACGGGCGATCTCATGCGTCTCAACAAGGTTTATGTCCCACATGCCGCGGTACTCAGTGTCATGGAGGACATCATATGCTGTCTCTGCCTTGACCCCTGCCATGTGACTGATGCCCTGCGGGTGGAAGGAAGAACACTGTCAAAACACCAGAGTAGTGAAGAACCTCAGACCATGGTGTAAAATGGAACAAGCCTGCTGAGTGTCTGCTTTGGGTGCGAAAGGTCACAGGTTCAATCCCTGGCCTCTCCACGTAAGGCTGGGAATGCCTCCCATCTGAAGCCCTGGAGAGATGCTGCCATTCAGTGTAGACCATACTGAGCTTGATAGACCAACCTGGTCAGTGTTTGAATGGAATATCAACCGGGAGCTTTGCATACACCACCTTGAACCCTGTCAAGGAAGAAGGGGAATCATGTTTATATAAATAAAACCTGATGTGGTGTTTACATGACCACTGGACCAAGGAACGAAGCTTGGTTTCAGGAGGTAGAAGCTTCTCAACCTCACCTAGTCAATGAAGTCCACTCTACTGCTTGAATAGTTTGTCCAGCAATATCAGTTTCTGGGAATCAAAACTGAATACCAGCTGCTGGAAACTGCAGGTAGGGAGACTTGTTGTTGTGCTAATGGCTTGCTTTTGGGCATCGCATTGAGGCATCTGGTTGGCCATTGTGGGACCAAGATGGTGTGCTACATGTACCTTTGGCCTGATCCAGGGGGTTCTTCAAGAATATGCAAATATTATGCAAATTGATGTCCACTTTAGTAAATGCACTTCCTCTTTGGAGGTGATGCCTGATTGGCCGTTGACTTTTGACCTTCTAGTGGTGAGGGAAGAGCATCCAAAATAATCAACAGTTTGCTGCCTTTTCATGACAAAGCCAGATCAGTGACCAGAAGCAACCACCTCATTCTCCCTGTGCTGATATTCAGAGGCATACTGCCTTTGGCACTGAACGCTGAACCGAAGAAGAGCCCTACAGCTAAATCAACTAGCCTAGCATCCTGTTCTCATAGTGGCCAACCAGATGTCCATGGTTGGAAGCCACCAAGCAGGACCTGAGCACAACAGCGCTCTTTCTACCAAGCATGCTGCCTCCAACGGTGGAGCAAAGAGAGGGTTTCGTAAAACCTTTGGTCCACCTAGTTCAGTATTGTCTACATTGAGTGGCAGCAGGCTCTCCAGGATTTCAGACCAGGAGTCTCTTCCCAACCCTACCTGAAGATGCCAGGGATAGAACCTGGGACCTTCTGCATGCAAAGCAGATGCACTGCTGCTGAGCTATAGCCCTTTCCTGCAAATTGACTAGCAAATTTACAACCGAACTGAACATGGGGAGAAATTGCTACATTCTCCATCAATTATTTGAAAAGCTCTTTGGTCTGACATCCCATGTAAAGGAGGTTTCCTGTTGTTGTCACGCAGTTAAAAATGAGAAAGAGACAAACAATGACATCATGCAAGTGGGCAGCCTTTCTTTCTTTTTTCTTTTGGGCTCCACAGTCATCCTGACATTTCCTGTTTTCTGAGTTACACTTGCTCATTCTACTTAGCATACCTTCCCCAGTGCACACCACACAATGTTCACCACAGGCATGGAAATTGTCCTATGATCACTGTAGCTGCCTGCCTGAACACAACAGGCCCTGAAGGAATGCACTTTCAACTGTGAGGCAGTATGGTGTAGTGCTTAGAGCGTCAGACTAGGACATGAGAAACCAGGGTTCAAATCCTCACTCAGCTATGAAGCTCACTGGGTGATCATCGCCCATCCATTGTCCCTCAGCCTAATCTACCTCACAGGGTTGTTGTGAGGATGAAACGAGGAGCAGAAGAACCATATATACCACCTTGAGATCCTCAGAAGATAAAAGGTGGAATATAAACACGATAAATAAATACATTTGCAAAATGCACAAGCTCAATAGAACCTGAATCTGACACTAGTTCTCAAAAAAGCTCAGGGCATTTGCTGTGAGTGGGATGAAGTTCAGCCGATATTCTATAATACACTCTCTTTTCTGGTCTTCTAAAAATCAAGAGGAGGACTTCTATCGAAGTGTTCTCTAACTGTGAAAGGAGCCAGGTGTCTACACCTCTCAGTCAAACTCTTCACAGGGCTGTTTGTGAGGCTGAAAGAAGAAGGGGGAGCAGCCATCCTTTAAAAAGCAGGGATGGGAAACTGTGGCCCTCCAGCTCCAGATATTGTTGGACCAGAACTTCCACCAACCCAGGCCTTGCTGGGTGGGAGTTAAGAGTCCAACAACACCTGGAGGGTTACAAACTCCCCACCTCTACTTTAAAAGGGCAGCAGGGTTAAAATGCAACAACCAAAAGTTCCATATCACAATTCCAGTGGGCCGATTGTTGCAAGGGAGCACACACTCAGCCAGGGGCGCCAGCTCCAGGGGGCCAAGCCCTTTTGGGACCCCCACTATGTTTTGGGGGTTTGGGCTGGTGAGGGCTAGTGTCCCAAAAGTGCAAAGGCTCCTTCTCCTCCTCTGAGTGCATAGTCGCCCTCGTAAGCTGGCACCTCTGCACTCAGCTAAACTCATTTTACAGCTGCTTCATGAGTCCAGGGCTGATCCCCCATGCAAATTAAGTCATAGATACAAGACATTAAGTGATCTTCAGTAGACACCCTTGGGACAATCTCTCCAAAAAACATGAAAACAGCCTGCAGGATCAGGCCAATAGGCCAGCATCCTGTTCTCACAGTGTCCCAATGGGAAGCACACAGGCAGGCCATGCATGAAACACTGGCTTGCACCCTACCCTCCAGGGCAACAGAAAGCAAACCAGCTTCATCTTCTATATAACAGCCCTTCAAACATTTGATAATATTACATCACTTTTCCAGGCTAAGCATACCCAAGTCTTACTTTCTCCTCTATGACTTGGGTCTCCAGGTCACTCTGTTTTGCTCTTCATATTAACATTTCAAATTTTACAATGGAATTACTGCAGATCCAAGAGATTTGGGCTGTACATGGCCTCTCTGGGATCTAAGTCAGGGCCCAATCCAGCCTGGAACTGATCTGGGGGCCTTGCAAAGTCAAGTGGAGATGGGGAAGAAGTACCACACTTCCCTGCTTAGTCAGGGTTGGAAACCACATGTAAGCATCTGGCCAGGGAGGGAAGGCAAGGCATGCAAGGCTACTTGTGTGTGTCCTTCTCCCCCTCCTCCCTGCCACCAAACCTCTTGCAACAACCCCAGATCACTCCAGGTGGACCTGATTCAGTTTGGTTTCCTGCTGAATTCAGTGCACAGCCCTACATGGAAGGCAAAAGCTGAATTAAGCTGCACTTGTGAATATTACTATTCTCCTAGAAGAGCAAACAGCAGCACATCAGCTACTGGGCTGCATTGTCCCAATCATCACCATAGTATCTTTGACGCTTGGCCAAGACTTCATGAAACATTGGTATCATGATTGTTTAGTCTCTGCCAGTTATTATGTCTGTAAGAGAAGGCAGCTTTCACAGGCTTTCACAGCTTTCCCAGGCTATGCTAAAGTTCATTGCATCCTGCAATTTAGTTATCACCTACACAGGCAGCAGTTGGCTTATACATCCTAACTGAAAAATAGTTCCAATCAAGCTTAGCCCCTACTAAGTTTTCTGCCATATTAAACAGCATTCCAGGCCCCTCATCTCCATCAATCCCAGATACCAGCCTTCATTTCACTCTTTGATTAACACCTTTTGGATACACTCTCTCTGCCTGTGAACAAAGCTGCATACAGGAAGGGTACATGATTTATTTCTTACAAAGGGAGTTGTGTTTCCCTGTTTGTCCCTCCTGAATGCCTGCAAAAAGGTACTGTTTTGTCGAGCCTTTTTCAGATGTCAACAATGTTGGTTGCTGCTAACTGTGCTGCTGAAGTTCTTTCCTGCTGGTGTTGGGGGTTGCCTTGTGTATTTTTATGGGGTTTGTTACCTGGGCTCTTAAATATGTTGTGCATTGCCCAGAGTCTTTTTTAAAAAAAAATCTTTAACAAGAGAGTACCCAGCTTTAAAAATAATAATACGTTTGTGGTTCTCCTCCCTGCCCCCTCTTTATCACAACAAAATTCCTGTGATGCAACAGGCAACAGGTGAGCTTCATGGCCAAGTGGAGACTTGAACCAGTCCAACACTAACCCAAGACGCAATACCCCTGACCTTCCAGATGTCACTGGGCTCCAACTTTCATCACCCCAGCTAACCAATGATCCAGGATGATGGAGTCCAGAACATCTGGAAGGTCACAAAGTTTTCCATCCTTGTTGTTACCATGTATGCACACTACAAGCTAGGTGACCTCAGGCCCTGGCTGCACACTCTTCTCCCCCTCATTGGCCACACTTCACATCCTGGGTGTTTCTGCATGAATGGGGTGTGCCTTGGAATTCAGATGATGGTGTCTCTTGGTTGTGTGAATGGAGAACAAAGAAACCAACGTGAGTGTGTGTCTAGAAACTATTCTACAGCACCACTGCTCTACCCACTTTTGCCTCTGCCTCCACCTGGCACTGGCACGTGGCCCTCAAAAGGTTTCCTGGGTTGAAAAAGATTCCCCACTCTTGACCAGCTCTCAAATGGCGGCACATCCTCAGAGTCAACTCCTGAACCCAAATAACTCCCAGGAATGTTGTAAAAAGCCTGTGGCATTCAACAGACAGCTGCAAAAGCTTGTGTACATTTAAGCATTCTATGACTCTAATCAAGACTCAATCACTTTTCAGCCCTGCTGAATTAAGGACATGTTTTCATTACTTTTTAAAGTAATGATTTATAGCCTGTTCCTCCCTCCCATTCCCAGCATGCAACTAGAGATGGTGCAGAAAAAGCAACATGGAAAGTGCATACATATAGAACTACTGCCAATAAAAAATAAAATAAAGAAAGCTTAATAAATATCTAGCAGGTTGGACTAGATGACCCTCATGGTCCCTTCCAACTCAACAAGCCTGTGATTCTGTGAAATGTGTCCACACCATTGCTGCACGGAGAAATCACCAAAGAGAAAGGAAGTTTCCCTTGTTGCAACCAGGAAAAACCTAAGAGTGCTTAATCTTGACTGGATCAAGCCCTTCCCCATCCCCTGCTTTATTTGCTCCAAACCCAGCCAATTTGTCCACTTAACTCAATGTTGTCCACACTGATGGGCAGTGAGTTGCCAGAGTTTCTAGAGATGCCAAGGATTGAACCTAAAACCAGTGCTTTTTTCTGGGGGTATGCACGGGTATGCATACCCCTAAACCTTTTGTGCACTTCCTAAAACCTTCTGCAAATTCTCTTCTATTGAGCTGTGGCCCTCCCCTACCAAAATTTTGGTTGCTGGTCTACACCCAGATTATAACAGACTTACAGCAGAATTAAAATATATTTTACCAACGAACCTGGGGGCTCAAGTGAGGCTGTGTAAATACCATACATTCAAACCACCCTTCCCCCACCTCCAAAGTAATTCCGGGGACTGTAGTTTGTTAAGGGTGATGGGAACTGCAGCTTTGTGAAGGGTAAACTACAATTCCTGGGATTCTAGAGTTTTTGACGGGTAGAGTGTGGTTTAAATAAATTCTGGGGAGTAGCTTGTGCAAAAGGGCTCAACTAGATACCGTGCAAACTGCTTTTTTTTTGGTGGTGGTGGTGTGGAGCAGCTGTGCAGGGAGAAATTTAACTCTTTCCTCACTTCTGAGGCTTTGAGCATTTCGTATAAAAATCAAGATTACACCTCCGAAACTCTCTCTCTCTTTGCACCGGGCCAGCACCCGCAGGCCAATGCGCACCTCTTTCCCGACGGTCCGCAGCCACGTATTTTAGCATTCACATGTGGCGCAGAGGTAGAAGAGTGCGCGGGGGGGGGGGGGAGAGAAAAGAACTTTACTCCCGGGACCAGGAGCCTCCGTCCGCTCCCTGTCCCGAATCGCCCCTTCCATACCCAACTCCGGGTCCAGCCTCACCTTGATGTGGTACACCGCCAGGTCCGCATGGGGAACCACCTGCTCCCAGATGGACATGCCAGAGCCCTCGTACCAGCTCAGCCAACCCTGCTGGGACTCGCACTCTGCCTTGAAACGCTCGAAGGTAGCATCGTTCGGGAGGGTCACGGGCTCCATCCTGCCTAAATAGAACGGGGGGGAAAGCACAGGTGGCGGCGGTGGCACGGCAGGTGGGGGTCCCCCCATCCCCAGCCAAGCCAAGGTCTCTCCCCGCTCCCCGCCCCCCCTCACCTCCCCTCACCTGCTTTCACAATGGTCAAGCGTTACTACTGCGTGCGCGCCGTCTAGGAGTCGTCGCAAGCAAAGTCAGGGCAAGAAAGAGAAGATCCCGCGGAGCCGCGGATATGTGAGCGGCTCTAAATTGCTTTTCGCGGACGCTGATTGGCCGGGGCCGGCTATTGGACGACCGCAGCTATTGGACGAAGGCGGCCGGCTTGCTCGGAGCGCTCGGTCACCAGCTCGCGATTGGCGAAGTTGGGTCGGCTTGTTTAGCCTACAGTACTTGTTTTATTTACAGTATTTAACTTTTAATCGGCACGGTTTTATTGCACTTTTGCAGCCGAGGCCCTTGGGCGTCAAACAAGCTTACTTGTCAAGAGAAGAAGAGGAGGGGTGGGGGAGGGAGAGGGGAAGAAAATATGAATAAGGGGAATGGGCAGCAGCGCAGCAGAAAGAAACCAAACACAAAACTCTTAAAACTGCGGCGCAGATCTTAAAATTGTGGGCGGACTGGGAATCATCGTTTACATTATCATTCAAAAAACAAAACATAAAACCCAGCACCGACCACCCCTCAATAAATTCGTTTCCTTCGTTATCATTATTCTATGCTTATGATAATATTTTATTCTCTTGTTAATTATGCTGTTTTAAATGTGTATTATATATTTGACTTCACTTAGCAAGTTTTTTTGAAATGTTTAAGATTTTTGTTGTTGTTAACTTCGTGTAAAATATGTATTCTGTAGCTGACCTTCTTTGTAATGTTTTATTTTGAAATCTTTAATATTTTAGTTTTCTGTTAATTACGTTGCTTTGACTGTATACTCTATATTTGACTTTCTTCAGAAATGTTTAATTCTAGACTGTTTTATCGATGTTTTAATATGCTATAAACTGCTTTGAGATTTTTCTTAAGAATATAAAGCGGTATAGAAATGAAGTTAATAATAAATAAATAACTATTTGTTGAATTTGTCAGTAGCTTTACTTTGGGCAACCCAAAGTGATTTACAACCCAAAAAACAGGCTACAACAAACCCCTACATAGATGCTTTAAAACCAAGAGGAAAGAGAACTACAGTACATTAAAAGCATGCACGCACATACATGTCTAAAAGGCAACGGCATAGCTGTCAAGTTTTCCCTTTTCTCCCGAGGAAGCCTATTCAGCATAAGGGAAAATCCCTTTAAAAAAGGGATAACTTGGCAGCTATGGGCAACGGTAGTTAAAGGCCAAAGGCCTGGTTATAGTGGGAAGTTTTTGCCTGGGGCCTAAATATATGCAAGGAAGGCATCGGAAGTGTCTCCCTAGAGAGCATTCTGCAAGTAGAGCAGGGGAAAGAAAGGCCTCAGGTGATGATCACATGTCTGGGTTGGGTCATATGGGGAGAGGTAAATTTTTATCATTGTGTATTGGGTTTCTCCCATGTAAATTTTATTATCAAGATAGCTCACCAGGTTCTCTTTAACCAATCAGTTATGGTGGGGGAGGGTCCTTCCATTTTCGTGCAATATACTGTTTTGCCACTGTTAGCAGCTGTATCCAATCAGCTGTATTAGGATTTCTTGGAAGATCATAGCCTGTACTTGTTTGGATCAGTACTTCTGTCCTGAAAGGTGTGTGTGTGTGTGTGTGTGTTTACAACTAATCTGTCTTAATTCTGCTATACCTCCAACAATGCATGTTTCAGCCAAATATATTACTAATTTTGTGCGGAATTAAGTACCATTGGAAACTTGTTTTAAGATAATTCTCCTTCAGGCTCACACTAATAAACTTTTCTCCAGTGTTTCTTAAATGCCCATGTCCATTCTGTTTCAAAGATTGTTGATGCAATATTTGCTAAGTCCTGTTCACGTGAAGGACAGGGAGATTATTTTGTATTTACCAAAATAATATGAAATAGATATTTGTTATTACTTAAGTTTTATAATTTTGCTCAAAAGTCTTTAACGTGGTAACCTGATTATTTAGCTTTGAACTGTTATCCTATATGTCTCAGTTGAAAAAAGAAAAGAATTATAGTGGGTGTACATGATTATTATTGCTGCCTGTTCATATGAAATAATTTGATGCTGGCACAAATCAGGTGCTATAGTTTAAAAAATTGTTCATTTTTTTTTTTAAAAAAACATACAATGTCAAATTTTGTTGTCTACAAAACCATTTCTGAGGGCCCTGGAGAAAATGCTGGAAATACTATTATATTTTAACCCACCCAAGAAAGTTGTAGGGTCTGCCACTTTTTAGTATCTTCATCTTTTTGTGTGCTTATGTTTCTGCAGTTATGATTGACAGTTGTTTGTGAATCTGGGTCCTAAGTACTCTATTGGGCTATTTTTAAATTGAAAGCCGAAATCTTTGTAGAAGGTATTTATCAATTGAGTTGCCAATATTTATTCTGAAACCAACTGATTTAGTAGTATGGATCTTGTAACAGGATGCTTTTCCAAAGGCCATGTATTTTGTATTGATGTTTCTGGTTTTGTAAAAGATAATGCTATTATCATTTGCATACAGTGAAATTTTAAATTCTTGCAAGCCAAAGTTAATTCCATTGGTTCTTAACAAACTTGCTAATGGGACTAAAAAATTGAGAACAAAGCAGAGATAATGTGGACCCTTCACATGTGCCATGCTGGATTCTTAATGGCATTAATAATTAATTGCTAACAAAAATATTTGCTGTTAACAAAAATTAATTGTTAACAAAAAAAGGATGGAAATCCCTCCATCCTTTAAATTACCAACTGAGATTCGTATCTTGAAGAGTTCTTGCTATAAAAGGCTATTCTGACCTTTCAAAAAAAAAAGTGGGTTGAGGTGAGGGGCACCAAAGCCCCCATTCTTCAAAAAATTTACCCACCCACCCCAAATTTAAGCAAAAGTAAACATTTGCATTTTTCAGTTTCCCATGACTTAATCCTGCTACTTTTACTTCTTTAAGCCCCCCTTACCCAGCTACAAAATACAGGTGCTTGTTTGTTTCATGAAAATGGGGTGCAGGAGACAAAAAGATAGAATGCAAGGAACATTTATCCCTAGAACACATAATAAAGTCTTGTGGCACCCTCACAACCAAACTTTTATTATAGTATAACTTCTTAAGTGGGCAAGAGGCCATCAGATGCAACATTATTGTTATCAGAGGGAAGCTCTATTTTGCAAAAGGTTTACGATGGAAACTAAGATCTGACTGTTCCCCATCCTTTATTATTTATGAAGTGAACTAAATAACACTAAGAGGACTTGGAATTTAATCAAATAATCAAATATAGCATGCGGGGGGCACTTTATCTAAATTATATAATTTGGTATATGAATGATTGGTATTAATAATTGCATTATGAATTGGTATTGTTGTAATGAGGCTATTATTGGATTGTAATTGGAAACAAATTAAAAAAATATTAAAAAACACACACGATAAAACGTCAAACATTAAAAAATTCCTTAAACAGGACTGCCTTCAGATGTCTTCTAAAAGTCAGATTGTTGTGTATTTCCTTGACATCTGATGGGAAGGTGTTCCACAGGGCGGGAGCCACTATTGAGAAGGCCCTCTGCCTGGTTCCCTGTAACCTCACTTCTTGCAGTGGGGGAACCACCAGAAGGCTCTTGGTGCTGGACCTCAGTGTCCGGGCTGACCGATGCTATAAAAGTAGCCAGCCCTTTCATTAAAAGAAGTCAATTACTAAAGTTCCCGTTGGAACAAAGAAGTCTTCACCTGCCAGCAGGACAGCAAGGAGGGAGTCAGTCTAGCTTCTCTAGGGAGGGAGTTACAAAGTTGGGGAGCAGCCACCGAGAAGGCCCTCTCCCGTGTCCCTACCAAGTGTGACTGTGAGAGTGGTGGGACTGAAAGAAGGGCCTCTCCTAAAGATCTCAGAACCTGAGCAGGTTCTTGTGATGAAATACGGTCTTTCAGATATGTAGCTTGGACCTAAGATGCTTGAAGAGTAATTCCTACTTGCACATGGTTGTGAAAGCAGAGGAAACCAAAGCTTTAGAAGGGAAGTTGGGGGCAACTCAATGATAGCTAGAATATATGCATACAGCAACTTTTTTTACAACAGCAGGCAGTCATAGCTGATAAAACTCTTCTTTGGACTGTCACCCTGAAAAGGCTTACCTGGAGACCTTATTACTATCATTAAGGCAACAGGCAAAAACATATCTGTTTTCCCAGGCTCGTTAAGAACTGCTAAGGAAAGCATTTGACAGGTTTGATTTTACCATTTATTTAAATAGCCCATTGCTATTTGAGGTTTGCATTTGAATGTACTTGTATTTGTATATTTGTATTTGTATTATTTGTATGGTATATGTATTTGAATTGTACTTTTCGTATACCTAGGGTCACTTGCACCCTTAGCAATGAGCTGTATTGGCATTCCACCCCCCCCCCAAAAAACAATTAAAAGCAGTTAACCACAATAGGCACATTAGAATTTTCTACATTTTACACAAACTAAGTACTCAAAGCAGCCAAAGGAAGGGCGACGAGAGAAGGGTGAAAAAATGCACACACCTTTGTGCAAGGATGACAGGAAGTTTCTCTTGCATTTGATCTCGCTGCAACAGTGGCGTCGTATTGGCACACATATATACATCATTCCCGGATATGGGTTATATTATTTAACTGTTGTTGTTGTTGTTGTTGTTGTTGTTGTTGTTGTTGTTGTTGGTATTTATTATTATTTAATTATTTCCTGGCACCACACATGAGAGCCAATTGCACACAAATGGTGAGAGAGGGGTTTGCCTGTATTCTCGCTGGTTTTTTTGCAACAGGATTAAACTATGCTTGTTTAAGCTTTTTTTAAAAAAACATGGTGGATCTGACCAAATAAACTGATCAGCTGAATTGCAAATGTACATAAAATTCTGTTCCACAGTAAGCAAAGTGTGTCAAGTGGTAGCTAATCTGTCATTAAGGTAAGCCTCACTTGACCCCTGGTCACAATTTCTCAAATCGTTCACCTGTTCCTTGCCTCCTGAACAAATCCTGCCACTTCTCAGTGACCATGTCAGGTATCCATTCCACTGGATTTCTGATGCATCACCTAGAGAGCTCTTTCTTGGCCTTGGTATTGCAGTAGAAAAGACTAAGCCTGCTGGGAAAGACAGTGCACAAATAAGAAGGAGCAACTGTCATCTCTATCAGCAGTGTAGAGGATTAGGTCAAGGCCACTCAGAGAACACACAAGTGAGTGAAAGGGCATTTGCTTGATGTAAGAGCAGCTTGTAGACCATGAAGCAAAAACGGCTGGGCCTGGCTGTGTGGCAGAAAGGAAGTACAAGGCTCTGATTCCTCTCATGCCCTTTCTCAATCTCTGCACGGCAGCAGCTAGGTTGGATCCCCAATCCTCACTGTGGTGCTGCCTAGAGGGAGACTGCAGGTGAATGAGTTTGAAAGGAAGGAACTGTGTCTTTCAGCAATGGCCACTGCCTCTGTTCACTTCCTCACAAGCTCTCTTTGAGAAGCACCACAGTGGAGATGACTGAGCTCCCTCAGCACAATCCCCATTATGGCAGAGCTTAGTATGGGAGCCAAAGGTGGAGGAACAAAGTGGCCGTGAACTTCTTTCATAGCCCCCATGTGGTCCTAGTAAGCCATTGTTGGTTTACCGTACTGCATGGACCAGGCCATTGGGAACCAACTTAGTATCTGTGGCGTCTAATGTTTCACTGTCACATCTAGATCTGTATATGTATGAACTAGCTGAACTGATCAGTGAGTCTTTTTTATATTTATATTGGCAGAACCTGGGAATAATGGACACATAATTTCTGTGGCTCTTCCATAAAGAGATTCTGATATTCTTTATTGCAGAGATGGACATCACCATGTAATGGTGTACTCCCTCAGCCAAGGGATGGTTCTCACAAATATGGTTGATAGCCCTATCCCAGAAAATGCCAAATTTGGTTGGCCAAAGGGGGGGGGGAATCCTCACAATTTTCATAACATATGACAACATTCATGGAATATATACAGTGAGGGGACAGTATGCATAACCACTGAAATCCCATGGCAATACAGTATATGGATTGAAACACAGGACAATGATTTGAGCCTCACAAATGGTGTAGCTGATAACGTTGTATGTTGTACAACTTTTGGACATCAGTCCTACAAGAAATCTGCAAAATAACAAAACAAGTATCAGAATCAACTCCAGAACTAGTCCCAGTAAATATCTACCAAGGCAACAATGCACACTCACATTACAAAGAACTCATAAGCCACTTATTCTTAGCAGCTAGGAGTGTCTTAACTAGACATGGAGGCACCTGTCAGGAGTTGACATGGACCACTGGTATCAAATCATAGGGTAAACGCCCCTACTAGAAAAGCTAACCAGAAAATTGAAATTAGCACAGGGACAAACAAGAGGATGCCTTCACCCTGGTGTGGCTCCCCTTTATTACATACTGTATACAGCCCAAACAAGACAACGACCTAAACCTACCGGCAGCATATGAATAAATATGGCTAATTTGACCCAACGATCCCCACCCCCTCACAAACAAGACTCACTGCAATCAACTGAATGCAACCAACCATGCTCTGGGCCCTCCAGCCAATTGCACTGTCAACATACATACATACATACATACATACATACATACATACATACATACGTATGTACATACACTATCCACATGACACTGCCTCATGATGCCTATGACAGTAGAGTCTCACACTGAATGTAAATGACCTGTGGAAAGGACTCTATGAATTGAAAACAGAGATGTTATATACCGGTATATTCATGGAAAACTTTCAATAAAACAAATTAAAAATAAAAATGGAATAAAACTCGAAAATTAACTAATCTGTGTAAAACTAATGTGTGTAAAGCCATAAAACAGTTACACAATCCTATCAGGTAAAGTTGTGTGCAGGCAAACTAATGGTGTGACCAGGAAATAAGTGCCTACTTAAACAAATGTTTTTAGTTTGAAGCTAAAAGACAGTACAGCGGGAAAAGGTCCACTTTTATGTTTTAATTGCACTTACCCACAGGCTCTTTCAGAAAAAGAAAACAAAACCTCCAAGGCAAAGCTTGGGTGATAAGAATGATTGGAAAGCTACAAGTTGGTTTTCCCAGTTGCCCAAAGCAATCTTCCAGACTAACGGGAATGAATGCAAACAGGGGAATGCCACATTTTCTGCAATCTTCACACATTCTCCCTAGCTTAAAGCTCTATTAAAAAACAGAGCAAAAGAGCAGCAGGTTAAACCAGTCACTCCTGCAGAGCTATGAATTATCTCCTGCGAAAGTGCATAGCTGCCAAGTTCTCCCTTTTTTTAAGGGAAATTCCCTTATGCTGAATAGGCTTCCTCGCGAGAAAAGGGAAAACTTGGCAGCTATGAAAGTGCAAACCCACACATTAAACTGTTTATTTAGAGAGCCCCGCCCTTCTTAAACAGTTGTCAAAATCAAAACAAAAAACACAAAAGTAATCTTTAGGAATAGATGAGGTTACAGACTCTGCTTAGGTGGAGGACCAAGAAGTACAGTACCTATCTGTGCATTAAGGACAAAGAGAGGTGTTAGTTTCTGAAAAGTGCCTCCAAGCACTGATCCTTTGGGCTGTTTTGAGAAATATCTGCTATCTATGTGTCAGAAATATGATGGATCAGTGAAGGGTTGGGAAACCTCAGGCCCAGGGGTCAAATGTAGCTGTAATGCAGGCTGTTATAACTCTCACCTGGGTATGTCCCTCACTGACTTGGTTTGGCATTCTAAGTGTTCTTGCTGGGTTGAATGTGTCCTGGTTTGAACTCCAATAACTTATGCTTGTCTGGATAGAGGACTGAGAGAGGTGTGTGAATGCATGCAGAAAGCTCACTGCACACAGGAAAAATTTGCATTTGCTGCCCCACCCACTTTTGCCCTGCCCTGTCCATCACCAGCAATATGGCTCCCCAGAAGTGTCCAGGTCATTTCTGTGTCCAGGGTAGCTGCCTACCAGCTCCATTTGATATGCAGGCTGAGACCCTACCTGCCTGCGGACTGTCTCGCCAGAGTGGTGCATGCTTTAGTTATCTCCCGCTTGGACTACTGCAATGTGCGCTACATGGGGCTACCTTTGAAGGTGACGCGGAAACTACAACTAATCTAGAATGCAGCAGCTAAACTGGTGACTGGGAGTGGCAGCTGAGACCATGTAGCACTGGTCTTGAAAGACCTACATTGGCTCCCAGTACATTTCCGAGCACAGTTCAAAGTGTGGGTGCCCTAAATGGCCTCAGTCATGTACACCTGAAGGAATGTCTCCACCCCATCGTTCAGCCCGGACACTGAGGTCCACTGCCAAGGGCCTTCTAGTGGTTCCCTCACTGCGAGAAGTGAGGTTACAGTGAACCAGGCAGAGGGTCCTCTCATTAGTGGTGCCCTCCCTGTGGAACACCTTCCCATTATGGCAAGAAAATAAACAACCACCTGACTTTTAGAAGACATCTGAAGGCAGTCCTGTTTTGCAAAGTTTTTAATGCTTGATGTTGTATCGTGTTTTTAATATTCTGTTGGGAGCTGCTCAGAGTGTTTGGGGAAACCCAGCCCAGATGGGTGGGGTAATAATAATAATAATAATAATAATAATAATAATAATAATAATAATAATAAATGTGGTCCTTTGATTGAAAACAGCTGCCCACCCCTGAATTAGTGGGATGCTGTTAAGCCTGAATAGAGAACCAGGAATGCCAAGGCTTTGCAACAGATATCCGCAACTGTCCTGCCCCACAAGTCTCTCTTTCCCAGCACACTAGAGGGACAGCTCTATGGTCACAGCAGCTGGAATCTGGTCTCAAGACTCTTCAGGAGTATGAAACAGCAGTTTTGAGTATAAAAAGGCACCAATGCAGGCACTTCCTTTTAAACAAAAAAATATATTTTGGGTGGGGAAGGTTTATGGCACAAGAGCAGAATTTTGTGATGGGTGCAAATTTTAATGATCCATAAAAGTCAATTGTTCGATGGGGCGTTTGCCCATTCCTTGTGATTATGTTTGTATAGGGGGATGGAGATGGTTAATGTAGATTGACCAATGAGAAAGCACAGAGGCGGAGCCTACCTGGTTTTGAGGCTCAGCCCAGGGGTTTACCAGGGGGAGATAGAGGAGTGAGGGTCAGACAGAGGCAGAAAAAGTTGAACATAGTGGTTGTGACAGTTAGAGTGAGAGAAAGGGATAGAACTGAGAGAGAAGAGTGTGGCACTGTGAGATGCCACATCTAGTTGAGAAACCTTTCTGAACATATTTTAAACTTGTTCTTCAATAAACTTTAATCTTCGTTGTTAACTTTACAACTTGACTGAGACTTAGCATTTCACCAGAAGAAACCTGGTTGGTGGCAGTGGAAGAATAAAGGAGTGATGTACAGGTCAACAGTCCATGAAACGACCAGGGGCTCTGTATGGACGCATTATTCACACATACCAAAAATTTACCAGCTAGGTTGTTAGCTCTTACGGCTGCATGTCAAGCCTTCAAAGTATAAGGGTTGTTTCTGGTGAACCTCAGTAGTTTGGGAGGTGGGGAGAGCCAAATAAAAGCACTCAGTGAGTACTTAAGCCCTATGCATAACTTCATATGGAAGATTTGTGGATAAAGAGGTTAGAGCAGCTGCCCATTCTTTCCTTAAAAAACAACATCACAATTACACAACTGTGGTGAAATTAACTTTATTTAGTGTGATACACAGCTGTAGTCTTGACAGTCAGTATTCATATATTTAGAGTCACTTGCTTGGCTAACAGCTAGAAGACAGCAGAGCCAGAGACAGACACTCAAATATTATACACATCCACAGAGAAGGCAGTCAGAAAATGAACTATGTTGTTCACCCTGTTTCCCCCTGCCCCACACCTGCCCAACCACCCCCATCCCTCCCCACAAAACATTTAAGTATTTTGTTTTAAAATCCCTATTCTCTGTAAAATACACAGGTTTCTAGTGTGTCTTGAGAGAACACAGCAACAGCAGTGACAGGACTTGGCTGCCAGTGAGAAAGGGAGTGTGGCACCAGTTTAACTGCAGAGAGAGAAACAAGTCACACTGACAGGACACCAGCAATTTCCACGCAACAGGGAGTATATATATACAGGTACAGTGCCATTTGCTTTCAGAACTGATGGAGCCAAAGTTGTGGGCTTATCTATTCTGCTGGAGAGGCTACTGAGGAGCAGAAGGCCCCGGGGGGGGGGGGGAGGGTGCAGAATCTGTTCATGAGGTTCCTGCACTCAGTTAAAGGGGTATAAGAGAATGATGGGGAAACTCAAAACATCACAGAAGTAGAAGATTCTGAGGAGGTTTGCTTTCAAGTGGCCAGTCACAGATAAGATTGAGATGAGGACTGTTAAATTTCACAAAAAAGCCTGACAGATAATTTAAATGCACTTAGCCATTCCAAGCTTTCAAGATGCAGTAAGTGCTTATTTTCTACCACGAATAAATCAGGACTTTAGCAAGGTGAGCCCTTAGCTTCAAGGCCAAAGGGCGATGTCATGTGCTCATCAAGCTCTAAATTTCATACGGAATATGAGGCAAGGAGCCATGTGTACCATTATGATACGTACAGAGGCCCAATACCCACAATCCTTCTATGTCGAAAAGGAGATGGTAGATTGCAGAAACTGGGCAATATGCATTTGACTGATGCAGACAGTGAGCCAGTTCGCATATAACAGTAAGCCAACCTCTGCTGTAGGCAAACGAGTAAATTCATGGTCACTTTGCTCCTTCTCCAATCTTACTGCTGGGATAGCTCAGTTGATACAGCATGAGACTCTTAATCTCAGGGTTCAAGATCATGGGTTCAAGCCCCACTTTGGGCAAAAGATTCCTGTATTGCAGGGGGTTAGACTAGATGACCCCCAGTCCCTTTCAACCCTACAATTCTATGAAGCCATGGTTTGGCTTTGTGTTATATCCAAGCCCAAGCAGCTGGTTTATTTTGTCCAGACAATGGTTTACCCACCTGTAGATTGTCTGTGAGATAAACCACAAGCCTAGTTTCAGATGTTAACATTAAGCCAAATTATGGCTTAGCTCAAAGCAGTGCAGTGGGCAGCAGGACCAGAGGAGCAACCTAGCAGCTGGGATCTTGTCTGGGAACCTGCACTTTTTATTAAGTGTAACCTGAAACCTGGGCTGTTAAGCTGCACATGCAAACTTGCATTCCACCATGTACATCAGACTGCCAAGCATGAGAACCAAACTTAAGTACTATGAATACTCAGAAAAGGTAACTACCTTCATCATAGCAGAACAGCTCAGTGAAAATAAACTACAGGGGATAAACAAGACTGAAATATTTGTGGAAAACCTGGGTTTTCTTTTGTTACGTAAGGACAAGTGGGTGTCCCTGCCCAAGGAGTCATGTTTAGGAGAAATAATTAAACACACATAACCTCCTGCCCCACCCAAGTGATAGTAGAAATTAAGGATATTCTCCCTTTTTGGGGGAGCAATTCATGTAGAACTTGACAGGTACTTTTGCTGTTGCAACAAAACACTTTAATAAAAACCTTAAAAATTCAAACAGATAAAGCTTTTCCATTATGCAGCATTATCTGAAGGTATAATGCTGTACCCGTTGAATTTCACTCAGCTTACGAGGACAGGAACCTCTGCTGAAAACAGGGCTGGCAACTCAATCCAGGAACGTGGAGTGAGGGAGCAAGGCAAAACAGGGATGGAATATATGCTGCTCTTGCTCTTTACCATCCCTTACTCATTTCTAAGAATATAAACTTGGTTTACGGAAGTGTCCACAGGTTATGTTCAGAAGCAACTCCAGCAAAGAGGACCCAATATCACTTGCGTACAAAAGCCTGGCAGGAAGAACTATTGGAGTAAGCATATGACTAGGGCAAGGGTACTGAGCATGGTACCCTCCAGATTTTGTTCAACTCCCATCAGCCAATGAACAGGAACAATGGAGTTGCAATCCCCATATCTGGAGGGTACCATGATCTGGGGATTATTATTTGGACAAAACCTCAGACCAAAACAAAATTGTCCAAAGTACCATCAAAAACCAATTACCCAATTAATGTCATTTTCTGCGACCAGTCTCCCAGGTCTGCATGTTAGGGTGGCTGGCACCCAATAAAGGGGGTGGGATTTGTGATAAATCATAAGTTCAAAGGTCTATAGTTCAAAAGTTTTTATCCTCTGAAAAAGTATGATACACAGGTACATCTTGTGCAGAGCAAGCCAAGCATCAAAATAGATTTAAAGTCTATTGCACTGTGCATTAAGTAAAAATGGAACAACCCTAATATGTGTGGAGTTTGAGAACTGGTCAATAGCAAGTTTTTTTTTGGGGGGGGGGGAACAGAATTAGACCAAAATTGGACCAATTCAAGGAGAAGTGCTATGCCACTTACATTTAGGCTTTAAATGCTAGTCTGGCCTAGTGAAATAAAATAAAATAAATTCAGATAAGGGTCTTTCTCATAGCTAGGCACTAACTCACCTGACAGGAGATTAAAAAATGGCAATAGAGCCATGAAGCATAAAAGGTAACTGTAAAGTACTTTGCATATTTAAAATGACACATACATTTACAGAAACAGCAGCACTGGAACTAGTCTGCAAATCCCTGTTTTAATCTAGCTAGCAACTGTAGAGTTTACAGCTCACCTAGAAACAGATCGTTAGTCCTTGAGAATATATCCCCAGTCCATCACTTTGGTGCAGCCAGACTTCCCACATAAGGCTCTGCCAATCCTCCCTATCCATTTTTATGTGAGCACCACATGCTTGAGAGAAAAAAAGGGTAAGTCAATCTGCAATTATAAATACCTAGCCACTATGTAAAGATAAAATGACAACTTGGAAGCAGAAATATCTAATGCCATATTCTGAGCTACCTTCTCCCCTCCCCTTTACTACCCCTCAGGGAATGGAGGAACAAAGATCAAATGGGTAATTAAGTGGGTAGCTATGACTAACCTACAGGAAGTCAGCAGTGGAGTACACCCCCATCCTCATACATATGTTGCAACAGCAGGCAAACTGAAGGAGCAACCTCTGGAAAGGGGATGGATAAAAAGCAACAGGAAGTAAGTAAGGGATGACCCAGCCCCACTAAGTCCTTTGCTGTACGTTTATCCATGCTTTCCTAAATTGAGAAAAACTCTGCCCCTTTGCATTCATAGGACGACACAGAAAGGTGCACACGCCCGAGACAGGAAACCTAAAGTGCAACAACCAACATGGGACAGGACACACTTGAGGGTTCACACCATGCAGTAGGAGGGAGCAGCCAGGGCCGTCCAAAGGGCAGGAGGCTTGATAGTTTATTAGACTGAGGTTTCAGCCCTCGAAAAGTTGAAGTTTCTCTAGTCAATGAAAAGTGATGTTCTCCGGTGAGATGGGGTTGGGCAGTCGGGAAGAGGTTGCAATGCAACAGATCCTTTAGCAGGAGCAGCCGCTCTCTGTTACTGGCTGCTCAGGAGGTTTCTCTAGTTTGATGTCAATCACTGGAGTTGGCAGGTTAAGGGGAAAAAAGAACACCCAATATGTAAAGCAAGGTGTAGTAAAGAACACAGAGAAAAGTGCAACAATGCGACACTTGGGTCTAGTAAAGCAGATCCACGAAGTTAAGGGGATCTGCCCTTGCCTTTCCTTCCCACCCCTTGTATTCCAGAAGCATTCGCTTCTCCTCGCTGCCAATAAAGCAGGGACAGGGGGACTTGTTTCTGACCAAGGGTTGCATCACCTCAGTGTAAAAGGGTTGGGGACACATTCCAGAAGGGTTGGGGACACACACCTCTGCCACCCCTTCCAGGCACCTTCTGAGGGCCATATGCTAGTGGCAGGCAATTCAGGGGGGGGGGAAATGAGTGGACTAACAAACATTGCTTTACCTATGTACAGTAACTAGTTTCCATACATCTTCACATCCCCTCCCTCCATTCTCTAGCACAGTGTTTCTCAACCAGTGTGCCTCCAGATGTTTTGGGACTACAACTCCCATCATCCCTAGCTAGCAAGGGATGATGGGAGTTGTAGTCCCAAAACATCTGGAGGCACACTGGTTGAGAAACACTGCTCTAGCAAGACAAGCAAGAGGCAGCATTAGATTTCAAGTTGAGGGGTGGAGAAACTTGGTGGGCAAAGTGGAACAGTGATGGTTGTGGTCTCGTGGTCAGAGAGCCACTTTTGACCCCTAGGGCTGAGGTTCTCCACTCCTACACCATTGGCACACAATAAAATAAGCTCTTGTCAATGCTTTGCAAAGAGCCACCCTAAAAAGAAATGGTGTTAGGCTTCCCCAAGCTTGTACTGAAAGACTGCAGTATGGGATCAAGCTACTGAGAAGCTGAGCAAGGATACTGTCGTCTTTGCTTTTCTCTGGAGTGCTGTCCATCCCAGGTAAGGCAGCAGCCACACGGCGGAAGAGCTGGAAGGCAACACAAAGAGAAGGTGTAAGAACCATAGCTGTCAACCCTCCCGTTTTGGCGGGAAACCCTCGCATTCCAAGCCGTTCCCCGGTGCTCCCCCGGATTATTTGATATCCCTAAAATTCCCAGGTTTCAGGAAGCAGCTCCTCTCGAATGAGTGAAGAACCGCCTCTTTCTTTCCGCGGAAGGATTTGAGCGCACAAGCAAGAGGGAAGCTGTGCGCCCGCCAGCTATATGGTTGGCTTGCTCGCAACTCTCTCCCTTGCAGCTGCGGCAGGAGCAGTCCCCGCAGAGGCTTGGGAAGGAAGCATCCCCTCAGCGATCTGCAGCTCAGCTGCTTTGACGAGAGATCTCAAAAGATCGCACTAATTGGGGCATTGGGGGGAAGCGTCCTGCAGCCCAGCTGCTTTTACGTGTGTGTGTGAGAGAGAGAGAGAAAGAGAGAGAGAGGAAGGAAGGAAGGAAGGAAGGAAGGAGGGAGGGAGGGAGGGAGGGAGGGAGGGAAGGAAGGAAGGAAGGAAGGAAGGAAGGAAGGGCTGGCTTTCCTCTCCTTTCATGCTTCCAGTTAGCCACCTCCTTCCCCCCACACCCCCCACTCGTGCTCCTCACCCCTTCAGTGTTCTTCCTTCCCTCCCCACTTAAACCCCTCTCCTGCATCCAGTTAGCCACCTACTTCCCCACATGCACCCCATGCGCGCTCCTCGTTCCTCCAGTTTGAGTCTTTCCACACACCCCTTAAACTCCCCCCTCCCATCTTGTCCTTCCAATGGCAATGGATAGATCACTGCCAGTTTTTGATACTGGAGATTGCAGCCTGGTTTATTGCTTTCATTTTATGGATCAACTGTCTCATTAGATAGTAAAATTCATGCTGAGTTGCTGTTTTAGGGGTTGCTTTTCATTGTCGGGAACAGATTAATCCATTTCCATTACTTTCTATGGGAAAGCACACCTTGGTTTAAGTCCGCTTTGGTTTAAGACCGGACTTCCAGAACAGATTAAGGTTGTAAACCAAGGTACCACTGTAAACAGGAAGAACCTTCGGGCCGCAATAGCCGTTTGACCGTGGAACAGACTCCCTTGGAAGGTGGAGTCTGTTACACCTCCTTTGTTGGAGGCTTTAGTTGGCATTCCGGCATTGCAGGGGGTTGGATTAGATAACCCGTGGGTCCCTTCCATCTCTACAGTTAGAGGATTCTGTAACCTTTTGTCTAACCTTTGTTTATTCATTTACTTTTATCCAACTTCGTGGGCGTTGTTGTGTTTGGGGGAGATGGTTGCTTACGGGACCCGAAGATATGGAGGCCAAGGAAGGGGGTTATCTAGGGTGTCTTTGGGGGGCTATTTAGGTTCTCGGGGGCCCCACCAAAAATTGAGGGGCGTTTCTGGAGGGGGGGTTGTACTGGTGGACGGGCGTGCATGCCTTTAGACGTAGCGATTTAGATTTAGGTATGCGTGTGACTTTATTCATTTACAGTATTTGCTGCATCTAAATGCTGCTGCTGCTGTTTCTTTTGCCACAAAAAAGGAAGAAAGAAGACAGGAGAGACGGGTGGGAAGGATGATATTATTTCCGGTGCCCAGACACGGGCAGCCCAGCACCGGAAGTCGCTTCTGCGCATGTCTGGGCATGTGCAGAAGTGACTTCCAGTGTCACGCCGCTGGGTCAGGCTGCTGATCCCTTATTTTCCAATCCGGAAGTTGACAGCTATGGTAAGAACATGTGGTAACTCAAAAATGCATTAGGGGGAGCATTGGGACAAGCTTAAGGGATAGAGAAATGTGAATACTGCGATAATTAGAATGAAAAGCAGTGAATTCAGGATGGCCTTTAAAAAAATATTTTGATCATGGAAGCTATGGAATCAAAGGGAAGGAGAAGTTAATCCATTCCAATACATCACCACCAAGCAGGGCACACTCAGAATTGGTGGGGAGAGACCTAAATTCCCTCAAGCAAGAGAAATTCCAAAATCCCAATATGAATTTTGGTGCTAAAAATGTCAGCACTCCTTCCCAGGAGCAGCACCAAGTTACCTGTTTCACATTATAACCAGTCTTTGCACTGGTCTCAATGAACATCACACTCAGTTCTTTAGCTCTCTGTTCGCCTTCTTCTGTAGTAATTTGCCTGGAAATAATAATGCAGACAAGAGAGAGAGAAAGGTAAGGCATTTTTCCTCTGAGGGGAGATTCAGTTGTCAAGGATCCCTCCCTGTCTTACCAACACTACAAGAGGACTCCTAAATCTCTGAACTGTCACCTTCATCAACTCAAGCTTTTGAGCGACCAAGAAAAGTTAGAAACTGGGTGCTCACAAATCACAACAAGCAAAAGCAGGAACACAAGCAATGCTAGAATCAGAGAGCTTTAGTGCCTGTTGCATTTATAAAACCTTAGAGGAAAAAAGTAATAGAAACCTTTTTGGAGGCATTTCTACATCTCACCAAACCAAGTACAGCCCCATAGCTATGCATGGTGGGCTGGCTAAACCCATTTTTGCTCTACCTGCATGTGATTACAAAACACAAAATGTAAGTCAGAACAGGAAAGCCACAAAACATGGTTAGTTGGCTTAGTTTGGTTAGGTGGGTCACATGTCACATAGAAAGCTATGACACTGCTGCGTGGGAATTAATAATCTCTAACACCCTGTACATACCTGGTTTTATATAAAATCCTGCTTTATCCCTGGTTTCAATATACATCCTACTCAGTTCTTAGGCCTCTTGCACGCCCTCTTCTACAGAAATGAAAAAAATGTCACAGGAAAGGGGGAGAAAAATGCAAAAGGAAGCAAAAACTAAAAAGGGAATTGGTAGCAATAAACAAACAAACAAACAAACAAACAAACAAACAAACAAAAACAAATGAAGCTTCAAAAGATTGGCCAGCAACAGAAAAGCCAGCAAGGAAGAAGCACACAGCCCCCACAAAATAAAACAATAAGGAACAGGTTGCATGTCTGCATAGGTTGCATGAGAGAGGTCTTCATTTTCACCTAAAAAATTTCTTTGATCATATAGTCTCTTAGGCTCATTTCACACAATCCAAAACAGAGCGGAATTGGTGTTTTGATGCCAGTGGGGGATCCAAAACTAGCTTTATACTTCCCTCCCTGTAAAGCTACAATTTCAATGTCTTGTGTAACATAAACCATGGTTTGTAAGGATGTCTAAATGGGGGAACTATTGTTTGTATTACCCTTCCAAATAGAAAATAATGGTTTAAAGTGGGTTTCAAATTCTGGTTTGGAAAGGAAGGACTAACCATTGCTTGGTGGTTTAGACACTGGAAAAAACATTTGCGTTTCATTAAAGGGGAAATTAAAAGCAAAGTTGAATGCTAAGTGGGAGGAGGGAGCAAACAAGGCTGCAGCTTGCTTTTAATCTGCCCAATTTATCCTTTACCTTTAATACAGAAAATACTTACAGATGTAGGGAAAAGCTGAACAAAGAAACCACAGATGTGAATGTCCCCCCTCCAAAGAATTTATTTATAATTCACATTATTGTAGGAATAAGTTGCTTTCCCTTTATATTAATAAATACAGTATTTTGCATGCTAAAATGGCTGTAGCAACATCTGTTTGAACAACTGTAATTGTCAAATGAATTATGATTGCTTCCAACTAAGCAGCACAGATCCTATAAATGGCTAATTCAAGGGGACATGGACAGTACTTTAAAAACTGCTTTCTTAAATCAACATATACTGCTTGAATGTGCAGAGATGATAGCAGCAGAAATTAAATTGGACAGGAGACATTCCTGGAACCATGGTGTTGGTGTAAGAGCTCCCTGACCATTATGTCTATCCTAATAGGTGTTGCAATACAGGCGACTCTCAACTTATGGGGTTACATTCCAGGAACAGCACACAAAGCCAAAATCGGGTAGTCAGAACACTCTCTCCCTGCACCTCTGAAATCTCTCTCAAGGTGAGTGCAATGGCAGGTGGGATTGCCAAAGCTTTCCCTCCCTGATGCCCACCCCCTTTTATATATGTGTATAAATATGGGTATATATTTGCCAAGCACATAAAGCTGAATGTGCACAAGTTAAATGCGCGTAAGTTGTGAGTTACCTGTATTTGCTAGCTGTCCATAGCTGGGGGACTCAGCTGATGCTAGTCAAGATCTGCAACTGAAAAGCTGCAAATGATGAGTTTGGAAAACTCAAATTTATACATCTGATTAGGCACCGTATGGGAAGTACTGGCAGGAAAGATGTCCTATGTTAAGTATTTATCTCAGTTATTAAATCTATATCTCACACCTCCCCATCCCAAAGGAGCCCACAATTAACTGATTCTTATTTCCAGGTTGTGCTAAAGCCATTCAGATTTTTGCTCCAGAGGAAGTTACGAGTTGTTGTTTTTTGTCCTATGTATACTAGGTCCCTAGCTGGTCAAGGCAGCACCCAAATTTCTCATAAAGAAGTCACAAAGGCGTGGGGTTGGCAAACCAGCTTCTAAAGGCCTAGCAGAATGCCGCTGTATTTATTGGTCAATGAGAAGAAGTCTCAAAACAAATCTCTCTCAAGGAAGATGCGTTTCTTCCAGAGAATGGTTACAATTTAAAATATCTAAAGAAGCAAGATGTTGGTGCCATCTCAATTAAAGCCACAATTCTACCAGCCTTACATGCTTTTTTTGGATGCATTCAATCCCGTTACTTCACCAAAAAAAGAGAAATTTTCCTCTGCTTGTTCCTTCCAAAAGCCAGCTAGGAAGCTTTCAAGCATATACGAAAACAAAGGAACCTGACTCCCAACTCCCCAAATTACCTCTTGTCTGCAAGATCAGTTTTATTCCCCACCAGCATAATGATGACATCACTTCCTCTTTCTGTTCGCACATCATCAATCCATTTGGAAGTTTGCTGGAAGGAATTCAGATCTGCGGGTTTGGGGGGAAGGCTTAATTAAAAACTTTTAAAAGCACAAAAGCTTTAAAGGCTCTTCTGCAAAAGTAAGGTACTTGCATACCCCATGGACCAGCATGACATACAACGAGCCCAGTTGCTTTATCTTTGGGCAGCCATGACTCAGGGCTTCTGTGCTCTGAGGCTTCTGTGCTCTGACCCCTCTCTGAGAGGACTGTTTCTATACACTGTGAAACCAATCTCTCACTCACTTGTAATGTCATAGACTACCACTGCAATAGTTGAGTCACGGATGTAGCTGGGAATGAGGCTACGGAACCGCTCCTGGCCTGCTGTGTCCCAAAGCTGAAGTCGGACCTGCTGGTACCAGCCCAGGGAGGGGACAGAGGGACAAAAGACAGAAGAGGAAGAAATTGTCCTTTAGAGAAAAGGCAGTTAGAAAATTTTATAGAATTGCAATAGATCTCCAAATGCACAGACACCCCTGTAGAAAATGCAGTGCTTAAGATGGAAGGAAAACACAGCAGACTACCCAAGACCTAACTCTTGCTTCTGCAAATAGGACAATTACTCATCAAATGATGCTACCAACCAAGACAGCCAACAATACCAGCGGCACAAAGTGGACTAGTTTCTTCCAGTTCAGTAGACTCTTATAACCTCTAAATACTAGTAAACTGGGTATGCGAGTGAGACTATCTATATATCTTAATCTATGAAAGCCAATACATCTGGGCAAGTTCTGCAAGATCTGTAGTTCTGCTGAGAACTATAGCATAGCTCCATCTGGAGAAACTGACATTCTCAATTCTGAGTTCAGCTTTCCGTTAAGTGTGAAGCCAAAACCCTTATTTTCAGCATGTGAATGGGGTAAGGTGCAAACTGCACAGTGCAGTCATCTGGTTCCTTACAGCACCCGCAAGGAAAGGAAGACACTTCCTAAGGGAGGCAAATAGCAACAGAGCTAAATTAAATAGAAGCATTGCCAGTCATACCAAGAATCTCACAACTATCAGCATAGCACAATTCCCCGAGGAGCCCAATGGAGATGGGAGATGCCTTCAGGACAGGCAACGTGTTTTAAAGGTTCATGGAGGAAAGTCAGGACACACATTTAATTAACAAAAACTTTATTTAAAACAATAACAACAACACATAACATAGCAGCCCTTCCTCTTGGAAGCTATGTAAAGCAGAAACTGGAACTAGCTATTGGGGCAAAAAGAATAAAATTCAGCTTTGGATTGTATCCAAAGAGATATCATGACTAAGATTACACCTTCCACCACCATCCTCAACATTGTTCGTGACTGGTTAGAGCTGTAACTGTGTCTACAATGAAGGCCAAGGAATGAAAAAAGTAGCCAGATGAATCTACAAATGGAGTTTATGGTACTGTACCCACATTGACAGTTCGGATGGATCGCATGGAACTGATTCAAGGAGAAAGGTTGTCGCTGTACCAGAGACAAGAGGAACCACTTGATTTTATTTATTTATTTATTTATTTAAATAATCCCACTTTTCCCATACTAACTGAAGCATTTTACTGCATAAATACACAACCATCTAACAAAGCGAGTTCCTAAACGTAGATATACACTAACTCCATGAAGCAAATCATTGCAATGTTTACACCAGACGAAGGTGGTCATAGCAATACAAGGACAGAGGAAGCAAGAGCAAGGGGGAGCAGGAGAGAAAGGGTGCAGATGAACTACTGACGGGGGGCTCCTTTGCCCACCGCCCTAGGCTGAGGGACCAAGTGTGCAGCACATTGAGTCTCCACCCATAGCTTTCCAGTACTGCAGACCTCTCCTCCTTCCTTCACATATATCTCAATGCAGTTGTATTGAAGAGAGGGAATCAGCGATCAGCAGGGCCACTGAGTCAGGGAGCCACTATGAGGCCCTGACACATAAGGTCACAGCTGCTGCTAACCCACTGCACAGGAATATGTTTAGTGAGCCCCCACACAACGCAGAGAACATGGGCGCAAACCAAGAATCTCCCTACAGGTGTGCAATGGAGTTTGGTCTGCTGGGGTGAATGGGGCATTGTCACACTAGCCTCAGTGTGGTCTCAAGTCAAACCTCACCTGCCTACTTTCTTTCTTCTTTCATGTCTGTGTGGTAGCCCTGATCATCAGCTTCTCCCTTCTTAGTCTGTTGCCCCTTGTAGGACTCAGCAGAGAAGATGATTGGGACAAAACTAGAATTAGTAAGGCTCTGCTTGCTGTTAACTCTGTCTCTGCCTATTATTTGCAATGACGCCCACATCTACTGTTGGCCTCCCACCCTAACAGTCCCAAGGGGCACCAGCTGACAGTTGGTGCAGCAACATTGCCCTAGGAGCACTTGGTGAAAAGGTGTGGCATTTTCAAGGAAGCCAACATGTCTTTAAGTGAACATGATTTCAGGTTCTATAGCTTCACTAAGGTGAAAGAAAATAGGGAGACGCCTTTTATTATTGCATTCTCTTCCACTGGAGAATCCTTCAAAATCTTCCTTTTGGAGGTCTATACAATTTTTTTTAAAGAAAAAACTTTCATACAGTGAAGGTTCGTTCTCCCAACCAACTCAGCCCATTAGCAATTATTCCCAAGAATGGCCATCTTTTTGCCTTTCCTGCCATTGTCCACATCAATGCAAAGCAAACAAGAAACCACAAGGAACCTGGAACTCACAGAAACTGCAGCTCTGCATGCTGTCACAGAGCTGCGGTTGAGCTGAAAGTGCATAAATGTTATGTATTCTCTCCTGCCCCGCCCCCATTTTGAAAGACTGCACAGGGAATGCTGATGTGGAGTCGACTTCCCCTTCAGCAACAGGTTTCCAGGCCCACTGGGAAACTGGCTGGGCACAATCATCTCCATGCACATGTGCAGATGGTCATGGAGGAGTGTTGAAATGTACTGCATTGCAAAATCCTTTCCAACACCCCTTTGGGGGTAGGGCCTAAGAAGGTAGTCCTGCTTCTACACTTGGCCTCCTGAATCTCAAGGCTTTCCCCCAAATGATTTTCACTGATATTAACTCTCTTCAAACTCAGGTCCTGTTTAGTACACATGCTCACCTCATATGCACTATTTCTGTAGCTATTTAAGGTGAAGCCATCGTTCCTAATGTAAAGCTTTTACCAGCCATCTTACATATCTGTGTCTTAATGCTTTATTATGGTTGTAGTTTTAACTGTAGTGTCTGAATGCAATTGTTTTCTGATGAATGGAGCATACAGATGCTACAAAAAATAAAATAAATAAAATAAAATAAAGCCAATAATGCAGAAAAATGGCTCAAAAACTCCAGGAGGGAATTGTCAGTGGCAGAGGATTAAAGGACCACAAACAATTCTCCAAGTCTTTTTGTAAACTGCTTTGAATTTTTTTAACAAACAAACAATTAAGCAGTGTATAAATTTTATGAAATAAATAATTGATTAATAAACTTCCTAAGCTGGGCCATCAAAAGGTATGGATTAGTTGCTTTCATACAAACTGTGGCAAACAGAAGCACATACTCCTTCATGCAACACAAGACTTGATGGAATGCACTGCTGGCCAAGGGCACAGAACATGTATGGGGAACCTCTGGCCCTCCAGATGTTGCTGAACTACAATTCCCAACATCCCATGTCAATTGCCATGCTTGCTGGGGCTGATGGGAATGGTTGTTCAGCAACATTTGGAAAGCTAAAGGTTCCGCACACCTGGCACATTTTTTCAATGGGATGAGACAAAGTCACAGGGAAGGGCCATCGCTCAGCTGTAGAACATATGCCTTGCATGTACAAGGGCCTTGGTTCAATCCCTGGCATTGCCAGATGAAGCCAGGAATGTGGCCTGCTTGGGACCCTGTTAGTCAGTGAAAAAAATACTGAGCAAGATGGACCAGTGGTCTGATTCAACGAGGTCGCTTTCTACGTCACTATGAAGGATATTTCTCTGAATGTTTATCAGATACAAAAGCTAAATAAAAGTTCCAGGCTCAGGGATAATATACCAGTTGCTCAGGGTATGGTGCAAAAATTTGGGAAGAGCAGTAGCCTTCATATTCTACTTCTGGGCTTGTCAGGGTGCCTACCTAGCTACTGTGTGAAATAAGATGCTGGACTAGAATCTTAACAAGAAGCTTATATTCTTCTTTGCAGCATTACTTTTTTTTAGGCCGATGAAGGGGAAGGGAGTAACAAGAAGTTGGACCACTAGACATGCCTCAAAGAAAGTATTTCATCTGACCGGAACAACAGGACATGAAACTTAACTTGGCCATTTGGTTTTTTTTTTGTTGATGCTTACAAAAAAAGGAATGAGTTAATCATAAAGAGGTTATAGCAGCCTTGTACAACTTGAAGCCCTCCAGATATTGTTGGGATGCAACTCCCATCATCCCTGACTGCTGGCCTGCTGGCTTGGGCTGATGGGAAATGAAACCAAAATCACAACAGGACATCAGGTTAGGGAAGACTGGGCTATGGTATATGAGACAGCAAAACTGGGCCTAACATTGCCGCTTAAGAGGCTCAGGTAAACTATAGATAGAGATGATGACCATAGTACTTCATGCTCCAATAGCTTCCAGGCTGGATTATTGCAATGCACTCTACGTAGGGCAGCCCTTAAAGATGCGTCAGAAACATCAGCTGGTCCAAAATGTAACAGCTAGATTACAGACTGGGGTTGACTTTACAACTCACATAATCAATTTTAAAAACAGCTTCATTGGTCACCCATTCATTTATAAGTGCAAGTAAAGGTGTCCACATTAGCGTTTAAAGCCCTAATCAACTTGTTGTTGTTGTTGTTTAGTCGTTTAGTCGTGTCCGACTCTTCGTGACCCCATGGAACTTAGACCCCAAATATCTAACATACTGTCTCCTTCCCTATAGGCCCTCTAAGGTGTTAAGATCAGTTCCATTGACCTCAGAAGTTTGAGGTGCTGGTGGCGGCGGTGTGGGAGAGGACATTCTCTGTGGCAGGTCCTAGGATGTGGAATTCCCTCCCCTCAGAAGTGCATCTGGTACCTTCAATATACAACTTTCATCATCCACTAAATCATCTTGCCCTGGCCTCTGACACATGAGATAGGTATTTTGAGGACACACCACTTCCCTGTGGCTGTGATTTGTTGTACTGGTAGCTGTTTTTAATGTGGACTGTAGTAACCTGCCCTGAGAGTTGTTGGTGAAGGATAGGTAAATAATAAAAACAATAATAACTGCTAGATAGTGGAAACATACTAAATTGCCAGGTGCTAATTATGGGATTTTTTATTTTTTGCCTTTCTAAGGGGACAGGCACTTACTGGTAATCTGTTTTATTAAAAACGGCATAGCTTTATTTTATTTGTAACATGAATTTTCATTTTCGGTATCATATTTTGTAGAGCTACAAAATCTGTATCAGCTGGATAAAAATATTTGCCCAATTATAATTTACATACTAAGAAACAGTTTAAAAAGTGGTGGGCCTTTGCTAGTAACAACGGATTCTATCGGATGATCCTTTGCAGGCTTTTGGGTGGTTTTAGTCCTGTCTGCTACCTTACTGGGAAGGACAGAACCAGAGCTCTCTTCTCCACTGAGAGAACAGTGCCTTTGCAGAGCCTAAGCCACAATACCTACTTGTCAGATCAAAGACAATGACAGCCGCAGCAGAGTCCCGGATGTAGCTAGGAATGAGGCTGCGGAATCTTTCCTGACCGGCTGTGTCCCACAGCTGCAGCCTGATCTGGGAAAACAGAAAATGTGGGGGAAGGGGGGAAGGGAAGAAAGAGCAGGAATGTGGAACACAAAATAAAAACAAAAAAATTATGTGAATTTTAAAAAAAGAATGCAAACTCTTTGAGGAAAAATGCAAGCAACAAAAGGGGCAGGGGAAATGGTAAAATGAAAAAAAAAATCAGTGCAAAATAAAAAGAAGGGCTTGCCCAAGGGTACCTTGCGATTGTAGCTTCTGAATAGATCCCTTTAAATGTGTTAAAACAGCCAGCTTTTACCCACAGTGGAAGCAAAAGAATACAGCAGGTACAAGAAGTGGAGGCCCAAGCTGCCCCAATGGAATTTCTTCTGACACTAAGTCTAATTGTGTACCCCCTTATGAAGCCCCACAACAAAGATACAAGTCAAGGACTCATTAACAGACACACACAGAGCACGGTTTATAAACCACAGTTCGAATCCCTGCAATGGGGTGAGCTCCCGTTGCTCGGTCCCAGCTCCTGCCCACCTAGCAGTTCGAAAGCACATCAAAGTGCAAGTAGATAAATAGGGACCGCTACAGCGGGAAGGTAAACAGCGTTTCTGTGCGCTGCTCTGGTTCGCCAGAAGCAGCTTTGTCATGCTGGCCACATGACCCAGAAGCTGTCTGTGGAGAAACGCTGGCTCCCTCGGCCTATAGAGCGAGATAAGCGCTGCAACCCCAGCGTCGGACACGACTGGACCTGATGGTCAGGGGTCCCTTTACCTTTAAAATACAATATGAAATACAAAAGAAGCAACAGAATTTTAGAAAAATTATGAATATTTAATATGATGGATGTGCTGACTTGCATCTCCAACCACAAATCCAGAGACTTGCCACAGACCACTGGAATGAAGCTTGTGGATCACTAGTGGTCCACAGACCAGTTTGGAAACCCCTGCACCAACATACAAACACTATCACTCTGAAAATCACCTAAGAAAATTCTTACTTTAACTCCAGGAGACAGAAGCAAGGTAGCACTAGAGGCACAGCCAGTTCAGACTGAGATGCCAGATAATTCAACTGTTTGCTGTCATAAAATAGAGCCAACATGGTGCCCTTATTTCAGTTAGGCTGTAAGAAATCCAGGTTCAAATCTTCATTTGGGTTTTGTACCCATTAGGCTGCTTCTCTCTCAAAGCCTAAATTTCCCCTACAGGACCATTGCAAGTATAAGATAATGACTATAAGGCATTTTGCACATTTTTAAATTGCGGGAGAAATAATTTTGCCGGAAGAGCCTCTAGCTGTCACACTGGCCTCCCTCCTGTATCAGAACCAAGGATGTTGCAGACAATGATTAAAATTCCATTGCCACAATAAAAGTTGGTTCCATTGGACTGAAAGGCAAAAGCACATTTTCTCTGTCAAAACTAATCCGCCTTTGCAATTTTGTACACAATCTACCCAGTGATGTGGATTTCAAAGGGCCTCCTCTTTCATTCCCCCCTTTTTAAAAAAAGCACAGTTCTAACCTTGTGATTCAGGGAGAAAAATGCTTGCAGGTTAGGGAGGAATGCAAGCTGAACCTACTAAAGACTCCCATATTCAATAGGACACAAAAAGTTGTGACTCTGGGGAAATCGCTTTTCCTCCTGCATGGTACAGTTTGTCACAAATAAAGAGCCACAGTTGGCTTACCCTTATTTGCCAGAGACCATGATTGGAAGGGGCTGCCAGGGGATTTAGGGCCACTCTTAGAAGGTGAAAGCTGTCAAATACAACACAAGCCAGGACAGCGGTCACATACTTTTTCCAGGTTATGCACACAGACGACCCCACTCACCGTGCGATCTTCTAAATACATAGTCTTTGAGAGGAAATCAATTCCAATAGTTGCCTGGAAAAATAAGAAAACTCTCAGTAACTTTGAACTGCAACAGACATCTAGTTAAGAGTTGCTGTAAGTCCACAAAAAATCAAGTTATTGAATCATATACAAAGACAGATCTGTGGTCACCTCAATACTGAACACATTGGATGAATGATTCCTGTGCAAAATAAATTCTGGAGCTGCCTAATTAAAAAAAAGGTTATCTTACAAGTTATGGTCCTCTTCTCTTGTGACCCTGTTCATCTGGGAGGGGGAAACTCAGATAAATTAAATAATTTTGGAGGTTGAAGCACAAGGGGGATATTGCTGTAGAGAATAATTTCCATAGTGCACAAAGCTTTTTCAGTGGGGTCAGAGGTCCAATTACTTAATATATCACTCTGATTACAGGTTATGAAATACATTTACCACACTGAAATAGTAGTCTCTGAACATCATGGTGCCTTATGGAAAATGAATTAAGACTTGCTTTGGGAATACATCTGTATGCCTCAATTCAGCTGAGGCACAAGATCTATGTGGCAATATCCAATATTGCACAAGCCGATTTACCCTTCTACTCCACCACCCAGTAGCTCCTTGAATCCCTCTAAATCTGGATGCCAGCCAGAGGGGCTGCAGGGGGAAGACAGAAAGGACTAGCACATGCTGAAGTCTATTCAGCTTCTGTATGGACACAATTAGGTTTCAACCACTAACTATAGCAGCAACTCTTTAAAGTCAATAGCAGCTTAAAACCATCAATAAAATCCGAGTGGAACAAACCTGCTTTAAACATAATAACCTGCTGGATTGTGCCAGTACCCCATCTGGCACAGCATAGGAGGTCAACCAGATGCCTATTGGAAACCTGCAATAATAGGGCATTACACTGTTCCAGGGAGTTCCAAAGATGTGGGGCCAGTACTAAAAAGCCCTATGGTTGGTAACAATCTGTCGTTAATAGTGTTGGGTTTGAGAGCAAGGTCTCCAAGGCCAATCTCAGGGCAATACAGGCTCATGAGGGTGCAGACATTCAATTAACCTGGTCTTAAAGACCTTTTAAGGTTCCAAAAGCCAAAAGCCAAAACCATCACTTTAAACTGAGCCTTGAAAGAAAGAGAAGCAACCAATGCAACTGACACAGGACTGGTATTGTTATATGCTCATTATGTAAATTACATGAATTTCTGAAGAATTTTTTTTTCCAGCCAGTTCAACTTTGTCTCTGGATAATACCTAATGGTAAGTGTCAGAGGGCTTGGTGTGGCTACTCTAGAGTAACGACTCCAGCATGGTCTTTTAAGGCTTTTATTAAGTGCTGATTATTTACAGTGTTCAGAGCAATGAAAATGCATCCTTAAGGTGAGGTGTCAGAACTCCCGAATGGCGATTGGCGCGTTTTCTTCCAGCACCACAACTTTGGCAGACCCAACCTCTTCCCCCTACGTTTGCGTCGCAATTCGGGAGTTGGGGGGATTGGCCTCCCCCCCGTGCGTCCAACTTCCTGTCCCACCTGAGGCATGGGCTCCACAACCCTGCCTGAGCCTCGGACACCACTTCCTGACTCTCCGCTGGAGGCAGAGCTCTCCTTACTCTCTCCAGCGCTTGGTGATGGGCTGGAACTTAAGATGGGAGGGACTTCCCTGTATCCCTTGTCCCTCACATCCACCCCCCTCCCAGGCTCCTCTCTCCCCCTCCCTAGTGGCTCTCTGCTTGCTGGGGACGAGTGAAATCCCAAGAAGTCCGTGGCATCCGAGCCTGTGGGTGTGAAAATTTCCCCCCAATCCTGCGATCTCTCTCCTTCCCCCTGAGAAGACGGAAACCCCAAGAAGTCAGTGGCATCAGAGCTGGTGGGAGTAAAAATGTTCTGCCAGTCCTCTCCTGCCTCTGACGTCGTCGACCTCGGTGAAACCCACACCTCTTCTTCCGTGTCCTCAAATTCCGCTTCCCATCTCCATGGGGAGCTGCTACCTGCTATCCCTTCCTCCTGCTCTTCCCCCTCTCCCTCCCTTTCCATGTGCCAGGGCTTGGGCCTGTGGGGGAACAGGGCGTGGAACTCTTCCACTAAAAATTCCTCAGGTACTTCCGTGGCCGGTATCCACTCATTGTGGGATGGCGGAGTGTCCTCCCATGCTATCAGGTACTCCAGCCCTCTCACCCCTCTCCTTGAGTCTAAAATCTCAGTTGCCTCATTGAGCTGTCGGGCGTTTCCCGTCTCCCCCCCTCCCTCTGGAGGTTGATCGCTGTCCCTGAACCTGGTACTTTCCCTGTACGGCGACAGCAGTGATCTATGAAACACTGGGTGCACTCTCATGTCCTCCGGCAGTGCTAGCCTGAAGGCTACCGGGTTGACCTGTTGCGTGACCGTGAAGGGGCCCAGCCTCCTGGGTGCTAACTTTTTGCATCGCCCCCTGGTGGGAAGACCTTCCGAGGATAACCAAACCTTGTCCCCCACCCTGATGACCTCTCCCGGCCGCCTGTGGCGATCTGCCCCCTTCTTGTACGCTTCCTTGGCCCTCTCCAAGTGTTCTCTGAGCTGCTGGTGCACCGTCTCCAGGTCCTCTGCCCAATCCTCTGCCTGTGGGCCCTCTTCCTCCTCCTCCCCCTCCCTCTCCGGGAAAGATCTGAGGTCGCGCCCGTAGTTGGCCTTAAAGGGCGACACCCCTGTGGAGACGTGCACCGCATTGTTGTAGGCAAATTCTGCTAGTGGCAGGCGATCCACCCAGTCCGTTTGCCTCTGGCTGACGTAACATCTCAGGTACTGCTGCAGAATGGCGTTGACCCGCTCCGCCTGTCCATTGGTCTGCGGGTGCCGAGCCGTCGACAAGCTGACCTCCACCTGCAGGAGGTTCATTAGCCGTCGCCAGAACCTGGAAACAAATTGGCGGCCACGATCCGAAATAACTCTTAAAGGCAATCCATGCAGTCGGAATACGTGGTCCACAAACAGTTTGGCCGTCTCTTCTGCCGAGACCGCCCTGGCACACGGTATAAAGTGGCACATTTTGGACATGAGGTCCACCACCACCAACACTGCGGTCTTGCCCCTGGACGACGGCAGGTCTGTGATGAAGTCCATGGACACTACTTCCCACGGCCTGTGCGGTGTGGCTAATGGCTCCAGCAAACCTGCTGGTGGCGCTCTGACCACCTTTGCTCGCTGGCAGGTGTCACATCCCCTGACATAATCCCGAACATCCTCCCGCACCCCTGGCCACCAGAAGTGTCTCATGACTAGGTGAGTGGTTTTGTCCCTTCCGAAATGACCCGCCGTTGGGTTGTCGTGCATCTGCTTGAGAACCTTACCTCTCAGCTGTTTGGTTGGGAGGTACAGGGCTCCCCTGTAAAAAAGCAAACCCCTCCTTTCCTCAAAGTCTTTGGCCTGCTCCCTCCCCCCTCTCAGGTCTCTGAGGATGCGGGTGGCAAATTCATCCGCTGCCGTCAGTGCTGTGAGTTCTGCCTCGCTCACCACTGCTGCACCGCATGACCATGCAGATGGGGGGAAAACGTGCCTGGGTGCTGGTGGCAACTCCTCCTCCATGTACTCTGGCTTGCGGGAGAGGGCATCCGCCCTGACGTTCTGCTCCCCCGGGATGTAGTGGATGGAGAAGTTGAAGTTCGAGAAGAACTCTGCCCACCGTATCTGCCGCTGGTTGAGCACCCTGGCCGTTCTCCAGAACTCCAGGTTCTTGTGGTCTGTGCACACCTGGATGGGGTGCTTGGCGCCCACCAGGAAGTGTCGCCAGTGCTGGAACGCAGCGTGGATCGCGAGAAGTTCCCTATCAAACACTGTGTAGTTGCGTTCAGGCTGGGTCAGCTTCCTGGAGAAGAAGGCACAGGGTCTCCACTCTCTGTTGGTGTCCAGTTGCAACAGAATCGCTCCCACAGCTTTATCAGAAGCATCTGTCTCCAGGCGTAGGGGCGCATCCTGCACCACGTGGAACAGGTGCTGGTCTGAAGCGAATACTCTCTTGAGGCTTTCGAACGCTGCTTGTGCCTCTGGTGTCCACCTGAACTTCTGCTTGCCTCTCAGGCAGTCGGTGATGGGAGCCGTGACACGAGAGAAGTTCTTGATGAACTTCCTGTAGAAGTTAGCGAAGCCTAGTAGGCGTTGGGCATCTTTGCGCGTCCTGGGGCTGTGCCAGTCCAGGATGGTCTGCACCTTGTCCTTGTCCATCGCCAGCCCCTTGTCTGACAGCTTGTAGCCCAGGAAGTCCACCTCCTTGGTGTGAAACTTGCACTTCTCCAGCTTCACATACAGGTGGTTGTCCTTCAGGCGCTGCAACACCTCCCTGACATCCTTCACATGCTGCACTGGGTCATTGGAATAGATAAGGATGTCATCCAGAAAGACCAAGCAGTTCTTGAAGAGGAGGGACCCCAGGACGTGGTGCATGAAGGCCTGGAAGCAGGCTGAGCTCCCTTGCAACCCAAAGGGCATCACCAGATATTCAAAAGAGCCCAGAGGCGTGAACATCGTGGTTTTCCATTCATCGCCCTCCCGGATCCTGATCAAGTTGTACGCCCCTCTTAGGTCTAGCTTGGTGAAAATCTTGCCCCTGCGTGCCGCTGTCAGAAGATCATCCACTCTGGGCATGGGGAAAGCCACTGGCTCTGTCACTGAATTCAGCCGTCTAAAATCCACCACCAGACGGCGCTGTTGCGTGTCTTTCTTGTCCACCCAGAAGACCGGGCTGCCCCCTGCTGCCTTGCTTTCTCTGATGAACCCCCGCTTGAGGTTCTTGTCGATGAAAGCGCGCAGATCCTCCAGTTCCTGGTCTGACATGGCGTACAGCTTGGCTGGGGGTATCGTTGCCCCAGGCACCAGGTTGATCTGGCAGTCAAAAGGCCTGTGTGGAGGTAGGTGGTCGGACTCCGCTTCGCTGAAGACCTCCTGCAGGTCCCAGTACGGCTTGGGTATCGCCTCACCCCCTTTGACGTGCATGGTGGCCACCGTGGCTATCGGAGGCCCCTCCCCTGGTTGGTGCTGCATGCAATGTTCCAGACAAAAGTTCGACCCAAACGTGATGCATCTCTGGTGCCAACTTATGGAGGGGTCGTGGCGCGCCAGCCAGCTCATTCCCAAAACGATGGGGGGGTCTGAGATGGTCGTGACGTTGAAAGCCAGTGTCTCTGAGTGCCTTCCCACTGTCATTCTCATGGGGGGGGGGTTTGATGAGTGATGGCCCCTCCCAGCAACTCTCTGCCATCAATGGTGGCCACATGCAGGGGAAAATCCAGCTGCAGAAGTTGGATCTGGTGCTCTTCTGCAAAGTTTCTCGAGAAGAAGTTGGCTGAGGCACCACTGTCAATTAAGGCGAGGACTGTCAGGGGATAGCCATTTGGGAGCGTCAGTGTGACTTCTAGAACCACTCCTGCTCTGGGAGGGGTGGGCTGGCTCTGCTCCTCTCTGTGCGGGTGGGCGGGCTGGGGCTGTTCACTGCTGACTGTGCCTGGCTGCTGCCCCTTGTCTCCTGCAGCCAGGCTGTCTCGTTTCCCTGCTGTGGTGCTACGTCAGTGGGGGAAGGTACAACCGTTCCCGCCTTTCCTTGCCACTCTCTGCGATGAGGGCAGTCTCTGACGCGATGCCGGGGGGAGTTGCAGAGAAAGCAATTCCCGCCTCTTCCCTCCTTGCGTCTTGGCGCCGCCGGGGTTTGAAAAGCCCGCGCGCGCGCTCCCCCAATCTCCATCGGTTCCGGCTCTGGGCTTGGTCTGGGCGGGTCTGGGGGCGGTCCCTGGGGTGGGGTTTGGTGATGTGGTCTGTCCTGAGAGCGTGGGAACCAAGGTTTTGCTGCGCGCGTCGCTTGTTTGTCATACCATCTGGATTCCTGTCTCACCCCCACCGCTAGCGCCGCTTTGCTGAGCTGATCCATAGTCTGCGGTCTAGGACCTCTTGCCAGCTCATCCTTAACGTCTGCATGCAAACCCAGGTAGAAGGCTGATTTCACTGGCTCACTGTTCAGATCCCACCCCAGTTTGTGCACCAGCATGGTGAATTTCGCCCAGTAGTCCCTAACTGTCGATTTTCCTTGGGTTAAGTCATGAAGCTCCTGTTTAGTGGCCTCCATTTCACTGTCGCTAGCGTACATTAATTTTAAAGCTTCTAGAAATAAAGTTGCGTTCTTCATGCAAGGATTTTTTTGCGCGATGAGCGGTCTTACCCATTCTCGGGCGGCCCCCGTCAAATGCTCTATGATAAAGTAGACTCTGTGCGCGTCATCTGGGAATTCTGCTGCATGCAATTCCAGCGCATAATTTATTTCTGTCTCGAATCCGAGGTACTCCCTCGGGTCTCCGCTGAACTTGGTGACTAGGCTCTGTCCCCTTCTCACTTGGACTAGCTGCGGCTGGGGTGCCCCCCCACCTCTAGCGGCTTTCTCCTCTTCCAACTTTTTCTGCAGGTCTAATACCATCACCCTTAGCTGTTTCTCAGTCTCCTCTTTTGTCCTCACCTGGTCCACCAGCTTGTTCAGCTCCTCCTGCGCCCCTCGCGCTTCCTCCTGAGCGGCATGCAATTGCTGCTGTGCGTGCGCTGTGAGGTTCTGTAGCTCCTGCTTCGCTGCTTCGGCCTCCAGCCTCCAATGCTCAGCCTCTTGAGCGCTCATCGCTGCACTCCAAAGTAGCCAAAAAAAGATTCGGGAGTTGCTGTCAGAGGGCTTGGTGTGGCTACTCTAGAGTAACGACTCCAGCATGGTCTTTTAAGGCTTTTATTAAGTGCTGATTATTTACAGTGTTCAGAGCAATGAAAATGCATCCTTAAGGTGAGGTGTCAGAACTCCCGAATGGCGATTGGCGCGTTTTCTTCCAGCACCACAACTTTGGCAGACCCAACCTCTTCCCCCTACGTTTGCGTCGCAATTCGGGAGTTGGGGGGATTGGCCTCCCCCCCGTGCGTCCAACTTCCTGTCCCACCTGAGGCATGGGCTCCACAACCCTGCCTGAGCCTCGGACACCACTTCCTGACTCTCCGCTGGAGGCAGAGCTCTCCTTACTCTCTCCAGCGCTTGGTGATGGGCTGGAACTTAAGATGGGAGGGACTTCCCTGTATCCCTTGTCCCTCACAGTAAGCTTCTTATTACAAGGCGCATAGACATACATCAGTAAGAGCTGTTGCTAAGTCTGCACTTCTGGCAGCAAAAGAAAGTTATTTGCAATATATATAGCAGAAACAATGGTCCTAGGCTGTTCAATATGTTTTTATTTGGTTTAAATTCACTTTTATGTATATATAATATTTCTAATATTTGGTTGCTTTATGTTGTTTTCATTTTTAAAACTGTAAATGTTCCTTCAGCCTATTCAAAACCTTTCCTTTTATCTACTGGCAGCATATAGATGTGTCCAACTAATATCCAGATTCCAGACCTCTAGAACAAGGATCCCCAAACTTACCCGGCGTCAGGCTGGTGCTCACAGCACCGATCGCACGGCGGGCCGGAGGGCAGGGGAGCACGCACCCGTGCGCATGCGCTATTTCCGGCACACTTCCGGGTCGAAAAAGTGCTGAAAATAGCTTGTGCGCATGCGCACGGGCCTCCTCCGACCCGGAAGTGCGCCGGAAATGCGCAAACTATTTCCAGTGTTTTTCGACCCGGAAGTGGGCAGCCGCGCCGCGCCAGTAAGAGCAGGCGGCGGCAGTTGTCGCGGGCTGCATAAATGAGCCTCATGGGTTGCATCCGGCCCGCGGGCCGTAGTTTGGGGACGCCTGCTCTAGAATTTCACTGATTTCTAAACCTCTTCATGAAAACAATGCATTTTAAATGCTCTTATGCAAGAAGCTTGACTATGCTCCCACTTACCTGGTACGTGTTGTCAAAACTGTCATACATAAATCTGGTGATCAGGGATGTTTTTCCAACTATAGAAGAGGGGAGAAGAGAAATGGCTCTTTATATATGAAGTGGTAGGAGCGGCACGCAAAACACCTGCCCACACACAGTCAAGATCTCCAGAATATCATGTCACATTATACTATGCCTTCCTTTTAGAAATCCAGCTAACCTACTTAAAGTAGCATGAGATTTTTGGGACTGCTGCTTTTAGAAGTTGTTGTGCAGACATATTATTTTATTTACACAAGCAGCCCCTTTGTGGACTGGGCACTGTGGAACATATATACAGAAAGCAAGCAATAAGCATAGTGATCCATCACAATGTGAATCAAATAAGTATGGTCTGTCTGAAGGATGAAATATGTGGCCCTGTCACCTGCTCTCCTTCTGGATCTGCTCGAGTTTGGATGAGAATGAGAAGAGTGCCTCCAGATATGGTGATATTTGTCAAGCGCAAAAACAGTCCAAACTGTCACTGTCATAGCTTGTAATTAAGAACTATGCTTGGTCTTGGTTTTCCTTGCTGTCTCCAATATCTTCTTCCTTGTATGTCATTTTTTAAAAGATTGTGAGGCTAAGTACAGAGGTCATATTCCAGCAGTTTATAAAAATAAGTTTTGAGAGCCCTTTTGATGGGATATAAATTTTGCAAATAAATAAACAAGAGTTCTAGAACATTAATGTCAACCACAATCCTAAACCATTGAAAACAGAGATTGTTCTGTGATACTGCAAAGGTGTGGGTCCATATTTCCCATCCAAAACTTTAATTTAATAAAAAATAATTAAAAAATCCTTCCAGTAGCACCTTAGAGACCAACTAAGTTTGTACAGGTCTTAGCATGGAACAGAAGGCTGGTGACATACATACACAAGCATTTATTACAAGACCTGCAAACCAACCTCAATTCTACATACCGTAGTAGGGCTTAAACGCCATTTCTTCCAACAAACCTTAAAGACTTTAAAATAGCTGAACCAGTTTTAACTAGTGCAAGCACAACTATGCTGTTGTGATAAAAGCAACATATGTCTATAATTTTCATTTTTCTTCACCTTACTACAATACATGATAACAGCACAAATGTCACTGACTATATATTCAGTGTTTCAGAATAATTACAAATTCCATTAGTGGACAGAACTGGCATAGACACAAATAATTTTGGCACATCAAGACAAACCGTAAGATGGGAGGGGGGTTTCTAGGAGGTTCTATATTTATTTCACCATTGACAACTTTGTTAGCTCCCATATCACGCTTCAATACATAGGGTGTTGGGCATTAGCCAACACTGCAATTCAGAGCACTGGAAAGAAATTTATGTGATACACTTCCAGCCATGCTCTTAGAAAAAGTGCTTTGAACTTGACTTTATTATTCACATGTAAGTGTCCTAGAAGCTGTCCTCTGGAACAGGAAGGATCAATTCACTGGATAAGTTGAGAAGGTAGAAAATGATGAGCTCACCATTTGGTAAACTTAACTCCATTAGCCATTAGTATGTCCAAGTGCCAACAAGACATTGTACAACTGAACAGCAAAAGCCATTTCACACAATGAAAGTTACCATAGATATGCTGACAAATTCAGCTGTGATATGTCACTTCAATGATAATAATTTTAAAAAGATTATCCTCAAGGATGTTCTTAACATTAAAAAGAATTGGGAATTATAAAGTCTTCTACCAAGCAAATCAAAATATTGGTAGCAATCTTGGCCTCAAAAATATATGGTAAAAAGATATGGCATGGGGAGTATTAGCAATTCCTAGAAACTACCTAATTTTGAGCTTCTTTTGCTTTTTCTATGCACATTAATTCAGTAGCATCATGCTCAATGAGACTGACTTCTATTCAATAGGATTAATACATTTTAAAGCTTCCCAATCAAAATTCCTAGGATCCCATGGAAATGAGCAATGGAAGCTTGACTACAATCTCTCTCTCAGAGCATCTTATAATACTTTCATCTGGGCAACCTGGGTGGTGATGGTAGGAATCATTTCAGGTTTGTGATGCCACACTTCTCTCATCCTTCCAATACCTCTCTAAAGTCTTGGATGAATGAAGGAATCAAAGCAAGGGGCATTTATAATAACAAAGTATCACTTGCCCCCATCTGTTTATGCAACTCTAGAGACACTATGCACACTGATGGAGATGTAGTTGTTCAATTACACTAATGATGCCTTAGCCATTTTTGTTTCCCCCACCCAAAGGTTTTGTATTTTAAGGAGCATGCATGCATTTGTCATCTTACACAAATGATGTAAGTCTTGTAAGATGACAAATGCATGCATTTGTCATCTTACACAGTTCTTTACTTGAGGAGGATTCTTGGCAGCTTTTGCTCCTACAATTCGACAAGGCACCATATAAAATATTGGAATGCATCAGAATCATACAATCACAAACTTTTGTTTCCTCCTCTTACCCAAACCCTGGAATGTCAAAGCGGTATTTGGGGACAGAAGGAAAAGGGGGGAGGGGGTGCTTGCTTATGGCTTCCTTACAGGGTTTCTGACAAACCACAACATTAGGCACATACAAATAGCCTCACCAACTACTGCCCACCCAAAGCCCGTTCGTGGGCATGGGATTTTCTTATCCAAAATGCTGGGTGGGACCTCATATGGTTTTGCTTATGTAACTCTGCGAAGCACCATGTACGGCAAAACGGCGACGGCACCTGCATGTTGCCCCGCTCTTGAGGATTCAGCATGTCGGGGAGGGGGCAATTCTGCCTGAGGGTCATCGCCATAGGGTCATCCCTCAGAGACACCCTCCTCACCACCTGCCCGCCCTAAACCCCCGGGGCCCCGCGCTCACCGCTCTGCTCGCCCAGGAAAACCAACTTGAACTTGCGCAGCGGGTTGCCGAACTCGCCGCCGGCTCCTCCGGGCGCCGTCATGGCAAGCGGAGCAGGGCTGGGAGTGGGGGAGGAGGAGGAAGAAGAGCGGGAGGGATGGGTGTAAGGATGGAAGTCCGGAATAGGAGCCAGGTGCCAGGGAGAAGGAGCGAGGAGAGGGCAAGGGAAGAACCGGGCTGCGCCGACCAGAAAGAAGACACGGCAACAGCCGAGCGACACCTGATGGCGTCACTTCCGCTCCGCGGCCGCCCGGCCCCCCTCCGAGGGACGAGAGAGGGATGAGCTCATCCTGAGCTGCAGGGAGGGGGAGAAGTGGAAGAGAGAGAGAGAGATAGGCCGGCTGGAAGAGACCGATGGTGGCGTCGTGAGATCATCGGGTGTGACATCATTGGAGGGCGGGGTTTAAGGGGCCGACGGCGGGGCGCTTACCACAGAGATAGGAAAAGTGTAGAAAGAATCAGCACTTCCTTGTATCTCCATTGGATACTGAATGGTTTAGTTTTTGTAAAATATGCAGGGATTTATGATATGCAAAATGAACCGTGGAAAGAGAAGAAGGGAAGTCACTGATATTTTAAGGATGTTTAAATGAGTATTTTAAATTACAAAGCAGAAAATTTAATAAAAATTATATATAAAAAATAAAAAATCAGGACTTCCACTGTTACCGGTATTGGGGGGGGGGGAAGGATTGTAAATATAGTGATGAGGTTCTCTCTCGTCCCGTGTTTTTATTTATGTATTTATTTGTTTATTATCATCACCATCATTTCAATTCTATACCAATTTATATTTGCTAAGAAGAAAATCTCAATGCATTATTAAAAGATCAAATAAAACAATCCATATTAAAACATTACTGATGACACCGATCCACTTCACGCTGACAAAAAAAGCTCCTCTCATAAAGTTTCATGTCTCCCTCACTTACCCCCTTCCACCACCCCTCCGATTTTTCTCTTTCTGTTTCCTCCCCTCCCAGTTTTTATAACCTAAAAATTTCCCAATGATTATTGCAGCTCTGACGAATTATCTGTGCTTGCTTTTTGCAAAAGAGTCTGATGCAAAACCTTTGGCATGACTTTTGTATTGTGACATGTCACCCCAACCTCCAGGTGGTGAGAGACTCCAGGGTTTGTGTGTTTACTCGGTATTCTGTTCTCTTGGATGGAAGGTGAACAGACACTGTGGCATATAATGTTTTATTTAAACATATATGCATCCTGAGCATAGGATAGAGGGGCTCACAATGCATTGCTCTTCCATTAGTCACAGCTTTAGTTCCAGCACAGAGCAAGGCATATCTGTCCAGCTCTCGCAGCATCTCTCCTAAAAGGTTACCCAAGGTCCTATCTTGCCACGTCCCCCTTGTTGCCCCCTTAGGTTCCTTCCCACAGATACGGTAATTGTAACCCAGCTCACCTCTTTCAAGTTCTCAACAGGGCTTCAAAGGAACTAATTGGTTACTAATCCTCCCCCAAACTCATATCACTCCCGCCTCCAAAGTCCTAGCAACATGCCCAATCAGTTTGCATGTTCAGCAGTGGCCTTGTGAAGGTTTCACCAAAGAAGAAGAGAGAAGAATGCTGAACTTCTTGTAGCTGATCTGTTATTTGCTGACTGGTATTTAGTTGCAATCCTTCATGCAGATCTTTAATACAATATATATACATGCTAATTATGCTTGTCTGAGAGGTAAGGAAGTGTATTATTGGCGCTAACGGAGAATTATCTATAGCCCAAAGCTTTGCTCTGTTTAACCAAATAGTCCCAATAAAAACTTAATTGGTCTTTAAGGTGCTAATGAAGGAATTTTTTTTATTTTGTTTCGACTCAGACCAACACGGCTACCTACATGTAACTACAAATAGTCAATAAGTTCTTTTTTAAAAAAGGATTGTTTATCTTAGCCAAGTGCTGCACTCTAGTGGTTACAAAGGAAAACACCCAAACTCTATTTACAGGTAGGTAGCCGTGTTGGACTGCCGTAGTCGAAACAAAATAAAAAAATTCCTTCCAGTAGCACCAATGACAAACTTAGTTGGTCTCTAAGGAATTTTTTTTTAAATTTTGTTTCGACTCAAACTCTATAATCAACTACAGTACAACTACACCAAATGAAAGACCGGAAACTGTCCCTATATAGACTCATACTATAGGGACAGTTTCCTGTCTTTCCATTTAGTATAGTTATACTGTACAGTAGTTGATTATATAAATAATCTACCTACAGTAGTTTAGAATGCTTCATAATATAATACAACATTTGGAATACACAAGCCACCTTCATTTCCTTAAAAAAAGCAACACCCCTGAATATTTAGTGTTTAGTCTAGATTTTTCCCTTGGTGCATAAATAGGCTAAATAAATTCGGCCAATGGCTTAATTTATCTATGAGAATGTCTACAGGTAATTCCTGAAATAATAAAGGGGGGGGTAGCATGAAATTTAATAACAGCTATTCTTCCCAAACAGGACAAATTTAATTTTTTCCAACTCAGCCTTAAATTTTCATAATGGCAAATTAAAGTTAAAATTTTAAAGGTTTAAATTCTTAGAGAACTTTATTTTCCAAATATATTAGCCAGTAGTTCAATAGAAAACACACGTAGAATAGGTGGCAGAGCTACCTCGTTTTGTGACCGTCTCCAAGTTGAAAAAAACCATTATTATTGACCCTAGCCCTAGTTTTGCTATTTGCATATAATTGTTTTAAGACCCCTCGTCCAAAATCTCACCTTCAATATTTTGATATTGCATAATTTCCACCAAGAATTTACTTGCAAGTTTATCAAATCTTTGGATGCATCCAGTGAGAGGATCAATAATGGAATTGGATATTTCTTAGCACAGTGTACCAGGCTAAGGGTTTTACAAACTGGGTCAGCAATGTGCCTGTGCTTAATGAATCTTGTTTTGTCCAAATTAACATATTGTGGAGCTATATTGCTTGGAGACTATTAGTGTTATGTATCGTAGTTTTCCCTCAGGTCCTTGGCAGTTGTTTTTAGGAGGGAACTTTAGGATGGAACTTTGAATTATGTTTGATACATTGTTTGAGCCAGCCTTCTATAAAAGCAGGCTGGCTCAGCAGTTCAGTTCAGTTCTGTTATGACTCAATAAAGAGCTGTTTGGAGAATCACTGTGTTGTCTGCTGCTTACCCACAACTTAACAATTAGTATGCTGGCAAATATATTCTGATATAGAAGGCTTATAAGAATAAAGAGACTCAGCACTTTCCCCTGGCATATTATTTTTAACATTTGCCCTGTCTCAGGAATTTGATTATTCTCCAAAATATTATTAAAAACATAAGAGAAGGGGAGCGAACCTCTGCAGAAAGGGTTTTTTGGGGGGCAGAGGGGATGGTGGGTTCTCTCCCCCACCCCTTCTGGACATGTATGCTACTGTTTTATTTCTGTGTTACATATTATTCTCTCGTGTAGTTTAATGCTGTCAAAATGATTTGTGTTGTTTAATGTATTGTATAACTTTATTTTTTTATTTACTTGTTGGCATTGACCCTGTGTAGGAGAGGTATGGCATCTAGAGAGATAATGGCATTGTAACCCTGCGAGATGTATGCTACAAGATTAATGTAAAGGCACTGGCACCAGTGCACCCCTCCTGAGTAACGCCAGGGCATTTTCCAGCTTGGCAGTTCTTGTCCATGTATAACTGCCTTGTCCTAAACGTGCTATGTGGCTCCTCTGATGTGTGGTTAGGCCTAGTAACTGCTAGGCCTTTATTGCTTTGGTTTGTCTACTTACCTCTTGATGGGACAAACAACAACAGAAATTAAATTTGAATTGATTGTGTGTGTGTGTGTGTGTGTGTGTGTGTGTGTTTGTGTACCCCCTATGGCCGTGTTTTGTGACTAGCACAGTCAGATTATCCATTTTGCAGCAGTTTCTTCAAATTCCCAAATGTGTTCACAGGCACCAGAAGGGTGGTTTCTTCCAAGTATAGGAGTTATGTGAGAGGTCAAAGGAGCTGGGAATACTTTTTTTGTGTGTGTGACTAGCCAGGAAATTGCCTCTATTACATTGAGATTAACTGAGTTATTGGTACCAATTTATTTTTAAAAGGTGTAAAGTGGCCCAGCCTGCTTATCACGTTTGAAGCATCCCAGTGCAGTTGTAATGTTGGGGTTGTAGCAAGCTGACCACTGAAACAAGAGTGTGGTAATTTGGGGGGCGGGCAAGGAAGTCAGGGAGAGTAGGGGTAGGCTTCAAGATGAGTGTGAAAGGGAGAAGGAAATATTACTGGATATCATGGCAGAATGCCAGCATGCATGTTTAGAATTTATGTATCGTGTGTTGCAGCCTTCTGCCAGTTCAGTTTTGTGTAAGCTTGTATGAGAGGTAGCCCTGTTTATAACCTATTTAAGAGAGCAACCATTCTCCTGGCAGCTGTTGTGAGGCATGGTTAAGACTGTGTGAGTGGTAGGTGGACATGGGACCCATTTAAGAATATTACGCAGTGCCACTGACATCCCTGCCTAGTGGTTATGGCACAAATATAGTCTTGGGGAAGTTGGTGCTTCAGGGCAACATGGTCAACAACTGGAGAAAGTGGAAGCATGGCTTCAAAATATACGGCGTTGTTTGTGGTTCACAAAGGATGACATGCTCCAAAATGCCTGATTTCTGCACATGCCTAGAGAAGAGATGAGGGAGGTTTTCATATCCATTCAGTTCACTGTTGAGGCTAATAAGCAAAAGGTATCAGCTGTTGCCAGCAAATTTGAAGCTTGCTGCACTCCAGAAGAGAATGTGACATATGAGAGACAAATTATTCACCAGAGCTCAGATGGAAAGCTCAGATGATCCCTGTTGGTATCCATATGTCTCGAGATACAATGGGTGCACCTCCAGGATTTAAAGAAGCTTGCACAAATGTGTATGTTTGGAGACTTGTATGACTCTCACGTAACAGATCTTGTGTGTTTGTGGAGTAAATTCAGACTGGGAGAAGGTTAGGTTGCTAAGAGACACTGATTTTCATTTTCAGGTAAGAAAGCTTATGTTTATTAAAGGAAGTACATAATTGATGGGAAATACCTTCTGTAGTCCTAGATATCTAGTTGGGGAAACAAAGAAGCCATGCTCGCCCCTTGGTTGTCAGAAGATAAATCCAAAATGACCTCTTGCCCCAAGGTTCAGAGAAAGTGTGTGAGGAGAAGCAGGAAGCTGTAAGCAGGATCCAACCCAAGACATAGCTGTCTAAACATCAAAGAGCAGAGAGATGTCAGCATAGGGATAAAATTACAGGGGTAGTCTGGGAAGCTGCAGGTCTTTCTATCTGCCTTAACCCCAGCTAAGAGACCCTTAATTGACTCCTGACTCATACTGTAGACATTTGCAGAGCTGAAGCAGTGCAGCACTTGCAATAGCTCACAGCTGCAGAAAGGCAAGTGCATGCAATAGCCAAGCCCCAGGAGTACAGAGAAAAGCACAAAGTGTCCTGCAAAACCCTCTGCACAATGTGTGTCTCCACCCACAGTCATTTCCAGATAGGGTTGCAAGGATTTGTCAATATTGAATTCAGCCCTCCATATTTCTGCTGCAGTTTCTGCATTTTTTTATTTTAATCCTCATGAAAACACTTCAGCATTTTTGTGTTCATATCTCCAAATAAACACATTTTTGCAAACAAATCCCCCATATATAACCCATTCTTGCAGGCTATGTGCACTAATATGTTTATTTCAATGAACACTTTCCTCTAATAAAGGGATTTTGTAAGCATTGTTTGTTTGGTGGGCATAGCAAAATTTGGACAAGTGTAGATTTTGAATGATACACATGTTTTGGTTAGCATATTGTTTCAGAATGTGTGAACTTGCAAGATTCAGCTTTAAATGCACACTGAATCAAATTCCTCCCCCATCCTTAGGCTTGATCTATCTCACCAGGGCTGGCCCACCTATGAGGCAAGGCAAGGTGACCACCTCAGGCAGGGGAATCCACAGGAGCAGTGGATCTGGCCTCCAAGGAATCAATTGCCCACTGTTGCCACCGCTATGGTTGTTGTCAGGGGACTGGGCAGAGGAGGAATGGTAGAGACTGCCTCCCCATCTTGACTCTTCCAGGGAGGAGGAAGTGGAAGACAGTATAGATTTACAACAGGGGGTTGAGGGAGGTAGCAGCTCAGAGGCAGATGAGGGGGAAATCCGGGAAATCATGGGAGAGCCAGAACAACACCCAGCTGACACATTGTCATTAGAAAGCATCCCAGACCCTCCATCTCCCAGAACTGGCGAGTCTTAAAATGTTATGAGAGGCATTGCACATATCTTTGTAAACCAAGAAAACCTTTAATAAAATAAAATAAAATAAAGTAAGTAGGAGAGCAAAGAGCTCAAAGACAGAGGGCATGTAGCTGCACCCACAGAAGTGACGAATGAGGAAGTGGGAGAGACAAGTGGTAGAGATTCACTTGGGACAACATCATTATCCAAGAGGCTGGGTTCTATAGCCTCTCTCTGTAAATATTGAAATAAAAAAGGATGGTAGGAAACTTTTTCCTGTCTTTATACTTTCCTGGGCAACCAGCTGGAAGCCGCTGACAGCATCCTGACAGTGGTGGTGACAGCTGCAGAACACTCCTTAGAGGTCAGCAGCCCCACCCCATGCTGCCTCTACAGTGGCAAATAGGAGGCACTGTTGGTCTTCTCTACCTCTAGGGAGGAAACCCTCTGGGTTCTGGTCTCTGCATGTGCCCAGGTGATTCAGAGCAGGCCCTTTCCTCCACCCCCAGCAACAGCCTTTGATTCTCACGTCATGTATTGGGTGAGGTTGGTTTGATTTCCCCGCTTGTTCCCAGTGTTGATCTTTATTTCCCCTTGTTCCTGATGTAGATCATCACTCACCCCTTCTTCCGTGGCAGGGGTGCCATTTTGTGGTTCACTTCAGGTGGCAAAATGTATTGGGCTGGTTCCGTCTCTCTCTCTCTCTCTCTCTCTCTCTCTCTCTCTCTCTCTCTCTCTCTCTCTCACACACACACACACACACACACACACACACACACACCACCACCACCACACCCTACCCCAGAGGAGTATCCAGTATTTTCTACTTGCCTCTGGGATGCCCTTTGAGGGACCATAGGTTTGCAGCATAAGGAGAAATAGAGAGGAACCTCTATGAAGGTCAACAAGGGCAACTTCTGCTAACCTATAAGCAGATAGACACAGGACTGTGATGTAAATCATTTGGCCAGTCAAGAACAAGAAAAACCATTCTGGTTAATTGTTTGCAATTTTATGTCTTAAAAATGAAATATTCAAAGTACTTTGTCTTTCAAATGTCAACACATTATATAGTAACTTTTACTATTTACAGCAGGGTTGTTGTAATGGTCTTGTAGAAAATACATGCTTCTGGTCTGAAAACCAGAGCAAAATGCAACAAACCATTCACTGCAGCCATTGAACATAAAACCTGTACAGTTATCCAGCCAGTGTTCAGAGCAGGAATACAAAAAAAGAAAATCTATTGTTCCCTAGCAACAAAGTTCAAGCCGTTATACTACAATTTCAGTAAGTTTAGAAGTGTTGTTGTTAGATAGGAATGGAAAATCTTGGCATACATTGTAAACATCATTACAATTCATGAGAAAGCAAAACCAAAGGAAAAAGACTAGTAATTGACAAAACACTGTATGCTAGGCCTCTCTTTTTGTTTATAGACACCTTGTTTATGAAAGTTTCAATGTTCTGTCATGGTTCATCATCATACATGTGAAATATTGTCAAAGACCTACAGATATACTAATGTTTATTAAGAGGCTAAAGTTCACCACTAAATATAAGAAAAGATTGTAACTGGCAAACACATTCTCTTGGACAGATAATGTAAAATGGCAAAGGCCAAGAAAATCCCACAACAAAATTGAACTTGAGGACACCCAGTTTCTGTTAAGGTCTCTATAAGCCAGCATTTGGAAGGGCAATGAGTAGGACTGCGGACCACAGAACATGTAAAATCTAACACATTTTGTCATTGTGTGCTAAAAATTGGCTCCAGCTCTTTTGTTTCTCTCTGCTTCTTGTTATTTTGCTATTTCTCCATTACAATCCCCCTTCATACAGCGGCCAACATTATACCTTGAGCATAATTGATGGAATTAGTGGGATATGGTTTTTGGTTTTGGTTTTAAAAAAACACCCTTTTCAAATGGTGTTGCCCTTTTTCGTTTGAAGGGCAGCAGATTACTGCAGGTATGATAATATTCTGCCTCTTTAAACAAAAAACAGCCTTGCTCACCAAAGCCCTAGGTTTCAGTCATATCTTAACAGGATATGATGGGAAACACTCTGCACTTTCTAGTAAGGTTGGAACCATCAACAGGAGATGAACACAAGGCTGTATGTTCTTTAGATTGTATTACCAATGTTTTGTGTATGCATATAACTTTGCAGACTGGCCAAAGTGTTCTAATTTGCTGAATGGTGACAGAATTACTGTACTAGTTTTCACTGTCACTAAAAGACAGCGTTTATTTCTGCTGGTAGTGACATTGCTTTGGTGGAATGGTTTAGCAATGTCCAGAGGACCGTGTTCCAGATGAAATACAATAGCATGAAGAGGAGGCAAGTCAAGGGTTTCAGCTCGATCACCAGGGTTCTTCCTTACATTGCTAGTCTCTTGTGATGTTGAGGTGACCCCTGTGCGTCTCAAAGGGCAGGGCTGCTGCTGACATAGGTGTACAGAGAGGAAGATTATTCATACTCAGCTCAATCTACTAGGGCATAGCTCAGCCTAGTGTTTTCTTGACTTGCCTCCTGCAAGCCTGTGGAACACTGAACACACACCTAGAGGAGACTTGCCCTGTAATCTGTGGCCCTTCAGCTTTTGCTAGACTCCCATCATCCCTTATCACTGGGCATGCTGCTGGGTTTGGCTGGCAGGCAAAATTTGGAGGGCTGCAGGCTCTCTCTACTCCTCATCTACGTACTATGACTGGCATGCCAGTTGTCTTAAATCCAGATCATTGGCCACCTTGGCCAATGGTCAAGGATGCTGAGAACTGTAGTCCTAAAAGTTGTGTGAACCCGAGATTGAAGCACACTGAACTAGTCTACAACCTCCAGACTCTTACCGCCTCATCCCATCCTCATTCTGCTGAAGGCAACCAGATCTGGGAGCCAACAGGCTGCAATGTAATAGAAGATGTTCTCTCTCATTCTCCACCCACCCCAACCCCTTTATCACAGCAGTTTTATATTTCTATGCAAATTTTTAAAAGCACAGGCCAGAAAAAGGGACAACAATGTGTGAATTTGGCTGCTCATTGAACCGCTCCCAACTAATCTTTGCTGCTTCCAATCTCATGTCTCCTCCACTGACCACTGTTTCCTCAAGGCTCTAATTCCACCCACTTCCCCCACTGCCTGCACTCTCATGTCCTTCAGCTACCCTGAAGGACCATGAATCACTGTTGGGCACTCTTGTTTCTCTGCCCTCCCTGGCTTCCAGCCCATATCAACCTTCTGTTCTTTCAACCCAGTATGAGCTTTACATCCCACCCCTAGGGCTGGTGAGATTTCAGGTTCACTCCACATTTGGGAGTGAGTTTTCTCATCTCATCATCTTAATAGTCATATATGGTGTTATGTTTTTAAATTATTTGTGTATATGGTTAATTAATACTTTGCAAATTAAAAAAAGTAGATTAAGGTGAGGTAAGGGAATGGAAAGGAGCAGGATCTAGCACTCTGTGCCCACATTTCCCCATTCTATTGTAACCCCATTATATGACTATTCATAAGTGCACATGGCTGTTGTCATCTTTAGACTTCATTCTACTACTGATTTGCCACACTTTCCACACTGGGGGCCTCAGGGACCCACTCCTCATTCAGGGCTCGTCCATACACCCACTTGTTCCATGCTTTTAGGCATGGATCAGAGACGTTTCCCATTTGCTCCTCTGCTTTCCCCAGAAAAAAATGCTTTTTAGTGCTGAATCGGAACAAATATCAGTCTGCAGAAAACTCTCCCAGGCCCATGTCTAGAAAGCACAGGGCAAGTGGAAGTGTGGACAAGACCTCTGTCTCAATCTTGCTGACTACTACCTGACAGCTAGTAACACCCTAGCTATGCTCTCCAGGTTTTCAGATTGGAACTGGAGCAAACCAGACACTCTACCACTGAGCTACGGCCCTTCCCTTAAAACAATTAAGTCTCAGTTACAACTACAGGAGTGCACTGTTAAGTTCTTGCTCTCCAAGTACCTGCCTCTGCAGCTACCGGTACCTACTGGGGTCAGTTCAAGATGATCTGTTTACTGGGTGTTCATCCTCATTTGCACAAAGTTTGCAAGGAGGTTATACGTCTGCTGTTTACTGAGAGCTTGTGAGGTTATGTGATGTTGCATCAAGCAAATGTCATCACACACATCTCAACTCAGAAAGATAAAGATGACGATGATGATTTTGTAGGGAGCAGGTTTCTTGTGCTTGAGTGCTAAATTTACTTTAATTGTGCAACCTGAATTTGCTAGTTGAATGCCACCTGCAAAACAGTGACTGTCTGGAAGCAGCCTCTGCTTTTCAGTGTGAGTTGCCTCCCCCTACTTTTATTTCACTTCCTTTTGTTATGATGTCAGGCAGCCTCCCTACAACACTTCCGACTCTCTGCCCCACTTCCTATACATTCTGTTGCCCTGAGGCCCTTTGTTTCCACAGCTGCCACCCCTTTCCAGTATCTTCTGCCCTCTTCCCCCCCATCTTCTGCTTCACACCCCAGTCCCTATTTCAGTGTATTCCCTCCCCTTCTCTCCAGCCATTCTGCCTTTCAAGATCCCTATTTCTGAGGTGGTCTTTCTTCAACAAGTTCTCATCTCACTCTCTTTTGTTCTGCCCACTATGCTCTTCCAGTCCTTAAGATGATGTGAGGACAGACAAAACTGGAGGGATGTGAATATTTCATACCTGAGAACTCCCTTCAGCAGACTGAATGTTTGCTAATATTCCAAGGCATCACAATAGTTCAGCCAATAGTAGTCAGAAGCTTCGCCACCACTGCAAGAACACAGAATCACCTAGCACATCCCAATATAGGCTGTTTATTTAATTGCTCATTAGAAAGTCATTTGTGAATTTCCCCCCTTCTTTTCTTTTTTTTAAAATATGGAGGGAGGGTGGGAGTAGGGAGATAAAATTGGCCGACTGAATACGTGTCTGATATCCAGCCTGCCTTCACTGAAGCATGCCTAAAAGGGCCAATAGCTCTGCTTTTAGCAAGGTTAAGCGGGATGGCATAATAGTAGAATGTGTTTGTAAGGAGAATGTGGTTTAAAGGTGAAGCAACACATTCTGTACGTTTTATTCTACGTGTATCCTCAATCCATTTCTCCCAGAAATGGCTTGTATGTGTTTTCTGGCAATTGCACTTTCTTTACAAAGGCTGCTCACCACTTGCAGAATGGCAAAATGTTAGTAACTCATCCACATTTCCTTTTGTGCCACATTTCTAGGCACAGGGACAGGCTTTCCAGGTCTGTGTCTGAGCAGGTTTTCTTTTTTTGTACCACCACTTTCCCATAGAAAACCCATGTTTTGCTGCTGAATCACAGCAAACGGCAATGGGGTTTCCCACAAACTGCCATTTGCTCTGATTCAGCAATAAAGTGAGGGTTTTTTTGGGGAAAGCGGTGGGACAAAAAGCAAAACGAAAAACTGCTCAGACGGTTTTTCTGGAAAGCGCAGACTAAATGTAAGTGTGGATGAGCCTTAAGCCAGAATGATTCTTTGGATCAGGGTTTCCCAAACTTGGTTCTCCAGCAAATTTTGGACTACAACTCCCATCATCCCTAGCTAACAGGAGCAGTGGTCAGAGATGATGGGAATTGTAGTCCAAAATCAACAGAAGACCCATTTTTGGAAAACCCTGCTTTAGACTATGCATTATCTAGGCCAGGGATGGGGACCTTTTTCAGTGTAAGGACCTCACTTAATTCTGAGTAACCTTTCAGGGACCATATGTCAATGTTGGGTTAGGCCGGAGGCAAAAAAAATTAATGGGCAGGGCAATTAATACAAATTTGTATCTTTGTAGGGCAGTAGTTTCTGCACACTCCACTCTATCCAGGTGAGCAAGAGACATGATCAGTTTTCAAGGATACATCCCAGCCAGGCAAAAACACTCAAGGAGGGTGTGAAGTAAGGCTGGTGAGGATGATAACCTGGGGTTATAAGGGCTCAAGGGCTATAAGAGAGATGCTTGGAGGGCTGCATTTGGCCACTTGGGCCTGAGGTTCACCACTGCTGGTCTGCATTCTATATAACCACATCCTTCTCAAGATTTCAAAAAAAAAAAAAAAGCTACAGTCTGGAAGCACCCAAAACATGTTGCTTTAAATTGAAATCTATTCAGTTGTTCTGCACAATCACCATTCATTCCTATGCACAGGATTTGCACAGAAGCTGAGCTTGGAGGGCTGCGTCCTTGACCTCAAAGTGGTAAAAATAACTGTTTTTTTTCTGAATTTCAGAAGCAAACATGATAAAAACATTTCTATATACCACCATCCTCTGGTGGCATGATTATTTAATTTTTTCTAATCCACATTTTATATCAAACAATACCTATAAACACACCTAGGAAATTCTGTTCATTCATTGGTAAACGCCAAAGAGGAAAAAAAAGTATTCCATTTCATTTTATGAGCTTTTGGCATAATAACAAAAATGACAACATTCAAGGCAGCATTAAAACCCATCCATGGTTGGTAATATAAAGTGCATTTCCTGCATATAATACAAATATATCTATATGGAACTCAAGGCACACACTAACGTCATACGTATTACATACTAGAAATGCACAATTTCAAGCTAATAACTATTTAAGAAGAGTTTCAAAACATTTTCTTCCCTTCTGGGTATTTTAAAGCATTTTGTTTTAAAAGGTACATCAATTCACGAGCCTCAAATGATAGAACTGCTTAAAACATTGCTAGTGTTGACATCTTAGATCAGTGCTAAAATATATCACCATGAGTGCACTTCTTACATAAAGCCCAGAAATCATTTCTGTGAATTAAAAAGTGCTTGTCCATTTTAGCCTGGTGTGTGGAGGTACTAAAATTCTCCACAATTTCATAGGGAATGACCCCCAGGTCAGAGCTAGCAATACAAGAACAAGGTACAATACTAATTATTTTGTCTGATCTCATTAATTGGATCCAATGGTGTACAGTATTTTATACCATAAAAGAATCTAAAGGAGAGTGAATTTTCCTCTGAGGCACCCTCCCCCCTCCCCAGATTCTACCTCCAGTGGTCAAAGATGAAGAACATCCAGAATCTGGACCACTGACAAGCAACAAGTAGGGAGAACTCAAATGTCATTGTTATTTGGTGGATTTAGATCTGATGTTCATAATCAAGCCCATCCCTAACAGCTAGTTGTCACATATACCCAATATAAAACAGCTTGGGAATATAGGAGCAATGAATATTAGGATATTAACTCTCATGAACAGGCATTGTGATTAGTACTTGCTTAGTGAGGGCAAATTATTAAGCACCTGCTTTTCCTTGCTAAAAAAATACATCCACTCATCTGGGCCCATTCGTATGACCAAGTTGACATGTTGACAATATGCAATCATATCCTGCGGTTTATTGCTGATTTTTTTTTTTTGCTTTTGATATTAACTGTGTATTTTACTTATTTGTGGTTACCTTATGTTTTCTAAACTGCTTTGTGTGGCAGTGAAAGTGGATTCTAAATGCCATCATAAATAATCAAAGAAATAAAATGAATGAGAAGTTGCAAGAAAAAATGGGCAAATATTGGTGAACTAAAAGAAACTGGTTGAGTTGCAGACTGTACACCTGAGGGAGCAAGTGCATGGTGACTTCCATCATGACGTGCCAGACTCTCCACACAGCCAGGCTTTCCCATTTTTCAGCATTCCCATTTGTCATATGAAGAAGCCCTAAAGTCTACACTAAGACTCTCCTTCATTCTTTTATTTCAGAAGAGTGCCAGTGTGGTTGTATTCACTTTGATGAAACTTCTCACCATTGATGCTGATGGGAATTGCTAATGACCAAGCCTGCAATCCTAAGCATGTGTACTCAGAAGTAAACTCCGCTGAATTCAGTAGCGCTTGCTCCCACCAGGTATGTGTGGCTAGGATTGTAGACCAAATGTGCTTATAATGCATGGCCTAGATCTAAACTTGTGAAAGACACAAAAACATAAGGTCCAGGGTGATAAACCAGCCACCATCAGGCTGGATGTTACTCAAGGGACTTCTCCATTCAGCTGGAAGGATCCTTTCCTCATCCTCCCCACCCTCAGCACAAATTTTGGCTGGAAAAAGCCTCCTATCAGAGCCAGTAGGAAGCATTTTTTCTAGCATAATTGTGGCCCAGGGAATTGCAAGTGAGAATAGATGCTATGAATGGTATCTCCCTTGCTAAAAGCACCTCTCCCACACTGCTTGTGAACTGGTGTCAGTGGTAGACTTTTCAAGTCCAATTGATGCATGGAGGACCAGGATCTTCATGGAAAATAAAGCTACTAGGATGTCGCAGGAGAACAAAATCTCCTCCTCTCCAGCTGCAATCTCTATGAAGATCACCTTCGCCACCTGGCAATTTATTTTGAGAAAAGCTAAAATGCTTTTTATTCAAGACTAATTGCTGGGGGTTGGGGAGAAGAGAGAGAGTCTGCACGTGTGCGTGTGTGCTCTGTGTGTGAGAGAGTGACCTCAGGGTGGCCACACACATCCTTCTTTTGGCCCCTATTTCAAAGCTGACACATTTGCAATAGGAATGTTAGATAAAGTGGCATCTCTATTCGTGCTTCACCATTTAGTATCCTCTGAGTTGGCAAGCAAAAGGGCATTTTCCCTCAGGTCTGTGAACATGACTGTTATCACTGCTGAGATTCCTGAAATCTGGCTTGCCACTTTTTAACTGCCAATCACAGTGAAACAATTTGTCCTATAAGGCAATGACTAACAATGGTTTATCTGCAATTTATTAAGAAGATAATGATGTGACAACACCCTACCTATGAGGTGTGAAGTATAGTGGGCCAGTTTTCTACTTGGCTCAAAGTATTTTGGGGTGTTTCTTATACCCTGGAGTTATGCCTGAAGGCCCCTTAAAAGCATAGCTTGTGAAGACTGCTTGGTGGATGAGTTGTCAGTTAGACCAAGGAACAAAGGGTGTTGGCCAGACCACAAACATATTGTATGCAAGTTATTAAAATTAACAAAACTGTGTCCTGAAGAGGGAAAGAGAGAACACACTCAATATTTTGCCCATGTGAACCATTTCCAAATGAAATTCAACACCAAGAACGCCGCTTCCAAATGTTGAAGGCAGCCACCCTAGAACTAACAATCATTGCCATCTCCCAAAGAGTTTTAAACAAACGATATTAAAATACCATCTTCTGTCACATTTAAAGGCAGTTGGATATGTTTTCCCCCTCTATATGTATATATACACAGAGTTCTGATCTAGAAAAACCAATACAATAAACCTTTACTTTAATGTTTTTTTAAAAACAGGCAGTCTTTGGTGATGCAAAGGCAGAGATCGATGTCTTTTGTTTGTTTGTTACCTCCTGCCTATTTCACTCTGTCTCATAAAGTGAATATTGTTGGCACTGTCAGAAAGTTCTAGATACTGCTCCACAGACAAAACAAAATATCCATCATAGCCCTGTACTTTCCCTGTGCTTAAAAGCTGCTGTTTCTCCCCCTCTGTCCAAGCCCGAATACCTTCTTCGCCATCTTGGAGTCGCCTTTGTTCCTTAGTCCAAGCTTGAGCCACAGCTCTCTGCCTGGCTACCTCCAAGACATGGTTCTTCTCTTCTTCCACAGTAGTCCCATACCGAACATTAAAGCACAGAGAGCCGTGCTGGAGCTGGATATCAGCAAACCGTCTAGTCCTGCCATTGATGATGGAAGTCATTTGTGATACTGTGACATTGACACCGTTCTCCAAAATCCGACGTCCCCCAGTGTTGCCTATCACTGCAAGGTCTTCTTCCAGAGACCCAAGCTTGATGAAGTAGTGAGTGTCTCGCCCATCTATTGTAAAGTGCAGGTCCTCAAGATAGTGAGCATTGTTGAGGATGGCAGCGATGCGGCGGCTGTCTTCATTCGCCACCCCAATCACATCAGCTGTTACCACACCATCCTTGATGGCAAATTTGATACCTTTCCCAAAAACTGAGGGAACTGCAGCAAATCTGGGCAGCTTTGCTTTCTCCACACATCTCCCATTGCTGTATTTGGGGGTCATGGGAAGCTGGTCCAAGGAAATGAAGTTTCTGAGCTGCTTCTGTAGTTCACACTGAATGCCAAGTATAGTCTGGAAAAGAGAAGATGCATGGCATATGAAGGTAAGGTTTTTGGAGTTGTTAGAGAAACATGCAATAAGTTTCTATTGTAACAACGTAAGCCTGGTTCACACTTCACTTTAAACCATAGTTATCTATCGCTTAAAGGTTAATGTGCAAGGTACTGGTGCACATGGCTAAAGTTGTGGGTCCTTCACAATCCTCCCTGCCCCTGCTGCCACACTTCCAGGAAGTGTAGCAGAATTCCAGCAGTACTCCAGGGCATGCACTTCATGAGAAAATAGCATACTAGGATAAATAAGGGTTTGAAGCTGCACAGTAAGAACAGACCTCTTCTTATGTGGCAGCTGAGGACTCATCCACACCATTTGTCCTGCACTTTCTAGGCAAAGCTCTGTGGTTTAAAATGTTGTGTTCATGTGTTTTCTCTGTTTGCCCCTGTGCTTTCCTTGAGAAACCCACTCTTTAACACTGAACCAGAAGAAACCACAAATCAGGTTTTCCGCTGATCAGTTTGCTCAGATTCAGCGGTAAAGAGTGTGTTTTCGCAGGGAAAACACTAGGGCAAAACAAAAAAGTGCTTAGACATTATACTTTAAAGTGCCTAGCAATGCAGCACAAAATGAAACATGGATGAGCTCTGATTCTACTTCTCTTTGCCTCTCAGGTACCCTCTAGTGGTTGTCTTACAAGATCACAATTTACATGTGGACATTTACAGATCTGTGCAGCAACACCTTATCATATGTGCTATTGACTTGCACATTTTCAACCATATGAGGTTGAAGATGGGCTGGTGGTTGAAATTGTGCAAGTCAAATGCCAAGCAAGGTGCTCTTTGTGCTAGGCCCACTTAGGGGGCACTTGGCATGAAAATGGCTTTGTTGTTGTTATTGTTATTATTTGCATTTGTTAGCCTCTTTATTTTGCCCAGGGAAACCAAAGGCCTGGTTATAGAGTAAAGTTTTTGTCTGGCTCTCCACCTTGCTTGCCAGGCAAGACCCACTCAGTGCACCAGCTCTGAACGGTTCTCATGTGATCTTGAGAGGCAGCTGAGTTCCAGCAAGATCATCCCTAGTTTTCCAGAGCTGGTGTGCTGAGCACCATGCCTTGTCCCCGAAGCAAGGCAGAAAGCTCGAAAGTTCTTTTCACACTGGGTTCACTTGGGTTACCCATCATGGAAAGAGCTTTTGAGCTCTCCACCTTGCTTGGGGGGCTGGAGAGGAAGGCCTGCTCAGCATGCTGGCTTTGAAATCCTGCTGCAAGATTTCACAAGACAATCCAAGTCTCCCCCCTCCCCCCCGAGATCTCATGAGAGCATTCCAGAGGATTCTAGAGCTCAAATCAGAATAAATGCTCAATAAAACAGTGGAAATCAAATAACATCCAAACTATTTTGCGCAAACAAATCAGGATAGATGCTTAATAGAAAAGGCTGTCAGCAGAGGTCCTTGTCTTCTCTTCCCTCTGTATGGAGAATAAAGTGGTCCCATAGGTTACAGAACTAGGATATCTCTGTTTTAGAGTAAGTGACATAATAATCTGAAGAAGCATGCATGCACACCAAAGCTCATACCAATGACAAACTTAGTTGGTCTCTAAGCTGCTGCTGGATTTTTTTTTTTTGATTTTTTTTTGACATAATAAAGTTACTATGAGATTGTGGAGCTTAAGGGAGGAAAACTTTTGCCCCTGATGGTGTCTGGGGCATCTTGGACCATGGGGAGCCTGCACCCTTGCCCTCCAATATAGACACCAAGGGTGGGGAGAGGATAGAGGAAAATAAATATGTATTCTGTCCCCCCCCCCAGAAGTCACATAACACAGGAATGTGTCTTTTTACTAACCTTTCCAGGGTCCCACTCTTGGGTCTTTGTTTGAAGCTGTACTAGTTCATATGTTGTCTCCATAGCATCCACTTCTGGCTTTGGGAATCCAGGGAGTACATTGTGAAGCTGAAACCCAAACAACTCAAGCCAACTTCCAATGTCTACAAATAAACCCAAACAGAATACAATTAACATGCTGAAGACAAGAAGTACTGTATGACAATTATAGAAAAAACAAATAGGGAAAAATAACAGTGGGGAGAAGAGGTGCTTAACCCTTTTCTATATACATGGCTTGCAAGGATAAGCATGTATCTGGAAGCTCGGGGGAGAAGGAGGGAAGCAAGCAGCTTGTTAGCAGCAATCTGAAGTGGGAAAATTGGTGGCAGGGAATGGTCAGGCACACTCTCCACATCAAATCACCTGCTCCTGAAGTTGCTTTCATTTAATTCTTGAAAAGTGGCTGTTGAGAGATGTGTTACATTTCCATGTAACTTTCATGTTAGGTCACATAGAGCTGTATCATGGAAGAAGTGGAGTGACAGGTACAGGATAAAAAAAATGTAGGCAGCAACCTGCATTTGGCGGAAGCAGTTCTGTTTCCATCGCACTGCTCAGCTCTGACCAAAACTACCTTATTCATCTCCGTCTGCTGTTCTGGAATTGTATGTAATTTATTACATAATAATTTTGTTATTCCACACCATTCATTTCAATGCAAATGGGGGCCAGGAATGTAATGAATTACGTATCACTTGCAGATTGAAAACAACAACAGCAAACAGGGGTGCGAACTTGAATAAAATACCGGTATTGTGGGCCCCCCGGTAAGTCCTACCCTGCTTAATCAATCACATGACGCAGTGCATACGCACCATTTGAACGGGAATGTCCATTAACATTGTGGGGGCCCAGACCCCTAAAATGTTTTACTGTGGGGGCTAAAGCCCCCTTAGCCCCTAAGAGTTGGAAAATACGAGTTTTATGAACTGGGTTGGTTTCCAGTCTGGATGGAAAATAAGAATTGTATGAACTGGATTGATTTTTCTGCCTGTTGTAGCACTGTATTTCCATAAAATTCATATTGCAATACAGTAAAACCTGATTTAAGAAAGAAAAGAAGCAATATGATCAACATGAGTATTTGATGCACTGGATTTGACATTTCCCATCCTGAACCACAAACCACCTGAATGAATGTGGACTACAGTTTGGGAGCCCCTGGTCTAACCTAACTCCCAGGCAGGCAATAAAATAGGGAAGACCATGCTTGCATACTGCCTTAAATACCTGGGATATTCAGTGAAATATGACTTTAGTTTGGTATACTGGTTTGCTGTTGATATTTCATTCTGCAACTCTGCATTGCTTTTTTCATTTTTCTTCTCCCCCCCTTACCTTCTTTTCCAGTGTCTACATGTTTTTGCATGTAACAAAAACCTCAATTAAAAGTTTAATTTAAAAAAAACCACCTGGAAGAAGCTCCATTCCAGCTATGTTAATGGTTTCTAGTTTTAAATTTTTTATGTTGTAATCTTTTGTGCTGTAATCTTTTACAGTTTGTGTTGTGTGATTTCAGAGGAAAGCCTTGCTCTTGCCCCCTGCTGTTCATTGTGATAGGCCTCTGGCTATACAAAATAAATTGAGTGATTTCTTAATTCATTTTGTCTCAAAATTAATCAGAGATTCAATGACACTGTTTACAGGAATTTATTGAAGGTATTCACAAGATCCACTGTCCCTTTTCTAGCCTGAGGGAAGTGTTCAATTCCAGGGACCATATGTCAGGGCTCGGAAGGGCCAGAGGCAAAAGTGGGCGGAGCAACAGAGGTAACATTTACATCTTTGTACACTAATATAGTTTTCACTCTCTCTCTCTCACCCCCCCCCCTCCTAGCTACATCCAGGCAGACTAGAGATTTTGTAAGAGTTCAAGAACATATTCCAGACAGGCAAAAATACTTTCGTTATTTATTATTTCATAAAATTTAAAAAACCGTTTGATTGTAAGAAATCTCAAAGTCGTTTACAAAAAGGACAGCAAAAAATAATAATAAATTACACCCTACTTTAAAACATGCAAAAGGAAAAACAAACAAACCTAAAACTAAAGCAGATTAAAATGACCTCAACTTTCTAAGCATCTGGACAGGCTTGCAAAAAATGTTTTTAGCAGGCGCCAAAAAGAGTAAAGTGGAGGTCCCTGCTTGATCTCAAGAGGCAAGGAGTTCCAAAGTGCAAGTGGCACCACATGAAACGACTGAGTTCTTACAAATGCGGGATGAGCATTATGTGGCACTTGCAGCAGTGCCAATTCCGCCAATCCAAGTGGTTGAGTGGATACATGTGGGGTAAAGTGATCTCGTAGGTAAAGTAGTCCCAAGTTGTCATATACTAAAAGTAACACCTTGAACTTCTGTGCATGAAACAGGCTCAGTGGTTTGCATGTCCTGCAGAGAGTTCCAAAGCCCGAGAGGTTTGGAGTGTCCCCTTTAGCTCCTGGGCTTTAGGTCACACACTCCTGTCATTAAATTTTGGCCCAGAAACTACCCTCCCCCACAACCCAATTAAATAAATGCTTTACCTGTTGTGTATTTAGCCACATCTTGGATTCTGCCAGCTGGATAATTATTTTCAAACGCATACAGATTAAATGGCTTGGGGTTGTTCTTCAGTTCTTCCCAGATATGGTGGTTTGGTGTTGTCCAGCGCCCAGCAATGACGTCATAATCTCTTTGCCCCAAGTGCACCAGTTTAGTGAGTGAATCATACAACCCTCCATGGAAACCTATAATGAGCTCAAAATCTGAATTTGTGTCCTGATAGATCTCTCCGTAAGGGGTGTAAAGAATTTCTTTTATCACTTGACCTCGACTGCTGAAGATAGCTAAAGGTGTCCCAGTGTTGTCACAGGCAACATAATATTCTTCTCCACTGCTTAATTCCATGGCTATTAGGTGACCCTGAAGGTCGTAATACAAGGAAGTTATTTCTGAACTACTGTGATTGTATAAGTGAGTAACTCTTACTGGATTGGAAAGGTCTGCGTAGAAGAATTGGAGGTGTTGTCCTGAACTGGATTTGCTGGCCACCCGTCGCCCCAGCCCATCGTAGCAATACTGGATTGTCCACCCAGAAACCCTGTTGTAGGCTCTGCTCAGAAAGCCATTAGAGGTGTACTGAAAGATGTCATTTCCCCTTTGTTTGAGGAAACCATCCTCGTCCATTTTGTACTGAATGTCTCCCAGTCTTGTGATACGATCTCTGAGATCGTACCTCAGAGGAGTAAGCCGAGCGCTGTTTCCGTGGCTAAGTAAATTGATATTTCCATTGAGGTCATAGCTGTAACGCCACTGGGTTTTGTCGTTCACAGACACAGTTTGAAGTTGGCTATCAGCATCATATTCATAAGAGTATCTTGTTATGTTTGCATCAACTCCAACTCGGATGTCGCATATCACCATGCGGCCCATGTTGTCATACTGAACAGTCATCCAGTAGGCAATGGATTTAAGGATTTCGTATTGCACTTCAATCACTTGGCCATTGGCACTAAAAAATTTGGTATGCTTCATAGCGGTGGTAGTTATAACTTGGTTTAAATCATAATTGATTACGCTGAACTTTCCGAATTGTTCAGTTTTACCAGACACATCAACGTAGCGATACAGATCAATAGGGAGGGGAGTTTCATTGATCATGGCCTGCATGCTGGTTACTCTAAAGTTGTTGTAGCTGTAGTCAAATCTGGCGTTCACAAGACCTTCTTCACTAAATCGGAATATCTGGCGGCCAATAAGTGGACCTACATATAAAACATCGGACAAATGTTTAAGGAGAAGGAAAACAGCACAAAAGTAATGATGATGATGATGATGATGTAATAATAAAACAAGACTGCCTGAAGGACTAGCTACACTGGGGTCATCAATAGGATGTCCACAAGCACCAGTGTGGCTGCCAGTACCTCCTATGGCACCTGTGAAATTATCTCAATCAATATCCTGTCAAAAATCTACAACAGGTGAGAGGCCAGCCTTTTCTGCTTAGTTCTTATTTATGCTGGCTTGGCCTTTTCTGCAATGAACAACTCCCTCCCTCTTAATATACCCACATGCCACTGGAATGCAGGGCTGGATATCCACTCTCCAACCTATTAACAGAGGCAAAAGCAGCTTCTCTCTGTCACTAAACATGGTGGTGACTGCTGTAGGTTCCTTTTTCCCATGATGGAGTGGCTACTACCATTTTGTGGTCCCATCTTTTCTTCTTCCATTTCAGTTGTGGCAGCCATTATGCTATGCTCCCATGCTAAAGGGGCTAAAGGTAATCGATATATCTCTATCAATATACAAACACCTTATGGTATTGCATTTCTAACTGTACAGTGAAATGACTAATATATACCACAAACATATGACACAAGCACAGCCCAAATAGTAATATACAGTTTCAACCTACCTGTTTGCCTGTATCTGATGGTGCAAATAAATCCGTCATGCATCAAGTGTATTGTTTTAATAACACCTGATGACTCTTCATAAGTAAAGGAGACTTGTGTGGTGTCATAAAGAATCTCTGACAGTCTGGACTGCTTGGTGTATTTGTAAAGAACCCTGCGCCCTGTACCCGGGTAGAGGGTCTGCAGAAGTCGTCCGTCTCTGGTGAAGTCCTGGATGAAAGATGCACTGCTGTCTGGTGGGGAATAGAGATTGCGGAAGTATCCAACAGACAGCATTGTCTGAAAGCTGTGGCGTACCATACTTGGCATGGTGACAGATAGTAGGTAGTCTGACTGGTCATACTCAAAGATGTAGCGACGCTGACTATGCAGAAGAAGCATCACAGACTGAAAGAAAAACACAGAAACAACAAGCACAATGACTTGCAAGCAATGGTGGCAAATCTGTTGATTTTGGTCAGTCTCAGTTTCTCATTTTTCTGTTATTGGGCTCAGCTCTCAAAAAAAATTTCTCTCTCGCACGCACACACACACACACACACAGTCGTTATGAAAATTTGTCAGCCTTTTAGTGCAAGTATCTCCTAATATACACCTTTTTGAAGAGCTATTTCTCCAATATAATGTATTTTTGTATGTCATTTTCACTAATATATATATTTACCACAGTCTATGCATTTTTGTATGCACTACTCAGCTGTAGAAGGTGCATTGCAAAATTCAGAGAAGTATGAACTTTGAAGGATGGTTGTGCTTTGGCTTGTGAATGTGGAGAAGTGTGAATTAGGGAGAGTCACTGTTAAATGTGAACAGAATTGAATTTCTCCCCTATCCCTACTTGCAAACAAGTAATAACTTTTTTCTTTCTTTTAAAAATCTAATTAGGGAATCCCATGACTAGTTATGTGTACCAATGAAAGCAACATAAAACCACTCAGGTTTCAGAAAGTCATCAAAAGGTGAGTTTGTATCATGAGAACAGAGCAGCAAAATAGGTATCGATCCTCCCCTTTGTTTCATTTGAACAAGCTCTAGTGGCTTCTTGAGCCTGTAAGACACTGAGCATTCCTAATTCATTCCCTTTCCAAGTAAAACTGGCTGGTTTCAGAGGCTTCAAAGTGACTTCTAATACACCACTGCTGCAGCATCTGTCAATGAATCGGGTGCAGCAGGAATGTACAAGCTGTGCATGTAGGGAAAGCTTTTGCAAACACTATCCATGGAGCTTGCTTTTCAGACATTGAGGGAAATAGTGGTGTGTATCAAGGGTGTTGTATCCCCTCTCTTTGAAATGTCCGAAGCTGCTCCCAGAGACAGACTAAACTATAGGCCCATTTTCTGCTCCCCACTGTTTACATGTTTGCTCCTTTTGCTGCACAGACCAAACAAGCAACAAAAGATGACATTGGTTCCCAACCTGGGGCCGGTGAAGGCCTTCCCTGGTGCCTTCCCAGTCTCTAGCCCTTGTAGAAAGTTATGAAACAAAGAGTGCCAGCAAAAGGCAACATTCACAGCATACATTTAAACAGCACAGTACCACTCTAAACAGCCACGGCTTTCTTCAAAGATTTCTGGGAGCTGTCATTTGTTAAAGATGCTGATAATTCTTAGGGGCCCCCTATTGCCCTCCCAGAGCTAAAATTCCCATATTCCCCAAGAAGGATTGGCTTTAAAGTGCTCTGGAAATGGTAAGACTGTGAAAGGAACTGTAGTCTCCTAACAACTCACAGCACCCTTAACAAAATATAACTTCCAGAATTATTTGGAATGGAGTGATGATTGCTTGAAGTGGTGCTCTATCCATTCCAGACCAAAATATCTAGAGTTGAAGCTCTGGGGCTGGCTGAAGGCAAGGTGCTGCTGCTGCTGCTGCTGTGCCACCCTACACGTCAGTTGCTGGGCAGGGAAGTTGAGCACCCTAAATGAAGCCCCACTGTGCCTCAGGTCTCTTCGGGGCTTCCTCAGCCATCACTGACATCCTCTTTGGGCTCTGGCAAGGATCTCCTTGTGAGCCACAAAAACTCCCCAGCTCTTTCCTGCAATTTCCTGGTATGAGTCTATTTATTTATCAGAGTCGTGTACTGTATATATACATGGTTGCACGTGAGTAGAACACACGTACTCTAAGTATGTGGGTGTGGGTGCCTGTAATTGAGAGGCCTCTGATGAGATGTCCTGAAATATTGCAATTCTCTTCAAACAAGATAGGAGTACTTAAGGGTGATGACACTGGAGGTTTGGGCAGTGTTTGCCTCTATGTCGATTTTCCAGTGCAGATTACACTCCTCCCTGGAGCTGCTATTAGCTGAGGAGAGGAAAATATGTGGGCCCCTTTATAGTACCTGTATGCTTACCACTCTGTAACTAATAGCAGCTTCAGTCTGTGTGTCTACATTTAACCCTCTTTTGGCTCATTCAAACCTCATGTGGATGTTTATAGGGCGGCAGTGGTGGTGGGGAGATTTCAGGAGATCATAGATCTCTCATTATAACAATTAGTTTGTCCCTGTTAAGTCCCTTCCAGGAACTGGAGGGAGTTGGGATGACTGAATTGAGCCTTCCTGTCCACATTCCTGAAACACACACAAATATATAAACAAATTGTTAGAAATCTTAATGGGACTTCTCTCGGGACTGGCTTTTCAGCTCAACAAAATGCACGCAAACGTACTGAGACAGAATACAGATAGAATACAAGTTGGCTCAAGTCAGACATCATCCCAAACCATAGTTTGTACCAACTATAGTTTGGAACCCAAACCATGGTTTGAGTTTTCAAACATACCACAGGCAGACCCTGGTTTAGGGCTGCTTGTCTGCCTTCTTTTTTCATCCTCTCAGCACTCAGCTTCATAAGTTTACTCCCGTCTCTGTTGTGCAGCAGTCTCTGGAGGTAGAGGTGACCGTTAACTACAGTTAGTCAATTCAGACATCATCTCATATCATAGTCAGTACAAACCATGGTATTTACCTACTTCAAACCATTGTTTCTAATTCTGTCTTTTCCAGCCAGTCACAAACCATGGTTCTCAATTTGGAAATCACACCAAATCATAGTTTTACTTTATTCACATTTAGATGTGATGTCCGAACTGAGCCTATATGTAGTTTTGGATGTGGTGGGATCTCTTTATCAAGACTTATTTTACCAGGAAAGGGAATATAGAATCTACTCAGGTGCTTACATATTTTAAAGGGGGTTCTAGAAATCCATGTTTGAGAGAAGGATATGTTCACATATGCATTTTTTGTTTGGTATTAAATGCAAAGCAGACATTTGGGAATCTTTTTTACAGTGAATGCTTTAAAAAAAAATCTGTTTCAGGAAGGAAGATTGTTAAGAACCTTTTAAGTAAGATTAGGTTTATTATCGTGGACCCCTGGCACCAAGCGGTTTTATAATTAGCAGTTTTTAAGAAGTGAGTAGTAGCAGGAATACCCTCTGAGCAGAAAGGCTCTTGTTTTGTACTTTCTACATGTCCTGCACAAATTAGTAATGTCACTGCATTGTCCTGTCCCCCCACAGCCCTCTGTGTATGCCAGAGGACCCAAGTGAGGGGAGGAGATTGGTAGTGGCCACAAATAATGGATGGCCAATAAGCCAAACCAACACTTGTTGACCCATGATTACTTTTATAAGAATTCTATCTCCCTTGACCCTGCCAAAAACATTCCCTTAAAAAACAGATTGTGCAGCCTGAAATAAGTTGTCTAAGTAAATCTTTATTGCATCACTGCTTCATGCTATTTGTAATTTTGTTTTTGTTTGCTACAGATATTTGCTTTCATGTACAGGCAGAGACAGTTTAGGTGCATACAGCTGATGTGTGATTGCCAACATGCGGGTCCTTTTGGACCCGGAAGAAGGAAGAACAGATACCTCACAGGGCGGGGCAGGCTTATACATGCTCTGCCAACACGTGAGGGGGCGGGCGGGAACAAAACCCCTGTGCAAAATGTTTGCCACCTGTATTAACATGTGTATTTTTTTTAATTCTCAATGTGGAAATTGACAAGTCATTTGCACAGCAGTATTGGGTGGTATACCTGTGCATATTGCTCTGGGAAAAGTGACCAGAAATGCATCTCTCTTTCCCGCTTTTTAGCAAGCTAGTAGCCATGTCAGTGTTTGTCTCATAAATTGAACTATGATTAAACCATTGGGTTGGGAAGGGGAGAACACCATGAAGCAACACTCATGAGCTCAGAAGAACATTGGGGTGGATCCAAAACCACCCTTTTGTATGCAGAACTTATTTTGCATTCGTGGAAAAATTTCGCTTTGTGCTAGAGCAATCAGTGGGGCAACGAGTTATACTAAAAAAAGGATCCCCCTTCCCTTGTACAAGGGAAGTGTGAAAACTATTGAGCTACCTGTTAAACTGCTTCACAAACTCTTGCAGAAAAATGCCAGCAGCTACTTTCCTTCTGCCCTTTGGCTCTTTAGATCCAACCCCCGATGCATTGAAAAGCCTAAAAATGAAGGTGATGTGTATTGTGAAAAGAACTAAGAGGTTTGTAGTATCTTTAAAGCTAATTTATTATGGCATACACGTTCATGGACTACAGCCCACTTCAGCAGATACATAAAGTGTCATCCTGCCAGCAGGTATATTGTGATTTTTTTCCTTTGTATAGTACCGCTTCAGCAAGGAGATGCATGAATGGAAGTGGGGAGGATATATTTTGCTGACACTCATTTTCTTCTGAAGCCTATTGTGCCTGTGAAAGTTGGGTCCATGCAGTGCCCCCCCTTTTTAAAGGAAAAAAAGTGCCGGTACTCACCATGATGTTGTTACAGTAAGCACTACACTTTTAACATTTGGGGGAGGTGCTAGTACTGCGTACCCTGGAGTACCTCCAGGGGAAAAAAGCACTGTCTCCATGGGTTTGGGAGCCTTTTGGTGCTATAGGTGGTATGGGGTTGGTGAAAATCACAGACCCCTGCTTTTCCTTTTGCAAAAAAATTTTTTGTTGTTGAAATCTCACCATTTCAATCTTCTGGGATGTGTTAACAAGCATGTCCTCCCCCCTCCCTTAAGAGGCAGCTTGTCATATTGAAAAGTTAATGCTCACAAAGCCATCTTAAGAATTGTAAAACTGAGCACCAAGACTTGGAACGTGGAATGTAACCCCCCTCCAAGTTTAAAGTGTATGCTTTAGAGATGACCTGGATAACACAGATACTGAGATGAAATGCCACATTTCATCTTTGCATCACTCATAACTATGTCACCCAAGGCCCATTTAAATCCAATAGGCAACTCTTTCAGTGGCTCTCTGTCATTAGCTGTTAGCAGACATTTAGGCCTATCTGCTCATTAGTGGTTTCTGCAAAAGGAGGGGGATCCTGACCTTATCAGGAAACTTCTCCATTTCACTTGTATTCCTAAGTTCAAACCATCTCTAAACCTGAGAGCTCCACATCAATAATATAGAAAGGAACATACAAAGCTGCCTTTTACCTAGGCAGTTTCTCCATCTGGCCCAGTAATGCCTACTCTATAATGGGCAGAGGCTCTCTGAGAGAGAAGGGTCTTTTCCATCCCTTTGTTACCCAATCCTTTTAATTGGAGATATCAGGGAATGAATCTGGGACCTTCTGCCTGCAAAAGCTTATGCTCCACCATTGTGTTACAACCCCTCTCCAAGACAGTCAGTATGGCATAGTGGTTAGTGTGTTGGAATAACACACAGAAGACTCTGGTTCTTGTCCTCATTTAGCTGCGAAGCTCACTTTGGGCTAGTCGCTGGCTCTCAGCCTACTGTACCTCTCTGGTTGTGAGGATAAAATAGAAAGAGGAGGAGAACCACATATGCCACCTTGCACTTCTTCGAGGAAATGTAAGCAAACAAACAAATGTAAGTAATAGTAATTCCTTGCTCCCAGAGGAGGCAATGATGCTAACATAGATGGCTTTGAAAGAGAATTAGACAAATTCATGGAGGAGAGGGTTGCTGATGCTTGCTAGCCATCCTGTGAGAACAGGATGCTGGACTAGATGGGCCATTGGCCTGATCCAGCAGGCCCTTCTTATGTTCTTATGTCTAATAAGGAGGAGGATGATGATGTTTGAGTTGTGTAAGAGCCAATGACATCCCACAGGTTCAGCATATTCTGGTTGGGCCCCTCAGTTTGGGCTAGAGATGGACAGTTACATGCCAGTATCACATGTGTTCATTCAAAGGTCCATCCCATGCAATCTATGCACCAATTTGCTAATTTTTAGATTAAAAATTCCCACTGAAAAATTGCATGTACTGTAATGCATTGTTTTATCTCAGTGTATGCATTTCTAAAGTATCTTACTCTAAAATACACACATTACTGTGTTTGGGTAAGATTTATCAGTTGACAACTGTTTTGCAAGAACTGGAGAAATGTGCAATCTTAAAGATATTTAATGTTGTGAGCAGCTCCATAAGTCTGAGAGATCAATTCCCACTGGATTTCATAGAAATTGAATTCCTCAATTATTGCTAATTTAGATCCTTCATCTAAAATCAAAATTATTTAGTCTAGAATAAGGATGGGGAAGCTGTGGCCCTCCAGGTTTTGCTGGACTACAACCTCCATCATCTGTGAGCATTGGCAATGCTGGCTGGGGCTTGGAGTCCAATAACATCTGGAAGACACCAGATTCCCCATCTCTGGGTTGCATCAGTGTTCAATGATCTCTCTGCTGAAATATGAGAGGCCCTATATTTGTACAGACATTCTGAGGGATCTTGAAGACACACCTGTTGAGACCTCCTGATCTAATAGTTTTAATTGCTGTTTTAATTGTTTTGCTGCTTTAATGGGCTTCTTCTGTCATGCATTTTTATTTACGGATGTTTTTATTGTTTTGATGAGATTGTTTTGGGTGTATTTTAACATGTGTGTGCATATTTTTTATAATTGGTTTTACACTTTAAAGCACTGTTTCCCAAACTTAGGTCTCCAGCTCTTTTTGAACTACAATTCCCATCATCCCTAGCTAGCAAGACCAGTGGTAAGGGATGATGGGAACTGTAGTCTGAAGTCAGCTGAAGACCCAAGTTTGGGAAACAGTGCTTTAAACAGTTCAGAAGCCTTTTGCAAGTAATTATTATTAATAATAATCTAATTAAATCCATAGTACTAGTTACAGGTAGGTAGCCGTGTTGGTCTGACGCAATCAAAACAATGACAAACTTAGTTGGTCTCTAAGGTGCTACTGGAAGGATTTTTTATTTAATTAAATCCAATTATTTTTTCCCCAGTGGGGGCTTCTCCGAGTTTCTAAATGTGGATAATCAAATTTACACTGCAATCTTCACAAAATGAATCACCTTTACAAAAATGAATCACCTTTTCTAGGTATGTGTAGCTCCATATTTTTCCATCTGCCCATGTTCTGGAAATGATCTTCCCACCTGGATCGTACTCCATCTTTTCAGTCCATGTCCCTCTCTGGATAAAGGTCACTAATCCAGAATGTGAGTAAGTGATGTTGACTTCATTGTATTTGTTGAGGGGAGACCAAAGGATTGGGCGGCCTGCCTGGTCATAGAGAATCCGAAGAGTGAACTTCCGATGGTCGTCATAGATCTTCCCTGTTCTTGTGATGTGGTCAAAATCAATTGAGAGCAGGTTTCTGTTGTGGGCCTAATTTATAAAGCAAGAACAGCACCACAAATTCAACTGAAGCAATTCTGTAGATGAATATATGCATTTTATTAATTTTGCATTTTTTAAACCATGCCTTCATTCAAAATAAGGACTCTAAGGAGGCAGACTTCAAGATCGAATATAACTTACTATATATACAGTATATATAAACATTTTAAAAACAAATAGTTAAACCAACATAATAAAATATGGTTAATGAATTATCTAACCACTTAAGATAGTACAATCAATTTGAAAACTCTGGGCAAAGAAAAATGTGTTATTCCAGAACCAAAAGCAATATAATATTAGCCAGTCTTACTTCCTCTAGGAGGGTGTATCAAAGCTGGGCTGCCACCAAAAAGGCCCTCTTCACTATCTACACACACACACACACACACACACACACACACACACATATTTGAAAGAACATTAAGTAGTATAGAGCATTAAAATAAAAAAATTAAAACAAAAATAAACAAAAATAAAACACACAAATGGTAAATAGTAAAACGGTAATAGCAAAGCAGATAAAAAGAAATGGAGGAATTCTGGGAACTGAAGCCAATAAAATAGGGGCAAATTTTGAATCCTGTGCAGAAAGGTATGTCTTTACAAGATGTCTGGAGTAACTGATGGCACATGAAAAGGCATTTCACAGTTTGGGGGCAATAAAATTGTGTGTGTGTGTGTGTGTGTGTGTGTGTGTGTGTGTGTGTGTGTTTCTGCTCTATTATATTCTATAGCAGGCATCCCCAAACTCAGCCCTCCAGATGTTTTGGGACTACAATTCCCATCACCCCTGACTACTGGTCCTGTTAGCTAGGGGTGATGGGAGTTGCAGCCCCAAAACATCTGGAGGGTTCGGGGGTGCCTGTTCTATAGGGTGCAGCACGATGTGTAGAATTTTCCCAGTTGATTTAAGTGATCTTTCAGGCCTATTCAGGAGCAGGTCTTCTTTCAGGAATCTTGCCTCATTCTTACAGAAGAAACTCAGGTAAGGGCCTCAAATGAATATTTCAATTTACTGGCAGATTGGCAAACAGATACTACTGGTTTCAGTCTTATGGTAACAAGCCTGATTATTTAATAATTCCTAGTAGCTTCATTCCTCCCATCTCTGACCATACCCTTCCTTTCATGAAGCAGGCCACTGAAGTCCACTGTAGTATAACTTCGGTTTCTTAGAACTTGAGACTGCCATACACTCTAATTTTCATTCTGATTCAGGATGATATAAGTTTTCTCAAGGTTGGTATGTGCCAAAGCTCACCAGGGGTCTGGTGTCTAGGAAAATATGAAGCCTTCAGGCATGTGCTTTCCCTTCACTGGATTACTGCCAGCTGTTCACTTCTACACCTTTGCAGTGAAGGAATGGTGTGACCCTGAGCATGAGTCACACCACTTTCCACCCCTCCCATCTACTGTGCAGTTAGAGAACACGGACATGAATGCCAGCAGTTTCCCAAATTAAAGTTCAATATATTTTATTTATGCATCACTTCACACTGCCAGGTGTACCAAAGCGATTTACAGGGACAATACCACACAAAATATACAATCACAATGCGTTAAAAACATATACCAAAATCTACAAAAATAATCCAACACTGTAAAACAGCAGTGGGGAACCTGCTGAAGTGCTCCAGATGTTGTTGGACTACAACTCCCATCAGCCCCAGCCAGCATGGCCAAAGCCACTGAAAGCTGCAGACTACCAATATATGGAGGGCCACAGGTGCCCCAACCCAACATTAAATAACCACCCCACCTGCATAAAGGTGAACACTAAAAAATAAACGATCAAAATCCAGACCTTTAGCACTGTCCAAATTGCCTGGGGGAATAAATATATATATTTGCTGGAAGGGCAGCCCACAGAAAGCATGGGTCACTGCACAAGAGGAGGCTTGTTCTCTTGTTGCAATCTTCCAAACTTCTCCTGGTGTGGGGTGTATGCACAGAGCCTTAGAGGCTGATCTCAGGTTCCAGGTAGGTTCATACAGGGGAAGTTAGTCCTTGAGGTATTGGGAGACCTGAGCTATTAAAGCTTTATAGGTCGAAAACATAAATGCTCTATTTTCTAATACACACACATTGCTTACTCTCTATGCAGAGAACACCATCAGTTCCCCTTCCCACACATACAAGACTCACTCCAGTTCCTCATTGCCCCTCTCTACTACTTAGGAATTTCCTCCAAGGCCAACCAGGACTCAGCCTAACAAATTCTTTTTGTAAACAAGCATCCCCACCACAATCTATTTCTTTGCCATGGGCAAATGGACCATCCTTTCCTGTCTTACCCAGGATTCAGGTTTTTTTTTTGCCAAAACCGACTGGTGCTCAACTGAGGGCTCATGCAGACTTCCTTTTGTGGTGTGTTTCTAGGCACAGTTCCATGTTTTAAAGCACTGTTTCTGAGCGCTTTCTTCTCTTGCCCTGGTACTTTCCCCACTCTTTGCCACTGAAATGGAACAAATGGCAAAATGGCAATTCGCTGAAAACCCAAATTGTTGTTTGTTCCAATTCAGCATTAAAGATCAGAATTTCACAAAGAAAGCACCAGGGCAAAAACAAAAACAAACCCCACTTTAAAGTGCAGACCTGTGCCTAGAAAACATGGGGCCAATAGTGTGGATGAGCCGTGAGTGATGGTTTTCCGTAACAGTACTGAATCCTAGAATATATGATGAAGAGTTCCTCCAGAGCAGTTTCCTCTCTCCACTATGCTACTGCAGCTTGTTTCCTCCCCACTCAGTATTAAGTAGGTGGGCACTTCTGAGCATGCACAAAGGGGTCTGCTCTCACTGCTAAGGAAATTTTCCCTGTCCCTTTCTTAATCAGCCTGCTGTGCACACAGAGAACACAATAGGCAACTGTCTCAATGAATACTGGGGGACAAAATAAATGCAACAAATGGAATAAACAAGTACTGTATGTATCTGGAATCCCTAGCTAGATGAGAAACCGCATGTGTAATCAGGAGACATAAGTGCAGTTGTTGTGGACTACAACTCCAGTCAGAGCTACTCTTAACACTTGCAGCTGCAATAGAACATCAATACAGTCATACTTTGGGTTGCGAACGTTATCCATGCGGAAGCTGCATTCGCAACCCGCAGCATTCGCAACTCGCAGCGCTGTGTCTGAGCATGCGCGGGACGCAATTTGGCGCTTCTGCGCATGCACATGATGTCAGTTTGTGTTTCTCCGCATGTGCTGAAACCTGGAAGTAACCCGTTCCGGTACTTCCAGGTTTGGCGCGGAGTGCAACCCAAAACATATAACCTGCAGCGTTCACAACCTGAGGTATGACTGTATGCTTTTCTTTACAGATGGCTGTACTGCATGCATTTTGCTCTTGCTGATCCTCAACTTGCCTTTGAAGAAAGCTGTTCTGTCACAGTAATCCTATGAGTTCTTGCAATATGCAAAGGGTAGTCAACATGCAGCTATTATGGACTCCAACTCCCATCAGTCCCAGCCAGCATAGCCAATAGTCAGGGATGATTGAAGCTGTAGTCTAACAACAACAAATGGAGAGCACAACATTTGGCTAATCCTACATATGGCATCTCCTACCTGTAAGTTAAGGCCACAGTATGAGTGGTGACAGAATGACATTCCACCAGGCACCAGCAGGAACAAGATAGGATACACCATCCCTATCACCAACCTTGCAGTTAGCAAACCTGAAATTACTACCTACCACGTGGGACCTCTGAAAGCAGCTAAAATTGCTTGTTCCTACCAAATTTCATGTTTCAGCATGCTGGGACAAGTTTGATGGATAGCTCTGCATTCACAGGCAGCTGCGCAAGAGGGATTAATGACAGGAGCTCGCTGAATGATGTGAAGGGAAAATGTAAGCTGAAAAATTCAGAAGGGAATGTCTGTGATGGGCGGAACAGAGATGGGAGGATCACAGCGTATTCCAAATTTGCCCTACCAAAGCTGGTATTTGTCCCTCCAGGAGAAGAGACAAAGCAGGGCTTGGAACCTTTTTTCAGGCAAAGGGCCACAATCCCTTCTGGGCAGCCTTCCAGGGGCCACATGGCAGTAATTGACAGAGCCAGAGGCAAACGTTCATGGATAAATGGATGTGAATTTCACTTATGAATAATAGGCTCAGTGTTGCCATTTAGTGTCACATTTGTATATTGCAGTTTACAACACATTAAAAACCTTTTATTTGCAGCTGTGTAGCTGAGTGCCTAGATTTAGTTGGAAGGTGGAAGCAGAAAGACTGATGTCTTCTCTCTCACCAACATTCCAAACACAGTTTCTGGTTGTGGAGAAGCAATGTTCCTTGCCTCCTCTTCAGAGCATGGTAGTCATGTTCAATTTGGGGAATGAAAAAGAAGGCCTAGATTTGCAAAGAGGATGGTTAATGTTGTAAACCACCCTGTAATCTTCAGATGAAGAGTAGTATATAAATTTAATAAATAATAAGGTGAGGAGTTGGGAAGAATAAATGAGTGAGACTGGGAAGGGGGGGAAGGACTGGAACATCCCATGCTTTCCTCTTCCCTTCGGATTTGACAGATCTATCATAATCACTAAGTGCGTGGATCGTTGTCATTAGACCATTAGCTTGAATGCTAACTATTCACTGTACTCATCAAGGCTTCCCAAAGGAGTAATTCTGTCAAATGGAAAACAGATTTCCTAAAGCATTTTTCCTGCACATTATTGATGTCTTTGGGTCTTAAACTTAAGTCCGTTAATTAAACAGAAAAATATTGACCACCTGCCATAGGGAACTGTTAATACTCTGGTTAAAATACAAGCCATAAAGGCAAACTGGGTGCGATGGCAGCAGTTCTGTGTAAACACAGAACAGGAGATGCCAACACAATTAATTGCAGATAGGCTTGGAAAAGAACTTTGGGGGTCTGTCATAAAAGGGCAGCTCAAATGAGAGGCAAGATTTTAATGTCCCCTAATTCTTATCTAGTTCTAAAAATGGTTTCAGAAAAATGACACTTTCCTTATCAGCTTCCCACCCCTTCCTTTTATTTCCAGTGAACTCTGTCCATTCTCCCCTGCCATTATTCCTGGGCATACTGTTATGTCAGAGCTGAGGAACCCTTTTCAGTCTGAGGGCCGCATTCCCTTGATGTCAGTCTTCCAAGGATCATATGCCATTAGTAAGCGAAGCACAATGGATGTACCTTTGTAAAGTAGGCTACCTTCCAGTCACACAGAAGGCAGAGGCGGACAGGGCCGGCCCTACAGCCAGGCTGGGTGGCGCAGGGTGCCAGGGCACCTGCCCGCTAGGGGGGCGGCGCACAGCTGCACCTGCCCGCTCACTGCGGAGCTGCACTCGCCTGCCCGCCGTGGAGCTGTGCCTCCGGCAGCCGCGCTCTGTGCTGCGCCTGCCTGCCCGCTGCGCTGGGAAACGGGGCAGGGGCGCCAGAGGGATCCGTCACACCACGGCGCCAAATATACTTAAGACGGCCCTGGAGGCGGAGTTAGCTGCTCCAGCACCTGGAGCAGTGCCCATGCTGTACACTGGGGGCGAGGTGAGCCGCCCACGGGGGAGCATCCCAGGGGTCGGGGCAGTGATGTCACCCCCCTCAGGTATGACACTCGGGGCGGGCTGGACCCACCACACCCCTTTCTCCGCCAGTGGGCAGAGGGTTCTCTACACACAGTCCTCCCAATATCACAGTTCAAGAACACATTCCAGCCAGCGAAAACACCCATGGATGCTGAACAGTGAGAGGTGTGGTCTGTGAAGAGGGTGTGATCCAGGGAAGGGACATGGGTCTTAATCTCGGTCCACTTCCCCCAGGTACACTTTTACTTCTGTAATTTACATATAAGTAGACCTACATGATAGTCCTCCTAGGACATTTTCACACTGCCACCTGTACAATGTCTACAAATTTCTGTCAGCTGCCACTTGTCATTTTCCTTCTGGAAACAAACAAACCAAAGCCACCCCTGAGGCATAAAATATCTCTTGATGCATATAATTTTCTAATGGGGCATGCTTATTACCTCAGCCCATGTTAGCAGATTGGGGTGCTAAAATACGGCACCATTCTTCCACATAGAAATGGTCTGGGAAAGGTCATGAAACTGCATGTTGTGTCAATAGGTTGGAAGAAACCATATAATGTGGCTTGGGGACCCAGGACAGTTGTATTGCATGTTTGTTAATGGGATGAGAAACACCCCCCCCCAAAAAAACCTCACTGAGAGGAATAGGGATCTCCTAATAACTCTTAGCCTTCTTAACTGACAACGTGTCTCTGGAGCCTAAGGGGAAGCCATGATTGTTTAATGTGGTATGATGACACTGCTTTGAATTTATAGTGCATATTGGCCTTAAATGAACCATATATACTTGAATCCCTCCCACAAAATAGTGACAGACTGCATTAACCCCAGCTGCACTAGCACGTTCATATAAATACAGGGAATCCTTCAGACTGTCTCAAACTGTTTAGGGCTTGAAAGATCAGCACCAACACCATGTATTGGACACAAAAACAAATAGTCAGACAGTACAGACAGGAGAGCACAGGCATATTTACAATAACAGCAGCTTGATGTGATTCTCAGATGTGATTGCCTTCCCAAAGAATGCTTCATTTGACACATGAGATGAAAACCTTACCCGTAACCTTCTCTCAAATGCAGAGATATTGCCTTTGGTCTGTTCCTTCCTTTGTCTCCACTCAATAAGGTTGGAGTTATGCTCTCCGGGTAAAGAGATATTGCATTTTCCTAAAGTAGGATTGACAACGCCAGCCAGGATGTGAGGTTCTGTGTTCAGAGTGATCTCCATTCCACTGGCAAAAGTGACTCTCAGTGACCCATCTGGACTGACCCGATATATATTCTGAATGTTTTCTGTCAGCAACAAAACAAGGAAGGGGAGAGAGTTCAGTTTTTTCAGCTTCATGAAGCAAATGCTATGTGTGCAAATGTTATATTTATGCATACTCAGATAGCAGTAGGCATTGCCAACATCTGTAAATCTTTGTAATTGGGGGGACGGGGACCTCCCAGACTTTTAAGGCATACAGCTTATTGTTACTACATCCAGACCTTAGTATTTACATATTAGCAACAACCTTCATCTTGATTAAAGGTATTTTGATTTCAGAAACCTTTCAACTTAAGGGACCTTAAGTTAGCCTTTGGAGTACTTCATTATTTACTACCTTTGGACTGCTACTGAAAAACCTGTCGTCTGGGGGAATTTAATATGCAGCTGAAGTCAAAACTGGTGATTGTTTAATTAAACAGCTAAAATGCAGCTGTGGAAATTGTACTAGAGTAACACAGTGACCTACGTGCTCCACAGCTACAGTGAAGGCACCCAGGAGCATTGTGTCAATGGCTCTAGTCATTTAACCATTCCACACTGTGACAGGAATCTTGACAGTAGCACCAGCCATATCAGCTGGAAAAATCCCCCAGAGCATTCAGGAATCCTTTTGACTCCATAAGTACCTTAGGGCAGACCATCTCAATACTGTAGTTCCTTCACCCCTGCAGCATGAAGTTGCTGTGAAATAAAGCTTGGCTTCGTTCTTTAATGGAAAGGAAGAGGGTGATGGAGGGAGAATCAACTTGGAAATGCCACCCCAGTTCTTGAATATTCCAGTATCTAAAGTTTGGGCCGATACTAGCAATTAAGTTATGGGTGGCATGGGGAAGGTTGTTGGACTCCCATCAGCCCATCCAGCATAGCTAATGGTTAGGGATAAAGGGAGTTGTAATCTAGCAACATCTGAAGGGCAGATTTGCAATGAAAGCAAGTGTAATGATAGCCATATTGCAAGTGTACCAAGCTGTGGCATTCAGTAGTACTGCAAGTTAACCCTAGGGTGCTGAAGATGAAGATACCACACTTTATCTCATATATAAGGTAAAGGTAAAGGGACCCCTGACCATTAGGTCCAGTCGTGACCGACTCTGGGGTTGCGCGCTCATCTCGCATTTTTGGCCGAGGGAGCCGGCGTATAGCTTCCAGGTCATGTGGCCAGCATGACAAAGCCGCTTCTGGCAAACCAGAGCAGCACATGGAAACGCCGTTTACCTTCCCGCTGTAGCGGTTCCTATTTATCTACTTGCATTTTGACGTGCTTTCGAACTGCTAGGTTGGCAGGAGCTGGGACCAAGCAACGGGAGCTCACCCCGTCATAGGGATTCGAACCGCCGACCTTCTGATCAGCAAGCCCTAGGCTCAGTGGTTAGATTAAGAAATGGGTTCGCAAATGAATGTTTGGGTTAAAAGTGGGTCTTGGGTCTGAAAAGGTTGAAGATAACTTGATCTAGTAGGAACTAGAATATCAGGCCACAATAAACTAATGAGCAGAGTTTTCCTAAATGCATTCAGCAAGCATAAATTGTCAGAGTTCACGCAAGTGTGGTGAGGGGGAACTAAATGTACCTTGTTTTAATGTGTAGATAGTTGAGGTAGCTGACAAATTTGTAGCTGTGATCACATTCTCCCTGTTTGAAGTGTCGATTTCAACTCTCATCAGTTTTTCTACGTCACTATGGAAGCTGCTGACCTCACCCGTCGGAAATGTTGCATTGGTTAAATGTCCATCAGAATCGTACCTGGGAAGAGAAAGAATGAAAGAAATATGAATATAAATATAAAATGTACTGCACAGACTTCTAGAGGAGGAGCCATTGCAGGCTGGCCGCCTCTCTCAGGAGCTCCTGAAAGATGTAATTAAGTGGTGACTATTGGCAGAGATTATCTGTCGTTTTTGTCTCTGTTGAACAATTATCGTGCAAATTAATTGGACAAGGCTACTCACTAATATTAAGTAAATATTATTATGGTTTTTTGCTACGATCCTCAATCTACTCAGATTTTTTTGCAAGGTTTAGTGCAAAATGTAACATGATGCAGATGTACCACAAGAGGTCACTCTGCATCCAGGAAAAAGAAACTAAAACAAAGTTGAAGTACCGAATAACATCTGCTTGAGAATTTTCTTATCTTGAAGACCTGCAAATGTTCAAAAGGCATTGGGAATTCCCTTTTGGTCCAGTCCTCACCACCTCCAGGGATGAAAATTTCCAGGGGTGCATCAAAACCTGTGTACACAATTGCACCCGGCCCCAGGGACTGCCATCTGCATGGATTATTTCTCCCAGCCAAGGTTGTAGAGAGGGAATGAAGCACAGCAGGTCAGTGAGAAATGATGGCAGCTCCTCTGTGCCTCCTAGCAGAAAATCCGAGCAAAAGCTGTGCAGGTTTTTTCCTTGTTCAGTCAGGGTGTGTGATGGCCAAGTTGCCAAAGGTGAAGGCTTTTCTAGGGATCAGTCTTATGTGCCAGTAGCTGATATTCAGCTGGGGTAGTCTGGCTAGGCTGGAGGGCTGGAAACTATGCAATTCTGCCTGATTTCTTTCCAGACTCTTAGATGCTGCCTGGCATATGAGGTTATGCCCAGGAAATGCTGTAACCTCTTGTCCTTTTGTATTCTGACTGGCATGAAGACACACCTATATTTCTACATTTCATCATGGGGAACGGCTGGAACATACCACATTAACATTTATGCTCCTGTTGTCTTTTCCCCTTTGATTTGACCTTGATCATCTCCTGCTTCACCAACTCTTTGGGGCATATTATTTGCAAACCAGAAAAACTGTAATGGACAACACACACACACACACACACACACACACACACACACACACAGCAATCAAGCATGCACCACAGTCTAAATCACTGGTCTGCAATAGAATGCTGCTTTCAAGCCTAGTTTCAGTGGACCAGTCTCTCTAAGTAAGCCCAGAGCTGGTTTTAGGTTTTGCAAGGCTCCTGAGCAAGATGTTATAGGCAGGCTCCCATCTTGGTCACCACGTCCCCTTCAATGAGCATAAGAACATAAGAAGAACCTGTTGGATCAGGCAAACGGCCCATCTAGTCCAGCATCCTGTTCTTATGGTGGTCAACCAGATGCCTGTAGGAAGCCTGCAAGCATTACCCGAGCACAAGAGCACTCCTGCCACTCCCCACGGATTCCTGCAACCAGTATTCAGAAGCACTACTGCCTCCAGAGACAATTTGTTCTAGGCCAGTCTGTGCTGCTGCACAGGGGGAGAGGGCATTGCAACTGGCAGTTTCATGGCCAGAGGTAGGGTCCTTGCTAGGTCACAGACTTACAGCAGGTGCCCAGCCCTGGTCCTGAATGAGCCCACTTCCTTGCATCATTGTCCCCTTGCACTCCCTCTCCCTCTGAGCTGAAGGCAAGTGGAGGCTGCTGACTCTTCTCCTTGCTTTTCTTGGTGAGGGCAGCTGAGCACATCTCAACAGAGAGGAAGAGCAGCAGGAGGAAGAGCTATACTGGGAGCAGGGAGAGAGGTGTTGGCAGCTAACAGCCACTGCTGGGGTGTAGACCTTAGCAAGTCTCTACTGCTGCCAACCTTTGATAGCCTTGAATATGGCAGATTTACAAACTGTTAAGGTACTCTGCTCTCTTCTACTCACTACATCTTATAAGTTTGCAACAGGGCCCCATTTTATTTATTTACATTCATATTCTGCCCTTCTTTCAAGGAGATCAAGGTGGTATATGCATTTCATCCCCATCTCATTTCATCTTTACAACATCCCTGTGAGGTAGGCTAGGCTGAGGGTGACTAGCCTGAAGTCACCCAGTGAGCTCTGTGGCTGAGTAGGGATTTCAACCCTGGTCTCCCAGATTTTGGTCGACTGTACCACACATTGCCAGGAGATAACAGAGGGCAGGTTAAAATGATGTGTGTGTTGAGGGGGACGGGGACAAACCAGGTAAAGAGGCATCCTGGTGCTCCTTGAAGAGAGGGCAGAATAAAAAAATGTAATAAATCCAAAATAAATGAGCAGTACTTCAGGAGTTACCACAGCTGTGTCTGCTCAAATATTGGCTCCTGTACAACTCTTAAAAAAAGAAAGAAAGAAAGCACAAGGAAGAATGTTTGTCCTCTAATAATGCATCTGGTCACCTTATACATTGGGAATAACAGTAAAAAGCTGTGGACCACAGACCATAAATTGACCAGATGAAACCAAGCTGACATCTCCCATTGATTTTGCTGCTTCAGCTCAATCCTACTTCTCATTGGAAGCTTAGAACAGGACAGGCTGTGAGCAATTGCAGAAATGGACAGGACAGAAAGGGAGTGATTTGCAAACCTGTGGAAGAGCAAGCCAGGGAGTCAAAAGGTTGCTTGCCTCTCCCCCAGCCCCAGCCCCCAGAGGACTTCTGCACCTTTAAGGAACATAAACAATCATCTCATCCTCTATATACCTAGTGGATCACTGTACTCTTCAGGACAAGGCATCCTGCACATACCATCTCACCAGGAGGCCTGTTCCTTATGATGTAGGAACCAGGTTTTTAGTGTGGCAGCACCTACTCTTCGGAACATCCCCTCCCCCATTACATATCAGGCAAACACTGTCTCAATAAGCCTTTTTAATGCCTATTGAAGAATTTCCTTTTTCAACAAGTCTTTTAAGTGAATATTTTTATACCAGTCTGCAGCTGTATTGGATTTCAAATCTTTCTTTTTTAAAAAAAAATAATGAAGTTGTTGTATATATGTTTTTTCTTTTTTTATTATTTTATCACTTGGAGATGTTTGCTAGGGAGCAATTCAAAAACCAAAGGAACTAGGCAAATAATTAATGCCAGAGCAGACTATTTGTTTAGTACTCTCAAGGGCAGTGACAGTCCAAGGTCTTCCCCATCACACTGCTACCCAAAAGGTAGCACCTCTCTCCCCCATTATTGACTTTCAGGAGAAATGTAAAGACGTTTCTCTTTTACCCTGCCTTGAAATTAGTAACTGGTTGGCTTTAAATGTTTTTAGATGGTTTAAAATTGTTTTTAAATGTTTTAAATATCTTTTTAGTTAATTTTAAGTTGCATTAAAATGTTAAGAAGCATACCACCACACTTTGAGGCGGGATGCTTCTAAACACCAGTTGCTGGAAATCACATGTGGGGAGAGTGCTCTGGTGTTTCCTGCTTAAGGGTTTCCTGGGGCACCTGGTTGGTGACCATGAAAACAGGAAGCTGGAAAAGATGAGCCACTGGACCAGGCATCCCCAAACTTTGGCCCTCCAGATGTTTTGGACTACATTTCCCATCATCCCCGACCACTGGTCCTGTTAGCTAGGGATCATGGGAGTTGTAGGCCAAAACATCTGGAGGGCCGCAGTTTGGGGGTGCCTGCACTGATGCAGCAGGGCTTTTCTTATGTTATTCACAAAAGGAATTCACATGATCTGATAACAGAATCCTCAGCATGTCTAGTCAGAAATAAGATCCACTGAGCTCAGTGGGACTTGTGTTTTTTGTCAGGACAGGATTGCAGACTCAGGTAATGGTTCTTAGATGCACAGTTCTATGCTAGCGTACCCAGGCAAACAAAATTAGGTAACTTCCCCAAATCTCAACCCTGCAAATTCTCAACATTGTGAAACATTCAGGACTGTACCCAATGTTTCTCTGTTTCCTAGCTAGCGTGAAAGTTCTGCTATGCAGAGTTTAAAGGCAGTGAAACAAATTAGTCCAAAGCAACAGCTGCATTAGGGGAGGCTTGTAGTGCAATAGCTCATTTATTTTGCGCAATTAGTTGTGCAACCATCTTTGGTAATGTGTTTGTGATTTCCCCTGTGCAATAATGTTCCACCAGTACAACGTTTATACACCACTAAATGCCTTTAACTAAGCACTACATTGGATACAACCCGTATCTTGCGAATTTTACTATTTTGTGTGATATGTTATCATTTTGTTAGTCATGGGGGATGGGCATAAGCTACACTTGGCACAAAAGCTACACTCGGAAATTTTTAAGTGATCTGTGGAAATTTGATTCTGCCTCCAGGCACAATTCAAAGTGTTGGTGCTGACCTTTAAAGCCCTAAATGGCTTAGGCCCGGCATACCTGAAGGAGCATCTCCACCCTGCATCATTCAGCCTAGACACTGAGATCCAGCTGTGAAGGCCTTCTGGCAGTTCCCTCATTGCAAGAAGTGAAGTTACAGGGAACCAGGCAGAGGGCCTTCTTGGTAGTTGCGCCCGCCCTGTGGAACACCCTCCTGTCAGATGTCAAGGAGATAAACAACTATCTGACTTTCAGAAGGCAGCCCTGCATAGGGAAGTTTTTACTGTGTTTTAAGTTGTTCGAAACTGCCCAGAATGGCTAGAGTAACCCAGTCAGATGGGCAGCATATAAATAACAAAATTAATAATAATAATAATAATAATAATAATAATAATAATAATAATAATAAGGCTCTTCTGGTATTTCAGCCACCATTTCCCATATATATCTAAGAATAGCTTCCAAGCGATAAGGGCCCCAAACTCTAGCTTGGATCCAACACACTGTGATTGGAAAGAAAAAATGTATTCTGTGAATTCTTACTAAATGCTAAACGACTTATTGTGGTGCAGTGCCACAACTAAGATGCTTGAGGAAAATTATCTCTGAAAATTCTAGTATGACCTATTCTGACCTGTACCACTCAATGCATGAATCAGAACTTATTAATTCACAAGCTTCTGTCATTCCTGAATTTAGTGCATGACTGAAAAAAATTACATCGAAGTACATATAGGAATGTATATTTGAGAGAAAATATCATTAGAAATGCGTATGTTGAGAGAACATATCATGGGTAAACACATGCAAAAGTGACATGAGAATATAGTTCTTATGCATATTCTATGATAAAGCACCTATGCGAAAAGTAAAGTTAAAGGTAAAGGGGCCCCTGACCATCAGGTCCAGTTGTGTCCGACTCTGGGGTTGCGGTGCTCATCTCGCTCTATAGGCTGAGGGAGCCGGTGTTTGTCCGCAGACAGCTTCTGGGTCATGTGGCCAGCATGACAAAGCTGCTTCTGGCGAACCAGAGTAGCACATGGAAATGCCATTTACCTTCCCGCCGGAGCGGTCCCTATTTATCTACTTGCACTTTGATGTGCTTTCAAACTGCTAGGTGGGCAGGAGCTGAGACCGAGCAACGGGAGCTCACCCCGTTGCAGGGATTCGAACCGCCGACCTTCTGATGAGCAAGCCCTAGACTCTGTGGTTTAATTCCCATCAGCCTCAGTCAGCATGGCCAATCCCCAGGGATGATGGGAAATGTAGTTCAATAGCATATAGAGGGTCACAGCTTCCCAATTGCTAAGTTACATAGTTATTATGTGTAGACTGATCTAATGCATCCAAGCAAGCCACATCCCAGCTTTCCTCCAAGCATTTCAAGGTGTTGTACATTGCTCTTCCCTCCCAATCTATCTGTGTGAGATAGGATAGGCTGAGATACAGTAACTGGCCCAAGGATAGGGATTTGAACCAGGGACACACTAATCAATAAACCATAATGCCTCTCTGTGTGCCAATCCCCACGGACAATTTCCAGCCTTTATTAACTATAGACTGATTTGCCCAACCCTGGTCACAACAGGAATTGCATAAAAGGTGGTGAAGAAGATATAGGCACATAGGCTCCAGGGTATCTTAAGTACCTCAAACGGCTCAAGATCACAATACCTCAAGGACTGCCTCTCCTCATATGAACAGACTCAGATCCTGTGATCATCATCTGAGGCCCTTCTTTGAGTGTATCCCCCACAAGAGCTCTGGAGAGTGACAATATGAGAATGGCCTTTTCTGCGGTGGCTCCGCATTTGTGGAATGCTCTCCCCAGGTACGCACTCCTGGCGCCCTCATTACAAATGTGGTGTTTTTGGGGGTGGGTTTATTGGGTTGTTGTTTTTATTTTGATTATGTATTTTGTGGTTTTATATTTTGATTTTATTCTGTGAGACCTCTGGGTAAAGGCGTCAAGCAATTTTGTTTTTTATCTTCAGCCTAGAGTTGGGCTGAATCTATGGCCTGTGGGAGGAGGGTTATTGGCTAGCTTTGCTTTTGTTTTATTATGTACTTTGTGTTTTCATTTTGAATTTTATGTTAAATACTACCCTGTGATCTTTTGAGGAAGGGTGGTATACAAATTTAATTTAAAAAATAAGTACCGGTATCTCAAAAAGAGATTTTGCAAAGTTTCATAAAGTCCTGAGAGTTGTTAGGAGACCTATTCCCCACACAGAGCTATACTTGCCAATGTAGCTAAACAGTCAATCCCTCTTCCCAGGGATCTCTGGGAAATGTAGCTCTGTGATAGTATCCTCTCAACACCCTTCATGAATTAAAGCTCCCAGGATTCTGTTTTTAGGGGGAGGCATCATCGCAGGGGGTTAGATTCAGGCTTCCCTCCAACTTACAATTCTATGATTCTATGACTGTTTAAAGTGGTATGATATGGCTTTAAATGTATTGTGCAGATGAGGCATTAAAATATTTGAAGGTCACTTACTCATAAACTGTTGTCCATCCATACTCATTGCTTTTGGTGGCAAGAAGACCTGTGGTGCCAGGATAAGTCATGAGAGCTAGATTGTAGCCCTGGGCATAAACTCTTTTGAGAATCCCATTGCTACTTATGGTCAGCCAGTATACTTGACCTCCAGGCATCACCAGCCAGAGAGGCAAACCACTGGCATCTCTGCGAATATGAACTGAATTCCCATTGCTGTTGGTAATGGTTCCAAGATCGCCTTCTCCGTTGTATGTGAAATTGTACATGAAGTCCCTTGTAATCAGATTGAGTGTGTGCAAGTGAGTCCCATTGCTGGTGAACTGATACAGTTCCTGGTCTGCTGGGGATGCAACCTCATAAATATTCATGTCATTGAGATGAGCCTTATTCCGACTGACTGCACGGATACGGATGTTGCCAAGGTCAGCTATATACAAGGTGCCGTCAGGAGATACAGCCAGGGAAGAGGGAGCTTTCAGTTTTGCGTCTTTGGCGAACCCACCATCACCTGCAAAACAACAGGGAGCAACTTTATTAAATCTGTACCTGATATGATTAACCAAACAAAAATAAGAACTCTCCAGACTTAATATTTTTAAAACTGTAAACCAATATTTTGCTCCAACAGATTTGTTTCCCACTATCTAAAGCAAGTACAATTCTTAATCGGTGCAGTTGAAGAACGGATACAGGAGATATAGAGGCTTCAGTTACCCTAATAGTTGTAAATCTACAGTGCCATTGGCTGGGCAGAGCTACTACATTTCAAGTGCCCAGGGCACAAAGAAGGTCACAGACAAATATGCTCTCCTCTGCAAAATCCACACTTTCTTGAATCAAAATCCATTTGTGAAGTAAGCAATGGGAATAGTCAAAAGCTAAAAAACTGAGTTTGTTGTTTTTCATAAAGTCCAGTAGAGTATATGTAAAACGGTTTTAAATACGAGCTCATGGAGATGGATACAGACTTACCAGAGCTTATAGCAGGCTCACTGAAATCAAAGGGACTTAAATTAGTCATCACTAGCTGAAGTCCCATTGATTTCAATTGGTCTATTAAGTTTAGATCCGACCTATTGTGTTTAGGTTTGCTGTACCAGAACTGAATTATTTTGTCACTGATGAACATTTAAGACTTGCTTGGCCATTTAGCAGCTGCCTCCCAGGCAGTTTCTTTCAACAATGCAGGAATGTAATGAAAGAAAAGACCCAGAACTTTCCAATGCCATTAAGATTATAAAGGTGCAGTAACTTCTGTGTCAAGAATGGCTTGCCCTAGGTTCTGAACCACTGAGGAAGCTCATGGAAGATGAAAGTCTATGTCTTCAGGCAGACCTACCGTATCTTCCCCAGAGTTCACAGGCTATTTTATCTGTTTATGATAGCCTTTCTTCTAGGGGTATGAACTGGGTTCAGCCACATTCTGAATCCTGAGCTGAAGGAATTTGCCTTGGAGGTTGTTAGAGGTGAAGTGGGATCAATGTTTTCCCAACTTTCAGACCAATTGCCCACGAACTATGATGAGAGACTAGAATATTCCTTATTTACATACTCCAAAACTGTTCAATATGCTCTTGTGGAAAAATACTTCATCTATTCTTCTGAAATTTGGCAGTATTCATTTTACACCCCCACCCACACAAGGAGGGGAAAGCTAGCCTGAAAATGACATCTTATTCTGCCCCAAAATAAATAAGCCAGAGATATGTCATTAAAACCAAAAAAAGGAGAAAATATTTAAAGGTGCCCAGCACGCACAAAAATACTGGACCTATTTGACTGAAACTTTGTGGACTTTATCCAACATGCAGGGGGCACAAAGTCTGCAGATTAACAAAGTGGACTCAGAAGGAAGTCAAGTAAAATTGGCCAGCCTACAAAGCATTTCAAATTGAGAGTTCTTTCCAAAGCACCAAATCAAGGTCTGAACCTAATAATATGGTTGTTGCCCACACCTGCTACCTTCTGCTAGCATCAGAGGAGAACGTTTTATTTCAAGTAGGAAGTAGAAGTTTTGTTTCAGTGTTTGCAGTACTCTCAAGTCCAACCATCCATAACTACTGATTAGCAAGGGCAAAGATCCCGTACACATGCATGTTGAGATCTTCAGATGAGGCCCTCATGGCTAGCTGCAACCAGTTGAAATCCATTCTGTGACAACCTTTCTGTTGTGGCACCCAGTTTTATGGAATCAAGCCCCCACCCACCCACCATAATAAGAAAAGCACTGTGTCTGATAAGCTTTTAATGCTTGCTAAAGATCTGTTCACCCAGCCATTTGTTGACTGTTAATGCTAAGCATTTAGAGGAAATGAGCTAGTTCCTTCCTGTTGTTGTTGTTGTTGTTGTTGTTGTTGTTGTTGTTGTTTTTGGCCCCCCCCTTCATTTTAACCTGTTACATTTCTTAGAAACTTGTTTGCAATGTTATGAACTGTCCTGTAATCAGTCATGAAGGGCAGTGTAGAAATGTTTTAAATAAAATAAATAATAAGGCAAGGTCCAGAAGAGGATAATCAGAAAAGAAAAGGGGAGCTCTGTGTCATTATGCTTTCTCATGCCTCCAAACATGCATGTTATCAACTATTTTTCCTTTGTCCCACCCTTTGTCCTGTGGCATCATTTAGCAATTTGATTCTCTTACAACAGCATCTGAATGCTTAACAAAAAAGCACGTGAAAGTTGTTCTGAATCACTATGCATCCCACCCCATCTCCAAGCAGACCTTGTAAAACATACTACAAATTATGGTGATGCAAGGCAAGATTAGTCACCCAATATCTTGTGCTGTTAATCTTCCTCATGCTGATGTAAAGCCTAAAATGACCTGAGATGCATCGTTTGCCATTCACCAGGTGATGCTCAAGGATGAACAGCTTCTGTTACATGAATGCTTATGTACTTCATCATTTGGAATAAGGAACTGGAAGAGGCAAAACCAGTTGGGGACCCAGAAAGAATGAAGACTGGACACTTGTGCAGAAACCCTAAAAAGGTAGAAATTTGCACGTGGAACAAGGATGGAGGAGAATTTCGTTTGACCTGAATTTTTAAGCAGATCAACTAGATTTACACTTCCTACATTACTATATAAACATTTGTACTGTGCACTTCTCTGAATTTTGCAATGCACTTTTGGTTCCAAAATATGTGTACAAATAATGTGTATTTCATGGGGCGGGGAGTATACAAGGATTACTATTTTATGGGGGAATGTATATAAAAATATTCAGGCATGCATATTTTAGTGGAGGGGTTTAGTAAGTGAATTTTTCAAGTGTTTTTTGTTTTGTTTTTTTAAACCCAGGGAATAAGGGGCGGAATAGACTTGTGTTAACATGCATGTAAAACTGGCACAGTATGGGAGTAGATGGATCCATACATCCATTGTGTGTGTATGTGGGGATAGGAATCACTCTTTCTGGCTACACTACTGATTCCACTCGGTGACTATAACTTCTCCACAAGGGGATACATACATACTTGCACAGATTTTGAACTGGTGTCCTTCGATTTTTGCAGGATTGTGCATTCAGATCCTTTTGCAGGATTGTGCATTCAGATCCAGTGTTGGTGTCTATGCATGTTAGGTGCAGAAGTAATGATCAATGCAGGGAGATCAAACAGGGATATGCATATCTGTCAATTTAATTTTCTCACAGTTCCTTATTTTTCCAATCTTAAAAGTGAGCACATTTCTGTATCTGTCAGCATTAAGTAGGCAATAAGTAACTATAAGGCAATAAGTAACTATTCTACTTTCAGAAGACAGCTGAAGGCGGCCCTGTTTGGGGAAGTTTTTAATGTTTGATGCTGTACTGTTTTTAATATTCAGTTAGAAGCCACCCAGAGTGGCTGGGGAAACCCAGCCAGATGGGCGGGGTATAAATACATTATTATTATTATTATTATTATTATTATTATTATTATTATTATTGTGTTAAAATGCACGTTTAATATGTAGCTTTGACTAAAATACACTTTGACTAAAATACACATTTTTGCAAAGCAATTTTTCTTCATGCATTTTATATGTTATTTGCATCAATATATGTATTAGTTATGCATACTTTGCCCCAGTATATGCATTTTATTCACACATTACTTGGCTGGAGATTTGCACTGCAAAATTCAGAGAAGTGTAAATTTCAAAGGGTGGCTGTGTTTCAGTTCACACATTGTTTTAGAAAATGTGAATTAGGTGTAATTCACATATAAATGTGAACTGAATCAATTTTCCCCTCATCCTTTGATGTAATGCCAAAAAGCATGATCCTAATCCCTCTCTGTACATTTCTATCCAGCATGACCATCAACACAGGACTCAGGATTTCTTGTGACATTAATCTCACAGTCCTAATTTCATTACCACTTCCATTAGCAGACACATCATTTTGTAGATGACAAGGGATTTGTCATTGTCCTTTCTGCAGGTGATTTTGCAGTCCTGAAAAACGATTAAAATCATAGAAACAAGGAATTGGAAGGGACCTTGTAGGTCACGTAATCTACACCACCTTACATGCATGATCTGAAAAGCAGGATGAAACTACAGCATCCTTAACAGACATTTATCCAGCTTCTGGTTAAATATCTCTGGCAAAGGAGAACCTATTACCTTCCAAGGCAGACTGTTTCACTGTCTAACAGCTTGTATTGATAGGACCCCTCTCCTCACATTTACCCAAAATCTGCTTCCCCAATCTCTCTACCCATTGGTTCTAATTACGGAGAACAAGTTTAATTTATGTTATAAATAATGCTACAATAATGGAACTCCCTGTTTATTAATTCAACATGTAGGAAAGAAGCAGCACAACTAATTATTGAATCTTCACATATCTGAATTTCTCTTAAGAATGACCAGTAGGATCTGAAATGTGTTGGATTAATACACATCTCTTTTGTCTACTCTGTTGCCTATTGCTCCTGCTTCCAGTTCTTTTATCTTCTATATGACAGGTTTTTAGATAGCACTAGCTGTCAACTAGCTACTGGGCTAAGCTCAAGGCTCTGGTTTTGGTGGCACTAGACTACCTATAAAATCATCTCACCAGCTACATACTCAAGTAATCACTGTGTTCTGCAGGAGAGGGCATTCTGCAAATGCTATACTATCACAAGATCCATTCTATTACAAGGTCTTTAGTGTGGCACCTTCTCCATCACCATTTGATTCTATAAAAGCATTTTTAAATAACTGTTTCTAGATATGCAACTTTTCTATACATGTTATATGGAAATGCTTTGGGATGCCCAATGGGAAGCGATTACTGTTTCCCCCCTGTCTATAAGATGTCCCCATGTATAAGACGCCCCCTATTTTGGGGGACTCAGATTTAAGAAAATGGCCTCGGCACTATCCGTGTATAAGATGCCCCCTAATTTTTGACATAATTTATTCGGGGGGGGGGGAACCTAGTCTTATACATGGAAAAATATGGTAATTAGTGAGCCAGTGTGGCATAATGGTTAGTGTTAGACTAGAACCCGGGAGAGCAGGAGGTTCACAATCCCCACTCAGCCATGAAGTTCCCTGGGTGACCTTGGGCTAGTCACCATCTCTTAGCCTAACCTACCTCACAAGGTTGTTGTGAGGATAAAATGGGGAGGAGAACTATGTACACCACACTGAGATCCTTGGAAGATAAAAGTGGTACATCAAATAAATAAATAAATAATATTTGAATGGTACTATGATGTTTCCTCTTAAATTAGTCTTCTTTAGGCTAAACACATCCAGATAATTAAACCATTTCCCACAGAAATTTGTTTACATGCCCTTTATTATTCTCTTTCCCCTCATTTGAACACACAGTGGTTTGCAGCTCCCCATTCTAAACTATGTCCTCTCTCTCCTGCTACTGTTGGATTAGTTGACCAAACCACCATAAAATGAATCAACTGCCCTTTTCTCATCCCCTTTCCTAATGATGTTTTTGGAGCATGAACATTAGACTGACATACGGGAGGCATACTCATTTCAGCATGAGGGTAATATCCAAGCTGGCTCATTGTTTCATTTTGCCCACAGCTCAATCCAATCCTATGGATATGATAATGTGACTCATCCTGACCTGAAACCTGTTTTGAGTCACGTCAACAGTGCCCTGTGCAAGAAGTATTGCATTGCACAGCAGAGATGAGGAAAGCACTACTAGCAGTGCATGAATCTGTCCTCACAGTACCACAGGATCATGTTATCCAACCATCTGAATTTCCGAACTGTGAACAGTGGATACCAGAATGAAGATTGAAGGGAAAATGTGGAAACGTAAAATTCACAGACATGATAGCTTGAAATAGGATTCTTACATACTTTTATGAATTCTTTGGGATTTCCTCTGCTTCAGAAATTCAGATTTCAAAGCTTTTGAGGGCATTTTTTTTTTGTGGAGATCAGAGGGACAAGCTGTTACATCAAACTAAAAGTCTTCAGCTCAGTGGCAGAGCATAAGCTCTGCATGCAGAAGGTTCCAGGTTCAATCCCCAGCATCTCCAGGTTTTTTTTAATATATGAAAAAATGTTTTTTTAAAAAAAAAACTTGAAATTTGGGCCCACTTCTACAGACGGTGTAGACAACAATAAGCTAGATAGACCAAGGGTCTGACTCTGTATTACAGAATTAGGTAATTTATATACCACTTCTTATTTCAAAGAAATCTCTATGTCAGGGATGGCAACCTTTTTGGTTCTGTGGGCCACATCCATATCACGATCTAGCCTTGTGGGCGATGTCTGACATGTGGGAGTGCTGCCTGCTACCTGCAATTATCTGATGTCCCAATGACATCAAGCAATAGGGTGCTTTGAGGTCCTGAAGTTGAAGACCTGAGTATTTTTGTCTGGCTGGACTATTATTATTATTTATTGAATTTATATACCGTCCTACAACTGGAGGTCTCAGGGCCGTTCACAGAACTATGTCATTGAACTACGATAATGCTTCATGTTTGCCTGGATGGAGGACAGAGAGGAATTAGTATGTATAATCTAGCCTATTGTACAAAGATAACATTTACATTCCCTGCTCTATCAACTTTTGCCTTTGGCTCCATCTACCATTGATGTGTCTCTTGGAAGGCTGCCCAGAAGGAAAGCAGCCATTGTTCCAAAATATTCTGCACCCTTGTTTAATACATACCAGAGAAACAGTCACAATTGGGGTCAATCTTACAGTCACAATCTGATGGAGCTCCAGCCAAGATGGAGATTTCACCATTAGTTGTAACCTGTTGGATGCGGTTGATCTTCCTTTCATCAGTCTCGGCAATGTACAGCACGCCACTGTGAGATACGCCAATGGCTCTTGCCGACTCAAGTGTGGAATGGATTGCCACTTTGCTGACCAAAACGTGATCTATGCCTGGCACCTGGCAGTGAATAGGTCGGCCTGCAATAATGCGCACTTGCTGATTTTGAGAAATTTGCAGCACAATGTTATTGTCCAGAACATATAACGAATTGTCAAGGGGGTTGACAGCAAGGTCTGTTGGCCATTCCAAGCGGACCTGCAAAAAAGAAGGAATAAAGCAAGAGTCAAAGAAGTAGTTTCTCCATGGTTTCCACTTTTGGCCTAGTAGGATGCTTGTGTGCCTGTGGGTGAAATCAGGTCAGTGAAGCACAAGCCAAAGTTGTGGACAGCCAGTATGGCGTACTGGTTAGAATGCTGGACAAGACGTGGGAGACCCAGGTTCAAATCCCCACTCAGCCATGAAAATTACCGAGAGGAAAAAATGTATGCCACCTGGACGAAAGATGGGGAAAAGATGTAATAATAACATAAATAAACTCTCTTCCAGTTGACACTCTTTTGACCCCTTGATCTTGACTCAAATTTGTCCAATGCCCAGGCCCAGACTTTGGGGGTGAAGTCCAAAGCACCACGAGCTGGAGGGCCTTCAACACAGCAGGATGTTTTACAAGGCCAGCCCTCTCATTAGGCTGAGTGAGGCAGTTGCCTCAGGCAGCAGTTGCTGAGGGACAGGGGGTGATGGCAAAGTGATGAAGGACAAAGCTGTGCATGCCCTGTCCCACCTAAGTGAGCTGAATACTCTCAGGTGTGGAAGAGGATGCCATCCCATTGCCGGTTCTGAAGTAAGATTCACTTGCCAGCCTGGTTGGAGCCATCTCATCCTTTTGCCTCAGGAAGAAAAATGTCTTGGGCTAACTTTGCTAACCTGCCATATTTTGAAATAAATTAAGACAGAATACATTATTCTTAGTTATGGCTTTTCTGGACTTATTTTCTGGGTTCTGGGGTACTGTACAAAAGGAGCAGACCTGCTTATTGCATGAGCTGAACTTTGATTTCAGGAACCCAGGGTGGTCATTATGATTACAGAGATTATTCTTCCTACCAAACTTTGATATAAACATCACAATGGGACCCAATGGGCCCATGAAGATGGGCAACTGGATGGTTGACAGCTCTCTGACAGGACCAAAGGAACCCTCTAGGCAAGAGAAATCTAGTTACTTCCTCTTCTCATTAAAAGCAGGAAAAAGAGAATTTATCCCCATGACCCACTGAAGCCTGTGCTGGAACAACACAGAAGTTTTGGTTAATTGGGAATGAAATAGCTTATTACCTTGGTCCATTGATATCTTTGGGTAACTTCTGAATATACGTGTTCCCTGATCAGAGTTCAGAGCTACCTATGTTTCTCTTTGATTAAAATGAGGAGCAGCTGTTCATGGAAAAGTGTTCCAATTATAAACCAGGAAAGACTGAGTGAAAGTAGGGGTGGGGTGGGATCTAAAATATGAACTGGGCACTTCAAGGTTGAGCAGAATGATGTTTTTCCCTGATGTCCAGTGCTCAAGTGTGTGCCTTTGCATTAAACTCAAATAGGAAGATGTATCTCTTAGAGTGAAAGGACACTGCTTTTAATCAATGTATAATTTCAGAGTTAAGCAAGTAGGTCTGGATAAAATTTTGGCTGATTTAAGTTAAACTACAACACTTTTCTCTATTCCCCCCTTTTTTATTCTCTTGTGAGTTTGTTGCTGAAAGGTTGACATTGCATGGTCCCACTGTGAGAGTTTTGATTTCAAGAGAGACGGGGCTGGGTGGCTCATTTTTTTGAATGTCCCAAAAGTATGTTCGTGAAATTAGAATATAATGTTTCCTTTAAATAATATATTTTCCCCATTGTAGGATTTTACTTTGAAGCATTAGAGAAACTGAGAAAGGAGGAAAGTTAATTTGCAACCTACATATCTAAGCCAAAAACCAAATGGTTTCCAGGTGGCTCTTCCTGGCTTGAGTATAATTTTTGACCTAGTTTTGATAAAGGAAGCAGAAGAATTCAATGATGAAAATTAAAGGAAAAGGAACAAAGAGGGCTCAGAAGCATTATGTAAGTCATAATTAATAAAGGCCTAATTTTTAATGAGGAGTAATATGATTCAGCATAGATATCAGAGAAAACCAAGCAGTGGTTGGAGATTTAAAATGAGAAAGGTTTTATGTTAGGGAAACACACAAAGAAGTAGAATTTTCTTTTTTTGGGGGGGGGGAGTTGAGGCTTCTGTCTGTCTGTCTGTCTGTCTGTGGATGCTTTCTTACAGCTTTCCTCTCCCTATACCAACAACACTTTTCCTGAAAGCATGCAGATCTTAGGAGATAGGAAGAACAGAGTGGCTGGGGGAACCCGGTCAGATGGGTGGGGTATTAATAAATAAATAATAACTCCCTTTTCTATTTTTCTTTTCCCTAATCCACATGAATAATTTTTGCTTCATCATTAAGTGGGGATTTGAACCTTGGGCTCCTCAGCCCTAGGCCTTGTCTGCACTATGCATTTAAAGCAGTATCATACCTCAAAGAGCCCTGGGAATAGTAGTTTGCTAAGGGCCCTGGGAGGTGTTAAGAGATCCCTATTCCTCTCACAGAGCTACAATTCCCAGAGTTCCTTGGGAAGGGGGATCAACTCTCAAATCACTCTGAAAAAGCTGTAGCTTTGTGAGAGGAATATGGGGTTTCCTAATAACTCTAAGCATCCTTAACATACTACAGTTCCCAGGATTCTTTGGGGAAGTCATGACTGTTTAAAGACATATGATACTGCTTTAAATATATAGAGCAGGTGAGGCCTAAGTATGATGCTTTGAAAACTTACCACACTGGAATAACTGCTTGCTTATATCCATCAAGCAATTTAGCAGCTTCTTACTCATGCCTGTTGTGTGATCTGTGACAGCAAACAGAGTGGGTACAGAAATGAACCAAAGTGCTTAAGGGTCATTATTTTCCTGCTGTAATTAAGGCTTTTTTGAGGGGGAATAATTATTTGAGTGCAAAAAACACCACCATTAGTGCAACATGGATACATTTTCCCATTGTGTCCGTATGAAAACACTGATGGCAAACAGAATTTATTTTCCTCTGACATTCAAGCATGTTAGTTCCACAGCATCCCCTATTAAGGTGGGCAAATTATTATCCTTCAAGCAACTCATGCAAATAAGCAAAAACAAATCCTGTCAGGCAACATCAGTCACAATTTTTCCATAACATGCTTGCCGCTGTTCAGGTTGTCATAAGCAGTGTGAGCAAGCTGAAAATGCTGGTCAAGAGTATAATACAGTATATTATTATTTCCACAAGAATAAAAATGTTTGGAAAAGAATATATTCTGACATAAGACGAGTGTTGCTGGTCCCATATGAAACACATCAAATATGGGTGATCCCTCCAGGGTGCCATTTGGGTAGTCCTACTACTATGAGCCCCCTCTCTGGACATTTGGACAGAATCTTTCCCTTTGGGCTCCTTTATCTTTATATTTTGATTGTGAATAGAGGGGTCGAGCTCCTTCCTAATCTCTCTCTGTTTAGACTAAGGATCCAACCTAATAGAATTTTCCTCTGGCAACTTGTGACAGTAGCTGTGAGGAAGGCAGAACCTCCAAGCTGGTCCAATTTGTCTGCAGGCAAATTCCTCCATGGCTCCAAATACAGTGACAAAGTAACTCCACAGCAAGGTCATGTACATGCACTAAGGTAAAGGAACGTGGATGCTGCTGTGGTCTAAACCACTGAGCCTCTTGGGCTTGCCGATCGGAAGGTTGGAGGTTCGAATCCGTGCAATGGGGTGAGCTCCGGTTGCTCTGTCCCAGGTCCTGCCAACCCAGCAGTTTGAAAGCATACCAGTGCAAGTAGATAAATAGGTACCACTGTGGCGGGAAGGTTAAACGGCATTTCCGTGCGCTCTGGTTTCCGTCACAGTGTTCCATTGTGCCAGAAGAGGTTTAGTCATGCTGGCCACATGATCCAGAAAGCTACCTGTGATCAAACACCGGCTCCCTCAGCCTGAAAGAGAGATGAGTGCCACAACCCCACAGTCGCCATTGACAGGACTTAACTGTCCAGGGGTCTTTTACCTTTTTTTACGTTTTACATGCACTGCCCACTTTCTGTTGGGCAGAGCCAAAACATGCAGGGTGAATGGGTGGAACATCTGTTGACAATTGCCAAGCTGACCTGAGTGAAGCCAGGCTTCAGTTAGGTCTGCCACACACTACAGTCCCCTAGCTTGGCCATGACTGGCCAGTTCAAATTTTGAGGTCCTGATATTCCCCATGGCCAGCCAAGGCTGATGATACCACCAGCTGGTTGCACAGGAAGTCTTTGTCCCACCCCTTGACCCACACAGGGCCACAACTGCTGCCACCTTTCCTGCAGAGAGACATTTGAAGAAACCTGCTATACTGTACTTAGATAATTGATGTTTTAACAAAGCAAGGTTAATGAGATTATTATGCCTTAACCTGCTTGGTTACAATGGGTACACAACAAAATTTAGAATACTCATTAAATGATTAAATTTGTCCTTTTCTTTTTTTTTTTTAACATACTTTTTATTAATTTTACAAAATACAAAAAAACAAAAAAACGGTACATACTTAAACCCCTTTTCCACCTCCTTCCTACCCACCCACATGGGTCCTCCCCTGCCACAGAAGTATCCCATGTTTGTGAACAGTCAGAAATGGTCCATTTTATGCTTGGATTTCTGTCCTCCTCCCCCTCCCCTGACCCCAAAGCCCCCCCCTGCCACCAGGGAGCTCCAGCAAACCAGGGCAGTACGCAGGAGGACATCCATCCAACCATCTATTGTTATACCAAAAAAAGAGAAAAATAGAAATAGGAAAAAAAGGGGAAAAAGAAAGGGCGAAGAAAAAAAAGAAAAAGAAAAAAACAATACAAAACAGAAAAATTTTTCTTGCATTCATAGTTGAAAAACCATATTTTATGGGCTTCCCCTCCCCCCCTTCCCCGGTTTTCATCCCTTTTTTATCATCTGCAACAGTTTCTTACTTTATAAAAATACACCTTTGTATCTTATACAACTTATAAATCAATTGTTAACATTTTCATCTAATATTCAAATCACTGAAAATTCAAACTCCCATTTTCTCTTCCCGTGCCTAATTTTTTTTTCTCCCTCTATAAGCCTCCATATTTTCACATATTCCAAAATCCATTCACTTTTAAAACTATAACTATTCTCAATTTAACCTTACATCCCCGATTACCGGCTCCACCCCCCCCAATCCAGCAAATTCCAAAATCAGCAGACCAGTTATAAACCTGTTAATCCATCCTTATAATCACAACATCACTTTCCCTTCACCCCACCCCCTGTTTACAGTCTCTTGCCATCCAGGTCACCATACAGGACCCCTGAATTTCTTCTCTTCTCTGCATATTTTTTCCTTCTTCCCTGTGGGCGTTCTGGAGTTCCAATAATACCAATCGTGCCCCCCTCAAAGGCAGGGCACTCCATCCAACTTTTTGTAGAGTAGAGTCATCATTTTTTTCATGGTGTGTTTCATTTTGTGTTGAATCATCACAGTCCTCATCTTCATCTTTTCCTTCCCCATCATTGTCATTCTCACATTGCTCTTTTTCAGTGTCAAAAGCTTCATCTCCTAGAAAATCATATTCCGCCATCACCTCCTGAAATTTCTGCTGTAACTCCTGTCGTCGTGTCTCCTCTTGACATAACTCTATTCTTGTTTCCCACATTAAGGTCAAAACAGACCGCTGGAACTCAGGGGAACACTTTTTTGTTGACATATTTCAGTCCTGCCAAGGTCAAAACTTATCACGTGGGGTGGAATATGATCACAGTTTATTTTCTCGACTCCATTTTAACAAGCTGGCTGCATTCTTCAAGTCTTGTTAACAATAAAGTTCGAACTCACATTTCACAAGCACTTAAGCCAAAAAAGAAATTCCACAAAGTCCAGAAATACAAAGTGAAGTAAAAATTGACTTATAAATCCTGATCAACTCACTGGATTGCCTGGGCTGCCGGCTCCCGAGGGAAAGAAAGGTTTTTCTTAGGCTTTACCTCATTGCTGCAGGGCAGTCATAAACCACAGTCTCTCTCCCCTTTTCACCCTGCATCAAAGGGGATATTCTCTTTGATGCCTTTGAGGGATCCTTTTGAATTACAAATCTTCTGTTTATGGCTTCGGGTTTCTATTTACTGTCTCTTTGTTGCCGTGGGGGGGGGGTGGCTTCCTCTTTTCTCCCCTCTCTCCCAGACCAAATTGTTTTATAATCCAAATCGTGAGGTTACTTACAGTCTTTTCCAATCGTTTTATTTTCGGAAGAATCCAGCGCTCTCCGCCTTCGGCTTGAAGCTTCTCCCTGCTAGAATAACGTTGCCGCTCAAAATGGCCCCCGCGACTTCTACCCTCCTCGCTCCGGAGCTCTTATTAGAGCTAACCGAAGAGTTGGGGAGTCCGGATTGGGTCTGTGCCGAGCAAATTGCCCTCGGGACGCCCTTCCCGAGGTTCTAAGGGGCGCAGCGTTGCTCTCGCTGCCCTCCCCACTCCTAGCAGAGACGGGCCGTCTCGGAGACGAGACGAAACCCCGCCGATCGACGCTGGCGCTGAACCCGGAAGCCTAAATTTGTCCTTTTCATCCAGGGGATTTTCTTTAAAAATATTGCTATCTGGCATTAAGATGAATGTGGCTGAGCTCACCATTCTGGCAGGTGGTGGTGATATTTTGAGAGGAAGATGAATGGGGCGAGCCAGCTGGAAACAGATTCTAGTCCTTAAAGACACCTGTTTCACACACACCCCACACACACTATACATATTTTAAGGAAACTATGCAAGGCTAGTATATTATAAAATCCCAGGCTTTTCAAAACTGTTGATAGGGCCACAGCTCAGTGTTTTGCACGCAAAAGGTTCCAGGTTTGATCTGTGGCTTTTCTTGATAGGGCAGGAAAATATTCTTGCCTGAAACCCCTGGAGAGCTGCTGCCAGTTAGTGAAGGCAATGCTGAGCTAAGTAGTTCAATAGTCTGACTTGGTGTAAGGTATTCTGAACGGACAAGGTCAAATGGATGAAATATGTTCTGCCTCTAATAGAAGACAATAACATATAAAATAATAATAATAATAATATTTATACCCCGCCCATCTGGCTGGGTTTCCCCAGCCACTCTGGGCGGCTTCCAACCAAATATTAAAAACAGTACAGCATCAAACATTAAAAACTTCCCTAAACAGGGCCGCCTTCAGTTGTCTTCTGAAAGTAGAATAGTTACTTATTGCCTTGACATCTGCTGGGAGGGCATTCCACAGGGCGGGTGCCCCACCCCTTAAGATGCCAAAATCAGCCCTCCCAGGACCTGCAGCCATTGGGGGAGGGAAGGAACTGTGATATAGATTCCTCAAGCATCTGATATGACTGAGCCATGATGCAAAAAATGTTCAGTATAACTTCCTACATTCAGCAACTCAGGGCTAATTTTATTCATGAAGTTCATGAATAACCAAGGAAAATATATGGTTAACTCATGTATGTGGCACCAGTGGCCCTTCCTATGTCGCTGGATTCCAACTTCCATCATCAGTGGCTATGCTAGCTGGGGCTGATGGGAGTTGGAGTCCAACAACACACAGAAGGCCTCAAATTCCCGATCCCTTGGTTATCTGCTCAATGAAGAAACAATAATCCTTACTTTAAATTTAGAGATAGAAGCAAAACAAAATAAAAAAGGCCAAATCTATGCTTAATTATAATGTCAGGAGGTAACTAACGCAATGCATTTTCTTGGCATCACATTAACAACAAACAAGGATCTATTGCAGCACGTATTATGATAATTTATTCCATAAGATCAACTGGAGATAAGAGGAAGGGGGGAAAGTGTCTGATGCACAGTCAATATTTTTTCCAGGCAAAATGTCAACTAAGCTAAGTACTTCTTCCCCAAAGTAAACTTTCTTTTCCATAGGATTAACTCATTTAAAACAACAACAACAACAATGGAAGAATATTATAAAGAAATGAATCTGGTATCATAAAAGTGCTCATACTACCATTAAGACTCTCCAGGCAAATCAGGAAGGCGAAGGCAGGTGGCAGCACATGATATCAATTACTATTATGCAAATTGTTTGAACAAGATTCCTGATGTCTCCTTGGTGCTTAAATCTGTGAGACTACTGCTGTGCTGAAATCTGTCCTCCAATTTCTTTAAGGGTTTCCCCCTTTTAACTCTGTAAAAAAACTTCCATTTTTCTGTCCATTTTCCATTGCTGTGGCTCATCCCTGTGACTGCCCCCACCCTGTTCTGACCCATGACCTATTCTGCCCCCTCCTCCCCCCGGCTCATCCCTGTGACTCCCCCCATGCTGTCCCGACCCATGGCCTATTCTGTTCCCTCCTTCCCCCAGCTAATCCCTGTGACTCCCTCCACCCTGTCCCGACTCATGACCTATTCTGCCCCCTCCTTCCCCCACCCCTGGGTCATCCTTGTGATTCCTCCACTCTGTCCCGACCCATGACCTATCCCGCCCCTCCTCCCCCACCCCCGGCTCATCTCTGTGATTGGCCCTATCCTGTCCTGAACCATGACCTATCCCACCCCCTCGGCAGTCTGCAAAGCCGAGCCGAGATGCTGTGGAGAGGGAAGGTTTCTTAGCTGCAGTACCAGTGTAGCCATCGCTAGAGGGCACTGCTTTGCAACCTCTCCTGTGCTCCCAGCATCCCCGGCTGTCTGAGTTTTGTGTTCGGGAACAGTGGGTTTTACCTGCTTTACCTGCCATAGGTGTGACATCTATCTATACAAACAGTATGCAAACCCTTGCATATCCGCATGTGATGTTGTGTCCAAATTTGAACGCAATCTGTCCAGCAGTTTCGGAGAAAAGTCAGGACACACAAACATGCCCTTTTTACATTAAATATATATAGAATAGATTAATTAATGCAGAATTGTAAAACAACAACAACCTGGGGTGAGTGGGTGGATTTTCAATACAGTACTATATTAGACACATCAATATGAGTGAAAAACAAAACCACAGTTTTTAATTACCTGAAGAGTTTAAGTAGTGAGTTTACCTAGGTCAGATTCTTCTACTAATATAGCAATAAGTGGGAACAACGATTTCTTTCTAGGTGGTTCATAAGCCTGGCAACACAAAAGCTAATAACAAATGTCCTTAGGTATCTGTCACCTACATATTTTACACAGTTTAAATACAATAAATTATGATAAAAAGTAAGTCTAGAGTGGCAGACTAGGGTAATATCTGCTGTTTCCAGGAATTCTTCTTGTTGTGAGTGAACTGAGAGTTTGTTTGAACCATGGGTGAGAACTCAGAGGCTGAGAGGGGGGATGTGTCAGAAGGAAAATGAACTATTTATTTATATATGACACTGTGTTAATGCAACATATGTATATGTATTTTTTGTAACATTTTGTTTAAGTGGTCTGCTGCTTCAGTTTTCTGCACACCACTTTGTGATATTTTTTAATATATTAAGTGGTAAAGAAATCAATCAATCAATCACAAGCATCCATAATTCAGACCTATACATAAAGCAAGGAATGTTTTCAGATGTAAAAATAATTAAGGATGGGAGCACTGAGTTTCCCCCTTCCCCCTGAACCATACCTGCCAAGTCTCCTGTTTTTCGCGGGAAACCCCCATTTTTAAAGCCGTTTCCCGTTGTTGTCCAGAATGGAGGAATATGCCGTAATTCCCCCAGATTTTCAAAAACTGGGCAGAGCTGCACCGGAAGTCGCTTCTACGCGCGTAGAAGTGACTTCCGGTGCTGCTCTGCCCATATCTGGGCACCGGAAATCGGGCAGCCCTGGCACCGGAAGTCGCTTCTACGCATGTCTGAACTCCAGAGGCTAGCCTGCCAGGCAGTTTGGGGCAAAACACACTTACTTTTCCTGTACCTGACTTCATATTTAACATCAGGTACGGGAATCTTCAAGCCTCGGCTAAAATGAAGAATATGGAATGTACTCCCAAATGCATTCCTGCTTCTTCCTTTGAGTAAAAAAAACACTCTTGAATTTGGTGATTTCTTCTGTTGCGCTGCATGGCAAAAAAACCCAGTAATTATAGCAAGACCTTGTAGAGGAAGATCCTTTGCCATGCTGACCTGAATTCAAGCTGGCAACACTTGTGCCACTCCTGCAAAGGAAAAATGTTCATGCGCATCTTCCTTTGTAGGGGCTTGATGCAAGCAACAATTAGTAGTGCAGCTGATATCTACCAAAAGCTTTAACCAGAGCTTGCTGTGCCACTTGACACCACCCAGCTGTCAAAATAGGTTGTACAACCTACCCTGTTTCTCCGCAAATAAGACATAGCCATAAAATAAGCCGTAGCAGGATATTTAAGCATTCAAGGAATATAAGCCTTACCCCGAAAATAAAGACATAGTGATCGGCGCAGCAGCAATGCCTGCTGCAGCAGCAGCAGGAGGAAAAAAATAAGACAGCCCCTGAAAATAAGCCATAGTGTTTTTGTTTTTTGTTTTTTGAGGAAAAATAAATATGAAACGGTGTCTTATTATAGGAGAAACATGGTTATGTACAACATGCTCTGAACACACTCGAGGCTTCCTTAATGTAGGGGCACCTCTATCAATGAAACCCCCCCCCATTAGTGTTAATGCAAATGTACCCGAATATACTGGGTGGGCAGAAGGAGAATGGGAAGGGGGCATTACTGGGAATGGTTTATATGTGTGGAATCCAAATAACATTTGACCTGCTAGGCAGGTAGTGGCATTGGCTCACCTTTAGGTGGCTCTCATCTGCTTGCAAACTTATTCAAGAAATTTTAGCTTATTTCTATTCCACCTTTTCCCCAGAACCGGGACTTAAGGCAGCTCACAAAAATTACAGCTAAAATACCCCTAGCTAAAGCCATATAAAAATAATAATCAAACTATCTATGGAATTAGTCCAATATAAAAACATATCTATTAAAATGCAGATAGTTTTTAAAAACACAAAACACTATTAAGGGTCCTCTCCTTTTAAAAGAAACCTGCTAGAATACAAAATTCTTCACCTGCTGGTGGAAGGACAGCAAGGAATTGCAGCTTAGGAGGCTGAGCTCACCGTGCTTGTTGCTTGAGACTCAGAGGATACAGGTTTATCTTTAGCAATTGATTACACACTATGTCACAGCTAGGGATACCTAAAGGATTGGGTGATAAGATCTGCTTCACTGTTCCATCAGGATATATCTTCTACTAAGTTTTATTCTTTATTGATACAAATGTCATGTGTTAAATAATTTTCCTTCCAGGAGGAAAAAAAAAGTCAATAGATTTTGGGATGGTAGGTGGGCAAAATTGTTGGTGTGATTAAAACAAAATTAATCCTGTTTTTTTTTTAATCATTCTCTATCATGGAAACCTATGCCATAGAAAAACTATTAGACTTTATGGTGGCTCGAGCCTGATCTCTGAAAACAGACGATTTTAGTTATAAATAAATAAATATCCTTGTCCTAAAACTGATTGTTTTGTAACAGCACCAAATAAAGAATACTGCAATAATTGTTTGCAAGTCAAATGTAAGAGCTTAAGGAGCATTTGAAATTGCCAGGGCTTTGTGGAAGGGAAGAGGGAGGTGGGACCCAGCTGGGGAACCAAATGGAAATGAAAAATATTCTTCTGACAATTTGTTTAAAGCCAATGTTCTTGGTTGAAGGGTATGTACTAAACATTATAACATGAACATTAAAGATGGAGCAAGGCTAACAGTTTATCAGCAGCTCATTATTTAGTGCAGAAATGAATCAATTTATTTGACAGGCAGGTAAGAGTCTGGTTCTCTTGGGGAAACTACAAGAGATCAGAACAATAAATCACAGATGGGAAAGCTGTGGTCCTCCAGATGTTGCTAGACTCCCATCTCCCATCTGCCCAAGCCAGCATGGCCAGTGTTCAGGGATGACGGCGTTGTTGTCCAGCAACCTGGGAGAGCCACAGGTTCCCCATCCAAGCTATAACAGAACAAAAATCTGTTGAAAGTTACCATTTCCAAACAATCTGTAGCCTAGGCCACAGACCTCTTTGATCAGAGCTTCCTACTGGGTGACGGAATAATTTGACTGGATTGCAAATTAACACTGATTAAACTTTTCTTCTCGCACATCAGCATGTCAGATATTTTTAAATCATACACAAGCAAAATGTGAGTCTGATTGCATGCGTTCCATAGCAATTAAAGTTGCTTCAGTAAGTTTGAAAAGTTATGACAACACTTAGCACCTGTTGGACTAATGCTAAGGCAGAAGTCTCCACTAAAAATGCAGTTTATGTGAAAAAGGATATAGGTGTCCCAGAGGATAGAAAGCTGAACATGAATCAGTAGTGTGCTGTGACTATTTAAAAAGTGAACACATTCTTAAGCTATATTATCAGAAACATCATCTCCAAACAGTGCTATTTTTCGAATAAAAAGGCCCTGTTACCAGACCATATGAAGCAACAGTTCAGTTCTGTTCTGTTCTGTGCTAGTCAGGCCACAGTGGAAGCACTTTGTCCAATCCTGGGCACTAAATTTTAAGAAGGATGTTGACCCACTAGAGGCAACCAGGGCAGTGAATGGCTTGGAAACTGCACTATGGGGGTGTCCAGAAAAGGATCCCCCACCCCGGAACCTTCATTATGTCTGCCAATGAAGCACAAAGCATCAACATATGTTTCACATACAATAAAGAAAGTCATTACAGTAACTAACATGGCCCATGTACTCTTCTTTCACTTGTTGGTAGTTGCTGAATTGGTGTGTGTTGGAATTTGCAAATGCTCACTTCATAAGGCCATCTGGGTCATTGCTGGATATAACAGAGCTTCAGCTCTATTGACAGGAGCAAGCCAGCAGGGAATCACATTGTGCATGATGGAGTTAACTCTTTTCCCCCCTTTTTGCTGTTGGTGTAATTGTAGGTATGGAACTGTATTGAATGTATTGATGATATAAATGGCAATACTTTTTTATAATAAAAAAACTCTCTCTTTTTTTAATAGCAAGAACAGGATCTGCACAAGCTTGGCAGTGTGCCAGGCCTAATAAGTACAGAGACTCTTGCCCCATGGATCATTTGCTGAGACTGAAGGCCCCTGCCCCTCTACAGTTGTTTCCATGCCCCATATTTCGTCTAGCCATTCCTTCAGTTTGTAATACGTTTTATCTAATTTTAATATTTCAATTTTTAATTGTTATACCTCACCCTGGGATGAAATGTGGGTAAGAAATATTAATCATTATAATTTCCAGGGACTATCCTGATGAGCTCCCTGCACTTCAAAATCTGGCACTTCGTGAACTGGTCTAAATTCAGCCCATGTCAATTTCACATGGAACGGATGTCAAATGAGATGGAACATTTTAGCATTTTAAGATGCTTATGATGTCAGTGATTCAACGTCAAAGGAAGAATCAGGAGCAAGCATTAAGTGTTGTATTCAAGCCATGGCTGCAAATACCCCTGCCAAAAGATGGGCTTGCAGTCAGCGCTGAATTTAAATGAAAGCATTGCTTTCAACAGAGACCAGCTACTCAGCAGCTCAGCTCAGGAGCTCCTGAGTGGAACCAATACCAGGGGGACTTGCATCTGGTGCCAAATATAAAAGGTGCCAAATGTAAGTCCCACTTGCACAACAATAACTGGGAGTGTGTTCTAAGGCTTCTGATTGTTCCTTTGCAGCTGTAGCTTTACTGCCATACACAAATTAAGCCCACCAGGAATCTCAATTTGGCCTACAAAAACTGTGTAGGCAGATGGTTTTGGCTGAGGGAAAAAGTCTTGTGGGGCCAATTAAGACTCCTGGTGGGCCTATTTTGGCCCATTGGTTGGAGGTACCCCATCCTCGTTGTAACCATGCTAAAAATATAAGGTAAAGGTACTAGATGGACTAAGTCGAGGGGGCTGCACTGCCTGCCATGATGCTCCTGGGTGCTGTTCTATGTCTTATTTTTAGCATTTAAAGCCCATAGCAAGCTGGGACCAGATTACCTAAGGGACCACCTCACATGTCCCTGCCCAGCAACTGCACTGCTTATATGAGGCACTCCTGAAATAACTGCTTACCCTACTGATGTGCTTAATTTGTCCTAAAAACTGGGCTTTTAGTGTTGCAGCTGCAGCCATCTGGAATTAATTGTGAGTTGAAATAATGAATAAATAATGGCTTGACTTTTTCTGCTTGGATCCCGTTCCCGTTCCTGCCGATTTATAGCTGCTGGGTGTAAGCTGCGTTCCAAAGTGTGGGCTGCTGTTGTAACATTTAGTTTGGCTTTTCGGCACAGTTAGCAGGGCTGCAAACCTGAGTTGACTATTTGTCTTAAAATAAAAAGGCCATTTTAATGCCACACGAGGGTCTCATTAACTCTGCTAGTTTAAATACTTCACAGCTACCATGCAATAGCACGGCTCTAGCCATTCCTTTTATTCAATGGCAACAGCTGACTGACCATTATGCTTTCTGTAATGTTTCTATAAAGTTTCATTTATTAAGAGGCTGTTTAGTGCGCCTGAGTTTATTTGGTTTTTAAACATAAACGGGGCGGGGGTGGTGGAGGATGCATTTTGGATCTCTCAAAGCCCAAGAGGAAATGAACAGCTCCAAAGGGCCACAACTCTCGAGATTTAAGAGTTATTTCCCTCCATCTAATAGGAAGGCAGTATCCTTCATTAAGAATATTATCTCTATGTGTGCATGCCAGATGTTCTGAGACAGCGAATAGAAGTGTCACACTAGAGGCAATCTTGAAACAGATTTTTGCAAATACAGCATTTTTAACACAGCATTGTATTCTACGAGCCGTAAGTAAATAAATACATAAACAATTGCAGACACATACAAAAGCAAAAGCTTATTTGCTCAGCTTAGGGTTTGTCCACACTTGCCCCACTTGCCTAGAAAGCATGGGTCTAAGTAGTTTTCCATTTGGCCCACTGCTTTCCCTGAGGAAACACACTCTTTAGCACTGAATCGGAACACATGTCAATAAATGGAAAACCCAATTGATGTTTGCTGCAATTCAGCAGTAAAGATTGAGTTTTCTCAGGGGGAAGTGCAAGACAGGCAGAAGGCCGGATGAGCCCACAATTCCATTATACTGATGATCTCAAAGTAAGTTTTACAGGCTGCTGCTGCACAACCTAAAGAAAGTTGATTAAAACCACCATGCTTATTCAAATGGTGTCCTTAGCACATGTAATTTCTGCAGACCAAAGGAAATTTGTTTCCATGTGGAACAGCTGCAACATATAAAAACGATTAGTGTCTACCTGAGTGATGTCCATTCCAGCATCACAGCTCAGTGGCTGGGTTGACGTGAGACCATTTGAGCCTATTAATGTTGTGATCACATCATTTCCATCAATCTTCCGAATCATGGTGCCATCAACAAAGTAGATGAAGCCGTGCTTATCTACAGTAATACCTATTGGGGAAGAGGAAAGGAGATTAAGCAGGAAAACTACCAGGGACCAGAACTATAAATCAGTGTTGGGGGAGCCAGTGGCTCTCCAGCTGTTGTTGGACTCTCATTAGCCCCAGCAAATATGGCCAATGGCCAGGGATTATGGGAGTTGTGGTTCAGCAAACAACACCTGGAGAGCATAGGTTTCCCCAGTTCTGCTATAAATGCTGGCTTTGTTTCATTCCATTGGCTTTTTCTGATTTGATAATATCCCCTCATTTTATTTGTCTTTTTATGTGTGTTCAAATTCATGAAACCATCTGGAAAAAAACCCCTCTGAAAGCACAGTGAACATCCTGTGCTTTTGTGAACATGCTTTACTCTCATAAAGAATGAAGAAACAGTGGGGAAAAATAGCTCAAAGCAATGAGGTTTATGAAAACACAAACTCCAGCCTGAAAATCAGTAGTTTGATTTAAACTGAATTTGCCAAATGATGATAATAAACAATATTTCATATATCAATCTACCTTTCTATTTTAATATTTCTATCTTGCCTCTCTTACAGCTTGAACTAGCTTAAAAATACAGCTACAAACTATTTTAAGAACTGTAAAAACCTGTTTATTATTTGTATATGCAGCAGTGAGAAAAAAGATACAGTGGTGGTGAGCAGTATGTTGAAGACAGGGCAGAAAGATTAAGCCAGCAAACATCAAACTACCTTAGACAGATGGGTAGGAACAGAGGAGCAAAAGAAACTGACTTATACTGAGTCAGACCATTGGTCCAACTCATTCAGTGCTGTATATACTGACCCTTATCAGAATTTCTGATAAGTTTCCCCCCAGCTCTGCCTGGTGTTGTCAGTGACTGAACATAGAACCTTCTGCATGCAGCAGTGGCCCTTTTCACATGTAGAAGCATCATTGTCATTATACGTCCTTATAATATCTATATTCTAAATTTTATTTAGTTCCTTTGATGCAGAAATCTACTACCAAAGCATGTAGTTATAGTAGAAGGATTCAGGTTCTACAAGCAGGTCCACCTTGAAAGCATGTTTCTTAAGTGACTGCAATGTTTTTTTAAGAATAAAATACATGCACACACACACACAGCTTTTAGGATGTGACTTTAAGCTATATTCTGGAAATGGGGGAACCTGTGGCCCTCCAGATATTGTGAGACTACAGCTCCTTTCATCCCTTGCCACTGACCATGTTGGCTAGGGCAGATGGGAGCTGGAGCCCAGCACCATCTAGATAGTCATTGGTTCCCCATATTTGCCCTGCACACTTTCATTGAAGTTCTGAGCAAACATGCATGGGATTGCATTGCACAGATTGGGTTAATAGTGCACAAACAGATAAAAATGTGGATGTGGACTTCACGGTGAAAAGTATATGGAGGACACATCAAAACTGAAGGAAGCCCCCCTCCCATAATGCAAAAAATTGGAAACAATACAGTATTGCACAAAGGTTCTGCAGAAAAATGATGTATTCCTGCCTTCCTGAGAGCTGGTTTAAAGATTGATGTTTCAGAGGGTGCAATAAAAAGTGGTATATTCTCGGTGGTGTTAGCCTGTAAGAAATCAGAAAGGTCCAAACCTTGGCAAAGATCTGGGATGGAGGACCTGTTGAACTCCAACTCGCATAATCTCTCACCATCGACCATGCTAGCTAGGGTTCATAAGAGTTGAAATTCAACAATATCTGGAGTACCATGGGTTTTCTGTTCCTGACATGAATATTATACCATAAAAAGTTAAATCCCAGTGTTTGTTTCCTTGATGAATAGTAGTAATTCAGACCATGGAAACAGAGTAGGAATCCTAGAAATATGTAACAGGAGCAGAAATGAACTGGGCACTGGGCCTGCTTTGTCTGTCATCTCATGCAGAGTACAAAGAAAAATTTTCATATATCAAAACAGAGGAAGGCATCACAAAAAAAGTACACAGAAGAAAAGACAGTAGTGTGCATGGGAGTGATTCAAGCAAATGTGAAGTATAACAAGCAACAACTGATGGATTGACATTTTATTGAGAAATGGGGAGTGGCATTATGGGGCTGGCAACTGGATCAATAAACTTATCATGGGCTGGAAATCTAGAAAAGATCTGGCAACCGTTTTCTCCAAATGCCATTAAAATAGACAATGAACAGTTATAAAGGATATTGAATCAGGCATCAGAAGTGTTTAAAGAGGGCAGAGGAACTTTAAACCACATAAAGGCATAAATGACATTATGTTTATGACATGCTGTTTATAGCATGATGGTTTTTTAAAAAGACTATTACAGCAAGGTAGGGAGCCATGCAACTACCAAGCAACTTTCTCACAGACAAAGAAGGTGATACTACCATATGATAGAATCCATTCTTGCCCATCTAAGGTGACAAGTGATAGGGGTATGAACAGACCTCTAGATTTGTCTTATATTTTGTTTTGTATTGTATTGTATTTTGAGTTGATGTTTTATTCTGAATCACTCTGTGCATGCTCTACTTCAATCTGTGTTTGTGGTGTTCTCTACATACCTCTGGCATGACTTGTCATAGGGAACCGGATGGGTCGGAAAAGCCCATTTCTTTCTATTCCCATACATTGTCACCAACAGAGCGCAACTATGTTCAAATTGACAAAGAGGCACTGGCAATTGTGTCAGGAATCAAAAAGTTCCATGATTATGTGTATGGTCGCCATTTCTCCATTGAAAGGGACCACAAACCGGTGTTAGGGTTGTTCAACCCGAACAAACAAACGCCGCAAATTCTCTCCCTCAGAATGTTGCGTTGGTCGATATTCCTGAACGGGTTCCAGTACACCTTGACCCATGTGCTGGGGAAACGGTTGTGCCACGCTGATGCGCTGAGTTGATTGCCCCTTCCTGGTGGGAGCAATGGGGATCCCACTAGAAACACTTCCGGGGGTCCCTGTAATGGCTACTGATATAGCTGAGAAAATGAGGAAAGATGCCGTTCTCTCCCGTGTGCTCACTTGGGTGGGGAGGGGGTGGCCAGGTGGTCCGCATGAAGAAAAATTCAGGCCTTATGCAACAAGGCAGCATGAGTTGTCCATGCATAAGGGTTGTCTCCTGTGGAGAGATAGGGTGATCATCCCAGCACCACTGAGAAACAGGGTTCTTGAGACACTTCACATGGGACACCCGGGAATGGTCAGGATGAAGTCGCTAGCCGGATGTTATGTGTGGTGGCCTGGAATGGACCAGAATGTAGAACAATGAGTACGAACATGCAAGGCATGCCAAGAGGTGCGGCCAGAAGTGGCCAGAGCACTGGTCCACTGGTGGGAGCAGTCCAGGACTCCCTGGAGCTGGCTGCACTTAGATTTTGCTGGGCCATTCCAAGGGAAGGTCTTTTTGGTTATCGTCGATGTATATTCCAAATGGTTAGAAGTGGCGATGGTCCCTAGCATGGCATCAGCTGCCGTAATCATGGTGTTGAGGCAGCTGTTTGCAACCCATGGGTTACCTGAGACCATGGTATCAGATAATGGGGCAGCTTTTGTATCCCAAGAATTCAGGGCATTCTTGGCTGATAACTTCAAAACAGGGGTCACATCTTCGCCCTTTCACTCATCCTCCAATGGGCAGGCTGAATGCATTGTAAGAACAGCCAAAGAATCCATTGCGCGCTTAATGGAGGGTAACTGGTCAGCTCGCATTGCGCGAATGTTATTTTTGCAGCATGCGACGCCGTGTACTGCGACGGGCAAGTTGCCAGCCGAGCTGCTCTTAGGTAGAAGACTGGTAACGGTGCTGGATTATGTCCACCCAGATAAAATGCTAAACCGTGATTCAAGAGCAACCCCCCAGGCTGAGACTGACACATCAAGGTATCTCGCCCCTGAAGATCTGGTCTGGGTGAGGAACTATTCACGAGGTCCGCAGTGGGTGGCCGGTGTGATCACCCGGGCTAGTGGACCTGTGTCCTATTATGTGACCTTGGGAAATGGGCAAGTTTGGAAGAGACATATAGATCAGCTGAGGCGCCGGGCGCTCAGCAGGGAGGAGTCAGATAATTCATCCCTGGCTAATGATGCACAGCTGCGAGAGCAGAGTGAAAATGGTCCAGAGGTGCAGTCACCAGGGGCTTCAGCAAATGAACCAGGGTCCGCTAGTCCTCATGATGATGAGGTACAGGTAGGGGACCCTGAGCTGTCCGGGACTCCATCCGTTACTGACGAAACCACTATAGCAGCCCCTCCACCGCAGGTAACACCCAATCCAGTACCTGTGACACATGTTGTCAGGAGATCAAGTAGAAGTCGTAGGACCCCATAGTACCTGAGGGATTACGTCTGCTGCGCTCACTAGGGGGGAGGGGTGTTGTGTATTGAGTCAAAGGATTTAATATCTATATTACTATTGTATGTATTTGCATTAGGGTAAAGTAACTGCCTTTTTGTTCCAGAAGGTACAGCTACTATTGGTTCATTTAAGCTGCTGTATTTGGATCCTCTGTCTTATTGGTTTTCTCCAAAAGGCAGCACTGTGATTGCCTGATATTGTTCCCTCCAAAATGTATCCCTTTCTAGCTAGTCCCCCGTCCCTATAAATGTTGCTTTCCTCTCCTCAGAGCTTAGTCTTGTTTGCTTTAATAAAGAAGTGTTACTAGAGAACTGTCTCCAGCATATTATGTCAAGAGAGCTGAAATCACAAACCCCACGTCACAACAAAACCCCTTCTGGGTCTTAGTAAACACACCCACCCACCCCTTTATTGTGGTCCGCAGACCCAAAATTAGTAATCACAGCATCTTTTTCTAAGTGCTCACGGATTGATTGTTTAACTATACATAAAATACTATAAAATCGTATATAAAATTATATAAAAATCGTATATATAATGAAAGGCAGAATCAAAGATAAAGGTTAAACAACAGAACAAGGGGCAAGAAAAACAAGCAATAAAAATGATTAATGGAATTATAATGAAATCAGGGTATCACCATGACAATTTATAGCTATTCATGAAAGCACCTTTGCATAGATCTTTGCAACAGTGGAAAAGGAGACAATTTATAAGTCACCCCACCCCCCGGCCACAAAAGGCACTATCTAACAATAGTTGCGTGTGAAGACCCCCAAACCCCCTCCAAAATAAATCACACAGGACACAGAATATTTGTTTAAGATTTTTGGTGTTAATTTGGCCACAACTTTATTGATTACAGCATGTGAGAGGTTGCTTAGGCATTGGTTCAGACTACCTGAACCTGCACCGGCAGGAACAGGACTGACAACTGGATTTCCGCTTCTTAGTTCACCCTAGATGCTCCCAGGAACTCTGGCATGGGCAAATTCCTGAGAGGGGATCGGACAGAGCAAATCGAGCCCCTGGATTCCTTTAACGGAATTCCCTAGCAGCAGCAACAAAAAATGAGGGGCAGGCACAGCCAATCCATAATCCCCTCCACCAAAGAATGAACCAATGCCTAACCGCCAACCTTTCAAAGTTGTGATGATTTACTACACGGTAGGCAAAAACCAAATGGCACCAGCCAATCAGCCAAGTGGCAAAATTCCTACAGGGTCCCTGCTCCAAAAACAGACGACCCCTAGACAGGCATAGCAAGGTCAAAAACACAACCTTAAATTAAAGGAGAGTCTCCACCCCCATCGTTCTGCCCGGACACTGAGGTCCAGCTCCAAGGGCCTTCTGGTGGTTCCCTCATTGCGAGAAGCCAAGTTGCGGGGAACCAGGCAGAGGGCCTTCTCGATGGTGGCGCCTGCCTTGTGGAACGCCCTCCCATCAGATGTCAAAAAGGAAAACAGCTACCAGATTTTTAGAAGACATCTGAAGGCAGCCCTGTTTAGGGAGGCTTTTAATGTTTAAGAAATTAGTGTATTTTAATGTTTCTGTTGAAAGCTGCCCAGAGTGGCTGGGGTATAAGTAATAAAGTATTATTATTATTACAGGGGGGGGGGGAGATCCACTGCACGATGTGAAAGAGAAAGTACTTCCCCTTGTACAGCCCCTTGAATAGCCCCTTAGTTGCCAAACTCTACAGAAAAGTTTCCCCAGTAACAAAGAGACAACCAATGAGGTGCGGAGGACATCCAAACGAGCCCGCCCCAGCAACAATAAGGCAGTTTGGTGATCTCACCGCAACACGTGGCTCTCAATGATTTGGAGGACACAATATAACAGTATCTCTTTGTTGTTGTTTAGCTTATACCTTTTGGAGTAAAACCACAATAAAAAAAATATCCAGAACTTAAAGTGAGGTTCCAAGTAAAAAGGACAATATGTAACGTAGAATATCTTCTATCTCAGCAGGTCCACAAAGGCATCTGTACTGAGCCTGTGGATATTGGCAATCAATCATGCCAATAGCAGAGTCTGAAAGCAGATAGCCATAAAGGCTTGTCTGAGCTTAGGTAAGGTAAGATTAACTCAATATGAAGATCTACACTGGCCATTTTTATACAGTCAAAAGTATATGGAAAGGATTAACTTAAAATTATTGCTCTATTAGATAGTACTCTTTGTTCAAAATCCTTTTTCTTGAGTATTAGAGGTACTCAGTGCCCAAGGGTAGTAAAAACAAGTGAGATCTGCAGCAAAATGTTGGCAGTGTGGAGGATTTCTGTTCAGACTCTGGCCAGACAGTCATGCCCATTTACTAATTGATGGATTGATTTCACTTCCCATGAAACCCCCCGAAGTGATTTAACAATATAAACAACCTTGTTCTGCAGTTGTGCCTTGCAAAAACCCAATCTTACCCACAGAATTGAAGCTCAGCGAAGGAAAATCCGCATATCTGACAAGATCCAATTCAGTGGGTAAGATTTGATCTTCACAAGGCAGAACAACTAAACAGAACAACTCAAGAACAGAACAAGGCAGAACAACTCCACAAAACAACTAATCAAGGTATTGGACCCAGGGAAATTAATCAGTACATACTACAATCAAAATATGGGTCAAGTGAAAGTGTGGCTCAGCCCTGGAAGCCCGATGCCTGCATTGTATGGAACAGACCTCCTGATGAGATGATATCTGCAGGAGGTCCTCTTCTGCAGAGCTTAGTAATCAGCTGAGTACAGAAAGGCTTATGATCTTTTAGGAATCCTGGTCCCAAACCAAATAGGGCTTTTTATACCAGTATCTGTACCTTGAACTTAGCCTGGTAGCTAACTGTTAGGCAGTGTAATTCTTTCAGCAGCAGCATAACATGATGACAATATTCTGCCCCAGTGAACAATAAAGCTGCTACCTTATGCACTACCTAGCTGCAACTTCTGAACCAACTTCAGGGGCAGCCCCACACAGAGGGCATTACAGTCATTCAGTCTGTAGTAATTCAGGATACTACTATGTTCCACACCCTCCATTAGTTTCCTGCCCTCTGGCAGTCAGTTAGCATTTCATTGGCACTAAGCATGCTCAAGTCATCATTGACCTACTTTGGGGGTTCCCCTGTAGTTTCCCCACCCTTATGTTTTCTAGTTCTGTCTGTTGATTGTGCTTGGATTTGGCTATGTTGACATTGGCAGCTTCATGACATGCAGGTGGTCTCGGGTTCAATCCTTAGCATCTCCAGGTAGAAGTGGGAATGGCTCTTGCCAGAAACCATGGCTATCCAGTGCCTGTTACCAGGGTTTTTCCCCAGCTGGAAGTCACTGGAACTCAGTCCCATCACCTCTCAGGTGGGTGCCATTGCCATTATAAGAGAATGAGGGAGGTGTTCATGGTGAGTTCCGGCACCTCTTAGTCTAGAAAAACAGCACTGCCTGTCACAGTAGACAGTCCTGAACCAGATGAACTAATGGTCTGACCCAGCATAAGGCAGCCTGAACCCTTCAGTCAATGCCTGAATGTGATGGGTCATAAACAAAACTTTAAGCTAGCTTCACTCATTCGTTTAGCAGATCTGGGACTCATTCTCAACCAGAGGGCCTCAAAGTAGCTTGGAATAAGCTATTTTAGTCAAGTGATTTAAAAAGAAGAAATTAATGGATCCATAACAAGGAAACAAGCGATTAAACATATTTTTGAAATACTGAACTCTTAAACAAAAGTAAGCACCTACCCACACATGGAGAATGTTCCTACACATATTGGTGTAGTGAATTTTAGGGGTTGGGGCAGGGGAAGAAGTCTGCCCAGTTGAGATGCTATGGTGCTTTTGCCAATCTGGTGCCCTTCAAATGTTTGTGAACTTCCACCCCGGCCAGTGCTCAAAACATCCGGAGGAAAAGTAAGAAGCTATTTTATATTGAGTCAGACCCTTAGCCTATATAGTTTAGTGTACTGTCCACACTGGTTGGCAATCGCTCGGCAGGGTTTCAGACAGAGGACATTTCCAGTTCTACCTCGAGATGCTAGGAATTTAATATAGAGACCTTCCGCATGTAAAACAAATGCTGCGTGACTGAGCTATAGCCCTTCCCTCTATGGTTGGTGAAGGCTGTCCCTGCCTCCCTCTCTACCCAAGCTTGCAAACTCTTCGCATTTGCCTTATGTAAGCATCTAATAGCATACTTATGGCAGAACTGCTGCAAGCTTTGTATTAACATAAGGAAAACGTGGAAGGAAACCACATCTTGGTGTTATGTCTGGTGGTGTTTTAAGATTTAGAATCTATAAAGCTACTTAATGTAGCACGGTTGTCTAAAGCTAACATTGCACCATTCGAGTCAATAGAACATACCCAACTGTTCAATTGTTTTATAGATTGCAGCCTAAAGCTATCTACAGTGTTGTCCCCCCCCCCTTTGTTTTGTTCTCTCACACTAGTGGAACTGTTACAATTTATACCATTGACATGGTAATCAATATTGCTCCTCCCCTATTATGAGGGTTAAACGAGGCAAGATGGTAGTTGTGAGTAAGGCCACCCAGAACTAAAACAGTGTGGTATAACAATTAGACTCTTGGGTTCAAATCACCATTCAGACATGAAGCTCAGAGGGTGAGTTTTCTGCATCACTATCTCTTGCCTTACCTACCTCTCCAGGTTGTTGTGAAGATAAAGGGGGTGGGGGAGGCAAACCATGTATGCTTCCTTGACCTCATTGGGGGAAAGGTGAAATATAAGTGTAATCATAAATAAATGAATGAATTTCAAGTTCCAGGTGTGAGGATCATTAGGGCCATGGTGGAAGAAAAGATTAACCCATATCCTGGCATGTCACAGTCTTAATCCTGTTTCCTCTTTTCCATGGCAGCTATTTGAATTAAAAAAAAAAAATCTTAAATTACATAAAACCCAATCAATGTTGCATTTAGTTTGGTTCTAATCCTTGGCATTTCCAGGCAGGGCTGGGAGAGACTCCTGTCTGAAACCCCAGAGAGCTGCAATCAGTGATCATAAACTAGGGGTACTCAAAATGGTGCCCCCTAGGTTTTTTTGTACTACAATTCCTATCAGCCCAACCGGTATGGTTAATGGTCAAGAATCATGGGAGTTGTAGTTCAACTATGGGTATATATGAAGAGCACCACATTTGCTACCCCTTGGAGCAGACAAGGCTAAGCTAGACGGACCAATGGTCTGATAAGTTATGAAGAACATAGAGCAAGAGCTGTTCTCAGTCTTCTCTTTCCTTTTGAACACATTCTTCTTAGAATGTGAACAGGGATTTATTCTTAAATCACTGTGGGAATTGTAGTTCTGGGAGTGATATAGGAGTATATAAATTACAGTACAGTGGTACCTCGCAAGACGAATGCCCTGCAAGATGAATTTTTCGCAAGACTAATGCGTCTTGCGATTCTATGGGTGACTCGCAAGACGAATTCATTTTGTGAAATGCATTGAAATTTAATTAATGTGTTCCTATGGGCAAAAAAAGAAATTTCAATGCATTCCTATGGGAAACCGCAATTCACAAGACGAATTTTTCGCAAAACAAATTGACTCACAGAACAAATTAAATTCGTCTTGCGAGGCACCACTGTATATGGAATAAATAAACAAATCACAAATGTAATAGCTGTGCCCAGATCTGAACCTGGGATGTTCTTAGAGAAAGAAGCAACAACTCCGTTAGCACTCCAAGCCTTCTTGAATCATACTGCCCTGTTGTTGGACCCCAACAACTGGTATTTATTTATTATTGCCTTTACAGTATATCCCTCCTTTTCCCCAAGGTGGCACACATGGTTCTGCCCCTCCACATTCAGTCTTCACAACAACCCTGTGAGGTAGGTTAGGCTGAGAGAGAGTGATTGGCACAAAGGTACCAAATAAACTTCACAGCTGAGTGGGGATTCCCAACACTAACCACTACATCACACCAGTTTTTAGTGGAAGATCCTGTCCCTTATCATATCTAGAAGAAGCCTCAGGGTGCATCTATGTGCCTCTTAGACAAAGACATCACATTTTCTGCATGAGAGAAACTAGCTTAGGTTTGTAATCCTGTACACACTTATGTGGGAGTAAGCCTCACTGAGCTTACCTCTGCAAAGACTATCTATAGAACTGTCAGTCATGCAATAAGGAAGTCATAAACCTCCAACACATCTTGAAAACAGATATGTAAATGGAGGAATTCATACATATGCAGTTGATGGGCATAATCTGTAGCTAGAGAATTTGCATTCATTTTTTTCTGATGTCTTTTCCCTATTGGAAAGTTCCCTTTCAGAAGGAGGGGGTTCTTTTGTACTATTTTAGTAATATGACATTTCTGATTCAACTGTAGCTGAATTAACTTTAGCTATTTTGCTTGAAATAACTTTAGTTATTTTACATTTCTAATCTAACTTCCAAAAAAAATAAAATAAAATTCCCCAATAAAACTTCATAAACTCCCAGAGACGTCTGATAAAAAGAAAACATGCCAATTGTATTTGGAAAGAATTTGCAGTTTCTCATAAAACTTTTAAATAGGAAAAAGTGGATCCAATTGGGTAATTTTATGGTTCTAACACATAAATTTGCCTGCCACCCATTCTAAATATCTTTGACTCTTTCAATTAAAGCTACCATTGAGGAATTACTAAAGCAATTTTATGCAATTACTTATTTATAGGCCGTCATGGTACAGAATTAAAATAAGAGATAACTGATTTAGAGTTTAAAGGTGTGCAATCTCTTATTTTTTTAAAAAAATAAAGCGTTACTATTGCTTTAAGAACACAAGAAGCGTAAGACCAAATGGAACTAACATGCCTTTGCATACACTTGAATTAGGCAGAATATGAAAATATGCCATTCAAAACCTGTTTTGTGGAAACACATATGCTTAGTGAGAAACTGAAATTACAAGGTTCGCAAACAATATGCAATTATGATGACTGGCTTGATCCTCTAGATACTTTTGTAAATCTGAACCTTTGCCAATGCATTCATGGATCACCTGGGTGGGGAAACCATCAATAACATTATATATAGCAGGGGTGGCCAACTTCCAAGAGACTGCGGACGTAGGAAGGCCCATGTTTTTTTTTGGGGGGGGGGGTTTCCATGTAAATGTTGTTGTAGCCATAGCCTACAGAAGATCAAAAGTGATTATGAGGCTCTGGTCAGGAAGTTGAAGCAATTAAATGCACAAATTGTCATCTCATCTGTCCTCCCAGTTGAACAACATGGCCCAGGGAGAGAGGGAAAAATAGGGGAAGTGAACAACTGGCTTCACAAATGGTGTAAACAGGAACGGTTTGGATTGATTCTTATTTTCTTGAAGAAGAAGAAAAGGATCTACATCCATTTATTTTACCTTCTTTTAGAGTTGATTTCCTGCATTAATTGCTGGCCTGAATATTAACATTTATTTGTGCTTATTTCACACTTATTTTCCATCATTAGAAATGTATTAAAATTACTCTGACTATAATTGCAATCTCTTGCTAGCTGGTTTTCAAATAAGGGTTCTTATGTGTCATGGACATTATACTGTCTCTCTGTTAATTTCAACTTTCTACTGATGTACAGTTTTCCTTTATTACTTCAGAGCTGGATGGCGGGACCAAACCTTCCCTCACAGCTATTAATTAGGCATTTGCTGTACACTAGAAGGCTAATAAGCCAGAAGCAACCACATTAGACCTCAGTGTTGCAAGGTTTTAAGCACGTTCCCATGAGTTGCTGGGTACTTTCTATTCCAAATTACCCACACTGTGCATTAATGAGCTCCACCATCCTATGCAACTGAAAACCTTTATAATGCCTGTTAAAATGATTGGCTAGGTTTAACTCATAAAAAATCCAATATGTCTTTGATGCATCAAGCATATGGGTACAGGATTGAATCACAGACACCTGGGAAGACTGCAGAGTGCAGGCCATTGATGAGGTAGAAACACTTACAAACACTTCCCAGACACCTTATCAAGTACAAGGTTAAGCACAACATCCTCCTAGCCAGAGGCGGAGCTAGCTGCTCCGGCACCCAGAGCGGCACACATGCCATGCACCTGGAGTGGGGCTAGCCACCCACGGGAATGGGGCAAGTATCCCAGGGGGCAAGCGTCCCAGGGGGTGGGGCGGTGATGTCACTCCTCTCAGGGATGACACCCGGGGAAGACCACCCCCACCCCACCCCCTTCCTCTGCAAGTGCTCCCAGAATGTCACCCACAGAAATTTCACTGAAAAAAAAATACATTCCTTTTGATTATTTTCAAGTGCAATTTCTTTTCTCATTAATTGATGGAGAATTGTTGAAATAAATGTGGGACAAATCTGTGGCCCTCCAGATGTTGCTGGACTCTAACTCCTTGCCAGCACAACCAATGGACATGGGAAATGGAAACTGGGGGAGGAATTCTTCAAGGACCACCTCTCCCCATATGAACCTACCCTGATATCATCTTCTGAGGCCCTTCTTCACGTGCCTCTTCAATGAGAGGACCGGAAGGTGGTAACATGAGAACAAGACTTTTCTGTAGTGGCTCCATCATTATACACCTTTAGGTGCCAATCAAAACCCAGGCCTTTGGGTAATTGACATCCACTGCCCTTTTAAATGTTACAGGTAGGTAGCCGTGTTGGTCTGACGTAGTCGAAACAAAATTTAAAATTTAAAAATTCCTAAGGTGCTACTGGAAGGAATTTTTTAATTTTCTTTTAAAATGTGTTGGGGATTATTGGAGAGGGGATTATTGAGTTGTTCCTGTTTTTGTTTTTATTATGTGTTTTGTCTTTTCATATTGTGGTTTTATGTTGTGAACTGCCCCAAGACAATGCGGGTATAGGGCGGAATACAAATTTCATAAGTAATAATAATAAATTATAATTTCCCATCTTTGCTGCACACACTGAAACTCAGAAGCCCACTATCTTTTGAGGGAATGTGCACAGAGCAAAACAAAACTCAATGGTCTAACTTGGCAGAAGAGATAGATGGTTGTAACAGACAAGTTGAAATGTATGAAATATATTATTCTTTGCAGTGATGGTGCTGAGATATGGGGAAAAAAAGTTTAACATAACTTCTTGTGCTCTGCTCTTCAGGGCTAATTTCATCCATGAGCATCACATAATGAAAGGAAGTTTCTCAGGGAGGAGGAACCTACAATTGTTATTTGACTACAATTCCATCATCCCTAACCATTGGCCAATGTTAGGCCAGAGCCAACAAGTGAGCACTCCCAGCTGTCTGACTTGGGCAGCGTAGGACTCGAAGGGAGGTTTGTTACGACAAGGACAGAGGAAAAGGCAGGGGAGGGTGCTCAGCTTAGAGAAACACAGGGCGTTTTGGAAGAGAGTTTATCCGAGCCTGTTCCTATACCTCTTAGCGTGTAGGAATGTAGGAGGGGTGAGTTACAAGAGAAGGGGAAGTTGACATCACAGTCAAGTTGGCTGGAGCTTATGGGAGGTAGAGCCCAACAATAACCCTATTTTAAATGCTGCAGTCAAGGACAACTCTTTCAGCTTCTGTCATTCTCCTACCTCGGGGGCTGTGAAGTGATGCTTCGGAAGCCCGTCCTCCATCTCCACAGTGACTTTGGTCAAACGGAAGGCACTGGTCACCATTTCCTGCCACTAATTCATAGTTTTTGGTCAAATCCTTGGTTTCACTGAGAGATTTCACCTTGTAAACTCTTCTGGTATTTGTATCTGACAAGTAAAGGGATTCTGATACTGGGTCCATGGCTAGGTAGTACTTGTGAGCTGGACTTGTGCTATTGAGAAAAGGAAAGAGAAACACAAAATAATAATTAGTTACTGTAAGAACAAACTCTCCACCTTCTGGGATGTCTTTTCATAACAAATCATCTCTCCCCCCCCCCTTTAAGTCGTCATTTTTATATCAAGGGCTGCAATTCAAAATAAAACCCACAAATTATATGGAAGTTAAAAGTTGCTACACTGCAAGGCATTGTATGGCAACTGGCATGGAAGGACTCCTGCAGGAATGATAGAAAACATGTGGTACTCCTCTGTATATAACTGACATATTCCATCAATCCCACAAACTATGATCAGTGGTCAGGGAATGATGCATGCTGCAGGTCAACAACATCTGGAAGGCTATAGATTGCCCATCCCTGCACCAAGCTATGGTTCTTCTTCAAGACATTCTCAATGATCTCAAGCTCAATGCATTGCCAGGAGGAAAGAAATAATAATTTAGAAAACCCCAACCCACTTTCAAAAAATTCATCACAACTTCACAAGAAATTCTGATAACTCAGTAACAGTCTTCAAAATATTTTTTCCTTTCTGACAAATCTAAATTAATAAATAAAAATGTGTGGGAGAAGGAAAAAATATCTTGACCTTTCTTGCTGAGGGAACTCCACAGTTGTTGCACCAATAATGAAATAAAACCACATCCTTCTTATGAATTTATATCTCACCCTTTAATATAAATGTTTTCCAGGGTTGCTTGATGCATTATGATAAGGGAAACCATCAAATTCTTGGCTGGTAGGCTATATTTTACCCATCCAAAAGTCAAAGGTTTTTTACACCCACCAATATTTCTGAAATCTCCATCCCCACAAACAAGAGGTATTCTTATCACAGTTCAATGACATATTCCAGCCGGAACAAAGCACTCAATGAGGGCATAAAGCAGAAGCAGTAAGAGATATGGCCTGGTGAGGTGTGTGGTGCCTGAGCAGAGTCCCAAGAGCCATACAGAGAGGTCTAGAAGGCCACATTTGGCCCTTTGGTCTGAAGTGCCCTACTCCTGACTTTAGGGGACCACCATTGCAGCCTCTTACTCCTGTTTATGTTTTTATTATATGCAAAATAAAAAAATAATATTTATTTTTTTAGAGCTCTAAGTTTCAGACTTAATCTGGGAATTCTACTAATACATTTCTTTATGTTAATCCAGTTATCAGCTGCTATTGGGAATGACCCCCTGTTAATGCACTTGCAACAAGTAGAATTATGACCACTAGCCACTTTATGAAGTTTATTTGGGTTTATGTACTGTCATGCAATGTTAGGGTCCTTTAGGCTGGCTGATGTACTCACTGGGTTCCCTCTTTGTGGATGGGCACACAAGCAAGCAAGCATAATGACAGTGATTTGTGGTGGTTCAGATAAAGCTGGATTGGCTTGATTCAAAAGTTTTCAATTGCAGGGGAATGAGAGTGTGAGAAATAAGCAATCAACTCAAAGAACAATAATTAACAAATAACAAATAAGAAGCATGTACTCAAGCAGGGTGCTTGAATGATGCTTTCTGCTGATTAGCAACTTTATATATTATCTCAAGAAGGTAGTAGGAGAGCTCTCAAGTCTTTGAATAGCTTGGGGGAGTGGAACCGTCCAGTTCCAGCTATTTTTCCTAAAAAAAAATGTGATTAGTGCATGACCTAAGGAAAGCTGCTTGGCTTTTTTTCTTCTCAGCAAGAGCTTCCAACAGGAACAGCTGGAACAACAGTATTCCCAACTAAGAACAACGCCAATTATATAGATAACATATTTATGTGTTCCTGCCAAATCCCAGTGTCAGCAGACTGTAATGCTTTCCATGCAGCCGTGTGCAAGCATGCTTCTGTTACACTGAGGCCACTCAAGTGAGGGAGTTGCAAAGGACTTAAATATCAAGTATAATACAATTTTTGCTAACTTTAGTGCCTTCCAAGAGATCCCATCAATTGTTCATGATCTAAGGGAGATTAGTTCATCTCAGGCAAACATGCTTACAAGTTCCATTGCGTGGACAGGCGGAGTCCCCCCAAACCCCAGGCGACCCCTGAGCGGAATAATGACTCAAGACAACGTGTTATGGGATAAAAATTGGCCACAACTTTATTAAGATTCAGATGTAAGGAGACCTTGGCTCAGGCATTGGGCGTTTATCCTTCCCAGTCCCCAGCCACGGATCTGGGGGACTACAGGGTCATTCAGAATATATGGGGATTAGGCTGGCTCTGGAGAACGTATGTTCAAGCAGAGATAGCCCACCCCCATTTGCCGCCGCTGGAGGGGGAGAGCAATGACAACCTCTCGGTGTATGGCCAATGCCTCCCCCTAAGACCCCTTTAACAGGGGAACCCTGATCTTGACGCAGCAAAGGGGATGAGGTCACTTCCTCACGCCCCCCCCTTTAAGGAAGATAGCCAAAAGGATTCCACCCAAGGCCTGAAACCGCCAAAGTTGTGACGTATTGCTACGGGAAAGGTGAAACCTGCCAATGCAGGGAAATTCCTTTCCGGCCCTTCAACAGCGTCCCTGACGTAGCAGCGGCCCTGTGAAAATTGAGGTTAACCTGCAAAAGAAGACTTAAATGAGGGTGTGGAGGGTGAGAGAAGCTCTGCAGCCGACTGCTGCTTCGCAGGTAAGATTCAAATTCTATTGTGTGAGCTGGACAGTCCCTCCCCTTACCTGGCCAGTCCCCTGGCAACGCCTTCCCAGGCGGGATTGGACAATTGGCTGGGGTAGGCAGGGACCCCAGGGACCCAGCCTGGGAAGGTAGTGCCAGTTCTGAACTACCAGGGAGTCACTGTGATTCAGGGGGCTGTGCATGACCATGCAAAAGTCGCCCCCCCCATTTAATGTGGGGAGTGGTCCTTCAGCCCTTGATACTCAATGTGGCAATGTCAGCTTACAACTTAACAACTTCTTAACATCTGAAGAGGACTCATGTTCCCACATTTATTAAATGATCAATATAAGGGTTTACCTATATGTTTTGTGCCCAGTTCATCACTTAATTTGCTACTTGTTACACTCACATTCACACTTTAGTCATGTCTTGTACATTGGGGTTGCCACCCTATCACCCTCCACATGTTGCTGGACTCCAACTCCCATCATCCCTGACCACTGGTCATGCTGGCTGGGGATGATTGGAGTTTTCCAACAACACCTGGAGGTCCACAGGTTCCTTATCTTTGTTATAGATTTTGTTAATATATCATTTGCTTCATCTCATCTTTACATGGAATCACAATTTTAAATGCCTGTTGGTTTTTATACACAGTGCTGATTTTTTAAAACTTGTCTGAATTGGATTTCATTTGTAAGAATTCAAAACTTGGTGGAATCTGGTCTCTATCATTGAATAGTATAATTGGGGGGGGGGGTTACTAAATACACCTCCAGTTGGTCATGTTGCTACTGCTTACTGGGAGGCAGAAGGAAAGGGGCAAGGAACTGGTGAGGTTAGCTCATGGTGGAAACGCACAGGCAGAATCCATCTAACACACTAACCTTGACACCGCCTTGTCTCTCCCCCTTTACCACCTGGTAACAGCAGCAACACAACCTACCAGAGGTCAGGTGAGCACCACTACCTCACCCCACAATTTACTATTGCTGTTCTCCCATCTGCATTTTATATGTCTCCATAATTCAAGGATTTGTTCTCCTGTAAAAAGTTACATCTATACAAGTACAATTCCCTCCACAATATCCATGTTTTGTGTTGTTGACTGGAGTGAGCATTGCAATTATTTGTATCTATAATCATCACATTTCAGATGTGGACCCAACACTCAGGTGCAGGTGGAAGTTGATAGGTGGTGACTTTCACCAATCCATGTTGGCAAAATACATTACAGATACAGTATGAGCTCTCTGGTGCAATTGTGCCCTACACACATTATCTCAATAATGAGGCAACAATATTACACAGGAGCAGACAAGTAAAATGCTCATGTGTTTAAAACACTTAAAGTAACCAGTCATATGAAATCAGTAAAGGAGATCACACGGAGTATACACCTCTGGTTAAACATTAATCTGGTTAATATTGCCATCTCTATTGCTAGCTCCATTCTCACCACCTTTGCACAATAGACTATATTCCAGCAATACAAAAGGTCATACACCCCCTCATGTTTCTTCTTCCTCCATTGAGGCAAACAAGAGGCATAATCATAGTTCAAGTTCAGTGACTCAAAAGCACTAAAGGACGAAGGCATGGAGCTGGGTCAGTAAAAGTTTCTGCCTGGGGTAAAGGCGTGATACAGAGAGAGCCCGTAAGAGCAACCTTTGAGGGCCCCATACCTGATCTAGTCTTTAATTTTATGCTTCTAATCACCAACATTCAGCATAAGGGCATAAGGAGACAGTGACTTCCATCCCACCCTGTTTGTTGCAATCAGTGCTGTTTCTGTTCTGCTGTAATTCAGTTTTGCTAAAACCTGTTATTCTCGCTATCCTCTATGGGCGAAATGAACCTCATTGCATTTCAGTGAAAGGGAAAAATTACAAACAATGCAGAAAATGACTCAATTATTTATGTAACATTGTCAGACTAAAAACAACATCATTGAATGATGGTGTGTGTTCATATTATTTCCATTTCAGATCTCAAACATGAGAATTTTGGAAATGTATTGTGGAACTGAGGTCAGAATTCCATTTCTGACCTTGAATATGTAAACTATGGCATCTTCCACTCCCATTTCCATTTCTGGTGGAATTCTCTTACACCCCTAATTTTATATCACAACAGTTCTATTGTTATGCTTTTCAGCTTTCATTCCAGAGAGTAATGAAAGCAATTAAACTGCTTTTAATAAAATGAAGCCTAGTGTGGCAATTGCTGTAGTGTAAAACTTTTGGTGATTTGTTGTTGTATGTCAGTTTTTATGTCTCTCTGCCAAGTGGGCAACTCCAGTTCAATACCTGTGTCAAATCTATGTAATGCCTGTCTATATTACTGATTAATTCTAGAGCCAAAAAAGAAAGTTAAGAGTGATAACTTTTACGAGCAGACATTGATGCTTAACTTCTTCAATTATATCACCCCATTTTTGCCAATATGTAAGTTTATACTGTGGTCAAGGGAGTTCTAATAGAGGGTCTGGTAGAATATTGAACTTCCATAATGAAGAATTATTAGAAGAAGCATGTGGAATTAAGAATGGCTGTTGCAAGGTATCTATTATCATCCATCAACAATGCAGTTTCCTCATAGTTGCTGACTACAAGTTAGTTTGGTTCAGGGCAGATATTGGTCACATTATTTGACCAAAAAGACAAAACTGAGCAATGCAATAAGACTGTGATTCTGAAGGAAAAGGGGCAGAAATAAAATGAGGGATCAAGGGAAGTCACAGGATTCCACTCTAAATCATTCAAAAATAGGTAGCTCTTGTTGGTAGAGGAATTAGCTCCTCTCATTAGGGTGGTAACCAAGCAATATGATTAGGTCTTTTTACTGGAGAATTGTGTGCCCTGTATACGTGGCATTAATTTTTTTTTAAAAGAAGTTACTGGCTTGATTCTGTCCGATTAATCCTATCAGAAAGCCAATTAAAACAGTCAGGTATGGCTGCATTGGTTGTCCAAAAATTGTACACTCTTCTTCTTTGACGATCACTCGTAGCCAAGTAAGATTGTATTCCACAAACACGGTTTTAATAATGAGTCCGTAAGTGACTGTGAAGGCCAATTCTGGATCCACACGTCCACACGTGAGGACATTGGTTTCCAGGCGGGAGTTGATCACGGTGTGGATTTGCCAAGCGTGCGTTTCTCCTAGCACATTTCTCCCTTGCGTCCTGAGTTCCAGTGTCTTCAAAGCCCGTGACACCTTTGGTAAAGGCTGTTCTCCAACTGGAGCCCTCACAGGCCAGAGTTTCCCAGTTGTCAGTGTTTATACTACATTTTTAAAGATTTGCCTTGAGACAGTCTTTAAACCTCTTTTGTTGGTCACCAGCATTATGCTTTCCATTTTTAAGTTCGGAATAGAGTACTGTAGTTGCTTTGGAAGACGATGATCAGGCATCCGCACAACATGACCAGTCCAACGAAGTTGATGTTGAAGAATCATTGCTTCAACACTGGTGATCTTCCAGTACACTGATATTAGTTCGCCTGTCTTCTTGAGTGATAGGCCAAGCTTTATGTAAGCTTCTGCAAAGGTGTTTAGGATGAGCGTGCGCACACTACGTTGTCATCAGCATACTGAAGCTCTATGACGGAAGTTACGGTAACCTTACTCTTTGCTTTCAGCCTGCTCGGATTGAAGCACTTTCCATCTGTTTGATATATGATTTCTACTCCGGTGGGGAGTTTCCCTTCAACAAAGTGTAGGATCATGGCAATGAAAATAATGAATAGAGTAGGGGCAATAACACAGCCCTGTTTAACAACTGAACCCACTGTGAATGGTTCACTTTGAGAGCCATTGTTATCTGTGATTGTTGCCATTGTTATCTGTGATTGTTGCTATCATATTATCATGGAGGAGCCGAATGATGTTTACAAATTTATCTGGGCAGTCAATTATCAGAAGGATAGACCACTGGGCATTACGATTTACAGTGTTGAAAACCTTGTGTCAATAAATACCATATTCAGTCATACCTCGGTTTAAGTACGCTTTGGTTTGAGTACTTTCAGTTTAAGTACTCCGCGGACCCGTCTGGAATGGATTAATCCACTTTCCATTATTTTCAATGGGAAAGTTTGCTTCAGGTTAAGTACGCTTCAGGTTAAGCACGGACTTCCAGAACCAATTATACTCATACTTCGGGTTAAGTACACTTCAGGTTGAGTACTCCACAGACCTTTCTGGAACGGATTAATCCACTTTCCACTATTTTCAATGGGAAAGTTTGCTTCAGGTTAAGTACGCTTCAGGTTAAGTACAGACTTCCAGAACCAAGTACAGACTTCCAGAACCAAGTACAGACTTCCAGAACCAAGTACAGACTCCCAGAACCGAGGTACCACTGTACAGGGGTTGGTTTTGCTCTCTGCATTTTTCTTGAAGCTGTTGAGCGGTGAAAATCATGTCCACTGTCCCCTTAGAAGGCCGAAAACTATTCTGGGATTCAGGAAGGGTCACCTCGGATATTGTTACGAGACGGTTTGCTAAGATCCTTGCAAGAATTTTGCTGGCCGCAGCTAATAGAGAGATGCCTCAATAGTTTCCATAATCAGTTCTGTCACCTTTTTGGAAAAATATTGATAATTTTGGCATCTCTAAAGTCTGCTGGGATTTCTTCTCTTTCCCAGATTTTTCGATGAGCTTGTGAAGTTGTTGTGTAAGTTCAATTCCGCCCACTTTGAAGATTTAGGCAGGTATCCCATCAGGTCCACTGGCTTTGTTGTTTTTCATTTGGTTAATAGCTGTACACAACTCTCCCAGATTTGGAGGTACTGCAAGCTCATCTCTAATTTGTTTTTGTGGAATTTGTGAGAGGACCTCAGCAGCTACGGGGGAGTTGCGATCAAGGAGATGTTGGTAATGTTCTTTCCAGTGCAGTGCAATAGCTTCTTTATCTTTTAGAAGTGTGATACTGTCTGCTGAGCGTAGGGGGCATATACCATGATTTATTGGCCCATAGATGGTCTTTGTGGCTTTAAAGAAACCCTGTGCATCATGAGTGTCGACTAAGTGCTGGATCTCTTGAGCTTTTTTTTAATCGACCAGGTGGGTTTTTTAGTTTTATCATCTGCCTGTTCTGCCATTGAGGACTTCTTGGATCATTCTTTGTCTGGCTCCTTCCCTTTGACCTTACCGCCTTGGGTGCCCCTGCTGGGAGTACGAGATTCCTGATGGCTTCACTCACAAGGGTCATAGGAACATGCAAGCCCACTCACCACGACAAGGTGATGATCCAACGAGTGGGTGTACACTCTACCCAATAGCGGCTGTGTGGTGGGGCAGTGTCCAATATAGGGATGTCATAGACTTTCAGTGGGAATTGCCGATGTTCACTTATTCATCCCATGTCCAGAATAGAAATAACATAATAAAGCATTGTTGTTGCTGCTGCTGTTTAGTCGTTTAGTCGTATCCGACTCTTCATGACCCCATGACCATAGCACGCCAGGCACTCCTGTCTTCCACTGCCTCCCGCTGTTTGGTCAAACTAATGTTTGTAGCTTCAAGAACACTGTCCAGCCATCTCGTCCTCTGTCGTCCCCTTCTTCTTGTGCCCTCCATCTTTCCCAACATCAGGGTCTTTTCCAGGGAGTCTTCTCTTCTCATGAGGTGGCCAAAGTATTGGATCCTAAGCTTCAGGATCTGTCCTTCCAGTGAGCACTTGGGGCTGATGTCCTTCAGAATGGATTGGTTTGATCTTCTTGCAGTCCATGGGACTCCCAAGAGTCTCCTCCAGCACCAAAATTCAAAAGCATCAATTCTTCGGCGATCAGCCTTCTTTATGGTCTAGCTCTCACTTCCATACATCACTACTGGGAAAACCATAGCTTTAACTATACGGACCTTTGTTGGCAAGGTGATGTCTCTGCTTTTTAAGATGTTGTCTAGGTTTGTCATTGCTTTTCTCCCAAGAAGCAGGCGTCTTTAATTTTGTGATAATGTAATTCATTACATACATTTCTGAAACAATGGACAGCCAAGACGGACAATGGACAGCCAAGTTTTTGCCCAAAGCCAACCTGCAGCGGAACAGAAATAGCACTGCATGTGATGTACTTGGGGTGGAACAGAGGCTGATGCCTTCTTCTATCCCTAGTCAAAGAGCTGCCATACCTGAGACAGGTGTTGCTGCAGCTTACCCCGATGGTGCAGGAGTGAGGGCAGAATTTACCAGACTTCAAAATACATATATATCCTTCTAATTTAGGTATGAATTCAGAAGCTACAGTAACACCATGTATGTAACATTTTTTTAATAGCTTTCCCTCATAATTAACCTCAGAGAGGTTATCTCTGAGTGGTACCCTCCAGTTCAACATGCATCTCTTTATTTATTTTAAATGTATTTATTAAAGATTTTTTCAAACAACAAAAATATAAAAAATATACAAAACACAAAAAGAAAATACAAAACACAAGAAATACAAAATACAAGAAATACAAAAATACAAAAACAAAAATTCTAACTTATAACCCTTATTTCTAATCTATTGACTTCCTCATTCCACCTCCTTCTACGATTCTTTACATACCATCCTTAGTAAACTCTAAATCTTATATAAACTCTAATTATTACTTTAATATTACCTTATTTCTCTATCTTTTACATCTTATCCTTTTACAATCTATTTATATCTTACTTCTTAATAAAATTATAATTATCTTCTAACAATACTTATTTCACACCATTGTATTATCTACAACTTCTTTGTATCTCCCTCACTTCCACTAATTCTAATCTATTATACGCTTATTCTTTAAATAAATCTTAAATTTCTTCCAATCTTCTTCCACTGCTGCTTCACTCCGATCCCAGAGTCTCCCGGCATCTCTTTATTTAAGCCAGTTGTGACAATGCAGTTTGGCAAATAAGTAATTATTGCTTATAATCAATACACAGCATCACTTTTGGGGGCAGGAATTTGACAAGCAACTTAACTGTGAATTGCACAGAAGCCATTTTTAAAAATAATGACCACACTTTGGAAATTCTGTTGCAGAAAAGAATTAAACGCTTTGTTAACAAATAGCATATGGGGGGGAATATGTACCCTCCCCCTTTCAATTTAAGGCTTAATGCATTTTTGAAAAACAAAAAAGCAAATGGAAAAGATTATTATAGCAAGCTGTATGCATGCAGGACATTTTAATATTAAGCCTTGGGTACAAAAGGCAACAAAGCTAATTTGATACAAAAGAATGTTTACTTATCTATTAAATTTCTACCTTGCCTCATCATTTACTTAAGCCCCTAGAATGAGGTTCAATTAAAAATACGCACTTAAGCCACAAACAAAAATAAGACAATAGGAACCCTTTAGATTATTATCTTTTTCAAAAACAGAGCTGTCATCTTACCAACAAATTGGAGGGGTAGCCATGATCCTGTGGGCACCTTCCTACAATCCAATGCATGTCTACCCAGATGTAGGTACATGTAAAAGGTAAAGGACCCCTGGAGGTTAAGTCCAGTCAAACTTGACTATTGGGTGTGGAACTCATCTCGCTTCAGGCTGAGGGACCTGCCGTTTGTCCACAGACAGCTCTCCTGGTCATGTGGCCAGCATGACAAATCCACTTCACAATGGAACGCTGCGACGAGTGTCAGAGTGCATGGAAATGCTGTTTACCTTCCTGCCACAGTGGTACCTATTTATCTACTCAAGCTTGTATGCTTTTGAACTGCTAAGTTGGCAGAAGTAAGTCACACTTGATGGAGCTTACCCCCAAGCAAGTGTGGCTGCTGTCCTAAACACACTTGGGAGCAAGTTTCATTGAACTCAGTGGAGCTTACTTCTGAGTAGTCTTAGGACTGCGGTGAAACAGATTGTCTTTCCATACCACAAACTTTCAATGCTGAGAAGCTTTGAGAACGTATCTTCACATGGTGAACTATATAGAGACCTTCTCACATTTTTTCATAAGTAGTTTATATCTCTGATGGCAGCAGTGTTTTTAGCGTTACCTCCACTTTTGCATCTTCTTCCTGCAACAATCACATGTTGAAAATTTTCAATTTGCAAGCTGCTGCTGGTATTGGGGGAAGAGGGCATCCATGCAATTGAGGCACCCAGTTGCAAGGTGCCGTAATGGCATGCAGCCCCTACACACAGGCAGGTAGATACTTATGTGTTGAAATTTATCTGCAGCCAAACTGGTACAACAATTGAAAATGCCATTCCTGCCCAATTGCCTTCTGAAATAAAAAGTGTCTGGCCAGTTTCCAAACTCTGGAATGTTGAGCTTCCTTGAGAAGAGCTTCCTTTCTCATGCTCAGGAGGAGCCTGATTTTGATGCTGCACAGAGCTGGGCCAGGCTGCCTTCCAAAACCTGTGCTGCACCACTGGTCCCACCCAATCTTTGGTCCAAGGTGGTGCCTCTGCTAGCAGCCTACACATGCACGTTCCTCTATTTCATACCACATGCTGCATAAAATGTATGTTGTTGTTTGGTCGTTTAGTCATGTTTGACTCTTCATGACCCCATGGACCATAGCACGCCAGGCACTCCTCTACATGTATACAGGAATATAAACACCTCCCCCTTTCTTTGATAAAGTTGCTTCAAGTACCCCTGGTGTCTGGATCACTTAAGAAAGGAAAACCTCAGGACCATGTCAAAAATTCAACACAAGGATCATTTGTCCAGCTATTGTCCATGTAAATAACACATAATGCACATTTAGCTTTTACTGTATTAACAGGCAGTGTCCTTCCTCAGGACCCTGCATGCTATGGCCTTACCCCAGGCCACATCTCTCACGGGCCAAGTCCAAAGCCTTATTGAGTGCTAATGCCTGTTCTTGAATTGTAGTAATTGCCTCTTGCTTGTGAGGATAGAGCAATGTGTGGGTGTGTATAGAAAACTCTGGCTTTTGCATGATAATCATATTCATTGCTCTGCCCACTTCTTGCCTCCAGCTCTGACCACTACAGGCATGTGGCTTCCACAAGTCTACCCCCAAGGAAATGTGGCCCTCAGCCTGAAAGGCTTCTCCAGTTAAGGTATTATTATAGTGTAGATCACTCATGTGGGGAAAGTATCCTGGAAAAGTCATGTGTGGCAGGGGTGTCCCATTAAAAGCTGTATTTTTCATCTTTTGGCCAGATAAGCCCCTGAACTGGAGACATTATGAAGGGGAATGCCCGGATACTAAACTTGTAACATTTCTATAAATATTCTGTATAAAGCTAACCATATACAAAGAGCTATGTGTTAATTTAGAATCTGGAAACCAAATTCCTACCAAAGACCCTATTGCTCCTCCCCAGTTTTCTTACCTGTGTCTTGTGTCTCTGTTCCTTCAACGGCATATTCGTGCGGGTACCACACAAAAAAGAAAGTAAAACAGAAATTATTAGTGTGGATTAGAAAAGTAAACAAATCATTAGTAAGTAGGAAAAGGTGCTGATTAATGTTTATTTAGATCAAGTTGTATGCTAACTATCATACAGACCATAGAAGCCATATGACATGCACAATATGATGAGACAATGTGTGCTTGGGCATTGGGTGATGAAGGGGAGAAAGTAAAGTATGCTATTTTATGAGGGTGTAGATTTGGGGGGGGGGGCTCAGGCCTGAGGGGCCAAATGTAGTCCTCTGTTTGCTCCTCATAACTGTCTTCAGATCACATCCTCTTTCCTCATTAGTCCTGCTTCAAAGCCTAAGTGTTTTTGTCTGGATCCAGCATGTCCTGGAATTCGAATAATGCCTTATTCTGGATAGCAGAGAAAGGCTTGTGAATGTGTGTTTTAAAGCCAGATGACTATTCTTTTCTTTAAATATATGATTTATTTATTACACTCGTTTTACACACATACATAAAGTTCCTGAATGAAACAAAAATTACTATAAGAACATAAGAAGAGCCTGTTGGATCAGGCCAATGGCCCATCTAGCCCAGCATTCTGTTTTCAAAGGGGCCAACGAGATGCCTTTGGGAAGCCTGCAAGCAGGGCTAGAGCACTCTCCCTCCTGTGGTTTCAAAGACCTGGTGTTCAGAAGTATACTGACTCTGCCAACAGATACATTTGCATTGTAAGAGAAAGCTGCGCTAATATTACATGACAGTTTATCCCCATTTCTTCATTCCCAAGTTATCTTTTAATATATTGCATTACTGGTCTCCAGCTTCCCACTCTTTTCTTTGTAATTTCTATATTTTTAAAACATTATTGTCAATTTCACAATTTGCCATCTGTTCCTATCAGCCTGCAACTCATTCTCTCTTCCTTGCCTTCTGGCTACTTTTCCATGTTTTTGAGAGCATGATTCTCACTAGTGTTAATTTATGCAGAATTTGAATACTATGATATCTTGGTGTCCCTGAATTATCCACATTGATCAATGATTCACACTATTTAAACAGTCAGAAATCATTTCTTTCATTTGTTATTGATATTACTAAATTCCAAAAAAACTCTGGGCTTCCACCATATATGTATAAAGTACCATACCTCTTTATTTATTTGCAAAATGTACATTTACCGTTATCTGTCCCTCCTACCCACCCTACTTTTCTAAGGTGACCCATGCCATTTCCCTTGATGTTCCTGTCTGTTGAAAAATTAGAACCCAACCACTCCTTGTAAGGGAACACACACACACACACACACACACACACACACACACACACACACCATTCTCATACCTTCCTACGTTACTTCCATTTTACCTTCCACTTATGTTTTATTTCTCCACGAGGCTTTTTGAAGTGTTAATATTGAACGTTCAAACAAAAAGGCTTCAGCACTTTCAGGGCATGGAGGGAAAGGGAAAGTGCCCAGCGCTACCTGCATGCATACACAGCATGCACGCTAAGCAATGTCACCGCCTCATAAATGCGGGAGCTTCTAACATCTAACAGTATGTGTGATCTGAAAAACAGGAGGGGCAAAGCAAACCCCATCTATTCCTTACTTAGTGGCATCCATGAAGGAAATAGTGTACATATTACTATCAGTAGCGGACAGTGTGGTGGGTCAGAGGCACCTACCTGACCTCCTAGCTGGTGAGTTGCTGCTGCTTACTTTGAGGGGGAGAGGTCAGTGTGCAGTTAACCCATTTCACCTGTGCCACACCACCCTCCCCACAACCTCATTCTACCCCGTAAGCGGCAGCAACTCACCAGCTAGGTCAGCTATGCGCCTCTGCCCATTACACTGTCTGCCGCTGATTGATATTAGTCTAGCACAGGGATGTCCAACCAGTAGGTCGCGATCTACCGGTAGATCCCCAGCTGATCCTGGTAGATCACGGGATCCTTATCGTGTACAAAAAGCTGCAGGGAAAAGGCTAAAAAACTCTCTGCAATCTTCCTCCTGAAAAACTCTGGGCAATCCACCCACCCCACACACGCTCCCCCCCTCCAATGACAATGGGTAGATCACCGCCAGTGTTTTTTAATACTGGGAGTAGATCGCAATCTCTTGGGAGTTGGACATGCCTGGTCTAGCACATTTTTTCGGGGGGGGGGGGGGAATTCTCTATAACTTTGCTTTCCAATATGAATTAGTTCTTTTTAAGCACTCCGAAGTTTCCTACCTTAGTTCAAGGATGCTAATAGAGTTTCCTGACGGAAGGAGCCTCCGAACAAAATTGAAGTCTCCAATGTATATGCTGCCATCAGTACCAGAGGCCATGGCGACAGGTGCAAAGAGTTTACTGCTGTGAGATGGACCATTGCAGTTGGCACAGGAAACACTCCTCTGGTGCCCATTGCCCATGACAGTTGAGATTACTGGGGGCTGCTGGGAGATGAATATGTTCTCTCCATTTCCTTTATGGACAATACCTGGTTTAAAAACACAAGTACATAATAACCACATACCATTGTGCGTAGTATTTTGTCCAGTTCTGTTCACATTGAACACAATGTAAGCTTTTTATTCGCAGTATATTAATATGATCCTATATGCTCCTTGTACAGAGACCTCCAAAATGAATCTACCCTAAAGATATTTGACGAGGTACCTGGACGATCTGAAGAATTGCAAATTAAATGGCTCCTTTCAGACTCTAATCCAGGCATCCCCAAACTGCGGCCCTCCAGATGTTTTGGCCTACAACTCCCATGATCCCTAGCTAACAGGACCAGTGGTTGGGGAAGATGTGAATTGTAGTCCAAAACATCTGGAGGGCTGAAGTTTGGGGATGCCTGCTCTAATCCAAAGGTCACTGCTACGGTGGCAAGATTCTGTGCAAACGCTATCAGAATTTGGTGCGCCTACACACGAAGTACTTAAATTAACTCCTGAATAGAGCCAGACAGGTTCCATCATAATTTATGGCACAAAGTAAATAATTAATATAAAAATAAGGATCAAAGGTTGATGGATCCCTTTTAGATAAGTTATTTAATTTATTCTAATTTTTAAAAATATTTTAAACATTAATGATGTAATGCAAATTACTGTGCTGGTCGGTGATCGTAATAAAGATTTACCACTACTAATATGTTCATACCCATAAAGTTTGTTAAAATAGCTTTCACTGGTAAATATTTCTAAAATGAGACTCATGCAAAATCTTGGAAGATCCTAATGATCTTGTTGCTCCAAATTCTTTAAACTTTGAATAGCTGTGCTTCACATTTCTCCATCTCATTATAACCTTTACAACAAGATGCATCACGCCTTCTTAAGAACTGCACCATAGTGCAATTAAACAATATAAGGCCACATATATGCTTATTTTCACCCTAACATTCTGAAAAATGTTCTAAAGGTCTCTAGAAGGTACAAGTGGCCCTGAATCAAGAAGATAAGAAAAAACCCCGCTTATTTTAGTACATGTTGAGCTTGATAAATAATGTGAAAAGATACTGTGATGGATTTCAGAAGGAGTGTATTAATTTTGTTTTTTTCAAGGATGAGCAATGTGTCCCTCATAGAATAACATCATTTCAAGGAAGAGACCAATCTAGCCTCATCAGTCAACCAGAGAAGCGGCAGTCCTAAGGAGCCTGCTTTCACTCTCCCTGCCAGATTTTTTAAAACTAAGAAATGATTTTTGTAACTAATAGCCAGTGCCAAAGTTTCCTTTCTTCCTTCTCCCCCCCCCATCCCCTTTCATTCTGTGTTTTTTCTTTCAAATTCTGAGGACAAGGACCATTTTTATTATTGATTGTTCTCTATTGGTCTGGCAGTTAAAGAGAGGGTGCTCGAATATTAAAAAGACTTCCTCCTTCCCTATAGAACCTATTGGGTGCTGAGATGGGTGGAGTGGACCCTTTTGGTACTTCCTCGTCCCTTAGAGCTTTTTTTTGGGGGGGCAGTGGCAGTCCCAGAGGTGTGTCCTGCACCTTCATTACACAGCTTCCAGAGAATGCTGAAGACACACTTCTGTACTCTAGGTTTTGGCGCTTGAAGTGTATATTTTTAAGGAATGACCTTCTTTTTATGATTGTGTTTTAATCTGTTTTTAATATTGTGTTCTATGCTGTTACTCACCCTAGGACATTAGGGTGAAGGGCAGGTTAATAATAATAATAATAATAATAATAATAATAATAATAATAATACATCCTCCTTTTGGCTAACATCTCTAAGAACATCAACCAGAAGCAAGCCAGGAAAGTAAACTCCTTACAGGAACAGGTCTTGAGGGAGGAGGAAATGGAGAAGGAAATTTTCCCTGCAAACCCATGATGTCTTAACCCTCCTATATTAGAAACCAAGGGCTTGCCAGGACTTCTTTGAAGGAAATATGAGGTTTGGGGTCTCTGAGAGCTCTCATAAATTGATTGCTCTGATCCGTGGGAGATTTGAGAACAACGAGGATGCTACAAATAAATGAAGAGCCTTAACTGAAAATGGTGAGAGGAGCTTCTAAAGTTCTTTGTAAAGCACACCAGAGTTCTAAACTAGGATGTTCAACTTCACATTCTGGATGCTGTTTTTTCAGTTTATAAATATATATGAAAATAAATGAAAAACAAGACACAGAAACCTCCCCCAGATTTCTCTTGAAGATAACTAGCTGTAGTTCTTAAACTTGAATCCAGAGATTTCTGGAAGGAAGGAAGGAAGGAAGGAAGGAAGGAAGGAAGGAAGGAAGGAAGGAAGGAAGGAAAGAAAGAAAGAAAGAAAGAAAGAAAGAAGCAATATTTTATGAACAACAAGGGACAAGCTTGCTTTATTTCTCTTTGGAATTTTGGGTGCATTTGGAAGAGCAAACTGGCAATGTGCCAGGATTCTTAATGCACACAGACGCCTTCTCCCTTGGCAGTTAAAATCCACTGAAATGACAGGAGCAGTTGGCCTCTGTCTACGGCTAAATATGTAAAGGCAATCCTTCATCTTTCTCCCACAAGTAACAATATATAATTAGGACTCCAGAGACCCTGCCTCTCTTGAAATAACGTCTACGTGCAAATATTTTGTTTATGGCTGACAATAAAAGAAAGGAGCTTTGGTTTAATAGTGTGTCATAAAGACAAGCAAGCTACAATAACCCCCCAAACACCTTTGTGCACAAAATCAAAATAGTTATTTTTGACATGCTCAAATAATAGTCAATGCTTTCACTAAACAGGTTCCCTAGGATGAAGCCAGAGTTTTACTGTATTTGTAACTTCAAAAAATGACATACAGTAGAAAAGATTGTACTTGTTCAATTAACATTCATAGCCTAACCCATCTCAAAGGTCCCAGGTAGCTAATGAATAGGTGGGTGGGTGGGTGGGTGCGCAATGCGCATGTGATCCAACACCAACAGAAAATGCAACAAAATCTCATTATATTAAAAATTATAGTTGAAATATTCCCAGCCCTTGCCACCTTATCTGTGAAATCTGAATACCAGCTTTAAAAGTAGGACTTCCAGTGCTTTTTTCTGGGGGGATGCAGGGGTACGCATACCCCTAAACATTTTGTGAATCTTTGTACTTTTTTCCATTTACTGTATTTATTTCCCTCAATTTGAACTATAAAATGGTGATTTTCTTGAGTCAAAATGAGAGTATCCCTAAACTTTTTTTAAAACACTGAGAGCTTCCATTTCTAAAGGACCCAGTTACTAAACTCTTTCCATGAAAAAAACTGGAGTCAGCCCTATTATTGGGAAGGGCAAGGTGTTTGTCTCAGGCAGTTGAATTTGGGTGCCACAATATGGCAAAAAGTGTCATTTATTTATTTTACTATTGTTGCAGTTTTACTGACAGGAAAGGGGTTGAGGTGCTTATGAAATTTTCTGCCTCAGGTGCCAAAATAAGTTTTGCAGGCCATGGTTATTATTTTGCTCAACTGCATGGGAAGGGGAGCCACCTGCTGATCCATCTCAGGCAGCAAAATGTCTGGTGTCTGCCTTGGAGATAATAGCCCAGTTCAGGCAATCATTACAGACTTCTTTCTGAAGCTGTGAATCCAGAGTAGTTGGTGCTCACTGAGACTGGTAGGGTAGAAGGCAAGAAGCCCAACAGTAGCCGAAGCCTGATTCAGGGCAGGGTGGCACTACCTGTTTCACCTCAAGTGGTGAAATAGAGTGTGTTGCCCCTGGAAAGCAGACTGAGGTAGGTGTAGCAGTGCTTCTTTCATAATAATGGACCAGCCTCCACTGATGTGAATGTGTGCTCCTCCTCTAGTTCCTCCTCTCCCCACTCCTGCCACATGCTGACTTCACTAGACCCTGGCTAGTATTATCAGGATCCCCCACTACATATGAACCAGGGAACTTAACTGACCAGGACAGCAACCCAGAATGTGATCTATGAGACAAGACAAATGTATCACAGAAGCTCCATTTTTGTATTTTACAATGGGAGGGGATTAAGCAGCTGATTTTAGTCAGAACAGCAGGACTAGGGAAGGGGGGTATTTAACCTTGAACCTCTCCCTCCCTATTTAGTTCCCCCAATCAAAATCCCACTCCCCCTACCCTGAAGCTGATATTAGCCCTGCTAGGGAACCAAATACAGGGACAATAAAAGTAACATGTATTTTTCTCCCCAGCGGGGATAATAGGAGATTTACATTCTGAAAACAGTGCTGGTGAAAAGGTTTAGACATCTTGTCTCCCAGCACTGCTGCTTCAATCAAATATTGGTACTCCCCACCCAGCGGCTTTCTGCTAAAAATAGATGTTTTGGGAGATCTGATCTTCCCTGTCTTGGGTAGTTTGGTATTAAAGCTCTGCCTGGACAATGCTTTGCACAGAAAACCCTTAGATCCACTAGATTATCCTTAGAATGGTATTAATTCTTTTATCATGCCCACCAAAAGGGAGAATTTTGAACCTCTGCAGCCAGATCACGTTGAATTTCTTAGCTGAAAAGCTGCTTTTTGATCTGAGACTTAGCCTGAGTTGGGCACACAGAACATAACAGGAAATCCAGATTGTTGTGTGAGGGTATTCATTTTACTTCTCACCCCAAAATAGAGCTTTTACAAACTTGTTCCAACAATAGGGATATGAGGAGCCTTCCAGTAATATATTGACAGATATGCTAGCCTTGCCAGAACACTTAACAGAAGAGTTAGCTATGTGATTATTGGAATGGTAAGATTTTCTGATTCACTAGCTACTCACAGTTCTTCAAAAGGTTTCTTCAACTATTATCTGATGATTTTGCAAAACTGTATTTTTGTCCTTGCATTTGGCCAATAAATTGTTATCTACTTCTACTTGATTTCCTACCTCCGGTCTGCAAGCTGCCTTGAGCACCCCCCCCCCCCAAAATCGTGAATATAAATACACAAATAACTAACTAATTCACTTGTCTTTCAGAATTTGGATTCTGACCTAGAATGGATTTTTTATTTAAAAAAATACAAATGCTGATAACAACAGCTATTATAGATGCACACCAACCACAAGATCCACTTCAGATCTCAACTCTGTGCTTCGGAAAGCAGTCTGCCTCTGTCTGGGGTGTTTCACAGGCTGCTCAATTCAGCTCAGGATCTGTTTAACCTATTTCATTTCCCTTTCCATCCACTATATGTAAGTATTTTAAGTGGCATAGAGTGCCTTATACCAGCTTTGGCTGGTAGCTCAACAGGATAGGATAGCCTGGCTTTAGTTGTGCATGCTTGGGTAACCTCCAGGTCCAACCACTACAATTCAACTTACGCTGGGCTGAGTTTGAAGATGGTTCAGAAACCACAGCTAGTATAGAATGCAGGTGATAGATTGTTAACTCACTCTGAGGAGTGAGTATAGACCACTGATTCTGGCCTGATTGCACAGGCTGCCGATTCGTTTCTCGGCATGATTCAAAGTGCTGGTTTTGACATTTAAAAAACCTTTTGTGGCTCAGACCCTGGTGCTGAGACCCTGGGCTTCTCATTCAGGGTCCTTCTTTGAGTATAACCTTCAAGACAGGTCCAGAGGATGGTGATGAGAGAACAGGTCTTCCCTATAGCAGCCTCCTGCTTGTGGATTGTTCTTCCCAAGGAGGCTTGCCTGGCACCAACTCTGTGATCGTTTTTGCACTGGGCAAAAATGGTTTTGCTTTCCCCAGAATTGGGCAGAATCAATAATATGATTGTACTGTGAAGTCTGTTTTTAACATGTTTATTTCTTATTTGGCAGTATATTACTTGGAAACTTTTTTTTAGCGGGAAAAGATACATAAATTCAATAAACCTAGCTGAACCCACCCAATGTTTGCACCTAAATTAGATTTTAGTTAAGAGTGGTTTGCATGTGTGTGGACAAAGATGCATATGTTGGGAAAGGATTTTTGGGATCATAACTGCCAGGAAGATGCAGCTAAGAAGCTGAGAGAACTGTGTTTGAATAGGGGTGGAGGGAAAAGCTTGTGTCCCTGTTATAGTATTTCTGATGCTATTATTATTATCATTACAGTGCAGAATGACATTTCTTACTATCTTGCCCTAGCAAATGCATCCCAGCGGAACAAATTCTCTAGTATAATTAATCGCTGCAAACATTTGAAGAAGTTCATGAATGAAAAGTCACTCAAATATGCATGCCTTTCAATTCCCCACACGTCACATTGTGGCCTGAACTGCAGCTTTTTTTAAAAAAGGTTGAACACTCATTATATATATATATTCATATTCAGTGGCTCAAACTGATGAGAACCTGCTCTTGAGAGTTTAGCTGAGATCAAGTGGTACATTATTTTTTGACCTTTCAGCTAATGAAGTTTGAGAGTACACACTTTGCTTCATCCTACTAGTGCTTAGATTATTGGAGGAAGATGAAGAGAAGTCCCTTAATAAAATCTACTAGCCTTATCCCCTGACCATTCTGAATCTCAAGCATGGCTCCCCTGTAGCCTATAAAATAAGTAGAGGGGGGTGGGAATGGATGATATTGCAAGAAAATAGGGGAAATCCCCTCTTGAATTACCCCTGTAATTAAAGTGATGCTTTATTTGGAACAATTTATGACCATAGTAGACACACATATTCTATTATCTCATAAAGGTCTTCCTCACTTCATCTGCTGTGACCTTGGAATAGTTGTTTCCATCCTGGTTCAGCAAACATCTAGTCACTTCCAGCAATGAGACATTCAGATAAATAGGGCTACTCTGTTGATATTCCATGTTACCTAGTTGTACTGCATATTGAGACGGTGAGAGCCTTAACTGTATCCAGAAGAACACAAGAATGTTAAGAACAGTCCAACAGTGCAACCTTCTATATCGGAAGGAAGTTGTGTGCTCTCTTTTGCTGGAGGTATTTAATCTGGATGGCCATCTATCAGTGATGCAGTGGTCAATGCCTGAACTAAATAGCATCTATTATGCAAAGGGTTGGACAAGTTAGTTCCCTTCCAATGCTATACATCTATGATTCTGCAGGAAAACCAAAGAAGGATTCAGCAGACTTTTCTGACCAGCCATAATACCCTCTGAAGTTAGGAATGTTATTACCATTCGTAATTTTCTATTTTGCAGGGAGGTGAGGTGAAATAACCTTCCCATGCTGCTTAATTCATTGCCAACTGACTTACCACTTTGTGTATTCAAAATGTGGTGTTTGTCCAAGGACCAGCCTCCAAGATTTGAAGCATCCAACTCAAATCCTTGCAGCGTTACAGTCCTTTTCTCCCACAGAATCAGATTTGGACAAGTTTCATACTCATAACCCACTGACACTGAAAAGACATAAAGAACAACACATTATAGACTGGTTTACTTCCCATTTTCCATGGTAATTCTAAGATTAAATCATCAGAAGTTAATCCTGCACTGTTTAAGGGATGGGGCACCTGTGGCCCTCCAGATGTTGTTGGCCTACAATTCCCATCATTCCCATTGTCCTGGAGCTGCTGTTTTAATTTCCCATAATGTCCCGGAGCGAGGCTAAGTTGGAAGCTGAATGGTGAAAGGGCTGGACTACTGGGACTACTGCCACCTGATGCTACCACAAAGCAAGACAAAGGAATCCCACTCATTCAGCAGGGGCTCCATCAAAATGCATTTTGCCAATCACCCCTGCCCCTGCCCCCACCCCTGGACCAAGCCTCATAAGCAACAGAGAAGGTTATTAACCTGCCTGTGGGGACTGCTGCACTTCAGACAGCAGGATGTTCCCGTATCACCAACAACCAGTCTTGCATTTGGATTACTTGCTGAACAGGGCCCTTTCTTGCCATCTACTTTTCCGTGTGCAAGGGTTTATTTATTTTTTATGTAGAGAATTCATTTATACAAAGCCTTGGCTGGCTTGGAACCATATTACTTAAGGGATTGATTGCCCCATCCCATACATGCACAGTCAGTCACTCTGATCTGTGGAACTTGCACTTTTACAAGTGCCATGCAATGTTCATCCTGCCTTTGCAAGTCATTCTTTTACTATGGCATTATCTGTGCTCTGGAACTCCTTGCCTATTGACATTACGCTGGCACCTTCACTATACTGTTTTAGCTGTCTACTTAAACTTTTCTGTTTCAGCAGTCCTATTCAGACACATTATATAATTACATTTGTTTTTAATGGTCTATTGGTTTTATCTTTGCTTTTGATTATGGTTTTATGTATTTATTATTCAGTTGCTTTTTGTATTTTTGTCATTTTTGATATATAACTGAATCTCTATACTGTGTGGAGAATCTTTTTTTCTATGCATTTTGAAACTTAAAAAAATAAAAATACATACATACATACATACATACATACATACTGTACATATATACATACATACATAAACATGCCCCCATGGCCTACAGTTGAAAGCTGTGAGGTCCAGATACTGGAGAGTTCCATCTCATCTGCTATATGTAAAAAAACAGGACCTTAGGAGGGTCTTGATGACATGGTACATGATTACCTGGACTAGATTAAGGATATTGTGACAACTAGAGACCTTTTGGCACCTCCAATCTTCAAAAATATTAACAATGGTCACCCTTCCTTCTGTTTGAGAATGCCTGGCTGCAGCAGGAATAGAGGATGAGAGACTGACACTGAGACAAAGTTCAACCACAGGTTTATACTGCTGTTGACGGTGAACTAAAAGCAACATCCATGAACCAGGCAGTCCTATTACACCTGTCAGCTTCCTTTTCCTTAGGTCACATTCACACTATACATTTAAAGTGCTATGATAGCACTTTAGACATCAATGGCTTCCTACAAAGCATTCTGGGAGCTGTAGTTTGTTAAGGTTGCTGACTGTTGTTAGGAAAGTCCCTATTCCACTCGCAGAGGGTAGACTAAGAATTGTGTGATGGTGGACTGCGTCTCATTGCTGTCCTTGTAGAACTGAGCAAAACTAGAATGGATTTTCCGCTCATCGTCCGCTCTGGCTCCACCTGCTGTTGGGCCTCCCGCCTTCTGTCCCACCCATTCCAACGAGCAGAAGCCACCACTTCTGTTCTCCACAATGGAGAAACACCCTCCTATCCCTCCCTCAAAGCAAGCCCGAAATCTTAATCAAAGGTCACCATGAGTGGGCAACTGCATTGCACCCACTGAGAAGAGTCCCCTTGACCCTGCTCCTCTTCATATTGCACCCTGCTTGTTCATCCACCTCACACTCTGGCTCATGCCATGGTGGTGGTGAGGAGGAGAAGCAGCAGCAGATGCCACTACCGCCTGCTTGCTGATGGGCTCTCTGCCTAGCAGGCATAAGTAGGCGGTAGCAATGATGTGGTAGAGGAGCAGCAGCAGCATATGTACAAATATTATGCATATACTGTACAAAAAAATTAGATCAGTTGACTTTTCTAGAAGTAGATTTATGCACAACACGACAGGCGTGTGATTCAGGTTCAGTTGGGGTAACATTTATGCTGTGGTTCTTGAACATAATATACAGTGCCTCGGTGGAGTAGAAGAGGATGAGAACAGAAATCGCACGGTGGAGGAGCGGGAGCAGCAGGAGGCCCCATTAGTTAAAATGGTACCTCAGGTTAAGAACAGTTTCAAGTTAAGAACAGACCTCCGGATCGAATTAAGTTCTTAACCAGAGGTACCACTGTATAGGCTTTTCTGTAGCCAAAGAGCAAAATTCTGAATACCATTGCTATAAATTATATCCAGGTTTTCTATCCAGGTTTTCACCAAGTATGTATCAACAGCAAAGGTGCAGTGGGGATAGCATATATTATGCTATTATTATTATTATTATTATTATTATTATTATTATTATTATTAGAATTTATATACCACCCTAAACTTGGAGGTCTCAGGGCGGTTCACAGAATAAAATCAAAATATAAAACCGCAAAATACATAATCAAAATAAATACAACAACCTAATAACCCCTACAACCCAGTAACACCCCCTATATAAACAGCACAAGGAGTTTGTTTTGCATACACTATGCTTAAAAAAGCTTAATAAGCATATCTCGTGTGTGACTATTTCTTAATGACTATTTCTTAATAACATTGAGGCTGGGGTAGTTAGCAGCTAATACAATGGCATCAGTATTTATAACATCCTTAGGAAGCAATGGAAAAATCCACTCAACCTTACAGAGGGGGGGGGGGGAGAGCAGGCAACTCTTCCGAAAACCTCATCAGTGAATAGGAGCAACAGAAACCACAAAACTTGTCTTAGTAACAGAATGTCGCTTTCAGCTTGCCAGAATTCTTTCCTATGCCATTATCATGAAGAAATGTAGAGTAAATTGCTGCTGCTGGAGCCGAAATAATCGCAGATCCCAAGACTACCACTGCGTATCTGCTGTTAATGTGGCACCTGCAGAGATTCAGGAGCACATGTGCAAGGAAGAACACATTCCTGGAAACTAAAGGACATAATTGCTCTCTGCTCCTGGAGGGAACTACTCAGGTTGCAAATAAGCACTCTGCTTCTTTCAGGGGCATGTACGTGAAAGCTATAACTAGTGAGATGATGAAAAAAGAAGAGAAAAATTGGACTGCATATCCAGGAAGGAATAAAAATGCTGGAATCAACTAGATTTATGAAAGATGAGAAGATGCCTTAACGGCATGTCCTATTATTATTACCGTATCATTATTATTATTATTATTATTATTATTATTATTATTATTATTATTATTATTATTAACATGCTCTTTGCCCTAAGGTCTCAGGGTGGATTACAACTCTAAAACAAAATATTAAAAAACAGAGTAAAACAATCCCCAAAATTAAAGTGGGTTTGAAAAATATACAACTCAAGTGTCAAAAACCAGGGTAAAAAGGTGCATCTTCAGCATTCACCAAAGGTGATATAAGGTGTCAAACACACCTTTGGTGACTGCCACAACTTAGGAGCTGCCAAAGAGCAAGTTCCTTCCCCCAGACCAGCCCCACAAGCTTCTGAGGATGGTAGGGCAATCAAGAGACCCCCCTCCAATGATCTTAGCACTTGAGAGAGTCTGCATGGGAAGTTTTCAGGTACTTGAATACTGCATTTTTGCATAATGCCTTTTGGGCTATATTAGATGTTAGAAATTATGCTAATAGCTGACTCTGAGGCTTGCCTTTGAAAGTGGTTGCTGGGGAGCAACTGGAGGAAAGGGCTATTGCCCCCATGCCCTTTTTGTGCTGTGGCCACTGTGGGAAAGAGGACGCTGGACCAGGCAATTATTTTGTCTGATGCTGCAGCAAGGCTCATTTCATTTTTTTAAAAATGAAAGATTGTTGCCCTTGTAGATACCAGGTTATACCTATGCCACTAAAATTATTTTTATATACTTGCTTTTAAAACAGGTATTTCTTATTTCACCTGTACTTTATCAATAATTAGATCACAGACACCACTTGAAACAGCAGGCTTGGAAATGAACTGGCAAGTGTTGCAGCTGTTTTAAAACAGGGGTTATACAAGATCTAAAAGAAACTCCAGCCAGAAATCTGGTAGCTGCTGCATTTTGGACCAATTAAGGTTTCTGAGTCGTCTTCAAGGGCAGCACCACATAGTACACATTGCAATAATAAATGAAAGCAGTGCCTTTCCAGGGTCTTAAACAGAAATCTGGAAGAAAACAAAGTGAAGAACAGAAATCTTTTAAACTAGATATGCCAGTGATAAAATCTGGGTCTTTTTGCATGCCAAACAGGTGCTGTATGCCATTGAGCTAGGTCCCCCCCCCACATTAATTCCTATCAGCCCTGAAATTGTCACAGCAGACTGCTGTTTCCTAGGGACAATGTTCTTGTGACACTGCTCTGAGAGATGGCAGGAGGGTATGCCTGGTCTGAGCCCAGATGCTCACCCTGCTGTCCCTCCAGTGATTCATCAGTGCTGCAAAAATGCTGCTTCCACGGGCAGCACTGTCACAACTGCTGTCTGTTGAGCATAGGAATTGATGCACAAGCTCACTCCATCATACCTGGGGCAAGCAGACCTCTTGTTTCATTTATTTCAGGGAGCCACTATCCCCTCTGCCCTCTCACCTTGCTCTCTCTAATCCATCACTTTGAAAGAATATATCTTGCTGGAAGGCACAAAAAAGGGAAGATGACAAGATTTCTCCATTGCACTTGAGTAGAGGGAAGGGGATGTTTTGTATGAAATTTGCTATTTCAATCTGCTCCAATGCCATTTGCTATTATATGGGCACCATGGTATAATTATTGCACACAACTCATCAGTTTTACTGGAACTTAATGATGAATCTTTCTTTGAATAATAATAAAAAGAGAACGATTATGAATGATGAGGTGTCAATTATGGGGGTAGGGAAGATACCACCACAATTCTGGACTTTTTCAGAAGTGCTGTGAAAGGCAGATGCGTATATGATGGACACCCTATAGAACCTCACTTTTGGCATGAAGCAGGATTTGTTATCATTATTTATTAAATTTTTATACTGTCCTTTATCTGAAGATCACCTGTCTTTCATCTGATGGGCAGTTTGCAACATCAAAACACAAAAATCTGTACCATAATAACAAACAAAAACAATACCTTGCAAACTCATGATACTTTTGGGAAACTGACAAATATATGAATGAGGTACTTTAAAGAAAAGATTAGAAAATGTACACAAATTTTACCATGCCACACACATACATGACAGTCATCAAATGAAGATGCTCAAATCTACTTTCCAAAATAAATGACGGTACCAGATTGAACCTTAGCAGGGTAAGAACTCTAAATATGTCATACGGTGGATAATATTTTTCAGCCCAAGGGTCACATTTTATTTATTTATAAAAATATGTACTATATACCACTGTACCATAAAGATATATCACAGCAGTTTACAATAATATAAAAAAACATAAAATCAAACAATAAAATAATAAAGACTTTAAAACAAGTTGAAAGTAAAAAGAAATTAAAAACAAACATCAGGAAACTACTACAGTGGTACCTCGGGTTGCGGACCCAATGCATTCCAGGGTGCCATTCGCACCCCGAAAAGTCCGGAACCCGAGCATGCGTGTGTGCGCATGCGCAAAAGTGCGATAGAGCGCTTCTGCGCATGCGCGCACGGTGGAAGCCGGAAGTAAACACTTCCGGGACCGCCGCGTTCATATCCTGAAAGAACACAACCCACAGTGGATGCAACCCGAGGTATGACTGTACTATGTGGTGTGTACTCTTTAGGGCAGAACAGAAAAGTTTTCTGCAGGCATTTATAAGTTGGCACAGAAGGTGTTCGCACAGTGTGTGAAACAGGGTCAGCAGGGTGTGCAGTTTGGGAAGAATTCCAAGGGCCAGAATGAAAGGCAAGAAGGGCCAAAGGCGAGTAGGGCATGAGGTTCCACATCCCTGCTCTAAAGCAAGAGGAGATGGTCACTCAAGTCAGGACAGGATGAGGAATTACTCCTCTTAGCAGGAATTAAGATAGAATAGTGAAGTACAGGGTTTCCATCCTCCCTGGTGTCCTGTCTTCCCTTTATGTACTGGCAGCCAGAGATTTTTCCTCATAAACCAGAAAACAAATGGAACCAAGCTCCCCACCCCTCTCTTTCCAAAGGTTTCAAAAGGGCACAAACAGACATACTTGCAGTGCTGGAAAACAGAAAGCATTGGCCAGGATGTGATTCATAATGTGCATCCAAATAGATATATTTTCTATGCACATTATATCGTTCTCAATGGGAATCATGTAATGCACACACCAGTGCACATTTTGGCAAAATTACAACTGTGTCAATGCTTAAGAGTGAGAATAATTTGTGCTTCCTTTGTGCTCACTGATGGGCACCATGCAGCCAGTTCTAATAGGCTTCCATGACATCATAACATCCCATTAGACCCTATTTTCTCTAAGCTCAACTACTGCTAGCATTTTGTAAGGCTGGAAGCTCAAAGATCTCTGCCAGGCCATTAAAAAAACTTTTAAAAGAAAATTAAAGGGTAGAGGGACCCCTGACCATTAGGTCCAGTCATGACCGACTCGGGTTGTGGCGCTCATCTCGCGCTATTGGCCGAGGGAGCCGGCGTACAGCTTCCAGGTCATGTGGCCAGCATGACAAAGTCGCTTCTGGCAAACCAGAGCAGCACACGGAAACACCGTTTACCTTCCCGCTGTAGCAGTACCTATTTATCTACTTGCACTTTGATGTGCTTTCGAACTGCTAGGTTGGCAGGAGCTGGGACCGAACAACGGGAGCTCACCCCGTCACGGGGATTCGAACCACCAACCTTCTGATCGGCAAGGCTCTGTGGTTTAACCCACAGCGCCACCCGCGTCCCTAAAAACAAAATTACAAACCTATAAATCTCTGCATAAATTAGGAGGTCCTCAAGGATGCAGAAACCACTGCCTGTTTTGGGTGGCTCTGTTTTCTTTCCAGATGGCTAGGTGCTTAAAGATCTTGAGTTTGCAATTTGAGAAAACAAGTGAGACCTGCAACAAAATGTTGAGGTGTATCTAGCACAAGTGTCAGGGAATGATGTGGCAGTGAAAGTTCCTTCCAACTCTACAATTCTCTGATTCCACCTCCCACCTTGCAGTCTCAGTCTGAGACTACCAGTGCCAACCAGTCAATTTCCTAATATCACAATTGAGAACAGGTGACTTGCATTTGCTCATGTGGTTTGACATCAAATCATGCAAGCAGAACAGTCTATGAAGCACCAACAACCAACTGATCATCAGTGCTCACAAAGCTCTGTCCTTAGCACTTCCCAACTACTGATCATCCGCTTATTATCTACTCTTGAGAAGCCTTATGCAAGAGTCTTGTGGGCAGCGCTGATCAGTGGCGCTTGCAAAGCCCTTTCATCCAAGCCCACCTTTCCCTCCTCTCACCGGACATCATATGTGTAAGGCTGGTAGGTGTAGTTTGGATGGAACAACCTAATTATGGCAGGCATAATTAAGGCTTGCAGACCAGAGGTCCCCTGTCCATGGTTCCTGCCAGACAACCATATTCTCATTGAGGATTATGTAACCTGCATTTTACTCTGCCCACCCACTGAGCTTTCCATTTTATTTTCAAAATAACATTGAGAACATAGGTTTTGTTCCATGTAGTAACAGAGAGGAGATATTCCCAGGCCTAGGTGGGGATGTCAAGGATTGTACCTGGGAGATGAAAAGCAGATGCTCTTTCACTGAGTTACGGCCATGCCCTTGACGTTCCACATGGCCTGGCACCTGAACATGCTCAGTCCTTACAAGGTTGTTTGAAGGGGTCAGCTTGCCTTGTTAGTTATTTTCAACTACTATGTTTATACTTCTGCAAATTTCAGGGTTCCCACAATACAGTGGAACCTCAGTTTACGAATTTTCGGTTTACGAACGCCACAGACCCATCTGGAACGGATTAATTCACTTTCCATTACTTTCAATGGGAAAGTTCGCTTCAGTTTATGAACACTTCAGTTTATGAACAGACTTCCAGAACCAATTACACCCATGCTTCGGGTTAAGAACGCTTCAGGTTGAGTACTCCGCGGACCCGTCTGGAACGAATTAATCCACTTTCCATTACTTTCAATGGGAAAGTTCGCTTCAGTTTATGAATGCTTCAGTTTAAGTACTCCGTGGACCGTCTGGAACAGATTAATCCACTTTCCATTACTTTCAATGGGAAAGTTCACTTCAGTTTATGAACGCTTCAGTTTATGAACAGACTTCCGGAACCAATTGTGTTCATAAACCGAGGTACCACTGTAATGCCAACACCTCCCTCTCTCTATCATTTTCAGAGGCCCTATTTTGGCTCCAATATTCAAGGCACTCACAAACAACCTGAATTTGCTTTTAGAAGGTGTGTTGCTGACACTGACCAGGAAATATCCATCTTTAATCGTGCATCTGCTCACAAGAACAGGAAAACAGAGACACACCATTTGATTAAGTAGCAACATTTTTAAATGACTACTGCTGAGACTTGAAGCACATTGGATGTCTATGAGCCAGTCATTATCTCTCAGCGTAACCCTACCCCACAGGATTGTTGTGAGGATAAAATGGATGGGCAAAAGAACAATATACACTGCCTTGAGCTCCTTAGAGGAATGCATTTTAAGGTTAATAATAATACTGGATAATAATAATAATAATAATAATAATAATAATAATAATATTTAAAACATTAAAAACTTAAGAACATTTCCGTTGCAGATGCAGCCAGGGAAAGATGATCATTTAAAAGGCTTCTTGGAATTCATACATAATAAATAAAGTGGCTGATGCCCATGCAATAAATCAATAGTTAATTAATTGTTGTTGTTGTTAAAAGGCATACCCATTGCTTCTGCCAAGCCAGAGACTTTTTGGCCGTAGATATCTGTCTTATTCCAAGCAAAGGTATAGACCAAGTTGGTGACAGCAGGGAACCATTTCTGAGCCAGCCGCCCTTCAATTGTAACAGTAAGATGCACTTTTGTCATTCCAGGAGGGATGGTAGAATGTGTCATCACAATGCGTAGCAAGGTTTTGTATCCTGAAGTTCGGCTGCTCAGGTAACTGAGCTTTGTAAAGCTGGAAGGGATGGGGATTTCCTCCTGGACCACCTGAAAAACAGTTGGGTGTGTTAATGTCACAGAAAATCACATTAATGAAAACTCTAAGAAACTTGAAATCATGGTCTATCCTTCTGTTGTTTCCCAATGTGTGGATCTGCAGTTCCTATCCTTCCATTCACAAATGAAACCATCAATTATTTCCGTGGCTCCCTTCACTCCCTTAATTAATTGCACTGCTGCAATAATCAGCTCCACAAGCTTCTCTCCTTAACCCTCACCATTTCCCTAAAAATCCAATATACAGGATAACAAGACTGGACTACACACTTGAGGGTTGTCATACAGTACTCTGGTTGCCCCCCCCCCAGGAAAATGGGTATAACAACACTGGATTGTGCTGGGCTGGCATAACCCACACTTACTCACCAGCAACAGGGGAATAATAATGACATATTTTATTTTAATTTGGGGTTATGCTATTTTGTGACTGCCCTTTAGGTCAGTTTCTGAAAACTAAAAAGGTTGGGAACCAGTGACTTACATAAAAAAAGCAAAATATTCAGTTCTTCATTTTAGCAAATAAAATCTAACACTTAGCTAAAGGTCAATTAAATTATCCACGCTTTAACACAAACAGGGGTCCCCATTCTAATAGATAACCAACTATTTATTGTCATTCCAACAATGATATTACACCATTGGCATTTGTTCTTACCTGTAGTTCTGGTATAATTGTCCCCCTTTCTGGACACGATCCTCCGAACGATGTGAGAGGAAAAGGGAGTACAATGGGATTGGGACTCACAAAGTTACTGATGTCACAGGATGGTGGGTCCACTTCTGCTCTTTGCATGACTACTTTGTCTATCACAATAAACCGATTCCAGGACAACCAAAGTGTCCTTTTCACAGAAAGAAAAGGAGATCTCTCAAAGACCAAGGTGACTGAGATGCCCCCAACAGCCACTAGGTCAAAACTGAAAAGACAAAAGAAGCCTATTTTAAAAATCTGATTCTGGTCTAATATAGCTTCAACAAAACCCTTTTGAAAATCCATCTTTCCAACATTTGGGTTAAGCATTTTCTTTGTTAACCACTCTTCATAGGGCAAAGTGGGAATATTAATATTACCAATCTTTTTAAATTTTGAACCATCAAGTGATACAGCTGCTGCTCTCATACTACTGCCAAAAATGCCTAAATGTATGTCTGCATTTAGTTATTTTATTATACTACATTAAAAAGCCACCTTATACTGAAGCTCTTAGTGCAGCTTACAAGAAATAAAAATAAATTAGAATTCATTAACAAAGAAGCACAAATGCAATGTGAAAAGAAATTGAAGAGTCAAAACAGCATTGCAATGCGTCTGTTGTTCAAACCCTTACTATTGTTATTAAGCTTTTTGTGAGAGGTAGAATGAATACCTGGGCCCCCTTCAAATTCTTAGAAGAGCCAGGCTAGCTCCCTGATGAGGTGACAGCCTAGGTGATGGGCCATAAAGTGGAACAAAGGAAGAGGTTCTGTGCAAGATGGCAGATGGGTCGGGGACCCTCCATCAACATGTGGGCAGTTAGAAGGAGGGAGGCTAGATTGCTGAGTGATGTGAACTAGAAGCTAGATGAAGCAAACCTGCAGATAGGGAAGCTAGAGAGATATTTGACTTCAGTTTGAATCCAAGGCTGCAGCTATGGGGGAAACAAGGCCATCTTGGGGTGTTAATGCTGCAAGCCCCTCCATTGTAGGCTCAGGTTGTATATGTGTATAAATAAACCATATATCATAAAGACACCACCGTCTCTGCTGAACTTCACTCCAAAGGAAACATGAATGCTGGGTAAGTGCCTAGAATCCACTTGGAGACTGAATATGTGTGCTACATTTTTGTTATATTGGAAGCTGCCCAGAGTGGCTGGGGCAACCCAGTCAGATGGGAGGGGAAATGAATGAATGAATGAATGATGAAACAGCTGACCTGCCACTTACACCTTCACTCTTTGCCAACATGGCTGTTTGAGTACTGATATCCTACAATGTGGAGAAGCAGGTAAACAGTCAGTTGCTTACCCACATCCTAAGCCAACCAGCTTTGGGAGTTACTAGGTTGACCTGGCTGCATCAATGGCAGAGTACCTGTGCAAGATGGTTTGCTGGACAATGGTTGCAGAAGTTACTTGGAATGGTTATCCACTGACCTGCCTGCATCACATACCACATCACATATTTATTATCACGGTGTGTTGAGCTGACTAGACTGTTATAGAAAAGAACTCTCTGTATCCCAGAAGAGGTATGGGGCATAAAATGGTATTAGACAGAGGAAATGATACAGTTTCTTATTATCATATGACTTTAACATCAATAGTCATGTAACGTAAGGCAGTGTAAATAGATACGGTACTTCACTCTATTACTGGATGCATCTCTTATGGAAACCTTTGATGGTAACAAACTGTGATAGGAAGTCAGGCTTAATTATGCATATTCCATCACATTTCCCAAATGTTGCACAGAAAGAAAGAAACAAAACTAGAGGGAGCACATTTGCATGCTACAGCTCTGTCAAGAGATAGGTAAATCAGAAATAATAATTAGGTAACTTGCTACCTTGGCATTTTAAAATCACAAAAAATATGGAATGGATATCAGCTCCATTACTTACAAGGCTTGACACTGCAATAGATTATTTACTCACAGTTTTAAAGTATTTATGCTGCTGTTGCAGTAAAAGGAAATCATACCATGAAATTGTGAACATAAGCTTTTTCTGCATCTGCAAGCTTTAACTGGTTCAGTTGATTAATCCATAAGGCGCTATTTTAATCTGTACATCAAAATGTCAATCCACGAACTGTGTGTTAAGGGTGTATTTTTTATATAAAAAAACAGCAACTAATTTTTGCACAGATGTGCTATTGCATTAGGGAAGGGGAAATTTATTATTATGTGAGCTTCTGGTGTTCGTGTGTGTCAACCTGAATAATGCCCTGAGTCCCTTCCGATTCTTGGGTTTCTGCATCTGTGGGGGTAGAAGGTATGACAATCAGCTTGCCTAACCAGTTCCTCTGTCTAGGTGATTTCATTTCATTTCATTTCTTTATTTATTTATGATTTCAATAGTTTTACAATCATTTTAACATTTCAAAACTCAACTTCCTTCCTCTTCTTTCTGTGGTTCCTTAAATCTATTTTTTACATTTCCTGCATATTCTAAATTAACTTAACTTATTCTCTTATTCATTTAATTTAAATATATGCTCTTATGAAACTGTAGGTTATCACAATAATCCTGCCAGTGTCCTTATCTGTTTACAGTTTGTTTGTAAATATTCAATAAACCATTACCATTCTGTTACAAAAAGTTTGTCATCTTGATTTTTTATTTTTTCTGGTAAGTTTCGCCATTTCTGCATACAGCGGTACCTCGGTTTTCACACACCTCTGTAGTCAAACATTTTGGAACTCGAACACCAAAAACTTGGAAGTAAATGCCTCAGTTTTTGAATGCGCCTCAGAAGTCGAACAGGAAACACAGCTTCCATTTTGAGTTTTCCATAGTAAGGCTTCTACTTTGAGGCTTCTGCTTTCAGTTTTTGAATGTTTCAGAACTCGAACAGACTTCCAGAACAGATTACATTCGAAAACCAAGGTACCACTGCATTCCACAAGTTTTGTATCCATTCTTCTTTCATTGGGACTTCCCCTTCTTTCCATTTCTGGGCAAATAACATTCTTGCCGGTGTTGTCACATACATGAATACATTTCTATACTGTTTAGGTAGTTCTTCCCCTATAATTCCCAAAAGTAAAGCTTTTGGGGTTTTTTTTTTACAAATGTTATTTTAAACATCTTTTTCAATTCATTATAATCATTTCTCAGTGAGCTTTAATTTTACTACAAGACATATGATAAAAAAATACATTTTTTCTCTTATTTCCAACACTTACTTGATTTTGTTTTATGCATTTTTGACAATTTAGTCAGTGTTAGATACCATTTATATAACAGTAGTTTTCTCTTAAACTATAGCATGTTGTAAATTTTATATCTGTATTCCACAATCAATATGACCAATATCTACTGCCCAGTGTATCACTGAATATTTTACTTGCTCATCCTTTGCCAATAATATCTTACAGATTTCAGACAGCAATTTAACATTACATTCCAACAGATCTCTCTCCAATTGTGATATTTGTACCCCAAACTGTCATATCCTATCTTTCTTAAATACTTCATTCAAATGATGATATTGTATCCATGTTTTTAGCTTTCCTGATAAATCCTTAAATTCTTTTAATTTATACTCTCTTCCTCCTTGCTTTAATATATTTCTATAATTTGTCCAACCTTCTATCATATTCTTTTTCATTAGCGCTATGGCTTCCAAAGGTGAGAACCAAAGTGGTATTTTTGTCTCCAACAAATTTTTATATTTATCCCATACTCTATAAAAATCTTCCCTAATTAATTGGTTTGTAAATCCTTTATGTACTTTCACCTTTTCATACCACAATAGGTGTGCCATGTAAGAAAACTCCAAGTGACTTTGTTGTTGTTGTTTAGTCGTTTAGTCGTGTCCGACTCTTCGTGACCCCATGGACCATAGCACGCCAGGCACTCCTGTCTTGCACTGCCTCCCGCAGTTTGGTCAAACTCATGTTCGTAGCTTTGAGAACACTGTCCAACCATCTTGTCCTCTGATGTCCCCTTCTCCTAGTGCCCTCAATCTTTCCCAACATCAGGGTCCTTTCCAAGGATTCTTCTCTTCTCATGAGGTGGCCAAAGTATTGGAGCCTCAGCTTCACGATCTGTCCTTCCAGGGAGCACTCAGGGCTGATTTCCTTAAGAATGGATAGGTTTGATCTTCTTGCAGTCCATGGGACTCTCAAGAGTCTCCTCCAGCACCATAATTCAAAAGCATCAATTCTTCGGCGATCAGCCTTCTTTATGGTCTAGCTCTCACTTCCATACATCACTACTGGGAAAACCATAGCTTTAACTATACGGACCTTTGTCGGCAAGGTGATGTCTCTGCTTTTTAAGATGCTGTCTAGGTTTGTCATTGCTTTTCTCCCAAGAAGCAGGCGTCTTTTAATTTCGTGACTGCTATCACCATCTGCAGTGATCAAGGAGCCCAAGAAGGTAAAATCTCTCACTGCCTCCATTTCATCCCCTTCTATTTGCCAGGAGGTGATGGGACCAGTGGCCATGATCTTGGTTTTTTTGATGTTGAGCTTCAGACCATATTTTGTGCTCTCCTCTTTCACCCTCATTAAAAGGTTCTTTAATTCCTCCTCGCTTTCTGCCATCAAGGTTGTGTCATCTGCATATCTGAGGTTGTTGATATTTCTTCCGGCAATCTTAATTCCGGCTTGGGATTCATCTAGTCCAGCCTTTCGCATGATGAATTCTGCATATAAGTTAAATAAGCAGGGAGACAATATACAACCTTGTCGTACTCCTTTCCCAATTTTGAACCAATCAGTTGTTCCATATCCAGTTCTAACTGTAGCTTCTTGTCCCACATAGAGATTTCTCAGGAGACAGATGAGGTGATCAGGCACTCCCATTTCTTTAAGAACTTGCCATAGTTTGCTCTGGTCGACACAGTCAAAGGCTTTTGCATAGTCAATGAAGCAGAAGTAGACGTTTTTCTGGAACTCTCTAGCTTTCTCCATAATCCAGCGCATGTTTGCTATTTGGTCTCTGGTTCCTCTGCCCTTTCGAAATCCAGCTTGCACTTCTGGGAGTTCTCGGTCCACATACTGCCTAAGCCTGCCTTGTAGAATTTTAAGCATAACCTTGCTAGCGTGTGAAATGAGCGCAATTGTGCGGTAGTTGGAGCATTCTTTGGCACTGCCCTTCTTTGGAATTGGGATGTAGACTGATCTTCTCCAATCCTCTGGCCATTGCTGAGTTTTCCAAACTTGCTGGCATATTGGGTGTAACACCTTAACAGCATCATCTTTTAAAATTTTAAATAGTTCAGCTGGAATATCATCACTTCCACTGGCCTTGTTATTAGCAGTGCTTTCTAAGGCCCATTTGACTTCACTCTCCAAGATGTCTGGCTCAAGGTCAGCAACCACACTACCTGGGGTGTACGAAACCTCCATGTCTTTCTGGTATAATTCCTCTGTGTATTCTTGCCACCTCTTCTTGATGTCTTCTGCTTCTGTTAGGTCCTTACCACTTTTGTCCTTGATTATGGTAATCTTTGTATGAAATGTTCCTTTCATATCTCCAATTTTCTTGAACAGATCTCTGGTTTTCCCCATTCTATTGTTTTCCTCTATTTCTTTGCATTGCTCATTTAAGAAGACCCTCTTGTCTCTCCTTGCTGTTTTTTGGAAATCTGCATTCAGTTTCCTGTATCTTTCCCTATCTCCCTTGCATTTTGCTTGCCTCCTCTCCTCCGCTATTTGTAAGGCCTCGTTGGACAGCCATTTTGCTTTCTTGCATTTCCTTTTCCTTGGGATGGTTTTCGTTGCTGCCTCCTGTATAATGTTACGAGCCTCCATCCATAGTTCTTACTTACAAAATGTAAGTAGGTGACTTACAAAAATGTAAAAGTCCAAAGCATGATGTAAAATCAGAAAAAATCAGAAAAAAGTAAAATCAGAAAAACGTAAAAGTGGTACAATGAATACAAAAAAAGCCATACAATCACCTATAAAACAAGAGCAAAAATAAAGCGTTTAAGGTATGTTTTATTTTCTAACGAGGAATTTTGTTCATTTATGTTTGTTATAGTGCATGTAGTATGTCTGAGAATGGTATATTTTGTAATGGAGAAAATTACATGTTATTTGAAATTTAGACAAGGACTAGAAACTTGAGATTTTTTTCTATATGGTGTGGCACCCTTTATTACTTATAGAGCAACTTCAATATTCTCAAGAAAACCACCATCACAAGACTCGGTAATTTGGAATTATACAAAAACTACCAATGTGCCTTATTTAAATACGTACATTTTTCACCTTTCTACTTAACCCACAGACTGCATTTACAGTACTATGCATGTCTGTATATTTATTTTGTTTTGTATTAATGTTCTCTATTTCTGATTTTTTGTTATAGTTCCTTTACTTGTCTTTTATCGACTGAAAAATGAACTAAAATATTTACCAAAAATTGTATATTTTGCTGATTTGCATTCAAATAAAATCAAATAACTAATCAGTTTAAAAGACAGACAAGTCTCCAGACTTAATTATTTAATTAGTTGACAGCCAAGTTATTTTCAACAACTGAATTAACCAAATGCATCTCAAAAATGAAGTAAAATAATATCAGAAGGCACAGAATAAACTGTCTCACCTTCCATCCTGTCGGCTGATGGTGTATCCATAATCATTGTGGTTTTGGAAACTCACATTCACGCCAACCAGGGGGGTTCCATCTATCGCTACCACCTGGCCTCGAACAACACAAGCACGTCTGCATTAAGACAGGGTGAAATGAGCATAAATAAAGGAAGATGCTGAGACATCCAATGATAGTTGTACAGGTTGTACAGTGAAGTACAGCATTATGACAAACTTCTGAGAACTGCTTCACCATCACAGCAGTGATGGACCCTGAGGGAAAGAGAAGCGGAGGAAAGATAAGTGACAAAAGCATAGATTGAAGCAGAGGTGGCGCGCTGTGGAGGAATTGTTAGGAAAGGCCTAGGCAGGTCCACAGCAACCATCCTGCTGTACCATTGTCTACCATTTCCCTTGGCCACTGAGGCTGAAATGGCATTGCCAGTGTGAGCTAGAGAGGTAGGAGGAGGAACAGTGTACACAGTTAAAGTAAGGGTAATTTAACCCCCCACTCACCAGCTGATGAGCAAGGTTTAATCCTCCCCAGTTTTGCAGGATTCCATACAAACTCCATCCTGATTCGGGAAGGGGCTTGCATTGCAATCCCCTAACAAAATGGGGTCCCTTGCATGGATTTTGCAGAGGACTCCACCATAACCATCAACCTTTCCATTGACACTGAACTGGATAAGCATATTGGCAATGCAGTCATGGCAATGGCTTGTCTCTCTCTCTCTCCCAAAATGGTATGGGAGAATGTGATGCTAACAACCAATCCTAAGATGGTCTACCAGCCTTGCATGTTGAGCATGCTGCTTTATGGAAGTGACTTACGACCACCAGGAACGATGCTTCAACACCTTCCCCATGTGCCGTTGTCAGGAAGATTTGGGGCATCACATGGCAGGGCAGAGTCTCAAAGAAAGATGTGCTCACCTAATACCACAGTCCTACCAAGTACACACTCCTGTCTCAGTGACATCTGCACTGGTTTGGGCATGTCCACAAAGTGGCACGATCCCCAGGGACATGTCTTCAGGCACCAGGTCCCTTGGCAGATCAATATCTGTTACAGATTCTGCAAGCAAGGCATGAAGGCTAGCAACATCAATCCCGCCAAGTGGGAATCCCTTGCAGAAGACTGTAGTGCCTGGAGACAGATAGGTCATTCATCCACAACAGTGAACAAAGGACGGGTGGCCACTGGATAGAGCACAGAGAGAACAAACACTGTGATGGATCTGCATCACAAAACCAGATGCCTTCATCAGCCCCAGCTGCAACAAATTATGTCTCTCTCGTATGGATCTCTACAGCCACAGCAGGCACTGCAACTCTCCAAATGTTTGACTTCACCCCCAAAGTGGTCTCCCATTGTCTCCCAAGACTGACAGATGCCAACAGCAGTAACAATAAGAGCCTGCTGAATCTAGCCAATGACCCATCTAGTCCAGCACCCTGTTGCTCTAGTACCCAACCAGATGCCTATGTGAAGCCCTCAAGCAGGACCTGAGTACAACTGCAACCTCTCCACTTGTGATTTATAGTAACTCATATTCACAGGCATACTGACCCTGATAGTGGTGGTAGAACATAGCCATCATGGCTAGTAGTTATGGATAGCCTTAGGTTCAATGATTTCTTTCTCTAGCTGTATTGTCTTGCATTTTCAATTGCTTGTACTTTGTCTTACATATAATGTTACAAGTCTTTTCTGACCAACAGAAGAGGCATTAACTTATGAAGTGTATGTCTGATAGACAAACTAACAAATGGCAATTTTACTCAAAAAATGTATAATTTATTGCATCAAACGTTGCAGTGAAATGTATTAAGGGGAAAAGGTCTGGTAAGGTTTATTCATTTCCTTCCTACTGACAACACTGGTCTAAGCAGCCTCGGGAGAGCAATTAACTCAAGGCCTAGAATAATTTTTGTCACATGTATGAAGGCAAATCAAGCAAATTGCTAGCAATATGTGGCTAAAAATGAGTAAACTATTTTAATATGCACACCCTCAATCCATGGCCACAGTATGAACATCAGACTGTCAAGTCTTTTCACGCTTTAAGTAGGTTGATATATTTGGCTCATTTAGAAATGCTAAAGGGTCCATCGTGAAAGGTAAGTGACTGAAGGGCAATCTGAACACTGGTGTTATATTGTGACTATAAGTGAAATCTAGTAAGTGCCAGTCAAAATTTTCTCTCTGCCATGAACTAAGCCGTGTCAACTCCCCTATCTCAGTGTTTGCAATACAGAGATAAAACAATGGTCACCTTTACAGGGTTGTATCAAGGATTACTGAGATAATGTATGTGATATGCTCTGAATACTTGATACAATGCACCAATGCTTAGTATTGATATTGATTTTTGCCAAGTGTCACAGGAAATGTTCATGCAAAGTCACATAGGGATCCTCTCCAGGGGTGAATGCCATGAAATCCTTTGTTGTGACCTTGGGTGGTGGTGGTTGTTTCAACTGCAGCATCTCCTCCTCATACCTTTGCTCCTCCTCCTTTTGATGGATACACTCCATCAAAATTGTGCTTCCTGCTGTTCTTTCCCATGCTTCTGTTCATCCCCATGTTGAAGGAGACACATTACCTCTAGGAAGTCACACTCCATTTCCTTTAGGTCCAGTTCTCCTAATTTCAACTGGGCCTGGTCTGCAGACATCTGACCAGACATCTGTTTCTAAAGGCTTGCAATGTGTTACATTGAACACAGGTACAAATTATCTCCACACCTGTACAATTCTTTATGTGAAAGAGATTTGTACATGCTGATTTGTACAGCTCAACTACTGTGTACACCTTTTACACTGTTACACATACTGTACACTATACATGTAATGCTTGGAAAGTTCCTTTTAAAAAGAAACTAGTTCAAGTGGTTCAAGTTCATCCTCTGCAAAAAAATAAACCTGTTGCAGTCTGTCCTTTTACAAAACAGTTCAAGTTCATTCAAATGAACTTTTTAGTTCATAATTTCTTTATTCCTAGCAAAATGTGTTTTTCAGCATTCAGAATGTTACAAGCTGCTGTATAGCATCCAGAAGTAATTCTGGAGCCACACAGAAAGAATAAGATGCCTGGCATATTGGATGTCAATGTGTGAAACTTGCTGCATAATTGTTGTATTTCCATGCTACAAAAGTATTGTGCTGCTTAATCTGTGCCAGCCACAAAGCTGTTAAAAGAAGCACAAGATATCATTCACTTTGTTCCTGTACATGCACTTATTGAAAGAGACTGAATTTCTTCCACAGGCAAGGCACAAAAAAAGTGACTCACATTCCTCCCTCCCTTCTTATCATTTAGCAACAGTGATTAAGTGCTAAAAGTGCTTAGCAACATTATAGCCTCTGTAAATGTTTCATAAGCCTTATAATGCTACTTCCACTTTTTGTTTTCCAACTTTAGAAATAACCACTTGCCATATATATATATATATATAGCTATGAGAGAAAGGAAGTGAACTTGAAGATGAACTAGGAATCATTCAAAGTTCTACCCCCAAAATGAACTTAATTTGTCTTTAATTATGGAAACTACTATCAGGTTTATAGGGATGCAGGTGGCGCTGTGGGTTAAACCACAGAGCCTAGGGCTTGCCAATCAGAAGGTTGGCGGTTCGAATCCCCGCGACAGGGTGAGCTCCCGTTGCCCAGTCCCAGCTCCTGCCAACCTAGCAGTTAGAAAGCACATCAAAGTGCAAGTAGATAAACAGGTACCGCTACAGCGGGAAGGTAAACAGCGTTTCCATGTGCTGATCTGGTTCGCCAGAAGCGGCTTTGTCATGCTGGCCACATGACCTGGAAGCTGTATGCCGGCTCCCTCGGCCAATAATGCGAGATGAGCGCTGCAACCCCAGAGTCGGTCACGACTGGACCTAATGGTGAGGGGTCCCTTTACCCTTTAATTTTGTTTTTAAAGTTTTTAAAATGGCCTGGCAGAGAGCTTTCAGCCTTACAAAATGCTAGCAGTAGTTGATCTGAAATCACAGTCCAGTACAGTTCCCAAAACAGTCAAGCCATGGTCTATCAATTATGAAAGTCTCTGCCCTGCTTCTCTTTTTATTCCTCCCAAATAAATCAGCCAAACCAACTCCGCCTTTTTGAAAAACGTCGCTGCTGTCACTCTGTCGATATATTTCCCCCGTCTCTGGCTGCTGACACCAAACAACCCTTCTGAACTTAGAATCATAGAATTGTAGAGTTAAAAAGGACACCAAGGGGCATCTAGTCCAACCCCTCTGCAATGCAGGAATCTCCACTAAATCCTCCTATGAAAGAGAGTCCACCACCTTCCGAGGAAGTCCGTTCCACTGTCAAACAGTTCTTACCTCTAGAAAATTCTTTGTGGAGTTTAGTTGGAATCTCCTTTATTGTAACTTGAATCTATTGGTTTGGGTCCTACCCTCCAGAGCAGGAGAAAACAAGCTTGCTCCATCTTCCACGTGACAGCCCTTTAGATATTTGAAGATGGCTATAATATCTCCTCTCAGTCTCTTCTTTTCTTCCAGTATTAGATAAAGTGGTACAGCATTCAGACACAGGGTGAATAATAATGTTTCAGACCATATTATGATTTTACTTAAGAATTTAGCAAAAGGAAAAGTTAAGCAGGTTGAGGAAATAATTTTCAGGGCGAAAGACTCTAATTTTAAAGTTTGTGTAGTTCTCCATTAGAGTTTAGAGATAAAAACATCCAGTTATACCTATTCTAGAATGTTTCCTGAATCAAGCCAATACTTAACAATTTTCACCCCACAGTTCAGCTTGTGGATCCCTTTGTGGTCCTCTCTTGGTTTCTTCCTCCTGCAGCATCCAACTGTAAACTCCAACACTTTCCAGTGTTCATGCAGTCTTAAAAACTGTTTATCCCTCTTCTTCTCTTGCAGCTCTTAAACTCCAGCTCTTCACAACAAACTCCTCAATGTATAGGCTAACTTCCAGCACTTTAATCAATCAGTAGATGAGTAGTTTCTTAGTTAACTTTCTACTTCCCCTGAATTGCCATGTTCTTAGGAATAACTTTTGAATCTCCTGTGCAAAACACATCCTCTTAAACTTTTGACCCTCCTGTGAACAGCATTCTGAGCTAAACATTCCCTTGAACTTTTAACATTCATATGAGTTGTTTTTTTAACCTTCTTATGCATGAGAGGCTTTAGAGCAAAACCATTCTATAACCCATTACTTGCATACAAAAACACTAACACAAAATGCTGAAATCCCTATTCCTTCACAGGGGCTTTTTAATACCTGCCTCTTATTGCTTCCATATCATACAAGCCTCCCAGCTTCCTCTAAAAGCATGTTCGGCATCCAATTTTGACATTCAGCACAAAGAACAATTCAGATCCATATCCTGTGCTAATTGCAGCACATAGGAAATGAATCCAAATGTTCCCTTTTTTTGTTTTCAAAGGTAGAAAGGTCATTTTTTCCTTCTTCCTATTAACCTTTGGTCCAACCTTGAATCTGTTTTGCACCTATCATGGTCTAACCTAATATTTTTTATTTAATTACATTCATATCCTGCTTATCTTTCATGATGGATCTCAGAGTGGTATGTGTGGAGTCCTCAGGTGGCTGCCAATCCAGGCACTGATTTAATAAAGATATTATCCTATCCTTATTTTGGGATTTCTCCCTCTCTAGTACATCAGCACAACTAGCTATATTTTCTCCTTCAGTACAACAATGTATAAGAACCAAGAAATCTAATTTACAAGCCAGGGTACATGAGAAACTGTTAGGCATTATGGATGATCTGTGGCTGTCGACACCAGTACATAAATTATAGTTGCCTGGGGTGGGCTACTGTATAAAACCTTATGAGCTGCATATTTCAAATGTTACTCCTTTTTCAGAGGAAAATATCTGTAACCTTGCCTTCAGAGCATTAAACTACTTCTCTATAATCACACAGAAACACACATATGTATTATAGACTCAAAGGTATACCATTCACCCACACAACCACCATTATTTTCCAGCAAACTGAATCTAAGGCACATTGATGATAATTCCCTGTTTGAATAAAAACTGGTGAGAATTTCCTGGCAGAAACTCCTGGTTGGATGAGGAATTACATCATACTATTCCCTGACAGAGGAGGAATGACCAGCTGGTTCAGGAAGACCAGTGATGCAAGCCATGGAGGGACTGAACCTAGGCCTTGCCACCAGGCCTGAGCCAGTCAGCCAACAGCCCCTTTGACCAGAGAACCAAAACAGGCCCCCAAGAGGCAGCACCTCTTGAACCAGATTCACCCTGAGGAACTGTCCCTTCTGTACCCTAGAGACCTCATGCTGACTGTGCTGGCATTTGGAGTTAAAACGCTAACCAGAAGTTGAACTTAATACTGTGCATTCCTACTGAAGGGGCACACTTAACCTTGATAGAATCACGATGAGACTCTGAGTTTAGGAAAATAAGAAAGCTACATTCATTCTGGAAAGCATATGCTGGCTAAGAAAAATCCTAGCTAAGGTGATGTTGCCTTGAGCCATGCTTGCTCTTGTACCTCAGTAAGCAGGACGAAAAAGATGTATCCTCTACTAAGATGAGGATGGAGAAGCAGGAAGCAGGTAATGAAGCCAAAAACGCTATCAGTCTAGCACCTGAGGTAAGGTCAACACAGGTTAGGTCAGACAGGACAGTTGAGGAAACCTGGAGGTTCCTCCCTCTATCTACTTTTTCCTATGCAGACACATCAGCCTCCAAGAAGAGTTGCATCCCAATGCTTACAATAGACTGAGAGGTGACAGAGTGCAAGGCTCAAAGATAAAGGACTACTCTTTAAAGTCATTCTACTTTTCATGAAAGGGGGAGAGATCAAGACATATAGAAGGCCTCAGTTGAACTTCAGACCTTGTCAGGAGGGTAAGACTAATAGCCATAATTGCAGTATGTTGCCTCCAGGATCAAAAGCAGCATTGCTTCTCAATACAGTCACTTGGGAACTACAGGAGATGGCTACTGCCCTCGTGTCATGATGTCGAGCCTTTCAAGAGACATCAGGGCTAGCCACTGTGGGAAACAGGATGCTGGACTAGACAGGCCTTTGCTCTGATCCAGGAGAGTTATTTCTGCTTAGACTTACCCAAGCTCATGTGACTCCAGCCTGATACTACCTGCTTAAGCAAGCCACCTTCAGAGGTTTGTTGTGGCTGTAGGATCCTGCTCATTTTTAGTTCAGCAACAGAACAAACTGGTTTAAATATCTTTATTGATTTAAGGTACACAGAGCTATTTGTTAGATCAGGAAGATCTTTCTGTTCTTCTCTACAGTGGTACCTCGGGTTACAAATGCTTCAGGTTACAAACGCTTCAGGTTACAAAGACCGCTAACCCAGAAATAGTATCTCAGGTTAAGAACTTTGCTTCAGGATGAGAACAGAAATTGTGCTCTGGCGGTGTGGCGGCAGCAGGAGGCCCCATTAGCTAAAGTGGTGCTTCAGGTTAAGAACAGTTGCAGGTTAAGAACGGACCTCCAGAACAAATTAAGTTCTTAACCAGAGGTACCACAGTACTATAATAATAATAATAATAATAATAATAATAATAATAATAATAATAATAATAATATTTATGCCCCGCCCTTCCCAGTCAAGACTGGGCTCAGGGCGGCTAACAACAAGAATATCAAAGCAAGCATGAAAGAAACAATTCAATTAAAATGCAGATTAAATACAATGTTAAAATTCAATTTTAAAATTAGGAATCTACAAGTGCAACCTCATTTAAATATCTGTAGAATAAAGCCTATGGGGAGGGTAACACTGGGGTCAGACTGAGTCAGTCCAAAGGCCAAGCGGAACAGCTCCGTCTTGCAGGCCCTACGAAAGGATGACAACTCCCACTGGGCCCTAGTCTCCCGAGAGAGAGCGTTCCACCAGGTCGGAGCTAGTACTGAGAAGGCCCTGGTCCTGATCGAGGCCAGTCTAACCACCTTGTGACTCGGGATCTCCAGTATGTTATTATTTGTGGACCTTAACGTCCTCTGCGGGGCATACCAGGAGAGGTGGTCCCGTAGGTACGAGGGTCCTAAGCCGCATAAGGCTTTAAAGGTCAAAACCAACCTGACCCTGTACTCCACCAGGAGCCAGTGCAGCTGGTAAAGCCCTGGATGAATGTGATCTCACGGTGAGGACCCCGTAAGGAGTCTTGCCGCAGCATTCTGCACCCGCTGGAGTTTCTGGGTCAGTTTCAAGGGCAGCCCCGTGTACAATGATCAAGCCTAGAGGTGAGCATCGCATGGATCACTGTGGCCAGGTCAGGCTGAGAAAGGTAGGGGACCAACTGCTTAATGCAGCAGAGATGGAAAAATGCCACCTTGGCTGTGGTTGCAACCTGAGCCTCCATGGAAAGGGAGGCATCCAAGGTTATATCCAAGCTCTTGACAGAAGGGGCTGACACTAATTGAGCCCCAGGGAAAGATGGAATTTGCCCCCCCCCCCCGGCCCCATGTCATCCTGCCCCAACCAGAAGACCTCTGTCTTCGAAGGATTTAGCTTCAGCCGACTATGCTGGTTTCTGACCACATTCCAAACAATGCTGGTTTCTATGCCAATCCAAACAAACTAAAACAGATCTAGATCATGTGCATCATTCAAGAGTCTCCCAAATGGCTCTTCCTTCACAAACTGCACCAGCTTAGTCCTACATGTGAAGTGTCACTTTGCCTTTAGAAATTTATCCCCAATTTAAGAACAACCAATGAAGAAGCCCAGTTCTGGATTTCAACTTTTTCACAGGAATATAAGTATTTGTACATCTAGCCCAGTGTTAAATATTGACTAGCTTTCCAGTGTCTCATCAGCCACCTGGAACGGCCCCCACCCCAATGGAGATGTCAAGGATTGAACTTGGGACTTTCTGCATCCAAACTATGAGCTTACTAATGACCTACAGTTCCTGCCACAGCAGTCAGAGCCTATTCTGTTATAGCCCCTGAATTCTTTGGGCAAGGGAATAGGAAGCTGCCCTTTATTGAGTCAGGCCATTAGTTCACCCAGCTTAGTATCGTCAACACTGACTGCCAGAGGCTCTTCAGGGTTTCAGACAAGACCTTCCTATCTGGAGATGCTGGAGACTGAAATGTTGTTCTATCACTAAGCTGCTATGGCCCTTATGGTCCTATGCCGGAAAACACCCCAAAGACACATAGCCTTTCCTGCGTGTAGCAAACAAATGCATCAGCATACATCACCCTGCCTATGGTATGCTCATTTACCGCATGTGGGGAGTCCTTATGGCATGGTAAGTTTCGCCCAAAGGTCCCCAAACTAGTGAACAAGATTAACACATATGAACTCAAAAGAAACATACAATAAAAGTACAAGATATACATCAATCAAAACAACAAAAAATAGCATCAGAATTCAACCAAAAATACAGAAATATCATAGAATGTTACCATGAGGTCCTGAGACGATTCTACATGGGGCCATTTATCTTTCAAAAGGATGTATCCTTCTTGGTCAGAGCTTCCAAAAAAAAGCTTTAAAAAGTCAATCCCTTTCCTCCCACTACTGCAGCACTCTTCTTGTTGTTTTAAATGCAGACAAATGTAAACTACTTTTTATTAAGTTATTGGACATTTTTGCATGTCAACGCTATTTCATGACTGAAAACTGAAAACAGTATATATGTGTAAATGACCTATGCAGCAAATCTAAAATATCTGTTTATGGCCTTACTTTAAGTGTGGAGAAGACCAGGCAATATCCCCCAAAGAAGTTATCGAGGATCATTTAATTCCACACACACACACACACACCATTCCCACCCGTGTAGTGGTTGAGTACCTTCAATTTGGAAAGCAGTTTTCAGTAGTAAAGAAAACACACAAAACACTTACCTGCTCTCAAATGAGACATCTCCTCGGATTACATGAGTGCTTTCCTTGCCAATAAGAAACTTGATTCTATCATAAAAGAGCCTTGGAGGATGCTGAGAGAAAGGAGGCTGGCTCTGCTGAATGAGGTCAAGGGGATCAGGGGACCCTTGACAGAGAGGGCTTGAATAGCAATTGCTTTGCTGGCAGCAGTCAGGGTCTATACAGTCTGTCAAACCATCTGAAATGGATAATACAGGGAAAAAGTTGCAATACAGGAGCCAAAGGATTGACGGCTGCGAAGAATGCATTATTTATTTATTTACTTGCATTTACGATCTCTTCCTAGGAAACATCTCAAAGAGACTTAACAATAGAAACACAATGGATAATATATACAGTGGTACCTCGGTTTAAGTACACAATTGGTTCCAGAAGTCTGTACTTAACCTGAAGCGTACTTAACCTGAAGTGAACTTTCCCAAGTAATGGAAAGTGGATTAATCCGTTCCAGACGGTCCACGGAGTACTTAAACTGAAGTGTACTTAACCTGAAGCGAACTTTCCCATTGAAAGTAATGGAAAGTGGAGTAATCCGTTCCAGATGGGTCCGCGGAGTACTCAACCTGAAGCGTACTTAACCTGAAGTATGAGTGTAATTGGTTCTGGAAGTCCGTACTTAACCTGAAGCATACTTAGCCTGAAGCAGACTTTCCCATTGAAAGTAATTGAAAGTGGATTAATCCATTCCAGACAGGTCCACAGAGTACTTAAACTGAAAGTACTCAAACCGAGGCGTACTTAAACCGAGGTATGACTATATGACAATCTATGACAATATATATTTATGACAATTTCAGTATTCCTTGTTTACCATCCATACATCTATGTCCTACTTTTTCTCTGCACAATGAAGTACCTGTGAAAGAAGGGGAAGGGTGAATCTCCAATGGGGGTGATAGAATGGGGGTGATAAAAGGCTAGGTGGCCTATAGTTGGAGGTAACAGCCCCTGGACTGGTGGTAAATAAAGAGGTAGGTAAATAAAGAGGTAGCCAGTTGAGGGGAGAGTTTAGACTGAAGTTGGTGGTGCAATAGGCAGCAGAAGAATGGAGAATGAGCACTCACACTTTACATTGTACTTTACATTGTGGGTGCCCTTTGCAGGATCGCGCATGGTGCTACAGTTCCCAGAGAGCTTACTGGCAAACAGGAGCTGGCTTGCCTCTCAGTGTTAACTTTTGGAGGTTCGTGCCCAGCCTCAGTAATCTTGCTGGCCAGCCCCATTTATAAATAGGGGGTGGAGCCAACAATAGGCAGCCAGTCGGCTCTGGAGATTTACCCTCCCTACCCTCCTTTTCTTTAATGTTTCTTGTTTGCAGGTTCCAGGGTCCCCCTCTTAAAGGGGTTATATATATGGGTGTCACTGGCCATACACTGAAAAGTTGTCAGTGAACTACCCTGCGTGCTGTGATATGGGCTTGGCTGCCTGTTACACTTACGTCTCACAGAGCACCCCCATATCCCATTTACCCTGATGAGCCCCAGTTCCCCCTGGCTGGGGGATTGGGAGGGATAAACACCCAAGGTCTTTCTACATTCAGAAGTTTAATAAAGTTGTGGCCTAATTTTAATTCCATATAGGTAATGTTGTCAGAGTCTTTATTCCTTCCTTATGATCCCTGGGGGCTGGGGCTGTCACTACCTGGTAACACAATCCAAGAAGGTAAATAAATTGAAAGCAGAGTAGCGAGGTAAGGAAAGCAAGGTGTGGCACCTCCTATTCAATATGAAATGAGGAAGAGAGAAGAAAAAAGGAGATACATGTTGGACTGCTGTGAGATCAGTAAGCAGAAGAATTAAGGACAGAGATAAGCAGCTTACAATGTGAGATAGGAAGATCAGAAAATAATACTGTACAATAATCTATATGTGAAAGAACGATAAGCTGAGTTAAAGTTTTATCTACATCAGTAAGGATAAAACAATGGAGAAGGAAGGAAGGAAAATAAAAGTAGGAAAGCTAGGTTCAGGTTTGGCTAGAGTATTTGGGATGGAATGACAGCAAGTTCCTATATATTTTCTGCCCTGTGTTGTAAAGGTAAAGGTAAAGGTAAAGGACCTCTGGACGGTTAAGTCCAGTCAAAGGCAACTATCGGGTGCAGTGCTCATCTCGCTTTTCAGGCCGAGGGAGCCAGTGTTTGTCCACAGACAGCTTTCCAGGTCATGTGGCCAGCATGACTAAACTGCTTCTTGCGCAACGGGACACCGTGACGAGTGTCAGAGCACACAGAAACACCATTTACCTTCCTGCCACAGCAGTACCTGTTAATCTACTTGCACTAGTATGTTTTCAAACCATTTAGTTGGCAGAAGCTGGGACAGATAAATGGGAGCTCACCCCGTTGTGTGGATTTGAACCGCCAATCTTCAGACTGGCAAGCGCAAGTGTCTCAGTGGTTTAGACCACAGCGCCAACAGTGTCCTGTGTTGTATATACAATAAACAACTAATATACAACACAGTGCTGTTTTTCTAATAAAATAGGTACCTGAACTCACCATGAACGCCTCTCTTGTTCTCTTATAACAGCGATGCACCCACCTGAGAGGTGCTGGAACTGAGCTCCAGCTGGAAAAAACCCTTGCTGCCATCTTATAAAATATCAGGGCAGTTTACAGCAACATATGATAAAACAATAAAACACAAAACAATATTAAAAAAACCTCTGTTTAAATAATGTATCTTTGTTTAAATAATGTTCCCCACCATGGAGATGAGCAACACTAAATGCCTAACTTTTAGTTGAGGGAAGTTGGGCCTCTGGGGCATGAGGGGCAACTAACATACAGTGCCGTCTTAAGCGCCCCTGTCGCCATGGTGCGCCGGATCTCTCCGGCGCCCTTCCGCCCCGTTTCCCGGGGCGCGGTGGGCGCGGCGCTGCTGCGCGGCGGGCGGGCGGGCAGGCACAGCGCAATCTCTCCGGCGCCCTCCCGCCCCGTTTCCCAGCGCGGTGGGCAGGTGGGCGCCGCGCGCAGCAGACCGGCAGACCGGTCGGCCAGCGGGTGGGCGCAGCTCGCGGCGCCCTCCTGGCGGGCCGGCGCCATGGTGCCCTGCGCCACCGGGGGTCTACGACGAGCCGGCCCTGCTAACATAGCTCCTCGGGATTATCTCAGCTCAGGGCTCAGGCAGTCTGTAAAATATCCAAGATCCAAGTGGTTCAGGCCTTTGTATGTTAACATAAGAGTGTTCAGCCTGGCCTGGTAGCAGATGAGCAGCCAATGGAGATGTTTTAGCAGAAGTGTCACATCATCTGCAGCAGCTGGAGTTTCAGGGCCAAGGGCAGCCTCACACTGCAATAATCTAGTCTCAAGGTTACCAATGCTTGGACTCTACCAGTCAGATCCTCCTGATCCAGATATGGGCACAGCTGGTGTACAAGATGAAGGTACTCCTAGTCAGAGGGCACTTTGGCCTCTAACAGCATAGATGTGCCCACAAGCTACATATTTGCTAGGATTGTACCCTTTGTTGGTCCAACCCACTGACATTAACAGACACTGTTTTTAGGATGCTTCCTAAAATATTTTATAGTAGAGATATGTATGCTATTCAGGGCTCCTCCAGAAGGAAAGGCAGGATATAAAAGCAATACTGTACATAACAACATTAAAATGGTTTCAACTTCTGCTGCTGGGATTGTTTTTTGATGCCTTGGTTTTGGAGATCTTATTTTGTATGCAAAAACACCAATAAAAATTATCATTGTTTGTTGCTCTTTTTAAAGCGTGGGGGGGGGACTTGGGGGAGGACTTAGCAGGATGGGGGTCAAAGGAGGGCGGTAATTGTGGGTTGTAGGATGGCAAGATTGCCTGCGTCAAATTTGGAACGCTTCAATTTTTACTCAAAACCAGCTGCACAGCCTAAGTAAGAATGTCTGGGAATCAGAGTGAATATCTGCTTGGAGGCTTGGACACATCTCTGTAGAGCCACAGCATGCATTGCTCTGTGCTCTACAGAAAGCTTAGAAGTGATGTGATCCTCACCCAGACTGCTTGCAATGTGCAGTCTTGTTGGTTCTGGTTTTAGGTAGAGCTATTATTCTGGAGCCTGAGGCTCTAATGTGAGAATGTCACACTCAGAGATTTCAACATAGGCTTTCCAGGCAGTTTATATGGAACCATCCCTGCTGCTTTTTCAACAATAGCTGGACATACAAAAGTGTGTGAGTGTGTGTGTGTGTGTGTGTGTGTGTGTGTGTGTGTGTGTGTGTAAACCATTTCAGCAAATTTGAAATATCATCTTAGATCATCCTTCACCAACCTGGTGCCCTCCAGATATTTTGGGCTACTCCCAGTCAGGAAACTTATGGCTGCTGTGCCAAAGTAGCAAAGTGGGAGAGGCAAATGGGAATAAAATGAAAGAATTGGTAAAATGTGGCAATTTCTCAGAAAACTAAGAGATTTTTGCCACGATGGGCATCAGCTGAACGCGGCTGCTATCATTAAGTCCTGCCAGCATGACACAGATGTATGCCACAAGCACAAATCAGCACTCCACAGCTGTGCATCTGTTCCACTGTTTCAGATTGAGAGAGGTGCCTTTAATGTTGTGTGCATATTCAAAGATGAAGCGCTTGGAGGTGGGACAAAATGGTTGGGAGGACACATTACTATCCCACTTCAGAGAAACATGTCTGAATTGTGCACTCTGCAGTGTGGTCCTTCACTTTGTCTATTTGCCAGTTTAAATATTCATCTGATATAGTTATTTTTAGCCCCAAGTAGGCTCACAAATAACAGAAAATTAAAGAATGAAATTAGTTTAAAAACGAGCAAGCAACAAGCTTGCTAGTCAATACAGGATCAGTACTAAAAACTTACTAAAAAATCAAAAGTTACTTTTGATTACAGATGGCTCTCGGCGGGGTAAGCAGTAAGACAGCAAAAAGGCAATACACAGGATCTAATTGTACAATACTTGGAGGTCATAAAGCATGCCCATACCTCCATCATTATCAATGCTGTCTCCACACATCATTTCCATGACAACGTTGCATCCCATTCCGCTCCAGCCCACCTGGCAGACACAGTGCCATCCATTCTGATCAAGGGTGCATCTTCCATTTCCATAACACAGACCTGGGCAGCCATCTAGGAAGAGAACAATTAAACAAAACTTTATGTATTATCATTGTCCATGATAATTTTTATCAATCAATCAATTTTTTTTACCAATGTGACATATTACCACTCTCCTTGCTATACAACCATTCTGTCATAGCTAAATACTGTTTGTGCAAATGGTCAATAGAGATAAGTATCAACTGAAGGAAAAGTTGTTTTAGAGTTTCTTGAATAGAAGCTTGAAACTAGCACTTAGTAAGGGTGGGTGAATCTCTATTTTAGACAGATTCTCCCGGTTTCTCATTTTCCCAATCTTAAGTTCAGTCCTTCACATTTCCTCATCAGTTTCTGACTATATGTATATGTTCCTCTTGAAAATTCATCTGCATCATGCAGCAAATTTCTCCTTTCAGTCTAGTATATACATTTTTTCACAAGCAGGTTTTCCCTATTACAACACATTTTGTATGTTACTTTCACTATATACAACATTTTTAATATACATTTTTGTACACATTGCCTGGTTGGTTAACTGCCCTGTAAAATTCGGAGAAGTCCGCATGTCAAAGGATAGTTGTATTTCAGATCTTATACTGTTTTGAAAAATGTGAGTTAGGTAGGTTTAAATGTGAACTGCATCAAATTTCTCCTGTATCCCTAATAACATGCAGCCTGATTCTATGCAGGTTTTCCCCATAGTGAGTCCCACTGTACTAAATGAAGCTTGCTCCCAAATAAGTGTGTTCTGATCAGCTTATGGATCACACATGTACTGGTAGGGATGAAGAACAGTTTTGTCTGGTTTACATTTTTAGGCAAACTAACTTGATTCTCACCTCCTGGACTAATGCATGGAAAGGAACGTATTCTTTGGATTTCACACTTCTCTGACTTTGCAATAATGTAGAGCTCTCACCTCAAAGAACATACCAAAATGCATTATAGGATAAAAAAACATTTAGAAATGCATAAACCGAGCAAAAATATTATATAAATATGTATTTTCTTATAAAGTACATATATTAAAGTATTTAAATACAAATTCATGTACGAATTTTCATACAGATTTAAAAAACAAAACATGCAGATTAATATGGAAATTAGACTGAAAGGACTAATGAATAAACATTTGTGAAATTAACACAGACTGGAATAGACTGATCCATTAAAAACCCTGCAGAGAATAACTGCTTTTACCTAACAGCTTATCAAAATTCAAACTTGGTTCAGTGAATTAAATATAACCCTGTTTAGTACACTTAAGAACCCCAGTTCAGTCACGATTGGCTTAACCTTCTCAGGTATCTTTTTATATTTATACCTATAATTTCCTTAGTTTATTGATCCCACAAACTAACAAATTGAAGCATCATATTCTACTTGCACTTTAGATGGTTTGTAACCCTTGTCTTTTGTAACATTCTTTTGGAATTCTCTATTTTTTAAGCGGGTTGGAGAAACCTCAGATCCAGGGGGTAAATGTGGCCAAACAGGTCTCTGTTTGCCCTGCAGGACTCTCTCCACACCACACATCCTCCCCCGCCACAGCTGCGCTCTCTCTCTCTCTCTCTCTCCACACACACACACACACACACACACACACGTCATGCTGCACACGCGCCTATAGCACGTTGCCTTATTAATATGTCAGTGAACCCTGATAATGCATTTTGCTTGCCTGGGTAGAAGAGAGAAGGGGGTGTTCATAAACTAACATACTGCACAAAACTAAAATTTGCATTTGTTGCTCTGCCTCTACCCACCATTGGCAGAAAGGAATCATAGAACTGTAGAGCTGGAAGGGACAACAAGGGTCATCAAGTCCCAACCCAATGCTTTTCCCCCTAGAAAAATAGGTGCTGGTACTCAGCATTTAGGGACGCGGATGGCGCTGTGGGTTAAACCACAGAGCCTGGGGCTTGCCGATCAGAAGGTCGGCGGTTCGAATCCCCGCGACGAGGTGAGATCCCATTGCTCGGTTCCAGCTCCTGCCAACCTAGCAGTTCAAAAGCACGTAAAAGTGCAAGTAGATAAATAGGTACCGCTACAGCGGGAAGATAAACGGCATTTATGTGTGCTGCTCTGGTTCACCAGAAGCAGCTTTGTCATGCTGGCCACATGACCTGGAAGCTGTATACTGGCTCCCTCGGCCAATAACGCGAGATGAGTGCCGCAACCCCAGAGTCGGTCACGACTGGACCTAATGTTCAGGGGTCCCTTGAACAACTCACCATAAAGTTGTTACAGTAAGTGTCACACTTAACAACAACAACAACAGCAACAGCAACAACAACTACAAAAGTTGCCAGTATCACGTACCCTTGAGTACCCCCTGGAAAAAAAGCACTGTCCCAACCCATGCAATGTATGAATATTTCGCTCAATGTTGGGTTCAAAACCACATCCCTCAGATTAGGAGTCTCATGCTCTGCTGAGTTATCCCAGCACATATGCAGCCCTCAGGCTGAAAAAGCTTCTCTGTCCCTGCTTTTAAGTATGCCAAAATAACTGCAACCTTGCAGTCCAGTCCTTTGTGTGTTTACACTGAAGTAAGTCCCGCTATGTTCAATGAGGTGTGTGCGTGTTTTAAAACTGCAGCCTTAATGGGTATAAATGGTTTGGATTCACTCTCTTTCTATGACATGCTCATCACAGCTTGAGTTTCAGCCAGCAGATGTGTTCAACAGAGCTTGCCTGCAGCATTCTGAAGCTGCTTAATTATGTTCTATTGATTGGTGAGCCTGAGTATTGGCAATAAGCTCTGAGCCAGCAGCTGTGTATGGGGGCTGGCAGGCGGGGCGGGGGCACACCAAGTTCTCAGCATTCATACTGCACTCCTAACATCCCTTAGCAAGGCAGACAGAATTATCTGTAGCTGTAGAAATTCAAACAACTGGCTTAAGAAGAACTCTGTCAAATAAGAATCAATAGGTCCACCACAAGACTCCTGTTAGAAGACTATGAAACTATGAAATTAGAGACTAGCAATGGACTGGGTGTGGGGAAGGAAAATATCGAAAAGGCTGTCTTCATCCCTACCAAGCTTCTTGAATACTAAGATCTGCGGAAGGGGCTTTCTTGGTACTTAGGTCACCCACATAAGTGTGCGGGAATGTCCTTCAAGAGATAACTTTCTCTCTGGCAGCTGGGGATCCAAGAAGGCAGTGATTTCCATTCCAATGTTCATTTTTCACCATCATAGAATCATAGAGTTGGAAGAGACCACAAGGGCCATCCAGTCCAACCCTCTGCCAAGCAGGAAAACCATCAAAGCATACTTGACATATGCCTGTCAAGCCTCTGCTTAAAGACCTCCAAAGAAGGAGACTCCACCACACTCCTTGGTAGCAAATTCCACTGCCGAACAGCTCTTACTGTCAGGAAATTCTTCCTAATGTTTAGGTGGAATCTTCTTTCTTGTAGTTTGAATCCATTGCTCCGTGTCCGCTTCTCTGGAGCAGCAGAAAACAATCTTTCTCCCTCCTCCATATGACATCCTTTCATATATTTGAACATGGCTATCATATCACCCCTTAACCTTCTCTTCTCCAGGCTAAACATACCCAGCTCCCTAAGCCGTTCCTCATAAGGCATTGTTTCCAGGCCTTTGACCATTTTGGTTGCCCTCCTCTGGACACGTTCCAGCTTGTCAGTATCCTTCTTGAACTGTGGTGCCCAGAACTGGACACAGTACTCCAGGTGAGGTCTGACCAGAGCAGAATACAGTGGTACTATTACTTCCCTAGATCTAGATGCTATATTCCTATTGATGTAGCCCAGAATTGCATTGGCTTTTTTAGCTGCTGCATTACACTGCTGACTCATGTCAAGTTTGTGGTCTACCAAGACTCCTAGATCCTTTTCACATGTACTGCTCTCAAGCCAGGTGCCACCCATCCTGTATTTGTGCCTTTCATTTTTTCTGCCCAAGTGTAGTACCTTACATTTCTCCTTGTTAAAATTCATCTTGTTTGCTTTGGCCCAGTTGTCTAATCTGTTAAGGTCATTTTGAAGTGTGATCCTGTCCTCTGGGATATTAGCCACCGCTCCCAATTTGGTGTCGTCTGCAAACTTGCTCAGCATGCCCTGAAGCAAGTCATGAATCCAAGTCATTGATAAAGATGTTGAATAAGACTGGGCCCAAGACAGAACCCTGTGGCACCCCACTAGTCACTACTCTCCAGGATGAGAGTATCATCAACACTGTTTCTATTCTGCTACGGTTCACTTTCCAACAAATACTGTCATTTGTCTTGCACTATTTAACTATTTATGTAACTTACATTCATTTCAGTGTAAACATCAAAGCAATGTGGAAAAAAGGCATTCACAACACACTGAAAAACAATGATATGAACAAATGCAAATTCCATTCACTTAACTGATTTCTGTTCCCAACCACAGACAAACATGTGAACTGTAGTGATTTCTGCCTCATTTTCTGTTTTGTTAGAAGTCACCAACATCCATAGAGGCAGCCCCTAAGCTGTGTAAGTCCTTCTCCACTGAGGGCCTGTTTCATCTTCATTGTACAGCACTTGCCGTAAACTGAATTTACTTCTTTATCCTGGCCTTTGTCAATTAAGATCTTTTGTTTTGTGGTACCCACCTTTTATTGGATGTATACTGCTGCGTTCCATTTGGAATGATTGACTTGTTTTTATTATTGTTAACAGTTTTATGTTTTATAACTTTATACTCCTTTGCTGTAAGTCACCCTGCGACCTTATGGTGAAGGGGGGCAAGTAAGCTTATAAATAAAAAGAAATGAGTAGGGAATGGAGCCATCAACATTTTTGAATCACATGCTTTTAACTATCCTAAACCTTACACCCATCAACAGAGTTATACCTCAGGCTTGGCAGACTTGAATCACAGGGAGACCCAGGCAAAAGAAGGAGACAGACTACAAACATATGTTTCCCCAAATGGTTTGCATTTTCTCCTTTTTCTTTTCAAGCTCACTCCTTAACAGCTTCCCTCCAACAAGTCATGAGCATAACATAGAAGAAAACAGAACCATTTGTGTACCTAAATGAAAACACATAAACCTTTCAGTATTAATTTGCCATCTGTTGATTAAGATGAAGTGCCTCCACTTTACTGAAAATAGGTCGTTTTCCTACCTTTGTGAATGGATGATATCATTAATTTCATCTTGTTATCTCAATGACCATTAGAAAAAAGGTTTCCAGCAGTAACATTGTGTGAAATAAATAAACTGCAGTTATTTTTAATAGTTATTGTTATCTGTCCAGGAGTGTTTCATTGTCTTTTGCAACATGGACTGTTCTCATGAATTGAATAGCAAAATATGATGGCTCTGATCCAACTATATATGTGGCATAGCAGCTGGCCGCTATGTGTGCAGTCCCATCTACTTGGAATCAGTACTGAGTTGCAGCATGGCCTTGGTGACATGCTGGAGTTAAATAAAGTTAATGCCTCCAACCCCTTAAGTATGAATGTCAGGGTTTTTTTTGTGGATGTTTGGAAGCATCAAAGACACAGTAGATGCAAGTTTTAATAAAACGTGGGATAGAATTATCTGAAAATCCTGATGTAGATATTAACCACATGAATTTTTTCTGATCCCTGTTTTGCTTCTTAATCTCAGCAAGAAGCAGTACCCTTTTGCTTAAAACATATATGCAAAATTCAAGTATAGTATATGCATTAGTATATGCATTATTGTACAAATATTACATGCATGCTATACGCTTATACATTCCAAGTTTCCTAAGCTAGTATTTCAAACATATACATGCACACATGTATATAATTGTATAATGATATGTAAGTTTTAATTTGTTTCTAAAATTGTGCCGTAGAAATATAGTACAGCATGGGGTTTGCCTCTTTTATACATATTATGCATGTAACATACACATGTAAGTTTACATGTAATTAGTTATGCCTGGTGTAAGGTAGCCTCTGAATGACCCCAACAGAATGTCCCCACATTCTACTCATGAAATGACTGAGCACATGAAGGTGGAGCGGGATCATGCCTCCTTGCTCGATCCATGAAGTTTCCACACCTACTGGGATCCAATTCCTACAGGCATATGCTTCTCTCTGTTCTGCAATCAATCCAGAGAAGTGAGATCCTGCTCTCCCGCATCAGTTGGGCTTTCTCTGGTTGTTGAAAAGCCCCCCCCCCTTCAGTAGCTGCTCAGTGCTGTGATTTAATATTTTACTGTATTTTGCTTTTTTTTGCATTTCTTTAGATTTTAGCTTTGTGTTTTTATAGTTGCATTCTTTCCTGCAAGGTGCTTAGAGATTTTTGTTACACAGTCTGTACACTGCATAAATGAAGAAATAAATTATTTAATCAATGCATATGAACACAGGAGCCAGCTCCTAGGGGCTGAGGTCCCTTTGCCCCCCCCTAAAATATTTGAGGGTGCTGGTCCCCCCCCCAAAAACTGATGGGCATTGCCATTTAAATGGTGTGCGTGTGCCACATCTTATGATCAGTTTATGTGAGGCGGGGCTTACCTACCTACCCACCCATCCCAATATTTTATTCAAGTTGGCACCCTTGCATGCGAACATAAAAAGAGATCATACCAGAAAGAAGTCCTTTTAGTCCAGCATCCTGCTGTTGCCAAACAGATGCCTGGATTAATTATAGCTGGATTTTTTATTTAAAATGTAACCAAGAGCACAACAAAGAAAAGTTTAGGGTTTTTGTTTTTGCTGGTGTTCAAAGGAAATTCAGTAATCAAACAGAAAATATGCCTGCAAGTGAATTAAGAAGGAGCCAGTGTATTTAAAAAGAGCTGGTATCTGGCCAACTTGTTTCTATAAATGCAGGCACCCAAGTCTCCTGCATCCAATTAAAACCTTTATGGATTTAAAACAACAACAACTTTGGGAACATCTAGATGACATTTTGCCAAGGCTACACTATTAAATGTCTTGGAGAAAATGTATCATTTTTCATTAAAATTGAACAGTAACATTTCCACAGCTGAGCAATGACTTCTGAACAGAGCTGTGAGTTCTAGATTCTTATTAGGAATATCATTAGAAATTAGCCTTGGGGTAGAGGAGAAGGAGAGAAAGGGACGTCGTTAATAACTAGCACAATATTTAAATCCTGTAAAGTGAAGGGACAGAATATAGGAATTATTTAAACTGTCTGATGGTTTTGGTCTCACAGAGCTTCTATTAAATGAAACCAAAATGGGATGTATGTTTTCTAATGGTTATGTCAGTATTATTTCACACAGAATCCGTGAAAAGGAACTCAATTAGGGCGAGCAGAAGCGAAATAGAATGGTGCTCTTGTGCCTTCGGTAGTTTTGTAGAAGGGAAAATTCCAGTAAATGACTTTTCCAGCCCTATTAATTAGGGTGGCCACTTAGCAATGGAATCTCCAACGTTTTTCGGTCAGTGGGCGCATTTGGAATTTGGAGAGAGTACCATGGCAGCCCTGTTCAGGGAAGCTTTTAATGTCTGATGGATTTCTGTATTTTAATATTTTGTTGGAAGCCGCCCAGAGTGGCTGGGGAAACCCGGCCAGATGGGCGGGGTATAAACAATATATTATTATTATTATTATTATTATTGGTGCCCGTCACAAAATGGCTGCCACTTTGAGAAGAGTAGAAAAAGAGACAAGTGCCAGCATCAGCCACAGAAGCACTTGCTCTCAAGAGGAAAGTACTTTGTCCAGAATGGAAGAGAGGGAAGGTGTCCAACCTTAGCAGCCAACAAAATGTGGGAATGTTTAAGGAAGAATAGGGAAAACCCAAATTTAGCAAGGAGCTCAGTAAGTCTTTTTCAACAAAGACTTATTGAGACCTTTTGTGGGCACCACAGGATGTAGTGGTGGGCACCCTGGTTTCCATAGACACTATGTCCCTTAGCTTTGTATTACCAAAAAAGGGGCTATGCACCACTGAAAACGTAATTTTTTAAAACAAAACAAAATGTATCCCAATTTGCATATATTGTGTGGAGGACTCCCTGGTCCTGAATGGCGTAACTGTGCCCCTGAAGGACCAGATGTGCAGCCTGGGAGTCATTTTGGACTCACAGCTGTGCATGGAGGCGCAGGTCAATTCTGTGTCCAGGGCAGCTGTCTATCAGCTCCATCTGGTACGCAGGCTGAGACCCTACCTGCCTGCAGTCTGTCTCGCCAGAGTGGTACATGCTCTAGTTATCTCCCACTTGGATTACTGCAATGCGCTCTACGTGGGGCTACCTTTGAAGGTGACCCAGAAACTACAACTAATCCAGAATGCGGCAGCTAGACTGGTGACTGGGAGCGGCAGCCAAGACCACATAACACCAGTCTTGAAAGATCTACATTGGCTCCCAGTACGTTTCTGAGCACAGTTCAAAGTGTTGGTGCTGACCTTTAAAGCCCTAAATGGCCTCGGTCCAGTATACCTGAAGGGGCGTCTCCACCCCCATCGTTCTGCCCGGACACTGAGGTCCAGTACCGAGGGCCTTCTGGCGGTTCCCTCGTTGCGAGAAGCCAAAGTTGCAGGGAACCAGGCAGAGGGCCTTCTCGGTGGTGGTGCCCACACTGTGGAACGCCCTCCCATCATATGTCAAAGAGAAAAACAGCTACCAGATTTTTAGAAGACATCTGAAGGCAGCCCTGTTTAGGGAGGCTTTTAATGTTTAATTGATTATTTTATTTCATTTTTCTGTTGGAAGCCGCCCAGAGTGGCTGGGGTATAAATAATAAATTATATTATTATTATTATCATTACTAGTGGAATTCAGCCCGTTTAAAAACGGGCGCTAGAACGCTGCTCTCGTGCAGCGCCGGCATGGGACGGAGCTTCGGAGGTCTCCGAAGCCCCGTCTCATGTGGGAGGTGCGCAGCGAGGCGGCGGGGGGGGGGAGAAGCGCTCCTCCCCCCCGCCGCCTCGCCACGCAGCGCCGGCATGGGACGGAGCTTCAGAGAAGGTCTCCGAAGCCCCGTCTCATGCGGGAGGTGCACGGCGAGGCGGCGGGGGGAGAAGCACTTCTCCCGCCCCGCCCCCGCCCCCTCGCTGCGCACCTCCCACATGAGACGGGGCTTCGGAGAAGGTCTCCGAAGCCCCGTCCCATGTCGGCGCTGCGTGGCGAGGCGGGGGGGAGGAGCACTTCTCCCCCCCCGCCTTGCCGCGCACCTCCTGCATGAGACGGGGCTTCGGAGACCTTCTCCGGAACTCCATCACATGCCGGCGCTGCGTGGCGAGGCGGCGGGGGGAGGAGTGCTCCCCCCGCCGCCTCACCGCGCACCTCCCGCATGAGACGGGGCTTCGGAGACCTTCTCTGAAGCTCTGTCCCATGCCGGCGCTGCGTGGCGAGGCGGCGGGGGGGGGGGGAGGAGCGCTTCTCCCGGATTCCACAGGCTCCTCACACAAATTCTCCCATAGTTGACCTGGTGTTATAGCTAAGAGTTCTAGTAATGTTTAATTTGGGCACCTCCCCTGGATTGTACTGGGGAAGAAAATACTACCATACCTTGTCTTCTGGTTACTCTCCCCAAAGGGAAAAATAGCTCACTCTATCTTCAGGCAGCATTTCATCTATAATCAGCTACTGGAGTCACTGCAGAGCTGGCTGGCAGGGTCTGCAAGGGAGTTTCCCTCCCCAAAGGGAATATATAAGGGGTGGGAGAGGCAAATAACATGTATTTCCAAGAGGAATTTATTTCATAAAACATTGCTTGAGATACTTTTGCCTCTTCTTAACACCATCTCCCTGCCAGGTGGATTACCAGCAACTGGACTAGGTTACAGCACTGCAATTATCTTTCCTGGTCTCTTCTGTGGAGCAGAAAAACTGTTCCAATGTTTAATTTCAACAAATATGTTGCCTTTATTCCTCCTGGCTATGGTGTTTCATCCTCTTTGCGCCAGGCACAACCTAGACCTACTTGTAGCGTAACAAGGCTCTGTTCAGTCATGGCTCAGTAGTCAACTTCATCTGGTCTTTCATTTGCTTCCAATGTCACAATTTTCAGACATTTTCTTTCACCAGTTCTAAAATGTTTGGACTAGTGACACTATCAGTATGCAGAGCACAATCTATCATTGTGTACATTTAGTATAAACTACTGAACTTTATTTTGATTGGTTTTGTATGTTTGTAGCATATTTTATTATACAACTGTACACCACCTTGAAATGCATGCATACAGGCAATCGACATAAATATCGTAATAAAAAATAAACTAAAACCAGTATGAGCTAAATGTACCATATTTGCAGGGATGTGTGTTGTCTTGCTACCTGTCAAATGTTATTCTGAATTATCCAGTTGTCTGTTTAATCCCAACCTGAATGTGTGTGTGTACCCAAAGTCCAAAAGCAGTTTTCAGCAATAAAAATATAGACAGAAACCAGATACAATAATATAAAAAAAACCAAGCAGTACGAACAAAGGCAACCTAACACCCAATAGTAGGCTGAGCAAATCATCAAAAAGCCGGGAAGTTGACTAGGTGACAGAAGACCAACAACAGCATTACTGTCCATGCATCTAGGGGGAGAGATTTCCAAAGTCAGTGTGCAAACACAGCACAATTTCCCCAGCCCAACATAGTGTGTGATACAAGGTGAGGGAGTTTAAGCACGCACATAATTAACATATTTATTTATTTAATAATTTTTTATACTGCTTGATTGTAGGAAAAAACCTCAGTGGTACGCACCCAACTCACCAATGGTGCAATGGTCCCCTTCCCATCCAGGGCTGCATTCACACTTTCCATCTTTGCATTGCCCATGTTCAGTGCAGTGAGAAGTACATGTGCGCTCCTCGCATGTTGGGCCTACCCAGCCTTCTTCACACTGGCAGGCTCCTCTTGCACAAACACCATGGCTGCCACAATCCAGTACGCAGAGTTCTTTGAAAACAGAAAGTAGCAGACCCAGTTAATTTAAGAAAGGAATAACAATGAAAGATTAATGTTCACACCTGCATTTTCTTGAAAGTGAGGCGAAGTTTGTTCAATGGGGTGGGTGTTTTGGTTCCCAAACCACAGATGCTCTTACAGGGGAGCAATAAAGTTTTATTTAAGGCCTGCAATGGTCAGGCTACAGGTTCAGAACACCAAAGGGTAAACTAGAGAACAACAACCAGGGGGTCTGAGACCAGGCAAAAGCTACAAAGATGTCTTGACAAATGGGCATGTCCCTTCCAATTGCTGTGAAAGGAGAGGCATGTCATGCTCACTTGTGAGACCCTCCCTTTGAGACAGGTGTTCTTAGAAGCAGACATTACTGCAAAAGGAATACAGTATGGGTCAGTTCCCAGTAGTGGAGGTGGTGCTCGTTCCTTGGTGACAGGATGGAGGTTGGCCCTCTGGCTCCACCTTTTGCTATCCTGTCTTCCCTCCTGGCAGGTTGAAACCCTCCCCCCACTGCTAATGAATCCCCTTGCAACCTGGATGGGGCACAACCGGGAACCAGTGAGATATCTCCCCTTCCTCCAGCCCCTAGATGTAATGGAGTGGAAGCCTTACGCTCCCTCTCTGGCCTCTCCCTGCAAGGAGTGTCCTCCTCCTTCTGTTCCTCACCTGATAGCAATTGCCACTGCAGCCCTGAGCCACTTGGGAGATCGGGGCTCATTAAATTGGGAAAGATATTCTCAAACATACACACATACATGATTGCACAATATACTATATATAATTCCACAATCCTTTGGACCACACTTCTGAAATAGCACCTAGCTCATTGGACATAGGAAGCACATAGGGAAGGTTTGGGAGGGATTACTTTGAAGCAATAATAAATCTAAAGGATAAAAGCTTTATTGTCTGACAGTTTTGAATCCACTAGGAGGTTATTTTCAGAAGGGTTGGGAAGGTGAGCTTGTAAAGATCCCTGGGTCCCACTGCAACTCTGGATTTCTCTTAGGAATCCCTAAATAGGTCTGAACCTAGAAAATAATAACTCAAAACTAAAGCTACCAGCCAAATCCTCTTTATTCCGTCAGTCAGAAAAGAAATGCATGACAATATGGGCTTCCACATTCTTGAGTCTGTAGGATGAGTACAAGGCAATTTTGTTATCAGGAAACTGGCTGTTCTGATTGTCATACCAGGAGGTGCAAACATCATTATGGTTGACAAAAGCCTTTTTCTTCCTTCACCTATGATGTGAATTATTGTTCTTATGGTCCTAGCATTTGGCTGTGTTCCAGAGTTGAAAAGAAGTCTCTTTTTCTTACATTTACCTAGGTTTTGGTTTTTTAGTTGTTATTATTATTATTAGTAATATTGTCTCCTGAGAAATCTCTATGTGGGACAAGAAGCTACAGTTAAAACTGGATATGGAACAACTGATTGGTTCAAAATTGGGAAAGGAGTATGACAAGGCTGTATATTGTCTCCCTGCTTATTTAACTTATATGCAGAATTCATCATGCAAAAGGCTGGACTGGATGAATCCCAAGCCGGAATTAAGATCGCTGGAAGCAATATCAACAACCTCAGATATGCAGATGACACAACCTTGATGGCAGAAAGTGAGGAGGAATTAAAGAACCTTTTAATGAGGGTGAAAGAGGAGAGCGCAAAATATGGTCTAAAGCTCAACATAAAAAAAACCAAGATCATGGCCACTGGTCCCATCACCTCCTGGCAAATAGAAGGGGAGGAAATGGAGGCAGTGAGAGATTTTACTTTCTTTGGTTCCATGATCACTGCAGATGGTGACAGCAACCATGAAATTAAAAGATGCCTGCTTCTTGGGAGAAAAGCATGGCAAACCTAGACAGCATCTTAAAAAGCAGAGACATCACCTTGCCGACAAAGGTCTGTATAGTTAAAGCTATGGTTTTCCCAGTAGTGATGTAAGGAAGTGAGAGCTGGACCATAAAGAAGGCTGATCGCCGAAGAATTGATGCTTTTGAATTTTGGTGCTGGAGGAGACTCTTGAGAGTCCCATGAACTGCAAGAAGATCAAACTTATCCATTCTGAAGGAAATCAGCCCTGAGTGCTCACTGGTAGGACAGATCCTGAAGCTGAGGCTCCAATACTTTGGCCATCTCACGAGAAGAGAAGACTCCCTGGAAAAGACCCTGATGTTGGGAAAGATTGAGGGCACAAGAAGAAGGGGATGACAGAAGACAAGATGGTTGGACAGTGTCTCAAAGCTACAGACATGAGTCTGACCAAACTGTGGTAGGCAGTGCCTGGTGTGCGCTCTGGTCCATGGGGTCACGAAGAGTTGGACACGACTAAGTGACTAAAAAACAACAACAATATTGGTACAGTGGTACCTCTGGTTAAGAACTTAATTCGTTCTGGGGGACTTCCGGTCTACCGCCATTGCTTACTGGCAGGAAAATCTCGAGCCCCGAGATTCTCTAGCGCTGTGAGGGAGGGGGGGGGAGCCGCGAGACGTCCAGATCGAGCGTTCTGGAGACGTGAGGACTCAGCAGCACCTTTTTCTGTCTCCTCCGCTCCCCGGTAAGCCCTATTAAGGGAGCCGAGAGCAAGCAGAGTGGAGACATGGTGTCTTGAGTTAATCTGCTACCCTCGCAACGTGCAGCTCCGAGCCGGCAGCCTATAGAGCGGTGGATTTTTTCCAGATTCAAAGGATTTGAAAACATTGGACACAGTGAGTAAAGGAAAAGGCTTTAAAAAATTTAATTGAAAAGATTTGGACACGGGAGGAGATTAAAAAAGGAAGTCAATTTCCCCCATTGAGCTAATTGAGACGCAGTTAACTTGCCCAAAGCCAGGAAGCTGACAGGAAGTTTTTAATTACCAAAAATCGGACTTAAAACTTTCCCCCTAAGGAAGGGTAAAGAGGAGAAAGGTTGAACTTCGCAAAATCCCTGTAAAAGGTTCTTTAATTTGGTCTGGGGAAAGTCCCCCTGGAAGCTGGAGTCGGGTCCCTGGAGGGATAAGCGAGCTGCCATTATGACATCACACTAGGATGGAATTTGTTTATCTCTTTGAGGCTGAAAACTGTCAACATTGAAGAGAGCGTAAAATATAAGGTTGTGAATAAGAAGTTTGACAGATGCTCTTTTCATAAATGGATATATGAGTTTTAAGATATGAAGAATTAAAAATGGGAGTTTGTAACCAGATTGGGCATAATTTCTGTTTCTGAAGTTTGGAAATACGAAGTGCGCCATTTCCTGCTGTAATCTGTGCTGTTCCCACGAAATTGGAGACAACCAGGATGCCAGTAGACACAACATCATCTGACTTTATTGACTTTCAAAAGGAACTTTTGGAATTGCTTTTGAATTTTAAAAGTGAATTTTGTCAGAATACTATACAGATTGATAAAATAAAACAGAACTGTGCAGAAAGTGAAAAAGGACTAATCCCAACAAAGTATGAAGAGAAGCAAGATGAACAATAATCAGCCATAGACAATGTAATTGAATTCAAAGATGATGAAGAAGCTGCATGGAACATTGTTCCCTCAGTGAGGGGGGGGGAGGACTCGTGCTTGATTCAAAGAGCCTTCAAAGAAGAACCAGCATGGAATAATGCCCTCCCAGTGAGAGAGGGAGGACAGGATCCATGCTGGGACCAGAACTTAAGGTGAACCAAAATTGCGACAGGGTTGAAAAGTGGAAATGTAGTTAGATGGTATTGTGCAACAGCTAGGAAATTGGGGAGGCAGCAGGGGACGAAGAAGGGAGAGTGGTGGATAGGTGGTGAAAGAGCAGGAGTGGGGTGAGAAGTAATAATGGATGTTATTTTTTTATGACTGATCAAGATGGCCTGAAACTGGAATAACCTATGGAACTGGCTGATTCATCTGGGAGACCCTGAGTCCAGGGGAGGGGGGGGGAGGGCTGAATTTGATTTAAGTGTTTAAATGTTATTATGATAAAAGAATATTTGAATGTATGGAAAAATTTTGGGTATAGATTTGAGGCTAAGGGGAGAAATATAGATGGATGGGAAAATAAATTTAGATTTGGATTAAGATGAATTATGGGTGGAAGATAGTTGATGCTTTTAAGAATAGAAATAGTTGTGAGATAATGAAAAATGTGTTAGAATGATTTAAGATAATAAATGAAAATTGCTTAATTTGGAGTTAAAAATGGACCCAGTGCAAGGGGAATTGAGGAATTTTTGTAATTTGTAATGTTTGAAAATCAATAAATATTATTTGGAAAAAAAGAAAAAAGAACTTAATTCATTCCGGAGGTCCGTTATTAACCTGAAACTGTTCTTAACCTGAAGCACCACTTTAGCTAATGGGGCCTCCTGCTGCCGCCATGCTGACGGAGCACGATTTCTGTTCTCATCCTGAAGCAAAATTATTAACCCGATGTACTATTTCTGGGTTAGCGGAGTTTGTAACCTGAAGCGCCTGTAATCTGAAGCGTCTGTAACCCGAGATACCACTGTAGGTTTTTTTTTTTAACTTATTCACAAACGATCTCATTAGGAATGAGTAGTGAGGTGGCCAAGACTGTTGGCGATGCTAAATTGTTCATGGACGTTAAAATAAAATAGGTTGTGAAGAGCTCCAGAAAGGATGTTTCCAAACTGAGTGAATGGGTGCTAAAATGGGAAATGCAGTTCAATGTAAACATATGTAAACTGATGCATGTTGAGACAAAAAATATTATCTTAATCTCACATATATACTTAGGGGGTCTGTACTAGAGATGATGGGCCAGGAATGAGATCTTGGGGCCATAGTATATAGTGCAATGAAGATGTGCAGTAGTTTTGTAAAAGGCAAATTCTATTTCAGTGATCATTGGGGGGGGTTCGGAACTGAAAATAAAAATGCTATCATAATGCTGTTATTCAAATCTAAGGTGTGACTGCATTTGGAATACTGTGTGAAGTTTTTGTCACCTCAGCTCAAAAAGGATATTGTAGAATTGGAAAGGCTTCATAAAAGGGCAACCAAGATGATCAGGGGAGTGGAGTGACTGCCCCATGAAGAATGGTTGCAATGCATGGGACTTTCTAGATTAGAAAAAAAAAGGTGAGTAAAAGGTTAAATGACAGAATTTTATAAAATTATGCATGGTCTTTTCCCTCCCACTTTCATAACACTAGAAGTCATGGGCATCAAATGAAGCTGAATGTAGAAAGATGCAGGACAGAAAAAATGAAGTACTTCAATAATAATTAAATTTTATTATTTGCTTTTTCGCCAACCGAAAGCGATTTACAGTATTTTAAGCAAACACACACACTACTACTACTACTACTACTACTACTACTATGCCATAAGATCCACAATCTTATTACATCACATATGAACTTGTACAACTGATGAAGCCCAGGACGGCGAAACAAGGCCAATATTCCGGAAATCCTTGTCTCTGTGAAAGCATTATGTGGAAAGGATTCTGTGGAACTGTACAAACTCCTATGTGGATTGTTTGGACTTTATGAACATACAAAGACACATGTGGAATAGACACTAGTACATGTATGGACCTCGTGAATGAACTGATCTGTGAATGAACTGATCTACTGGGTCTTCTGCTTACTCCGTTGAACTTTATGAGTTATTCCTGTTGAACTTTCTAAGTTACTTGATATGATATAGTGAATAATATATTTTATTTATGTAAGAACACAGCCAGTTATGTCTTGTGCGTTTGTTGTCTCTAACCAGGGGGCAGAGGGAAAACAGAAACCCTTGACAGTCCGTAACTTTGATTTCCCTGTTGTTGTTGAGCAGCTGCATCAGGGACAAATATAAAAATAGCTAGCATCGAGCTCATCACACCCCACCTTTCACTTCTCACTAGAAGAAGTCTCTGACATACCACTATTATATGTGGATAATTTGCAGTATTTCCCCTATATAAAAAAGGAGGTGAGAAGATCCAAGTAATTTTAGCTCAATTAATTTCTTGGATGTTGGATCTAATCATATTCTGTAAATTTATTAAACAAATTAGAAGACTGAGTTATCAAAGGTCTTAGAAATTATGTATGCCATATTTTGTAGATTTAAAGGCAGCCTTAAATTCAAATTATAGCTGAACTGAGCCCCCATCTGCAATATACATTTAAAGCAACATCATACAATTTTAATAGTCCCAAAGAATTAAGGGAAGTGTAGTTAGTAAATGGTAATTGAGAGTTGTAAGGAGACCCCTATTCCTCTCACGCAGTTACAATTTCCAGAGTTTCGTGGGAAGAGGGATTGACTGTTGAACTGCTCTAAGAACTGGAGTTTTGTGAGGGGCACAGGGGCATAGCTGCCAAGTCTCCCATTTTCCCCGGGAAATCCCCGTTTTTCCAGCTGTTCCTAGCTGGAAAAATGGATTTTTCTGTCCTAGGTTGCAAATTATATGACTCCTGTAGTATTACTTCATAGGACATAGGATTACATGAAGCTGCCATATACTGAGTCAGATTATGGTCTACACTGACAGGCAGCAGCTCTCCAGGGTTTCAGACAGGAGGAGTCTGTCCCTGCTGTCCCTGGAGATGCTGAGGATTGACCCAGTGACCTTATGCATGCAAAGCATACGCTGTACCACTAAGCTATGACCCTTCCTCTAAAAAGGGATTGTGAAGTCCACCAATTAGCTCACTCTCAATCTGTGAAAATTCAAAGGTCCCGTGTGTACACAGGTGGTACACATATAGGAAGTCTCATATATCCATGTATGTAGGCTTATTCCAACGTAGGGAACTTGAGTACATGGAAGTCAAGGGCAGGACCAGCAGCAGGCATGACTCTGGCCCACCATTCACACATTGATTTCTACAAGGATGAACGTGAGAAGGTGGTGCAAACAGTAAAGTTATTGCCTTGCCTCAAAGGACCGATGCCTCATGAATGTGAAAGCCTGTGAGAAACATTTTATATTAGCACACTATATTTTGGGGCTTCATAGCAAGTGTAGCTGCAATAGACAGATATGGATAGAAAGCCCAATTTAGTTGCATGTTCAGACCTTTAAACCTCCTCCTTAAATAAAATCACACAAGACTCAAATTTTTGGTTTGGTTTTTGGCAGAATTTGGGCTTTTGATTACAGCAAGTGAGTGGTTGCATAGGCTCTGGTTTGACTAGCTCCCTGCACCGTGGCAGGTAGCGCTGACCCAGAGCTCTATTGTAGGTCAGCCAAGGGTGGACACCTGGAATGGCGGAAAGCCAGGGACATGCTATGTCCACCACCCAGATGTCCCCCTGGACTCAGGCACGGGCACAACCCCTCGCAGGGTTGACCAAACCATTGAGTCCCTGGATTCCTTTAACAGAATACCCTTTCACATAGGGATGGCGAGAGTGTTCCCCCATCCCTATAACCTGAACCAGAGCCTCGGAGGTGAAGACTGCGAGCAGGGCAGGCCAGACTGGAAAGCCCGCTGCATCATGGCACCCATACTCCTAGGCCGAACTCAGGGACTAGCTGGAACGGGGATCCTGGACTGCTGAAATTAAGGGGGGGAAAGCACCCAAAGGATCAAAGGCATCATTCCTTCACTAGTATCTGAAGGGCCATGAGCCTCAAAAACAGTAGAAGAAGTGGAAGGGCCAGGCTGAGAAACAGGCTGCTTTGTGCAGTGCTGAGCAAGGGACTCCATTTCCATATTAAATTTGGCCAGGTCAGCAGGATCTGACCCCAGGTCAGCCACTATTGAACACAAGCGATCCAGCGTATGCTGGGGGCAAAGCTAGAGAAGGCGCTGAGCGCAGGGCCTGAGACGGGCCTCTGATTACCCTTTTGTAAGGAAGCGCCAGACTCGGATTGTGTTTAACAGACATCATGATTCAAAAGTAAATATTGGCATATATTTGGCAAGACTGCAAAATAAGATTCAATTGCACTGAGCAGCTAAAATGATGCTCCTGCCAAAACAAGATGGCAGCCGCGCCAAATCAATATGGTGCTCCTGCCAAAACGTGACCAGCAATGTCCCCTAGAAGAAGAGGTACAATGGCGGTCTTGTTGGAACCAATCATGTGAGGGGGGTATTTGCAAGGCTGGCAGAATCCCCCATGGACCCCTGAAACCAAAGCAGCCAATATGAGAGGGAACTCTCCGCTGTTTAAAAACCAGCTTGCCTCAAAGCCCTGATGCCACAACCGCGGCTGTGGAAAGGGAGCCGCTGCATGCAGCCTTCTGGCTAGTAGCTGCAGCAGCGAGCTCCGGAGCTCAAGGGGCCTAAGCCCTGTAGGGTAAAGTCGAAGGTAGTGGGAAGGGGGGGGGAAGGCAGGAGGGGTATTGACGGGACAAGGAACTAAATAAATAAAAAGGGAAATGGGGAAGGTTGAGAAATAACGAGACCAGATCACTGTAATCGTCGAAGGTAGACTGGTCTCTATTTCGGCTCGCAGCAGACACGATGCTGATGTTCCGATGCACTGACTAAGAGAGAAAGCTCAGGGTCACGTGCATTGGCATATATAGGTTCCATATATAGGTCCCTCTTTGAGGGAAGACACAATTTCTCAAGCTGCACCCCAGTCTCAAAGTCATGAGCCCAAGAAAGATAATGAAACTAAGATAGGAACATAGAGGGGGTGTGAAATGCCACTTTTTTTGCACCAGTCCTAATCTCCCAAGAGTGGCAAAAAAGGATGAACCTGAAATAATGAAAGGAGTGGCTTCAAGCTTTTAAAATGCCCAAGACTGAAAGCAACTGTTCGTGACCTTTCCCAAGCTATGTTTCCTGCAAAAAGAGACTTAATTTGGAATGAAGATCACTGTTGCAATTTGAAAGATAAAAGGGAATATAAAGCGGGGTGGGGGTGGGGGATGGTATAGCCTATGTCTGCAGAGAATCATCAGTCTGTTTCTTAGCTCCTTAATGCTTCAGATCTAGTCAGTGATCCTGGAACTGAAATTATTTTGCCTCTGGCAAGTCTAATGGGTCACTATATACAATTTCTGCATGTGTCAGAATCTCTTTTGGGCTTTCTTAGCCAGCTGGGTTGAATTGATTTTCCAAGTATGGTCTTAAACACTGAGATAAACTCCTAAGAATTTAAAGGAAGAGACTCTCTCCACACAGCCCTCCCTGATGTACAGCGGGGCTAGTTCTCCTCTCGTCCTCTGAAAGTCCAACACCATCTCTTTTTGTCTTGCTGATATTAAGGTGCAAGTTGTTCCCTAGGCACCATGTAGATATTTTTTGGACCTCCCCTCTATAAGCTGATTTGTTTCCACCTGTTATTAAACCCATTATGGTGGTGTCATCTGCAAACTTAATAATTGCAGTAGACGGGTCAGATGATACACAATTGTATGTATACAATGAATACAGGTAGGGACTTAGCACACATCCCTGTGGTGTGCCAGTGCTGATTTTTAAGGAATTAGATGTTACATGTCCAATCCTCACTGTTTGTGTCCAATCTATCAGAAAGTCTTCAATCCAGTCACAGATGGTGGAAGAAAGGTTCATGTCAATCAGCTTTTTAATGAGACATGCTAATTATTGAGCAGTTCAGCCATTATTTACAGAGATATTTAGGCCTGCACATTGATGGTGAGGCACAGGAGTGTAAGGCAGAAATGAAGATGGCAGAGGCACTTCTCCTATCAGCCCCAGGTCCTATTAAAATAAAATGTAAAAGTTACAGGGATGCTAGAGTCAGCAGTGGGGCACCCTCTGGGACCCTAACATTTGCCTGACCATGACACTGGGCCTGTTTCAAAGAATAATGATCCACTCTCGTGCTGAATAATAATTATACTCTTGCCTTTTCACAATATGTATGTGGTGTATTCTTAGGGAAATTCACTTCATTTTATATCTTTAAAAATTCATTATAAATTATATTTTCAAAGAACGGGGTGTGTGTGTGTGTGTCTTCTCAAAGTTGATTTCTGTTCCAACATGTTTGTACAAGAAGTACACATTTAAGTCATGCTGTTCCAGAATTATTTCACAAACATTCTGAATGCAATAAGACAAAAACTGACTGAATAATTTTTGGTTACGTATCTCCCCCCCCTCCCCCGGCAAAAGAAGATAAATAAGTTGATCATACATTCATTTACGAAGCCTTAAAATTCACTTTGGATTATTATTTTAAATACTTAAATCACCAAAGGACCTAAGAAGCATTTTTCTCATTACTAAGTTTCTACATTTACAATATATAAAACTAAAGCCAAAGCTAAACACTTCATCATTCTGATTGATATAATTCCCACTCAAGGAGGATACATCAACCAGAATACTGTATGTGTTAAGTTACAGGTCTTCATTTTATGTATGAAGAAAATAATAAAATTATCTACGAACACAGGCATTTTATAAATTTTCACATTCAAATATATTAACCTTGGGCCACAACTCTACATTTTTAAACAGTATCTTCATAATTGTTTCGTATCTTTTGAATAGATTATTTTGAATGAAGATGGGCAATTTATAAAGCCCAACCTTCTCAAAACATCAGTCATTAGCAATTTTTCTAGACAATGCCAATTATTGAACAAAGGCTAGATAAACAGATTAATTCATCCAGGAGGCTCACCTGGCACCATCATTAAATATCTTCAGGCACCAGACAAAAACGTTTGTAACTAGGCCTTTGGCCTTTAACTATCTGAGGCCTTTTAGAAGTGGGTGGGATGTTTTTAATTTCTCTTTCTTCCTGGTTTTAATGCATCTAAGTGGGATTACTGCCTGTTTGTTTGTAAATCACTTTGGGTTATCCTGTGCAAGTGGCTGACAAATTTAATAAATAAAAATAAAATAAAAGGTTAAAATAAATTTTCAGAAATGAAAATGATCAAAACTTAAAATGTAAAGTTCCCTGTATCATTTAAAGTTAACAGTCCCCTTGGCAGTCAACAAGGTTTTGTGTCAAAAAGCGTCAACAACTTTCTCAAAGCTACCATGTATGTAAGTAACAAGCTTCATTGGCCAGCAACTCTTTAATTTTAAAATTGTCTGACTGTAATTCTAGAATATTCTGGGGGGGGGGGAGCAATCCACCCCTAGGGGTGTTAATAAAGGACAATACAGATTATAGTGCATGATATCTTCAGCCTAGCCTGATCTGCATAAAGACAGACAATTTGTAGAGGCAGCCTTAAATTACTGGTCAGATATTCTGAGGGGATACTTGGAAATCTAATCTAGGTAAATACAGGAGTGGTAGAGAGAGTTAATTCTCCCAGTGTGCTTAAATGATGTAGCCTGGGGAAATCACACCTATCTAGGCATAATAATATCTCAATAAAATATATTTTTGAATTAATTGCATTTTCAGGGTGATTTAAATAATAGACTTTCCTGCTTGTCCCACAGGAAACCACTAGCAGTCTCCCATATGGCTAACTTGTTACCCTACAAACATCTCATGTAAAAAGTTGAGTTTGGATTTAAATATGTGTGAGACCTTATTCCTACACTGTGCTTAATTGCTTTATCACTTCATTTGGTTTAGAAAGTTTGTTGAGACTGTCTTTAAAAAAAATGTTCTGGAGCTTAAAGGACTGGATGATTGCTAGGGTGGGGCTGAAGAGATCCATTTGGTGGTAATGGTGAAGTTTAACTGGTTGTTAATTGGTTTGCTTGGCTTCCTCCCCTCTCATGGTGCAGCCCCTTACAGTGCCATCACAATGCACAATTGTGGTATTGATTAGAACACTGTTGCTACATGCGCCAGTTGCCAACTAAACCAGCCAAGGCTTCACCTGCACAGGAGGGGCTACACTGATGTAGATAGGGTTGCCATATGTCCTCTTTTCCCAGGACAGGTCCTTTTTCATGGGTATGTAAAATGAGAGTTGTCATAACAATGCATAGTTAAAAGTAGAAGTCTGCAAATGTGTCCTCTTTTTTGTTCTTTAATATATGGCAACCTATATGAATACCCTGGGGGGGGGAGGAGATGGGGCAATTTAGAGTGTCATAGGACTGGTCCAAGACATTTTGGCATCTGAGGCGAACCGCAAAAGGGCATCTCGCCACCAGGGAAGAAGGAGTGAGTGAAGATCTACATCGGGAACAAGGGGAGGGGGGTCAAATCAACCTTATTCAATGGTTGAACGGGGAGTCAAAGGTTGCCATGTGGGTGAAAGTTGCCTGCTCTGAATCACAATGGGTGGGTGGGTGGGTGGAGAGCCCAGGATATCCCCACCATTTCCTTTTGGTGGAAGGAGACCAGCAGTGTCTCCCATTCACCAAGAGGCCACTGTGGAGGCTACAATGGGATGGAGGTGGGCTGCCGAGGAGGTAGCAGATCCAACCTGCCGCCATTGCAGCAGGCAATGCAATGCAATGCAATTCTTGTAGGCCGGATCTACGGATCCTGCTGCCCAAGGCAGTTTCCTCACTTTGCATCATGGGTGGGCCGGCCCTGAAGTGCATAATTCAGCATGCTGCTCTCCCTGTGCCTTTGATTTTTTAAGAAGTTTAGAAGGGGGTGGAAACCATCAGTGAATAAACCACTGTAAGTTTTGCCACATATTTTCTTTGTATTCCTTGAGTAAAAATAATGCTGCATTTCAGGGTGAAAGGTAAGATGCATTTCTTGGTTTTAGAACACTCAGTTTGCTATTACACTGTTCAGTCAATGTTGCCATTGTGGAACAACAACAACCACAAGCTCTTAAAAAAGGGCATTGAACAAAGCCTATAATCCAGCATAGTAATAACAGATTCCCCCCCCCCCGCTTTAGAAATCAATATAAAGTGCAGACAAGTTGATTAGAGAGGTGCAGAGGTTTACAGGCAAAAGTACAACTCAAATCAGCAAGAAAACGGGCTTCAAAAACTTTTTAAAAACGCAGTTTGCTTGCATACAGGTAATTAGTTTTAGGTTTTACTCTAATGACTTCCTTAATGAAATCAAAAGCAGCAGACAAGAGTCTTTTCTAATTGAAAGCAGTCAATATTATAATTATTTCCCATTCTCATTTCCTGTTCTAAGGGAAGGGAACACTCCTCAAACTAGCAGATGCTCTGTAAGATGGAGGACTCTCATGGATTAACTAAATGTTATGAAAGGGACCCAGGTGGTGCTGTGGGTTAAACCACTGAGCCTAGGGCTTGCTGATCAGAAGGTCGGCGGTTCGAATCCCTGTGATGGGGTGAGCTCCCGTTGCTTGGTCCCAGCTCCTGCCAACCTAGCAGTTCGAAAGCACGTCAAAGTGCAAGTAGATAAATAGGAACCGCTACAGCGGGAAGGTAAACGGCGTTTCCATGTATTGCTCTGGTTCGCCAGAAGTGGCTTTGTCATGCTGGCCACATGACCTGGAAGCTATACGCCGGCTCCCTCGGCCAATAATGCGAGATGAGCGCGCAACCCCACAGTCGGTCACGACTGGACCTAATGGTTAGGGGCCCCTTTACCTTTATGAAAGGTGTAGCATGCAACGGTGACAGCAGTTTCATAAGTTAAAGTGGCACTCTGCCACTTTCACAGCAAACACATCTTCTGGAGATTGTCCAACAACCAGTGTCTGTAACTGATCAAAGCACCAGATTTTTTTTAAAAAAAGAAGAAGCTCCTCTTTTTCAAAGGGAGTGTGGTATTCCAAAGAGCATTTGAAATTTGAATTTGGAAATAGTGCTCCATCCCTAGTTGTGAGGATATAAAGCATCTCTGGATTGCTTGGGAAACCATCTACATTATCCTCATTCTATCATGATCTGCACCTTCTCTTGTCTTCTGTTTTCTCCTGGAAATATTTGCTTCCTCTAACTTGAAGATAAGTCTTTTCTCACAAAGCACATTGAGAGTTTTAGTTCATACCATATTCTGCAGCACTCCAAACTTTAGTGGTAACAAAATTTGACACACACACACCCTTCGCACATCAAGCCTTTATTCTTTTCAGAAACGAAGTCAAATCATTAGAAGGATATTTTGTCTACCTACCTGTTGAGCAGTCAGAACCTGTCCACTTTGGGTCACAGTTGCATACTCCAGTATCCAAAATAAAACTGCCATGTCCTGAGCACTGTTCTTGGCAGATAGGGAGTGATGTTTCACAGCTGACTCCTCCCCAACCCATGGAACAGTGACATTCCCCTTGAACGCAGACTCCATGGCCAGAACACATAGGATCTAAACAGTCCTCTGATGAGCAAAGGAAGGAGATAACAGCATTTAATACTGAAAGCAGAACATAGAGCATAGATCAGTGTAAATGTTTTTTAAAAAACTGAGGGCCACATTTCCTACTGAGAAACCCTCCAGGGGCCACACAGCAGTGGTAGGTGGGGTCAGAGGAAGAAGTGGGTGGAGCAACAGAGGCAACTTTTACTCCTGAAAAGCAGTGTTTCCATACTCTCACATACTCCTCCTAGCCTCTATACAGTGAACCAAGAGGCATTATCAGAGTTTAAGGACACATTCCAGCCAGGCAAAAACTCAAGGAGAGTGCAAAACAGGGCCAGTGAGGGGTGAGGCCAGGGGAGAAGCGGTGTGGCTGAGCAAAGGGTGTGTTATGGGAAGAGTCTTAAGGGCCAGATAGAGAATCTTAGAGGGCCACATTTGGCCCCTGGGCCTGAGGCTCCTTGCTTCTGACATGTATAAACAAAAGGTGTGTTTTAGGGCAGATTTCACATACTATTTCTCTTAATGGGATTAGCTTTATTAGGTGAAGGTTCAATTCACACTTTACATCTGGCACCCCCAAACTTTGGCCCTCCAGATGTTTTGGACTACAGTTCCCATCTTCCCCAATCATTGGTCCTGTTAGCTAGGGATCATGGGAGTTGTAGGCCAAAACATCTGGAGGGCCGCAGTTTGGGGATGCCTGCTTTACATCAACCCATGCTTATTGTGCTGTCCTGACTATGAGCAGAAGTCCAAACAGCACAACAGGTGCCTGCAGACAACTTAGTCAAGTAGCAAGTAAGCAGGCGGGGTTAGAGTGGAATTTCAGCATCAAGGATAGTTTTAAACAACTGACACCACAAAACCTAACTGGTGCCTTTTACCTTAAGGTCAGTTTACCCTTTTCCAATGCTTTTCTCCCTTCCTGAAGAGTGGACAGCCTTAAGGGGATCATTTTCTGGCCTAGCGTCTACCACTGCACTGCTGATCAGTCAGCTCCTGTCTTATGTATTGCCAAGATTACAGAGCAGCCATTGGGAAGCTTCAGGCTTTAAGCATAGAGAGAGCCATGCCCCACAGGAAATGTTACTTGGGGCTCCTGGCACCTCTACTACTTGTGCTGCTAGTCCTATTGATCTTGTTGGGTCTTCAGGTGCCACAACAGACCTGTAGCAGTTATAGCTCAGATCCCAAATTATGATGTGAGCTTCCAAATGCAGTTAAGAGCTGCTCATCTGCTTTCATTTCCTATCCATTGATAATTCTGTGGTGCACAGACCTCTGGGACAATTGTCATAATTATGTGTCAGGGCCATACAGGGTCAATTTGGAGGGCCAGGGGTCAGCTCAGGTAAAAGTCAAGGTCCAGAAAAGCATTTTGAGCCTAGAAGGATAAAAAGCTAATGTGTAATCAGGGTCAGGAGCATTCCTATGGGGAAGGAAGTGAGGCAAGGTGTAGGTGGTTAGGGAAAGATCGCACTCATCATCATAGTTCAATAGCAGAGCATGCCCCTAGACCTATTTGTCTGAACTTTGGCCGCTTTCTTACTCTGGGTGCTTCTGCCATTTCCTGGTTTTCTTTTCTTTTTTTCAAATAATTTTTATTCATTTTATAATTAACACACAAAAAACAACAACTGGTTTTCAAACTAAACTGATGGAACAGTGGAAGGGATATGATTTTTACTTTCCTAATCTCAGTTTGCCCTTGTGGGAGAATCGCTGAATCCATCTTCCTGAAATTCAGCAGGCGTTAACCACTCCAGAAGGGCAACTTTTCGTGATAATTTAATCCACTTGTGTGAAAAGGGGGGCAGTTATAGCTTTTAAAAATAGATTCCCTATTGTGATCAATAGAGGCAAAAAAGAGCTTCAGATTTAACAGATCAAATTTGGAACCAAATAATAAATTGAACTAGATTGACACACAACAGGTCTGAAACTTATCAGACTGCTTCCAAATGATAGATACACAACAAATCTTGTGATTGTGCACATCCTGGTATCCACCAACTTAAGGACATGACTGTCGTATGCACAAAATCAGTATCTATCAATTCACACTTCCAACAACTGACCCTGTTTCTCATATTTTAGGACATACCCATAAAATAAGCCATAGCAGGATTTTTAAGCATTCAAGGAATATAAGCCATACCTCGAAAATAAGACATAGTGATAGGCGCAGCAGCAATGCCGGCCGCGGCAGGAGGAGGAGGAAAAAAATAAGACATCCCTTGAAAATAAGCCATAGTGTGTTTTTTTGAGGAAAAAATAAATATAAGACGTGTCTTATAATATGAGAAACACGGTGAGTTTACTTTGTAGATTCCATTCAGCTTTTGAGGTGCCATATACCATCTGCACATCAGTTTATATTGAGCTTCCTTTAGGGTTAAGGCATAAAGAGAATTTATCAGCCATTTCTAATATCCTTTTCCAAGCTTCTGTTGTTAAGACATGTCCAATTGATCTATGTCAGTACCACTACTGTAATCTCTCTGCAACAGAGAAATAGGCTTTGACATTACAAATAAGGTTCTGCCATTCCTCTGAAAGATAAAGTATTATTGGTGGAGGTGGTAGAGGAAACAGGATTTTTTGTGGGCATTGGATTTGCAGAGTGATGTGTTCTTAACTTTAAACTGTTGGCACTTCAGCAGAACATAGAAAGATGCCTTTTGCTTAGTTGGACCAATGGACTACGCAACACAGTATTGCCTGCAATGGCTGGCAGTGGTTTTCCAGGATTCCAGATGAGGGTTGTCACAACCCCACTTAGACATGCTTGGGATTGAACCTGGGACCTTCTGCATGCCAAGCATGTGTGGTCTACCTCTCAGCTACAGCTCCATTGAAAAGAAAGCCAGTAAGAGAAAGAAGAGGCACAAACCTTCTTCACATATCTCTCCTTTATATCCTGGGTCACAAATGCAGATTCCCATGATACACTTTCCATGGCCAAAGCAAGTGGGGTCAATGCACTGTTCTTCTGGAACGTCACACTCAGGCCCTTTCCAACCATTGCGGCACAAGCAGTGGCCCTTTTCATATTCCCCATTTCCACTACATAACACTGGGCAGGAGTCTGTAGAGGAGAAACATATTTGAGTGTTAGTGATCTATATAGGATTTGGTGCCGCAATAAAAGTGATGGCACATTAAAAAATCTAAGCAGGGTCCAGGATGGTTTCAAATTGGATGAGGAACTGCGTGTTGAGATTCCTGCACTGCAAGGGGTTAGACTAGATGGACCCCTTCCAATTCTACAACTCTATTAGCCTATGATTCTCCCCCCACCCCACACTTTGTGGTGCCAACACCTAGTATTCTTGAGCAGCAGCGGGAGCCCAAAGAGGGCTCACCTCAGTTGGCCCTGCTCCTTATTCCTATGGCAGGCTGATAGGTCTGAGAGCCACCTGCCACTGGAAATTGCCCTCAATGTTCTGGAGCAACACTATTTGGAGCTGAGAGCCCATCTTGTTGAAGGCCCCCTCAAACCTTGAGCTATCTTTCATCATCTGTTTTTCCTCTCAAATTTCCTATCCATTTAGCGTACCTGCTTCAGCTTTTCACATTCTATTTCCTATCCAATCTTTTCATTTTATTCTCATTTCTGTTATTCCATAAGCTGGAATAATTTTTCTCTCTGTTAACAATCTGGTCATGATGTGTCTGTATCAGATACTTAGCTTGGCTTTGGGGAGTGCTGCTTGGATTTATTATTTGGAGGGATTTATTATTTGGGGAGTGCTGCCTGGATTTATTATTTGGAGGATTTATTATTTGGAGGTACACATGTGAAAGATCAGCCCACCATTTTTCGTATGCAGTCACTACTGTGTCAATGTATGTTTAACAAACATCTCATCAGATGTCAAAGAGAAAAACAGCTACCAGATTTTTTAGAAGACGTCCCTGTTTAGGGAGGCTTTTAACGTTTAATAGATTATTTTATTTCATTTTTCTGTTGGAAGCCGCCCAGAGTGGCTGGGGAAACCCAGCCAGATGGGCGGGGTATAAATAATAAATTATTATTATTATTATTATTATTATTATTATTATTATTATTATTATTATTATCTGATGCGGATGAGTGGAAGTTGAAGTGTCCACTATTTGCTTCAAAATCATGAAGGGTATATTATGAATGATTTCTGCCTCCATATCCCCTAGAACAGGGGTCAGCAAACTTTTTCAGCAGAGGGCTGGTCCACTGTCCCTCAGACCTTGTGGTGGGCCGGACTATATTTTTTGGGGGGAAATGAACGAGTTCCTATGCCCCACAAATAACCCAGAGATGCATTTTAAATAAAAGGACACATTCCACTCATGTAAAAACACGCTGATTCCCGGACTGTTTGCAGGCTGGATATAGAAGGCGATTGGGCCAGATCCGGCCCCCGGGCCTTACCGTTTGCCTACCCATGCCCTAGAGCTACAGGAACAGAGGAAACAGCAAGTCAGGCAGGAAGTACAGAGCTGCTGCCAATGAGTCCAGCTAGTTGTATGTGAAGCAACATGGGAGGAGGGGAAAATGCATAGAAACACCTATGCATTTCCCCCTCCTCCCATGTTGCTTCACATGCAACTAGCTGGACTCATTGGCAGCAGCTCTGGATCTAGGCTTGATTGAGAGTCAGGAAGAAGTGGAGCCTCCAGCACCTAAGCCCTTTCTCTAAGCTGCTTCATTGCTGAAGCTCCAAGCTGAGAAAATGGATATTTATTTATTTGTCTTTTCTTCTACTTCAAATATATATAAATGAGAAATTCCTACCTCTTGCACAATCTGGACCAAGGAATCCTGGAAAACAGTGGCAGTGCCCAGAAATGCATTCTCCATTCCCATTGCAGTTAGTGGAGCAGTCATCCATGACTTCTGTTCATACAAAGAGAAAAGAAAAGCATAACAGCAAAGTGAACAGACCACTTCTGAAATGAGAGGCAACCATGCAGCACAACCATTCAAATGGTATTACTCAACCTTCAGATGAGTGGGGAACCAATTATATTCACTGTATTCATACACAACCTGAAATAAAACATCTGTTCAAACAACTTATTATGTATTAGGTTCGGCCTTGACAGTTTAGAACAACAATTGGTATTTCATTCTGCAATACAATGTGAAGTTTTTATGTTGAGCATTCATATTAAATTCCCTACTGTGTAAAGCATCTGAAGAGTCTAGGTATTTATTGAGTAACCCCCATTGCACTTCAAATCTGTCTCTTCACCATTTCATGGTTTTGTTTAAAATAAGAGTTTTATAGTACATTTCGTTGAGCATTCCAATGTCTGTCATTTGTATATTTCAGATAAACATCCTACTTTTGTAAGATTTAGCACACACACACACACACACACCCAAAAAAACCCAACAGTGATGGAATTTGACCTGGAAAAACAAATGCATTCAAGATCCCCAACACACCACTCTGGTGCAATATTATAAATATGAGTTTAATTTTCTAGGGGATTTACAGATTTGCCCTACAATGCATACAGCTTTCTTCAAAAGTGCCAATCACATAAATGAATCCTGTAAAGCAACTGATTGGTTCTTGATGGAGAATATTCTTGAAGAATACCCCTGATTTATAACATTTAACAGAAGGAATATCTTTTTAAAGGATTTTATTTTCCTTTTTAAAAAAATGAAACCTGAATGAGTTTTAGATGTTACTCTGTTTTAGTTTTAAGTGGTTTTAATCTATGTGTTATAGCTTGTAAATAAAAAAGCCATTAGTAAGTTTAATATATAATAATAATTAATAATTTTCACCACTCATTTCAACAAGAAAAATCAGAGTGTGGCTTTTAATGAGAATCCCCCTCTCCACCAATTTAGTTCAGCTTGAATTGTTTAAGCTTCAGAACTGACCCACCCCAAAACCGCCCATGCCTTCCTAGAATACAGGCACCACCTATTTAATATTTATCATCATATATGTCAGATACAAGAAATGGCTCAATAATCTATGAAAGCCTTCATTAGAAAGAGGAGGAAGACAGAACCAAGTGGTCTTACCAATTGCTGTTGTCAATACTTGCACTTGCTCCATTTTCTTGCCATCATTGTAAAATGCCAAGTGCCAAGTTCCCTGGTCCATATATTCTATGAAACCAGTTTCTTGCAAGGACATTAAGATCAGATTCCTAGGAGCATGCTGAGATTCCTCAGAATGTCTTGATTCTGGCTTAATTAACTGTTTCCCATCCATCAGTTTCACAAAATCAAACTGAAACAGCAACAATAAAAAAAAGCTTGATTAGATAGAGTCCTGTCTTTATATGCATGGTTGTGTGTGTGTTTTAACTGCTTTTGACCCTTCAAAGTTATTTCTAAAACCAACAATTTTTTTGTTCTAAAACCAAACAGGAACTTTACAAAATAATATGTCGTGCCCCCCCCCACCCGCCCCCGATCAGTTTCCCCACAACCAGGTGCCTTCCAGGCAGTGCTGACCACAGCTCCCATCATTCCTGACCATTGGGCATGCTGGAAATGGCTGATGAGAGTTGCAGTCCAAAGTATTTTGTGGGTAACAGATTGGGGGAGGTTTCACTAGGTAATTAAAAAGCTATTTTAGTGTTCTCTGTAAATGCGACACCAATGATCTAACTGAAATCAAAGCATGGATGTAATTACAAGAACTTGAACAAGTGCTTTAACTGGCTGTCAGGTTTGTGCTCAAACTGTAGGTAATTGCACTTAGCAAATAAGCAGCACTCTTTTGGGTGAGCTTCTCAGCTTGCCATCAAACACAGAGATCTGAGTAAAGTAACACATCCCCATCTTTAGGGGCAGCTACAGCTCAGCAACAGAGTCCATGCTTTCCATGCAGAAGGTCCCAGGTTCAATCCCAGGCATCACCAATCTCAAACAACCACCATGGTAAGATTCATACCTGAGATCTTGAAGAGTAGACAGTGCTATGCTGACAATTCCCCCTTCTCCCCCACCCCACATACATAACACACCATGGCCAAGCAAAGATTCCAAGAAAAAGGCAATTAAGTGGGGGGACATATTAGAGGTTTATAAAATTATGCATGCTGTGGAAAAGTATGTAGGGAGAGTATTTTCCCCTTTCCCATTAGACCGCCTCTCCCAATATGAACCAACTTGGACCCTGCACTCACCATCTAAGGTTGTTCTTCGTGTGCCTCTCCACAAGAAGTCTGGAGGGTGGGAACACAAGAACAGGTGTTTTTTGTGGTGGCTCCCAGTTTGTGAGTGCTCTCCCCAGGGAGGCTCACCTGGCACCCTCATTCCATATATTTAGGTGCCAGGCAAAAACTTTCCCCTTTTCCCAGGCCTTTGTTTAATTAGCCTATTTATGGCCTTTTAAACTGGGGGTTATTGTTTTTGTTTGTTACAACAACCTGTATACAGTATGTATCACACCAATCTCAACATTAAAGCCTTTGGAAAGAATTCTTCTGCAAGTTCCTGTTCTTCTGCAACTTGGGAACAAGGACTCTGTGTGGGACCAGAGTGCTCTACCATGCAGTGCTCAGTTTCCTTTCAGTCCCACAGCCCTATTATTATGTACAAATAATGCCATTATGCATGGAACAGAGTTTGCAAAGTGGGGTCCATGACCCCATTAAGGATGAAAGAACACGTTCAGTAGACTGGACAATTCATGCATGAGGAGGTAATTTTTCTATGAGCAACTGGAAAACTGAGTAAGTGTTGCAATAAGAGGCAAAGCCTAATCTCGTTCTTTCTGAAAGGACTTCATCCAGCTATCAAAAAGCGGCTGTGCAGTGGTTAGGGCATGTACTTATGTCAGTACACCTCTGGGAAGAATATTCCATGTTCCTAAATGGAAAATCATAGAATCATAGAACTGTAGAATTGGAAGGGACCCTGAGGGTAAAATAGTCCAACACCCTGCAGTGCAGGATGTCTCTGTATTTTAGTGCTGTGCAGTTGGTGCACTACACACAGCCCTCATAGGTCTTTACAGCTCGCTCCCCTCAAATTTACCCCACTGCTGCTACTATTGGATTTACTGCCACTGATTTTGCTTCTGTTGAATGTTTTCATTTCTATCACTCCTGCCTGCCAACAAATAGAGTAGTTCCTTTGTCATCTCTGCACCTTGTTTCTTGCAAGGGTTGGCAAATCAGGTTGCTGACATAAAAAAAACATTGTGGGACATCATCTATATGCTTAGTGACCTTTTTACAAAAATAACAAAAAACTGAGAACTTTCTTCTCCTTTGATAAAGGAATGTATTTGTCAAGGGAGGTTAAGAAGGAAAGTTAACAGCAGTCAATTTAATAGTGAACACCATATATTTCTGAAATAGCTAACTTTTACAGTAAGTAAGTAAGTAAGTAAGTAAGTAAGTAAGTAAGTAAGTAAGTACATAAATAAATAAATACCTGTGTGTGAGTAGGGGGAATATTGCGTCTCCCATATATCCCGAAAAGTGAGTCCTTTGCCAGAGAAACATTAAATTTCAGGTACATTGGGTGATGGATCATAATCTGGAAACGCCAGAAGAGGCCTGGAAGAATGGCTTGAATCACTTGAACTCCAATTTCAATTTCCCCCGTGTCTATTGCCTGTCCTTTCTGAAACACTATTTCTCCAGAAACAAAGAAGAAGAAGAAGAGTTTGCTGTCATTTAAAAAGCATGAGAAGAACAGTTTGAGGAACATGCTCAACTCTGTTCCAAAAAGTTTGAGGAACGTGCTCAACTATGCCAATCCCTTTAAGAATTTCGCAGAGGCATTCAGTGTATGCTGGGGAGAAGAGGACCAGAATCCCAAGTCCTCTACAACTGCTTTTCCTACCATGCTTTCAACATTAGTCAGCAGATGGCCAAGTGAACCTAACAAAGTGGACAGTCTGGATGTTACAGAGAAGTCAAGAGTACCCTATGTTCTGTTGCTCCCCAGCTCATTTTTTCATCAAATCTGAAATAACTCACATTCCTAAGCACCTGAGCCTGTCAAGTGCCTGAAAGAGATGGATAAATATCCGGCTTAAATTAGCGTCGATTTGTGAACAGCTCCAAACAAGTTGTGGTTAAATTATTCCATCATCATTTATCATTAAAATGTCCAAGCCTTTAAATATACACTGCTCTGTTATTTTTATATCTTGAGTGGTACAGAAATTCTACGCCACCCCAATCTCTGAGTGGTGTGAAATTCCAGGGGTTCCAGGCTCTCACCAAGAGTCCTTGTTTCCTTTTGGAAATGTGGCGCAACGGAGACTGTGGTGTCTTTAGGATATATGGTTTATTGACACATATATACAACCTGAGGCTACGATGCAGGGCTTTGCAGCATTAACGCCCCAATAGGACCTTGCTTCTCCCGTAGGTGCAGCCTTGGATTGAAACAGACATCAAACACTGTGCTCTGGCTGCTGCTTTGGTTCTCTGTCACATAACTCCTAAGTCTACTCTAAGCTTCTAACTCACGTTGCTCTATCCGTTGAGGGAGGGGCCCTAACCATTTGCCATCTAGTACTGATCCTCCTTTGGTCATTGCTTTCTTAATGACCCATCACTTTTGTTTTCTTAATAGCTTATAACCCCAGGTTGATACCTCATCAGAAAACTAGCCTGGCTTATATTTTAAGACTAGCACACATTTTAGCACACCAAGCCTTAATTAAATTCTAACACATGCTGAATCCAAGGATTATAGTGTTCTGGCACCCTCAAACTCATAACTCTATAATTAAGTAATGTCTATGGGCTACCTACAGACTTGCAACCTAATGGACTTTGGACTGCAATTAAACCATAAGAAAAGCAGTAGCATTCATCATTCTTCAGCTTTAAAGACCTTTCAGATTCATTCATTTCCTTGGTTTGTTTATTTTAGAGCATTTGTAACCCACTGCTCAGCCAAGAAGGCTTGCAGAATGGCTGGGATAAAATCAGTTAAGACAGGACAGTCCCTGCTTACAGAACCATAATCTAAAAGACATGACTCAAAGGGGAAAAGGGAGATACTGACTTGAAGCAAACTTTTTACAAGCCATTATCCATAACGTTAAGCAAAATGCAAAAACATATTTTCTTATGCTATTGCCGTTCAGTATGAAGAGTCAATTGCATTGTTTTAGTACAATAACTCTAAGGTCAAGGACAAAACAAGGTGTTTAACAGTAATGGTAATGTTGGTCAGTGTTGACGGCCTTTAAATGAGATTGTAACTACCTTACTTTCTAAAATGAAAGTTTAAAGATCTGCTGTTCTGCTGGGAGATGAAACAATATATTGTAGTATCAGGTGATATTATTCAGGCATGACATGAAGCTGTTATGGAAATGGTTCCCTCTTAGCAGAACTGTCCATCATTCACCTACTTGTGGCACGCCTTTCTACTCTATAATTGTAAAGTAAAATGCATAAATCCATGAGCTGGTTTACAATATGTAATTGAAAGTGGTTTCATCCTCTTTACTATTTTACAAACACTGCCCTATAGTAGGGCTGGCCCTGCTTGAGTTCAAAGAAGCCCCCATGAACCTCAGCATAAAGACACTCTGCACATCAGTTGCTACTGGTCGGGCTGATGGGTGCTCTTTGCCACATGCTACCGACTTCTCCTTTCTCAGGTCAAGCTCCCCCCACCAAAGCTCAGAAAGTTCCAACTCATTTCAAAGCAAGCCGTCCCCCTGCTCTGTTCTTCTTTATTGATTTACATTGCTGAGGCCCAGAATGAGAAAAAACTAAGAACTGACCACCCATTACTGCTATCTCAGAAAAGGAGTTGGTGGTGCTGTGGTCTAAAAACCAAAGAGCCTAGGGCTTGCCGATCAGAAGGACGGTGGTTCAAATCCCTGCGACGGGGTGAGCTCCCGTTGTTTGGTCCCAGCTCCTGCCCACCTAGCAGTTTGAAAGCATACTAGTGCAAGAAGATAAACAGGTACCACTGTGGTAGGAAGGTAAACAGTGTTTCTGTGTGCTCTGGCTTCTGTCATTGTGTTTCATTGCACCAGAAGCGGTTTAGTCATGCGCTGGTCACATGACCCAGAAAGCTGTCTGTGGGCAAACACTGGCTCCCTTGGCCTGAAAGCGGAGATGAGTGCCACACCCCACAGTCAGGTTTGACTGGAATTAACTGTCCAGGGGTCCTTTACCTTTACCTGCTATCTCAGAGCTACCCAAATTTCAACATCAAGCTGTTATTCACAGCTCACGTTCATTCTCTCATTTGATAACCAGAGATTTTTTTATTTTACAGCATCCAGAGGATGCCTATCTAGGAGAGCTGAGGAACCCGCTTGGGCAATGGTCATGTGTAATAGGGGTGGAGTCCAGCAACCATCTGAGGTCCACAGGTTTCCCAGTCCTGCTGCAAATGCATGGGTTTTGGAAGGCAACACAACACCTTGAATAATTTAGCTTTAACTCCCCAAAAGACAAAAGAGTGGGAAGCTCTTTTTTTATCACAATGGATAGAATTCAGGATGTTTACACACAATAAGCTTCTCAAGCCCCTGGTTTAATGCTTAGCATTAATTAGTTGGGTTTTTTTGCCATGGGTATTACTGTGGGAGATGGAACAGCGTGGTTAGTAGGTTTATCAGACATCGATCCCAAAATTATGCACGTTTATTTAGAAGGAGGTCCCACTGAGTTAAATTAGACATATTGTCAAATAGATGCTCATAGGATCGCGGCCATAATCTAAAACCATAACTACACTGACTTGGGAGTAAGCCTCAATGAATTTAGTAGGATTTACTTCAAAGTAAACTTAGGTACCTAGGAAGTTGCCTTATACTGTGTCAGATTATTTCACTATCTAGCTCAGCATGGTCTACACTAGCCAACGTGGTACCCTCCACTGGACTGGACTACAGTTCCTATCATCGCTAACCATTGGCTGAACTGGTTAGCCCTGATGTGAGCTGGAATCCAACAACATCTGGAAGGCGCCACAACATACTAAGGATTAAACCTGGGACCTTCTGTATGCAGAGCAGGTGGTCTTCCATGCTTGCATAAAATTGGGTTCTGTGTCTGGTATTTCAAGAAGCTTCTCTTTTGTTAAATTATGAGCTTTCCAAAACAGCAATGCTTATTATTCTCTTGACATTTTCCTGTTCACTTCAATGCACCTTATATAAAATAAAGTTTTAAAATGTATTCCTACTATAAATGCGTTATCCTGCTTTTTACATCATTTTTGAGCATACTGACAGCAAAGACAGACTCCTAATCACTGATTGCTCATGGCTTCAAGAAATTGAAAATCTGAGCAGCAAAGCACCAATTATCCTCCCAGTGAAGTGCCTGTGTGCAGATCATCACTGATTCCTAAAACAATCAATCTCATTATGCTTCCCTGCTAAGCACCAGCCATCAATAGGATGTCTCGATTTTTTAATCATAGTGCAACCTATTAAAATACTAACATAACCACATGCCAGAGTGTTCTGAAATGCCACCTTAAAGGAACCAGCCTCTGTCAATGTGCAAAATTTGATTGCCATCATAATTTCTCATTAATGAGTACTTATTCCTCCCATGATGGGGGACCATTCAAACATGTCAATTCCATTTCCACCATCACCAGTCTGATTTGATAGCATCCAGAAAAAAGCTTCTCTGCTCTATTCAGCTAAATGTGTAAACTAGCACATAATGATAAATGATGCTCAAGACTTGGTGCAAGATACAAGTACCACCAAGCTCCTTTGAAAGACCGATCAGATTCTCTGAGTCCCTGGGAAGAGAATTTGGCAACCACTGTGCTTTCCATAAATGGAGTTAGAGTTCCATAACCATGATACCTCTCCAGGAACAGAGTTTGGGTTAATTAAGCAAAACAGCAAAAAAAATAATCTATGCTCATTCCCGTCTGATACCCTTTCTGTGCTATGAAGGAACCCAAGCTGTCAAGTTATTTCCTAGAAGAGTCAAGGTCAAAATGGATGCCTAGCGGAGCAACTTTTATTGCTAAGCACAGTCTGGAACAGCTGTATAGCTGACTGCCCCAGTTCGGTAATAGTAACATGTAGAACTGGAAAAGCAATGTCAACAACTTAAACAAGGAGTCAACAAACTATTTAGGCCAATGGGCATATTTGAATTTTTCATGTTGTGAGTGCCACTTCCCCTGGTTCCTTCTCTCTCCTTTTTCCCAATCAGCCCCTCTGCCACCCTGCCCAAAAGACAGACATGCAAGCAGACATGCAAGCAGCTTTTCCAAGGAATCTGGGTAAAAGTGGGATACAGTAAAATTAATCTGAGCTTTTAAAAGCTCATAGAGCTTAAATGAAAAAATGGAAAGTATCACTTTTCCAATTTCCTCCTTCAGCTCAATGCATTCTTCAAGGGAGAAAGAAGTAACCATCCTCACTGCCTCATGACCAAGGGGGACAGTGAGGGGAGAAGATGCAGAGGCTTTGTGGGTACGAGGGGAAGACCTTAATGCAGGGGTCCCCAGACTTACCGGTGTTTGGGCTGGTTCCCACCGCGCCGATCGCGCGGCGGGCCGGAGGACGGGGGAGCGCGCGCCTGTGTGGGCCGGCGGGCGGGGGAGTGCATGCGCACGGGCGCTTACTGGCGCGGCGGCGTGCTTCCAGGGTGGAAAAAGCGCCGAAAATCCGTTGTGCACATGCGTATGGGCCTGCACCGACCCGGAAGTGCACCAGAAATGACCTCTTTCGGGTCGGGAGAGGCCCATACGCATGCGCACAAAGGATTTTCGGCGCTTTTTTCCCGACCCGGAAGAGCGCTGCGGCGCTGCGCGCCGTAAGAGCGGGCGACGGCGGCAGGTGGCGGGGGTCGTCGCGGGCCGGATTGGCAGGCCAATTGGGCCGCATCCGGCCCCCGAGCCGTAGTCTGGGGACCCCTGCCTTAATGTCATCATGTTTGTGACCTCTGACATAAGCATTTGAAAGAGAAAGGGGTGTACCTTTTCTTTCTGTTTTATCAGAACCTTTCCCTCCGATGGGTGAGTAAGTTGTGTCCAGGAACTCTGTGCCTTTGCTTCCTTTACTGACTCCATTTTCATAAAGCTGCCCTTCAACAGGCTGTAGCTGCCAGGTTAGGCCAAATAAATGTACTGCTGTTAAAGGAGAGGGTGAGAGGAGGAGGAGAAAAAAGACGCACAATTAATTTATGCCCACCTTTATTACATGAAGAAAAAAGGTAGTGGGGAAGCTTTTGAAGAAGACAATTATTGTGTTTGGAATAAATTGGAATTCTAAGTATGCTAATTTCACCTTAAACTAAATGTTTAATTAGTTTCCACACTTTTCTTTTGGAGATCAGCCAATACTAGATGATGAATTTCCTCGGCAATTAACAAAAATGCTTGTAATTCAAGGGACAAAGGCTTTGTAAGTTATATATTGCATGGAAAGTTGTAACACTGAATGTGTGGGTGAAATTACACACTCTACTGCAACCTTTTCAAACCTGGAGGCTGTTTCACATATGCAAATTGAAGCTAGAAGGGCACAGTATGCAGTAAAATGGTTTGGGGAGGGAGTGGAGGAAGGATGCTTAACCCTCCCATCACCCACTACTTCTCTCCTCACAACCACTCCCTTGTACAAGTAACTCTCCTGCCAACATCTAAAACATAGGTTTGGAATCGGGGCTGGTAAAAGCCAATAGAAGGGTTAAGGGCCCTGGTTTAAACAGTAGAAGCAGAATCTGCGCTTTCATCCTGTGTTAAACTGATTAAAATGTTCAGAATTAGAGTGGGAAATGTAACCCCCTTTTAAAAAATGCATGCAGATAGGCTTATCGGTAAGGTAAAGGCACCTCTGACCATTAACGTTTCCAGCCTGCGGTTCTCCTTTTCCATGTAAGTTTGGCATTTATTAGAATAATAAATGAATCCTCATGAGAATTCATCGCTATTTCAGTGCAAATTTCTCCTAATATGCATGTGTTTGTATTAGATTTTGCCTAATACACATTTTTGCAAATCAATGTATCCCTAAAACAATGTAGGTTATTTGTATGTTATTTTCACAAATATGTGCATTTTGGTGCACATTACTTGGTTGGAAAATTGCACAACTCAGAAATATTTTAATTTCAAAGGATGGCTGTGTTTCAGGTCTCTTATAGTTTCAGAAAATGTGAATTAGGTAGGTTTGCCTTTAAACTGATGGAATTTATCCCTTATCCTTGGGTAAAGGTTGAAACAAACAAACAAACAAAAACAAAATTCAATCCAGTAGCACCTTAGAGACCAACTACGTTTGTTATTGGTATGAGCTTTTGTGTGCATGCACACTTCTTCAGATACACCTCGGATAAAGGTGTTATTTTGGCTTTTTGCAGAATACAGAACCCTGAAAGCTGTTTTCCTAAGGCTATTAATTTTAGATGATTCTGGGTATACTGGCACACAACAAACCCATTTATCCAAAGGCTGCCTAGTTCCAAGCTTAATGCTGCTGCTGCTTCTCCATATCAATATGTCTGGAAAATATGAGATGGAGAGGAGTGTGTGTGTGTAATTCCCACAAGAAATCTTAGCAAAATTAACAGTTCTTGAGTCCAAGAGGCTCTGAGAGAAAGTGGTCACTGAAATCTCCTGGCTTCAAGAATTGCAATTCTGGCAGTTGTTTTTTTTAGTTGTTTTTTCTCTGTGTGGGGGGGTACGCATACCCCTAAACATTTTGTGAATCTAAGTTTGGACTCATTGAGGGGCAGTATTTTAATACGAGTAGGAAAATGAGAGTACCCCTAAACATTTTTAAAGAAAAAAGTACTCTGTGTGTATCCAGAATGATCCTCAAGTCCAGCCCTATGCAAAGTTGTTCATTATGATGAATTTATTTAATTCCAGTTCTGCACAGAATCACAGTCTATGCTTCTCTGATTTGTCCTTGAAAAAGAAATATGACTAGCTGGTTGAAGCCAGCAAATGAAAAACAACAAAAGAATGAATGTTGCCATGCCAAGCTAACCCAGGAGATGACTTGTTCTGCAAACCATTTTATTTTACAGCAGAGACAGACTGATAGGTTTGTTTACTGCAATAAGCTGAGAGGGAACGGAATGGAGAATCCTGGAATAGGGCTGCAGGTGTTTAGAACACTGAACAGGAACTTCCACTGCAACTTTTTGTTCCACATTCCACATCTAAAATAGAAGGCTGCTCCCCTTCCCAGGGGAGTGGGGTTGCAGACAGGCCATGTGCAGCGTGGGGGGGGCGTGCGTGCGTGGTGATGCCAGCTGCATAACTGGGAGTCCTGGCCATGTCACGCCCCACGGCCAACAAATCTGGTCAACCAGGGGCATGGCTTACCCAATTTAACCTCTATGCGGCCAAGGGCTCGTTCTTCTTCAGAGGTGGCCCTCCTATTAGCCAGAGTGAGGCAACCACCTCAGGCAGTAGGTTGTGTCATTTTAGGGCTGAAACTAAAATGACACAACCTACTTGCCTGAGGTTTTTCGATATGAGAAATTAAAAGCTGCTATTATTTTTGAGATTGGGCAACATTTAACATGGCAAGTCTATGTCTGATGAAGAAGCACATAAACTGTTTTCAGAAAACTAAAGAATTTTAATTTTACCTTCTGAAAATGTCAGGTAATGCTTAATAATATTAGAAGTAACAACCACTACAAGTACTTGGCAATCATTTTAATTATTTCTTTGCAGAATTTAAGTAAAATGCACATTTTACTTACCAAGCAAAACTAAATTATACTAATTTAACCAAAGTATCTTTTAAATTCCCCTCATTTTTGGATTTTGGAAGCTGAAAATTTCAGCACACCCTACTGTGGAAGAATGTTGTTTTAAAGGGAACCCATTCTTGAGAGCAATGAATGACCTGACAGTGCACACAGCTTCCTAAGCTAATACTAGAAATATTCTCAGTGCCAAGTGGAAAATAAACTAAATTGTCTCAGAAACTAAAGTCAATTCATAGGTAAATTTATGACAAAAATGTTACCCAAACATTATTGCTTTATTAAAAGTCATTATCTGAGACTGCAGAGGAAGGCACTTATACAATGCTAGCATCTGGCACAGGCTTAGCTACTGGAAGATAGGGAGATGCCTTATAAAGCAAGAGTGTGAAACCTTTGGCCCTCCAGATGTTGCTGGACTACAGCTCTCATCAGCCCTAGCTATTGACCATGTTGGCTGAGGATGATGGGAGACATAGTTCAGTAACATTTGGAAGACCACCACCCACTACCCCCACTATAAAGGATCAGATCACTGGCCCATCTAGATAAAACACTGCTCACCCCAAGGACATGGTACTTCCTGTTGCACCTACAAAGGTCTTAGCAAATATCCTCTCAATAACCCACAATGCTCAATATTCCTGCTCAGTTCCTGTTTGAACTGCCTTAGCCTCTCCTACATTGAAAATCCCCCCTTAAACCTGTTCATATTTCATGGATGGGAGAACTGAGCTCCATCCCTCTATTTGGTTCAGAATAGATGAGTGGTACAAACACCTTCTTTCTGTAAGTGAAGATGTTAGTGGCTGATGTAGGTACTCTTTTAGATGTTGCAGCTGTTTTATTTTGCCAGGCTCGCATGACAGGGCCCTTTCCTTCTAACTAATAAGCTCTCATTCTTCTTACCAATTCCTTTGAAGTTAAGTCCCTCCCTCCATCAATGAAATGTACTGAAGTGGAATGGGCAAAGTGGAAGCTGTTTAAATCAAAGGGTTGGATAGTAAATATTTTAAATGAAAGAATGAATGAATACATTATCAGAAACTGCTTCATTTTTATGGATTATTTTTCCAACCTTCCCACCACCCAAGGCATGGATGAAATTTGGATGGTGAATTGCAATGTTTGGTTTTGCATCCGATCCAATCCATACTGGTGATAATCATCTTATTTGTGCATTGGCGGAGCACACATAAGTCAGATCTGATGAGTCGCATCCTCTGTTCTGCCCCCGTTCTTCCCTCTTCCAGGTCAAGAAGGACCTGTGTATCAGCGATTGTGTGTCATGTTTACACGCCTAAAATGGTAACTCCTTGTAATTATGAATCTATCTATGGGTGTCACTAGTTTGTGGGAGATTCAAACACATGCCGGACTTCTAGGTTTGTTCAATTAAAGTAGCTCTGCCCCTCTAGTACAACAAATACACCTTTTTTAAGAAAAGAAAAGAAAAGAAAGAAACATATTTTTGTGGCTAGGAATATGATAGGGAAATGCACTAAAAATTGCAAGATGAATGGATTGCTACTAGGAAAACATATAAGCACCCTGGAAACAAATAAGGATGAATGCTCAATAAAAATTAGACATTATCTGACCTCTGTGTAAGCTTTGTGCAAGCAAAGCAGGATGAATGCTCAAGAAACAGGTCAGCTGAAAAAGCTCTGTTTCCATCCATATATATTTTCTTCAGTAAATTCACCCTCCCCTCCCCTGAAGTATGAGTGTATTGCCTACATATAGTTATTTCACATCATAAGAACCAGGCCTTTACATAAATGAGAATGGGGAAAGGAAGGAGGCAAAATCATGCTTCCCTCAACAGAGAACCTCTCAGCTTCATAGGAGATGACAGAGGCCAATACAACCCTGTGGATGAATCTGCTTGGGGTGTCTCCATCTTCCATAATGCCTTCACTACTCATATAATTGAAGTGTTGCATAGGTAATGCCTTCATTAGTAACCCCTAAATTTTACCTGTCATCTTAAGATCTGAGTAGGTTACTGTGCTGTTACTCTTAATGTGGCGATCAAAGTAGCCAGACAAATAGAAACATAAGAAGCTGCCTTAAACAGAGTCAGACCACTGATTCACCTAGCTCAGCATCGCTTGGCAGAGGATCTCCAGGATTTCAGGCAGGGTTCTCTCCCAGTCCCACCAGGAGATGCTGTGGATTGAACCTGGAGCCTTCTGCATGCAAAGCAGGTGCTCTACCACTCAGCTATGGCCATTTCTCTACAAGGTACAAGAGCTCAACAACTGAAGTATGTAACTGCATTATGCTGCCTTTTTATTGTTTAATGAAAAGAAAACCTTGGCATGTTTAGATAACATATTATTTATCTTTCAAATGGTGTCATATATTTGGGAAAGAGACCTGCAAAACTGCACAAGGGTTATGGTTCTCTCTGTAGTAGTAGTGCATTTTTTATTTTTTATTTATTTTTGCAGATTACATTTTGTAAACTGGATTAACCCACCATCTGCTACAAAGCCAATGATTAAATTGAATTTATTCTTATCTACCTTCTGTGTAAGCACAGCTTGTCAACTTGTGTTCTGCAAAGTTTGGCAGCGAACAAAATATGAAGCTTGGTTGAAACACAAGAGACTCCCTACAGTGGATCCATGAATTAAAAATAAAACATAAATCAGTGCAGTATGTATTTATCAAGCCAACGTGACTTATCTTCCAGGTGAGTGGAGGAGATGGAACTGGTAAGAAGAGTTTCCAGATGAACAGCCTGGGCCAAGCTGTCCGAATGAGTTTTCCTGGCAAACCATATCACATTTCCCTTAAACTAGGAATTATAATTGGGAAATAGAACGGAAAGGATGGATTCTTGCAAACTAGGTCTGCTTGTTATTGCATCAGAGGATACTTTGCCCAGATCTCCTCAAACCTGGGAGCCAGCCCTGCATAAGATGACCCCTGTTGCATCAGGCCAAAGACTATCTAGTCCACTACTGTAATTTTACAGTGGCGAACTAGATGACACCGGGAACGCCACAAGCAGGACTCTTCCCTTGAAAATCCAAGCAACTGGTATTCAAAGCCAAATTGCTACCTTCAACCAAGGTAGAACACAGTTATTGTGGCGAATAGCCAGAGAGCTTATCCATACTTCCTCTTGTTCCACTGCTTTCCCCTCTAACCACTTTCTCCACACCATGCATTATTTTACATGGCTCTATAATGTCGGCCCTTACTTTTTTCCTTGGAATTTTTTCTTGGCCATGGTCTAATCCAGAAATTCCCAACTTGCGGTCCACGAGATTCATTCAGGTGGTGTGCAACATGTCTGTGAAGAATGTTAGCTGTAGTGGCTGCTCTGTCATTCATAGAACTGGTCCTCCAAGGCCCTCAACAGTTTTCCAGAGGGCGAGGGGGGGGGAGTTTGGGAAACAGGTCTAATCCTCTTTCAAATCTTTGCTCAGTTTTCTTCTAAATCCATCCAAATGGATAGTCATCACTCCATCACATGGGAGTAAACTCCACTATTGAGCTATGTACGCTGTGAAGTACTTTCCAGATTATTATTATTTTTAAATACAGATAAAATAGCAAACGGCATATTCCACAGAGGAGAAGACTATGGAGAAGCATGGCAAGAGCTGTTCTGGGTGATTCTAGTTGAAACGGTGTGTCACTTTCTCCAATGGCCATCAAGGGACTACTGAAAAATTGCCAGCAACTAAGGGAGAAAACTTCTCCATTGGGAGCATTTGGCTCAAAATGTTGAAGAGAATGATGAAGTACAAAAAAGGGGTGAATTATATTAGGAAATTATTCAGATTTTTTGGCGGAGGGCGGGGAGGAGGCATACCTGTTATCATGGTGGAGAAAGCTATCAATTGTTACTAGCCATGATGGTTGTGCTCTGCCTCCATAGTTGGAGGTAGTAATGCTTCTGAATACCAGTTGCTGGAAACCCCACGAGGGGAAGAGTTCTGCCCATGTCCAGCTTGGCATCCCACAGGCATCTGGCTGGCAAGTCTGATAAAAGGACACTAGACTATTGAAGACGAGAGGAAAAGATGAGACAGGCATGCGAAGAACCATGGGTATCTGCCTTTCCTGCTGTGACAAACTCCTCTCCCCCCTGGTCTCCCAGAACAAGGAGAGGCATGAAGGAGGAGGACCAAAGGCAGGCACACAGGCACACTCTCAGATTGCTTGGGGAAAACCCCAGAAAGGAGGAGACTCTACTAAAGAATTAACTTCACTTACTCCATGTGATTTATTGCTGGCTTGCTCCTGACAGTAGGACCTAAACCAATGGCTTCAAGTTACAAGAAGTCAGATTCCAACTAAATATCAGGAATAACTTTCTGAAAGCAGATCAACAGTGGAACTGACTCCTGCGAGAGCTTGTGGACTGAAGGTTTTAAAATAGAGGTTGGATGGTCATCTATCATGGATGTTTTAGTTGAGGTTCTCATATTGTAGGGAGTTGGGCTAGATGACCCTCGGGGTCCCTTTCAATTCTGCAATTCTATGATTCTGTGTCTGGATAGGTCATTGGCCAGATCTAGCAGACTCTTCCTATGTTGCCAGCTTTGCATTTTTCCTTCCCTTCCTTCCCCCTTTTTTATTTGCCATCACTACAAGTTGTAACAGAGCTCCTCTTGGGCCCTGCCACCCTCCACTACAAATGTCCATAGCTGCCAAGTTATCCCTTTTTTACAGGGATTTTCTCTTATGCTGAATAGGCTTCCTCGCAAGAAAAGGGAAAACTTGGCAGCTATGCAAATGTCCCCTCCAAATAATGCTAGGCCATGATGTAGCAATTTCCCAAGGAGACATTGGGGGGGGGAGAGGCACTAACAGGAGTTCCACAGCCACCACCAGTGGAAACAGAAGAGGTAACAAAAGAAACACCACTGATTAATGCCCCCCATAATTATACATAATGCGCCCCATTGATAAATCAGCAAAATGATTTCCCCCAAATTCATGGTATGCAATGGGGGTAGGGAATTTTCAGGAGAGGAGAATGAATTTTTCTTTAGTCTCTCAGATAACCTGCTGGAAAAGAGTACATGGCATGATATATATTAGCTGTCATTTAGCCCATTATAAGCACAAAAGGCATTTTCTTGACCAAACTTTCTGAACCTCAGAAGCACATTAATATTTGTGTATTTTTATTCTACATTAAATCGAGGACTTTTTGTGTGAAGAGAAGATTCATAAATACAATTAGTGGGCACTAGCTGTAGGAAGATGCTCTAGTTTGCAGAGCACATTTTCTCCTCGCATAGCTGCTATGGTCCCTTGTGATATCCCATTATTACAAGGTTATATTGCCGTTACTGACCTTTATTGAGACAAACTGGGAAGATGATCTTTCATCTAATTGCTATGCAACTAATTGAATTAAAAACTGGCAGCCTATTCAGTACAGTGTGGTAGACTGGGTGCTGATGTTGGATGGGGAGAGCAACGTTCATTGGAAGACCTTGGGCCAATAATTATCTTATTAGGCAAGTGTGGACCAATAACAATCTCCCAATGTAAGCCATAACACAGGATGGTTATCAGACTAAAAATGGAAAAGCTATGTATTTGTTTAAATATATATATATATTGCTCTCAGCTTTCGGGATAAATCAGATGTGGGAAACATTTGGCCTTCCAGATATTGTTAAACTACAACTCTGGAGAGCCCCAGCACACATGGCCAATGGTCAGGGATGTTGAAAGTTGCACTGCAACATCTGGTGGGCCAAAGGTTCCCCACGTTTTGTGGTGGCCTTCAGGTGTTTTGCAACTCTCTTCAGACCCAGCCAACATAGTAGCCAGCAGTCACAGATTGTGGGAGTCGCAGTTCAAAACATTAGGAGAAACATAAGGTGAGGAAGACCCTTGCAAACATATGCACTGACCTTTTCTCCAAGTGTGCCATTCCTGCAGTACCCCAACATAAAGATCACTTTTGTGGTGTACTCAGGGACATCAGGAAATGCAGCTGCCTCAGCACTTAACTGCCAATTGCACCTCTACCCACATATATTTCATAGGAAATAAACTCTGTGGATATATCCACAGGGCTCTCCTCCAAATTAAATGCAATGATGGCCTTGTAGCCTATGCTATTTGCTGTGATGATGGAATATTTGCTGTGGTGCTGGGCTTAAGGCTCAAAGGCCTAAGACCAGTCATGGATCAAGCACCAGGTGATGATTTGTTAGGAGATGACAGATCTGTGTGGAGCTCCCTTGCGTGGTGTTACAAATGAAAGGCAACTGCCTTTCATTTGTAGTTTAGGCAGCTTCTCAGTGAAGCACCTTCATGCCCTGGACAGACTCTGCCTACTGGTCCCTGGATTCTCCATGGACGGGTAGGAGTATAAGAGTGCTTCCTGCCTCAGTTGTGTCTTGTCTGAACGACAAGGTCTTCCTGAACTCTGATGTGGTTGTATTATTGGCCCTGTCTCCTGGTTTCCATTACAGACTTGGTTCTGATTACTGGCTTGTCCCATGGCTACTGGTTCTCAGTGTATGGCTCACCCATGACCCAGTCTTGAAGTGACTATCCACACTGCAGCAGTATCCAGGGGCTCCTGATGCAAAAGTTAAGTGACAAACAACTAGGGACGAGGGAGAAATTCAATTCAGTTCACATTTAAGGGTGAGCCTACCTAAGTTGCACTTCTCAAAACAATACAAGCACTGAAACACAGTCATTGCTTAAAATCCAGACTTCTCTGAATTCTGCGATGCACCTCTAGCCAAGTAACTAGCATTTGCTAATGCTTGCATAAAAACCACACATTTTAGTGAAAATAACCTACACAATTGCATTGTTTTAGGGGGGATAGCTTTGCAAAAAATGTGTTTAATGGGCTAAATTGCTTACAAATTTCTCCTGATGTATTAGGAGAAATTAGCAATAAGATCCTGATGAATTTTCATGAGGACTTAATGGAAAAGTATTGCAAGCTGATGCGGAAGTGCAGAAAATTGAACTTTGCACTGGAAAGAATGAATAACTGGGAGAAAATGAAATTGACAGATCCGCCTATCCCTACACCATCTTTGGCATTCCTTAACACCCTATCCTGACAATGAGGCAGCACCATTTCAAATGTCCTACGGTAGAATTCATAGAATGTTTGAGCTCTGCAATTCATTTCCCGCTCCACTTAAGTTATGTGGAGGATAAACACTCAGAAGAAGAAGAAGAGTTTGGAGTTGATATCCCGCTTTATCACTACCCTAAGGAGTCTCAAAGCGGCTAACAATCTCCCCCCCCCCAAACACTCTGTGAGATGAGTGGGGCTGAGAGACTTCAGAGAAGGTGTGACTAGCCCAAGGTCACCCAGCAGCTGCATGTGGAGCAGCGGAGACGCGAACCCAGTTCCCCAGATTATGAATCTATCGCTCTTAACCACTACACCACACTGGCTCTCTCAGGGCTGGTGGCATAGCTGCCAAGTTTTCCCTTTTCTCACGAGGAAGCCTATTCAGCATAAGGGAAAATCCCTTTAAAAAAGGGATAACTTGGCAGCTATGGCTGGTGGTCATTTTGCCAAGCGTAGGATATGGTGTGTAAAGTACAAACTTTATGCAGGTGTACTCAGAAATAAGTTCCACTCTTAGTGCAATCCTGTGTAGGTTTATTCCACGGGGGGGGGGGGGAGTCCCACTGCAATCAATTGGGGTAACATCTCAGTAAGTGTGTTCATGATTGCAGTTTTGGATGATTAAACCAGTCAGATATATTGATTGAAAATCTTCTGATTTGTTAAAGCGTTACTAGTTGATTGGATAGCAGCAGGTCATGTTGTTGTTGTTTTAAAAAATGAATTATTTAAAATTAAAAGTATTTACGAAAACAGAAGGTTATAGGTGCCTTACCATACAAGATGGAAAAACTGCTTCTTCTATGGTAACCTTTGCTCTGAAATGGGTGTACAGCATCTAAATATTATGGGTTGGATCCGGACTTAGTCATACTCAAGGACATAGGAATCCCACTGGATCAGGCCAAATGAAAACCTAGTCCAGCATCCTGTTCTCACAGTAGCCAACTGCTTAGTAGAAATCAATGACTAATTCAGTGGATTTACAGTACTCTAAGTAGAATTAAGTGTCAATCCAGCTCAAATAAAGCCTGTCTTTTAGTTTAGAATGATTGTTTTATTCTTAAGAAAATGTATCCTGATACAATCAATCAATCAATCAATCAAAAGCCAGATGATCAATTGACCAATATTAGGTGATGACTTTAACAGAATGGCTTTTCCTTCCTTTTCTTTTTCGCTATATCAGGTCATACTCCTACTTGTGTTACCACAAGGCAAATTTTTAAGATTGTGTTAGATCCACGGCATTAAAATGCTTAAAAGATTTCCACAGGAGAGATAAATTTCTCTCAGCCACAAGACAGACACATGAAAGGGATTTAAACTACAGGAAAGTAATTTGAGATCAGATAAAACATCTTAACCAAATGAGGAGTTAGCCAAATAGAGTAAGGTTGCTCAGGGAAGATGGAGAATTACTTTTCCTGGATCCTTTTCATGAAGAGCTTGGATAAAGATTTAGTTTAGGCACAGCAAATCCCGCCTCAGTTACGGGATTGGATTGAACCAGATTATCTTCAGGGTTCCTTTGCAGCTCTTCAATTCTATGTCCTGACTGACTCTTAAATACTGTATTTGACTCTGAGAAATTACACACACTTGTAGCTTCTTTCCCCTCCCCCCTCACTCAGCAGCTCTTCTAACCAGTAAACGAAAAATGTTGTGCAAGTGAATGGTGAATTTCAAACAGCACATCAGTGGTGGGGAACCTCTGACACAGGGGTCAAATGTGGGTCTCCAGTGCCAACTGCTCCTTGGGACTCTCTCTAGGCCACGCCTCCATCCAGACAAGATACTTTACCAGAGTTGAAGGACACAATGCAGCCCATAAACACACTCAGGATGTGAAGCAGAGGAAAGTTCTGAGGGTCAGCAATTGGGCCCCTCAGGCTCACCAACTCTGATGTAAAATATCAGCCACAGGGGAAGGAGAAGGACCCCAGGGGTAGAAGAATCCAGCCTCCCCAATGCAATTTGTACTGAGGAAAGAACAGCATCCACCGATATAAATGGAGGCTTCCCTCCTGATGCAAAGAGAACTTTGGAGGAGGAGATTTTTGGTGGGACCACAGAAGGTTTTAACCCCCCCCCCAAACCAAGGTAACAATTCTGCAAGCCCCATGGATTCTATTTAATTAGAATATTCACTTCTTCATCAGGCATAATTTGAAAGATGACACCATCTGAAATACAAATGAGAGTTTGACCTTTCAGGACGAGCTGGTCAGTGTTAGGGACTAGATAACCATTAGGAAGCAACGGGGCGTTTTGCTTGCCCTTTCAGAGTGGCAAAGAGGCTCTGTTAAGCACCTGGTAGCATCTAGCATACAAAACAGCATCTTCTTTCCACACCTATCAATCAGTTCTGAGGACAAGACAGGAAAAGAAAACCAAACATATACTGCCTAGCACAGTGGAGAAACGTGCTCGCAGACAGAAGTGTAAAGGTTAGGCAAATGGATCCCCATGGGTGTGAGTACAACAGAAGACATTTCACTCCACAAATACGGCTTTGCTTTCCATAAGGCGTCTGCCCTTTTAATCCTCCTGGCATCTATTCTATTTCTATGAGTTGAGTTAACAATTATTTATTCTCTATTCTAGCATGAGGATTTCCGAAAGGTGTGAGCAAATGATTAATTATGGATCAATTCATAATGACCAACCCTTTGATACTCTCCTTTGGAGCCTATGAACAAAGCAAAGATGATGAAGAACAGCACTGCAATAACAATGATATAATCATCATAATCAACAACAATGGGAACCTAATTAATCTTGCACATTCAAACTTGTTTTTTCAGACTCTGTTGTGACCTACCATGGCTTGCTGTACGAATGAACCCTACAGTAGCTGATTTCTGACCCAGCCGAAAAGTTTGCAGAAGCTCCTTTGTTTTGTCTTAAAGCAGCCCTTGCTAACCCAGTGCCCTCCAGACCTTTTGGACTATGTTCAGCCCCAGCAATGCCATGCTGTGGAGATGGAGGTTTGGACAATCACAATTTTGGATTAAATGACCTTGGTTGATTATTACTTCAAACAAGGTTCTTGCTTTAAACATCTGAAGAAAGAGGCGATGCAGTTTTGTCCTACAATAAAACATGCTATGTTTAGTCCAATATATAATGCACACTGCTGTTATGTTTAACACGTAGTAAGTTAACAAAACACAGACAGGAGAAAGGACGCCTATGGTTTGTTGTTGGAAAAACTATATGTTTCTGCCTCCAGATGCTTACATTTCTGCAAAAGTCCTATTCATTTGTCTGCATAGTAGGGATGGCAGCGGCATGCACACAATGTTGCAATGAATGTGGTCTGTTCAGACCATCACATGTCAAGCATGAAAATTTGAAGGTTTTAAGGTTGTTTGATTGAATGCATTTAGAAGTGTCCCTTCAATTGGAAGCCTTGCCATATCTCTCCTGAAGAGGAAGCCCCACCTGCAGTTACTATGCAGGCAAATCTTCAGTGTATCCCTCCATCACCATTTTAAGCTCTGGAACCTGAATTTGGACTAAAGCTAAGTGGCAACCAAAGTTAGGACCATTCCTGCAGCCAGTTCCTTATGCACAAATGTAACTTAAAAAAAGGAGGAACACAGACTGACTCTTGTTGTCAAATAAATATCCAGTTGATAGAACTTAATATCAGCTAAAGCAACAGAAGAATGGTTCCCTTAACTAGGGAAAATTGGTGAATTTGGAGGAAACCAGAGAACCGCAGCAATGAAAACCAGGGAAAGGGTTTGGCTAAAGCAGACATAGACTGTATCTTCAATGATGAATGATTCTGCACTTGCTGTTTTTCTATGTTTCCCACACTGCATACTTCAGATTGTCAAATTTCCTAAGTCCAAAGATCATATTCACAATGCATTTATTTATGGAAAACCCTGATACTGCTTTATTGTTTTCCCCAGTCCCATCCACCCTTCACAATGCTACCTTCCCTGCGGCCAGGGAAAATTGGAAAATATTGTTCACAATGCACAGTTGAATTGCATCTTACGTGGAGGTTAGGGTCCAAAGCCAGAGTATAAGGCGAAAATTGCATATAGCCTAAATTACCATAAATTACCTCTCCAGTCTGGCTGCAAGGTGCTGCCACTTGTCTGCAGAAATACTTCATTGCATTGAGCTTGATTCCTTTATATGCAATTTTTATGTATAATTTTGCATATAATTAGTTTTATTGGAAGAAACAATACCTATCCAATAATGGACGAGAAGCTTCGACGTAAGCAGATGCTTGATGGGTGAGGATGCCCCGTGTGGGCAAAGCTCTATCAGGTTGGAATTGTGAGATCTCATGTATAAATTCCTCCATCTATAACCACCATGAAAACACCTGATTTGGTCCCAATTTCTTGTTTTATTTTATTTTTTGCTTCCTTTAACTCCCCACTCCCATTCCTCCTCGTGTCCCATATCTGCCATTTTTATTCTGTGGGTCTAGTCTAGTAACTGCTAGTTTGGACCATGGGCATAAATTCTCAGCTGTGGAAAGTGAAAGTAATGGCAAAGTTTTGGGAGAAGATGAACTGCTGTGGAATAAAACAATGCTGCACATGACAAATACTGGGCAGAATGGAAAATGATCCAGCCTTACATCCCTAGCTGTAATCTTACACAAACTTAATTGTGAGTAAACCTCACTGAACTCAATGGGACTAAATACAGATAGGATTGTGCTGTTAATTGCCCTGCATAATACTCACAAAGCAGATTAAGTGAAAAAAATATAAGAACACCAAAACGAAACACAAAGCTTACCAATGACATAGGCAAGCAGCAAAGCCAGTGTGACTGTAATAGCTGTTGCACTCAAGGCAGTACACTTCCAGTTGCAGCATCTGTAAGGTTTGTTAAAAGAGAAAGCTGGTCTAGAAAAAGTACTTCTAGGAAGTGGCCTGGGAGGCGGCGAATAAACAGTATTGGAAGTTAAAGGGTAATTCTGACTGGCGGCACTGAAGATAGCTGACGAGCCAGATCCATGCTTAAATAGGAAATGCCTAGGGAAAGAAGACAGAGAAGCGTGTTGTAAAAGCAAAATTAGTGTCTGCACAAGAAAGAACATACCCTGAGGTTTAAATACCTTTTTCCTACATGAAATACATGTGCACTAGAGCAGCTTTCACCAGCTTGGTGCCTTCTACATGTTGTTGAACTACAACTCCCATCAGCTCCAGTTAGCATGACCAATGGGCAGGGATGATGGGTATTGTAGTCCTACAATATATGAGGACACCAGATTGAAGAAGACTGCCCTAGAGTAGGTGCCATTATAAACAACACAAACCCATGCAGATTCAGAAGTAAGTCCTATTGTGTTCCTAGGTAAATACGTTTAGGATAGCAGTATAAAATGCTCCTTTTGGCCTCAGCATGCAGTTTTCAATAATCATAAGCTGGAATCCATGCAATGTTAGTGTTTCTTTTCCGGACTCTAATATGTCTATTTGATCACAACACAGCACATGCATGATCTCAAGCTGTGCAGGATTCATCATTGTAGGAATTTTGAAAAGGCAGTATCAGAGTTCATAAGATTCCTAGATATACACAAACAGAAGGGACAAAATGTCACAAAGACCTTTGATGATAAGAATCTAAAGAGTGTTGTTTATTCTGCCCATGCTAATATTTCCTCAATGATGTGTTTTAAAACATGAGAATGAATTTTCACAAAAAATAGATTTGAGGGCAAGTAGCATTTATGAAGCAGATGCCCCCAGACTTCCCAAGTATGAAAAGGGGCAAAACATTAAGTGTTCCAATTGCATATGAAATTTTGTTGTGTTTTCCTGCAAAGCTCTATTCAACACAGTTACAGCCTGATCCTAATCCTTTGGATAGTAAACAAACACATTCTCAGAGTGGGTTTGGACTTTTCACCAAAGTGTTGCCAGCTGCTAGCTTGGCATCTTCCACAGTTGGCTGCCAGGTCACTTGTTTGCAATGTCTTAAAGCCCTCTTAGAATGAAACATAGAGTCCGCCTCACATATGTTAAACTAATTTAATTTTAGACGCATGTATTTCACAATATATTGTAAGGAGTTACACAATGATCGCTATATATGTGTGTATGCATCTGTTTTTCTGACATATTACATGCACATACCGGTACACATCCTACACATGCACACATACACAGATACAGATAACAGGATAATGGAATCTTGAATGTCTAACCATGTGGAAATGCACTGATTGAAACAATTCATTCTTCCTTGGCCCAGGTAAAACTCTGCTGTGGGTAATTCTAGAAATGTGGAGGCAAATCCACATGAGGTGAAGCAGAGCCACAGAGCAATGTTCCCAACACTGGTGTCACTGCTGCTTACTTGGACAGGATAGCGGCAAGGCTGGGGCCATATGGCTGCATCAACAGGGGTGCTACCACATATCCGGCACCTATATTTGCACACAACCTTGCCACCCCCTGCTGTGATGTGGGTGCCTCAGAGGGTGCCCCTGTGGCTCCACCACCCATTATCCATGCTGCTACTGACAGCCATTTGCCACTACTCATTTGCCTAGATTTTGGAGCATGCCAGAATAACCTGATGCAATCAGTGTTTGTTTATAAAACATGTATACTATTAGTGCTGCCACCCCCCCCCCACTCCCCAACAATCCTGCCTTTGACTGAGGAATCCACAAATGCAGTCAACCAGACTGGCAATGGCAAATGTGTCTTTGGAGAATCTGGTGAATTGTTGTCCCAGAACAAGTCAAGAGATGGGACCTTTTCTCTGACCTTGTGCTGTGCACTAAAGGTATTAAGAAGCAGTAGGAAGTCTCAGGGCAGCATCACAATTGAAATCTGCTCCCCTCCAAGAGTGAGACCTCATCTTCAAATTTGTGCTGAGCTTCAGAGATGCTTGGAAGCAGCAAGAAGCTTCAGTGGTTCCAAGTAAAACAGAAGCTGAGCCTTAATGTGACCTCAAGTTAGACTCTGTCCCAAGACCTCTGTACATGAGATGTGGAGGGTTGTTGGAGAGCACAAAAAGGGTCTCTCAAAAGCATTGATAGAATTTATGGATTCATGCCAAGGAAGGAAATACTTGAAGCTTCTCCCAGCACTTTATTTCTCTGCTAGGAAAAGCTTCACATATGCAATCTAATTGTGTCATGCTGCACTTAAAAGTCAAGAGCAGTGGGAGAAAAAAAGTGTATAAAATTAAAAATATGTGTGTGTGCACATAAACACACACACACATTTTATATACAAATAATATAACAAATTAATGTTAGTATTTTTTAGCCCTATGCAATAGCTGTATATTATTTATGTTTATTGGCGTGTCCTTGGGATAATGGGAATAGCAATGGCAGGGGATCACACCCAAAAGCGCAACCTAGAGCATAATTTTTCCTTAGAATTTTAAAGGAGCAATAGTAAGAACCGTGATGGAGGATCTGCTTTGCATCCAAAAGGTCCCAGGTTCAATCTTTGGCACCTCCAGGTAAAGCTATGTGAGACTCCCGTCTGAAATCCAAGAGAGCCATTACCAGTCAGTGTAGACGAGGTGTGAGAAATCTCTGGCTCTCAGGATGCTGCTGAACCACAACTCCCCATAATCCCTGGTAATTGGCCATGCTTGCTGTGGCAGATGGGAACTGCAGTTCAAAAACATCTGGAGGGCCAAGGGTCCCCCCCCCCTAGTTTATACTGGGCTAGACTGACTTGGCTTGGCACAAGGCTACTTAATAACTCTAGCCCTGGGTTTCTTATATCTGAAGAGACTAGCATGTTCAGTATGCTTAACAGTAATAATTATATTCTGCTAGAAGCATCTGACCTGATCTGTTCTGTTCTGTTGCTTAGCCAGAAGGAGTCTGTCCATAAACTGTTATTTACAACAGTCTTGCTGTTAAAGTTTTCTTCAGCTTATCTGTTTATGATTTAGTGAAGTTTGCCAAAGCATTTGCTTTCTGGATTTAGCCTGTTTATTCAGCTGCTTCGGCAACCAAAAACGTAAAAAAAAAAAAATCACTATACACATGTATATAATCATAAGAGACTTTATATTGCTATCTCCTGGGGCTAAGAGCATTAACCAAATTATATTACTATTTGATGAGCAGCAGATTAAAATGAAAAACTGTAACCAAAACATTTGAATATGCAATGGTACCCAAAGCTTCCAGGCATATTTGGGTGTATCTCCTGATTTGGACCACTCATTACACATTTAAATAACTACCGGTAACTAATAAAATAACTAATTTTAATAACTCAGTAATTGGCTAAAAACAAGGCAGTGAACGGACTGATTTTAGGCTGACTTGACAGCCCAAATGAGTTAATGTTGACAAAGTACAATGCACTTTCCAAGTAAGAAGGGTTGATCTTACACTTGATTCTGCATATATTTATCTTTCTTTCATGTGGTGCCAAATTTGACATGTGGTGATGATGTGCCTTTATTAATAAAGGAAATACTAAAAAGGGGGCAGTGTGTGATGCATTTGTTGGAGGTCAGCAACCTTTCTAGGCCCATGAGCATTTGGAGTCTTAAGTGAATCTTGTGAGTATCACCTGCTCTAGGCACTTCAGAAGAATAAACCTTGAAAGCCATAGAAAGCTGAAAGAAGAAGTGGGGAAGAGAGACACTTTTGCAGGTTCCTTCTTCAGCTCAATTTTTTTTGGGGGGGTGTATTTACCTACCTCATTGCCAAATGAGGTGGTGGTGGGAGGTTCAAAGGTTTCATGGGCATGAGACAATGGCCTCAAGGGTACCATTGCACCCTTAGGTGCCACACTGGTGACCAGTGATCTAGGTGCATCGGTGTTTGGTTGGAGACCATGAGTTCATACTAAACTGCAGGTGTTTAGATTTTTTTGGGGGGGGTGAATGGTGTTAATATTGCAAAAGATTCATTTATCCATACTTTTATCAATTGGGCCATAGGGCCAGGAGAAGCTAAAGATATAGCTGGGGCAGGAAAAAACCTGACATTGCAGCAAATTTGTTTTCTGTTGCTCTTGAACATGGTAGCTAATCTGTGGGCCTCTAGGCCAGCCCCTTGCAGGAATCTCAGCTAAAGCATCCATGACAGATGACCATCCAACCTCTCCTTTAAAACTTCCAAAAGAGTCCATCACTTCTCAAGGGAGTCCATTCCACTGTCCAACATGCCAAGCCAAACCATGGGAGCTCACATGTTCATGCTAAGCACTGGGGCTTATGGAAGTTGGGAATCCAACAACATCAGGGGGGCACAAGTTCCTGAGTCATGTTTTTTTAGAATGTGGCACTAAGACAGTGGCTGTAATTCATCATATCATCACATCTTACATTGGAGCTTCCCTTATTCCCTTATTACTCAGTGGAATAGGGGAAAGAACCATCATATAGCTTAGGGCCTCTGTAACAGTAAATGAGAAACATGTATTTGTAAGTTGCATTATTGTTCAATATTCCCAGATTGCACATCTAGATCTAGACCTCCTTGCTGGTTTTTCAGAGCCCTTAGACTTCCAAAATTGGTCTATGTGTACTGGGCACATACAATCCAGAATTCTAGCCTAGAATAATCTTGAATATAATTTGGGGTTCTTAACACAGTCCTATTGGTTTTTCCCTTTGTAAAAATAAATATCTAAGGCATACATAGATGTTGATGGAAAGATTTATGTTGGCTTCAGGGTTGGATAAATCGGGTCCTCCCTGCAAGAGAGGGCACGCGTTGCGGTGGGCCCAACAACCAGGACTAGATGTTGGGGTGCGGACAATTGGAGCAGCCACAACACGCTATTGGTGATCCATTTGCGGGGTGCAATTGGACTAAGGGCATGTCAGTCAAAGGAGGCAGATGGACCACCTATATAACCCCTGTCCGAGCCGTGGAGAGTGTCCTTCTCCGGCTTCGTGCATCGGAACACCCACCCACCACTCCCTATTTTTAGGGCTTGCACTTGACCTTGCTCTGCCATCATGTGTCACCTGTCTTTGGGACAGGGGCATGGCAGGAATTTCCCCCACTTGGCTGATTGGCTGTTGCCACTTGGGTTTCACCTGCCGCATAGCAATTCATCACAACTTGTAAGGCTGGCGGATAGGCTCTGGTTCATGCTGATAAGGGAGGAATGAGCCCTTACCACTCTATCCCTGGGTATTCCTCCTAAAGGAATCCATTGGACTACTGGTTGGTATTCCCCCAAGTGGGGTGTGCCCTCACCATAGTTCTGGGCACACATGGGAGAATCAGGACCTGGTGGTCGTCAGATACCCCGTCCCAGTTGTGAACCTGGCTGCTGACTCAAGGTACGTCCTGAGTCAGCGCTACTTTAGGTAGCTTTGGAACCAGAGCCTATGCAACCACTCACTTGATTTGTAATCAATAAAGTTGTGGCCTAAATTCTGCCAAAAACCAAACCAAAAATATGAGTCATGTCTGAATTTATTTCTAGGCCTAGGTTACAGGGACTCCACACACAAAGAAAATTCTTAAGCATTGTGGCTCATTTACCTAAAATTTCCATCCCTACTATTCAGGAATGGATGGGAGTGTCAACTTCAGTTTGTCATTTTTCCAGTGTTCACTTCAATTTGTTGCATTTCCATATCAGTTTCAGATTATTATTAAAGTCCTCATGGAAATTCATCAGCATTTGAGTGCGTCTTTTTACAAGCAATTGTTTCTAATATAATGCATTTTTGTAAGTTAATCTTTACTAATACTGTATATGCATTTTTCCAGACACTTTTGCCTATTATATGCATTTCTGTATATCTTTTGTCGTTGGAGAACTGCTTCACAAAATTTGATGAAGTGCAAATTTTGAAGGATAATTAAGGATATTTTTTACAAACAACTGTTTCTAATATAATGCATTTTTGTAGGTTAATCTTTACTAATATATGTATTTTGAAGGATAATTAAGCTTTGTTTGCATGTTGTTTCAAGAAGTGCAAATTATGTAGTTTCATTTTAAAATGCAAAGCAAACTTCTTTCCCCTCCCCTACAATAGTTGAAAGTTGTTTACAAAATCACACAAAGTAGTCAGTGAGACCATGTGGTGAACCTTATCCCCAAACATGTTGCTATCAAACTGTACATGTTTCCCTTCTGATTTGAATGCTCTTTCCTTTATCTTGTGGGCAGAAGTCCTAGGCCCTTTATGTATAAAGTAGCAAAAATGCTGTAGAGGGAAGGCTTTTGCAAAAAGAGGGTCTTACATTTCACTTGGCACGAGGGAAGAGACATGGTCCTCCTGATTTCTGGTGGAAGGCAATTCCACAGCCGAGGGCCAGCAAATCCCCCACTGACTTCTGTGGGATCAGGATCAGGACCACAATGTGGAATAAGGAAAAAGGATATAATAAATTCTTGTTGGTCTTTTTTTCCCATTCACATTATTCTTTTTTTAATAAAAAATGCTTTAACAGTTTCTGGATAGAAAATGGCAAAACTGTTTAATTCCCTATTTTCCTTTTAAACAGAAAACCTATTGGATTGTTGAACATTAACATAAATGGCTTGACATGCACAACACAGATTACTTTCTGCGATGCACAGCTCAGAGAGATCATTAGAGTACAAAAAAGGCAACAAAATGATGAACTCAAATCTGTTATTAAGGCTATCACAATAAATAGCTTGCAATAATTATGTTGATTCATTGCTGAATGGTAGTTCAAACACAAAAAATAATAGTACTAAAATGACTTGAGAAAGCATGTTGATCTAGAATTAATTTTGATGGAAATCTGTTAAAATATAGATTGTCAATGTGCAATTAAGAAATTAAATATGTATTATTTCATATGTATTCTTTTTAAGGAACTCTAAGATGACTATGAAACTGCATCTCCCAATTACTGGAAATAACCTATTAGAGAGCTCCTGGTTTATTATAGTGCAGGTATTCTATTGTAAAGAAAATGTAAGCTATTCTCAAAATTTCTTAAATATATTGGTGTTGTAAGTTCTTCTGCTAGACCAGCCATGGGAAATGAAACACTTCCTCTTGTCCTGCTGCTTTCCCCCAGGGAAAACCACTCTAGCACTCAGTCAGAGCAAATGGCAAGAGGGGGGTTTCCCTGGGAAGGAGTGGGGCAAGGGGAAAACCGCTTGGACCTGTACCTAGAAAGCATGGGTCCAGCAAAAGAATGGCTCGGACCCATGCTTTCTAGGCACAGGACAAGTGGAAGTATAGACAAGCCCTTGGAGCCCACCCATGCCAGGCAAAGATGACAACAGAATCCAGAAAAGAGAAATAACATATTGTCACACATACAAACCTTTTAACAAAACATAATTGGCATAAAATCTCCGTTAGTATACCTGAAGGAGTGTCTCCACCCCCATCGTTCTGCCCAGACACTGAGGTCCAGTGCCGAGGGCCTTCTGGCGGTTCCCTCGTTGCAAGAAGCCAAGTTGCAGGGAACCAGGCAGAGGGCCTTCTCGGTAGTGGCACCCACCCTGTGGAACACCCTCCCATCAGATGTCAAAGAGAAAAACAACTACCAGACTTAGAAGACATCTGCCCTGTTTAGGGAAGCTTTTAATGTTTAATAGATTATCACATTTTAATGTTCTGTTGGAAGCTGCCCAGTGTGGCTGGGGAAACTCAGCCAGATGGGTGGGGTATAAATTATTATTATTATTATTATTATTATTATTATTATTAATTATTATTATTATCATCATCATTGTGGAACAAGTACCACATCAAAATATTGGTCTGTCTGGTTCAGTATTGTCCACATGGACCAGCAGCAACTTTCCAGGACTTTCAGACAAGGGATATTCCCACCCAACCTAGAGATTTCATGGATTAAACCTGGGGTCTTCTGCATTCAAAGCAGAGGCTCTACCACTGAGCTAAAGCCCTTCCCACAGATATCTGCCAACAAAATCTCATGCAACTGATTAATTTCTAACTGCAGCCTAAAACATAGAACTAATCTGGTCCCATTGGTTCTCATGAATGTGCCTTTCTGACTAAACAGAAATTCTGAAATCTACACATATGGCGACAAGCCTGTGGTTTAATAGCACAGTGATATGGTGCTTCCATTTTTATTCCCTTTAAGCCTGATAACAGCCCTGTTTACTTGGAAGTTAATGACTTTGCTTCTAGACATGCCTTTGTGCTGGATTACAACAAGGCCGGAAACACATCTAAAATCACCCAATGCATCTAAAAAATGTCAGGACACTTTTTATAACCTCCCACTCAAAAAAGAAAGGAAAAGTGGATTATGGATGCATAAGAAACACACAAAGTTACAAATGGACTCTTACATAGTATTGGCTGGCAGCATTAAAACAACGACAAAGATGCAGTGTGGTGTAGCGTTTAGAGTGTCAGACTATGTTCTTAGAGACAAGGGTTCAAATACCCACTCTTCCATGAAGCTCAGTGTGTATACACACAATGAGCAAAACCCGGAAGTGACCTGGAAACATCATAAGAACATCACTGAAACATCACTAAAAGGGTGGAACGGGGGCAGAATGGGGGCGGAGTGGAGCAGGGTGTTTGCACGTTTTTTCAATGGGTTTCAGTTATACAGTGGGACCTCGACTTATGAATTTAATCCGTTCTGAATGCACACTTGTAGGTCGAAAACTTCGCAAGTCGAATTTCCCATAGGAAAAGCGGTTTCCCATAGAAACGCATTCATGGGCGTAGGCAGGGGGGCAGGAGGGGGCAACTGCCCCCCCTAGAAGCAAAAAAATAAATGTATTTTACAGACCATAAAGGTAAAGGGTAAAGGGACCCCTGACCATTAGGTCCAGTCGTGACCGACTCTGGGGTTGCGCGCTCATCTCGCATTATTGGCTGAGGGAGCCGGTGTATAGCTTCCAGGTCATGTGGCCAGCATGACAAAGCCACTTCTGGCAAACCAGAGCAGCACATGGAAACGCCGTTTACCTTCCCGCTGTAGCGGTTCCTATTTATCTACTTGCATTTTGACGTGCTTTCGAACTGCTAGGTTGGCAGGAGCTGGGACCAAGCAACGGGAGCTCACACCGTCACAGGGATTCGAACCGCCGACCTTCTGATCAGCAAGCCCTAGGCTCTGTAGGCTCTGTAGTTTTAACCACAGCGCCACCTGGGTCCCTATTTTACAGACCATAACCAGCACTTTTCCCCTCCAAAAACTGAAGTGGAAAGGGCTTTGCTTTAGCAAGAGCAGCTAAGTCTCCCCTTGCTGGGGGGGGGGGACACAGCAGTAACAAAAACGCATCAAATAAATAAAGCAAAGTGGCTACCAGTAGTTAAGCAGTTAAGACAATGGAGCATATATCCCCAGGCAAGATTCGATAGCTGACCATTTCACCCTATTGTTCTTAAGTGGGAGTTGTTAATGAGCATTCAGGAGCATTAAGAGTTCTATCGGCGATTTAATGAGGGTACAGACTCAGAGGATTCAATTTGACTAAGGTGGCTCTGCAAGGCTAAAAAGAAGTGAATAAGAAAGGGGGGGGCTGTAGCTTTGACAGACACAGTGATGTTTATAAAAAGCATTGGTGTTCCAGTCTGCCCCTCCTCCTGCATCTGTATACTGTAAATCAGGGGTGGCCACCTCCCAAGAGACTCTGATCTACTCAGAGTTTAAAACTGGGGGTGATCTACCCCCTTTTGGGGGGTTCAGGTCAAAGCTGTTGAGTTTTTTTTTAAAGGAAGGGAAGCCCTGTTTTTTGGGGTTTAGGTCAAACTTGTTGAGCTTCTTTTAGGAGGGAGGGAGGCCCATTTTTGTTTAGGGCTTCAGGTCATAGTTCAACTTTTTTGAGGGAGGAGGAAAATTTTGGGTGAGCTTTTTTTAGGGGTGCCAGTGACCTACCAGTGATCTACCACAGACATCCAGTGATCTACTGGTAGATCACAATCTACCTGTTGGACGTGCCTGCTGTAAATCAAGCAGAGAGAAAGCTGCTTACAAGGCTCCTGTACATGCAGAGTTCCAGCATCACAGCGTCACCCAGAGGCACCCACAAATATGAGTTATCCCTCTCTCTATTTCTTCCTTCCTTCCCTCCCTCTTCCATCCTTAATAACATACTGGGGGGGGGCAGATAAGTCCCACATAGAAAGCCCATCAACATGGGGGGATGACTCTTTCAAATACAGTATTTACCAGTAATTGGGGGGGGGGAGAGGCACCTAGGCCTCTAGGAGTTGGCTGCTATGCCTAGGAGCAGGACAATTCAAGAAAGCATATGGTATGGTAATATATCAATGGAATCGTAGAATTGTAGTCGGAAGGGACCACAAGGGTCATCTAGTCCAACCCCCTGCAATGCAGGATTTTTTTCCTAAGGTGGGGCTTGAACCATGGTTGAAATATTATGCTGATATGCAGCAACGCCTCGGAACCGTCGTGGCTGCGGCCATGCCTTGCCCCACCCTCGTCCGCCCTGCCACCCCCTCTCGCCTGCCCGACCCTCCCGTCCTCTCCAGCCAAGCAGGGTAGCCGCCAACGCTACCACCCCCAGAAGCACAAGGTGGCCGCTGCTGCCACCACCACAATGCCATCAGGCCCGCTGGCCCTTTAGCCCCGCCCACTTTGTGGCCCCTCCCCTTCCGTGCCTTGGCCCCGCCCCTGAACGACCATGGCTTGCCCCCCCCCCCTAGTTTTGATCCTGGCTACGCCCCTGAACGCATTGGAATAAGTCGAGGAAACCGCATCTAGCCGTGAACGGGTTTTCCGTTCAGATGTCAAAAAAATTGTGAGTGCACAGCTACTTTTTCCGCTTGTAACTTGAAAACATCGGATGTCGAATAGCTCGTAAGTCGAGGTCCCACTGTATACATGGCTCCTCGAATCATAACCCCCACGTAAATGGGGCCTGCCTGTGTATGTGATAAATAACTGAAGAAATAAATTTCTGTAAAGTGGCTGACAAATACATATACGGTAACTTTTACTTCATCCTGTTTTATAGTCAAGACATATATATATCTCCCACCACCATTTGGCAGTGAAAAACCAGTAGAGGGGCTGTCAAACTGCGTTTCTATTCCTCAATGTGCCTGTTCAAAATGTGATGCGCCACAAGTGAGGTTAGAATCATTATTTAATTAGACAGAAAATGGCATGTACAAGAGGCATGCCAGAAAAACAGATATCAAGCCAAAAGGATTTGAAAAATGAAACAGCATTACATTATTATTATTATTTTGTTGTTTCACTGTAATAAAGATGATAAAAAAGAACACTGGAGAAACGACTCATTAACCAAGTGTCATGTTGGTCTGATAAGTGTCTTCGAATCTTCTGGTTCAGGAAATCTTTTCAAGTCTTCTTACTTACACAGTTGTGTAGGTTGCCCCATTTTCCACAGAGAGTAAGATTTTCCCCTCCACTCCATTCCACAGGTGGGGAGCCTGTGGCCCTCCAAATTCTATTGGACTCCAGCTCCCATCAGTCAGCATGGCCACTGGCCCAGGAGCTAGAGTCCAACAATATCAGGAAGACTATAAGTTCCCCATCACCAATTGGGGTACCTATAATACTTCAACAAACTAAACACGCTTCAGGTGTTTTTTGAATTACAACTTTCAGAAGCTCCATCAAGCAAAGACAAATGTCAGGAATGATGGTAGTTGTAGTCCACACCACCTGGAGGCACCAGGTTCACTCATATTAACTTGAATGATCTTGAGTGCATTATCGAAGACAATTCTGGGGCACCAAGACTACAAAACTCTAAAGTTACATTGATAAAGTTTTATCGTATGTTGGATTTGAATGCTGCTATTCTGCTCTGCTGTTTGCCTAAGTGTGATTGTACATAATTTTATATAATTATATTGATTCATGTTGGACGTCACCCTAATAGCTTTGCTGAAGAGCAGCCTAATGAAATAAGAAAACATTTTTTTAAAAAAATCAACAGTCCAAAAAGGTACAGCTCAAGACAAAAAACAATAAAAGGAGCTGCACATCCACAAAAAGTGGCCTGTTTGGGAGCAGACCACAACACCATCATGCTGCATCCCTATGATTAAGCACGGAACCAAAATCACAAACACAAAATCAACACACAAATGGAAACCACACAGACAGAAAACCTACTCCCCCCCCCCTATTCAATAAATACTGGAAGAATGCCAAACAAATCCAAGACACTTAAATCACATGATTCCACTCACACAGAAACAATGAGATGGTGTCTACATTGTGGTGGTGGCTGAATACACACAAGATTACACCTCTGTACTTCATATTAATTAAATGCCCCCCTCCCCTGTTCTGTAGTCACAATCATTAATGCCAGTTAGCATCCCCACTTCACCAATAAAGCCTGAGGAAAATCCATAGTTTAACTGCTCTAATTATAGGTACAGCAGGTTAATTAAGAAAGAAGGAAGTATACTCTGTGCATGTGAAAAAAGTAATCAGAACCGCCCCCCCCCATTGGTAAGGATAACAGAACCATGGCAAAAATATGAGAAATCCACTCTACAGCAATTTGGAGCACAACTTTCTGTGTGGCTGTCTCTGTTTTGTGGAACATCATCCATGTTGAGATACAGCAGGCAACAACAATTCATACTTTCAGAAACAAATGAAGCCATTTTGTTCTGAAAAGTGTTTCTAACGGGATGGGTTTTTAAAGGTCTCAGCTTTGGGTGTTAATTTGTAAAAATATATATATATACATTGAGTTGTTGTTGTTGTTGTTGATGTTGTTTGTATTTACAACCAGTTTTAGTTCATTTTATTGCATGATTCCTAATCACATGAAGACCTGTGTGAAAGGCATTCCAGTAACAAAAACAGCAGACGAAGGAATAACAAGGACTATAGCTGACAGATGTAATCCAGAATCCCCTTGGCCTACTATGCCAGATGGATTTCCATAAAGACATGGGGCTTTTTATAATTCTCAATGGAGAAAGCCTTGTTATTTAGAGGAACCTGCAAAGTGGGAAGGGGGACCCAACCTAGCTAGGATGGGCCCAGCTTATCTAGCTATTATCTCGGAGACCTCAGTACTCAGTCTTTTACTTATGATAGTCCCTTACTATTTAAGTTTTTTTTTAGTTGTGTTAGATTAACAGAAAACAATGGAAGTATTTCGCTCCATGTGGAGACGACTTCCTTCTCCGACTTTGCCTGTGGCAGCTCATCTGAAATGGCGTGGAAGCAAGGTGATACAACTGGCCACCTGGAACTGATAGTGTTGAACTGTTAGCCAACATCTAGACAGTAGCTTGAGGCACTCCTCCCCAGGGGCATAGTCATGAAGAGTTTTAAATATAGAGGAGGCCTCTCCCTAGGCTGCAACTGATTTCCTGGTCATGCTTCTCACAGGCCTTGCTCTGCACCACATGCCTATCTGGAATGTGTCCTTGAAATGGAATGTGCCTCTTGCTTGTGTAAAAGTGTACAGAAATGTCTGCCTTTCATGTAGCCTGGAATGTAGCCTACTACGTTAAGTTTAGAGCGGCATTAATTGTTTCAACCATATTCTCTTGCCTCTGGCCCTGCCCACCATTAGCATGTCCTCCCGGAAGATTCCCCAAGAGGTAATGTGGCTCAAAAGGTTTCCACACCCTTAGTTCAAAGTCTCCTTGTTTTAAAAGCAGAACATTACTTTCTGTGAACCTGGATGACTCCCAGGTTGAGCTGAGCTGGGTGGGAATCTGATCCAACAGATAATTGGTTGAATAGTTTCTGTTCATTAAGTCTTGCTCATTTAGAACAATTCTATGTATATCTACTCAGAAAAAAGGCCCATTCTGTTCAAAGGGCTTACTCCAGGCATCCCCAAACTTCGGCCCTCCAGATGTTTTGGACTACAATTCCCATCTTCCCCGACCACTGGTCCTGTTAGCTAGGGATCATGGGAGTTGTAGGCCAAAACATCTGGAGGGCCGCAGTTTGGGGATTCCTGGCTTACTCCTTGCTAAGTGCATTTAAGACTGCAGCCTTAATCGTGACACAAATACAATGTAGCAGACAATAAACTTGTAGACTTGAAAATTGCTGCCAAGCGTCTGTTGTGAGACAGGTGAGGTAGCAAAGATATCTTTGAGAGAAAGAAATGTTTATTTTGAGAGGCAGCAATATTAGAAGGCTTGCATTGGAGATCTCTGTCTGTTAGTAATAAAAAAATAAACAAAGTTGTCACTGGGGTGTGGACAAAGTAGAATATCTCCCTTCCCCAAATCCCAGCACAAACAAAAATCAAAGCCTACCCTGCACAAAGCACATGTCAGGTAGAAGAGAGCACTCTTTCTCCTGGGATACTAGTTTTCTGTGTGGACAAACCACATGTCGAAATTCCAGTTCTACAAAACTCTTAAAGGTGTAGAAGCCCTGTTCCCTTTTCATCTGACCACCATAGGCCTGACCTGCTGTCTGTTTACTCAGAGGCATCTCCTATTGAGTTGTGAACAGGTTTAAACTGCCTGCCCCATTCCACTCCATTTATTTGGCTACTCAAACTTTTTTGGTCTAATTTTGTAGTCAGAAGTAACTCTTGCCATCTTCACTAGGAATTGTGCCCTTGTAAAAAAAAAGTTTAGGATTGCAGCCTTAGTTGCATAAATGGAAGAATTTCACCAGGTGATGTTTCCCATGCTACATCAGTAATTAAGTACCAATTAAGGCTGCAATCCTAACCTCATTTACCTAGGAATTAAATTGAACTGACTTCTGAATCAACTGCTGTAATGCACCTATGGCTTATTCCCAAGGAAATTCACATAGGATTATAGCCTCAAATATTTTAACAAACTATTTGGGTATAGGTTAATTGAAAAAGAACTGATTTACAGTGATATGGATTTGTGGTGAAAATTAATTAATTTTTTTTTATTTGAGGTGATTTGGAAATGAAATTAATTGGATTGACTTTTTGAAATTTACATTTTAGTAATTATTTCTAAATTTGAATATATACTTATAAATTAGCATGTGACATTTTTAATGACAATTGTGTTCTCATTTATCTTCTTTTTCAGCGGCGCATGTCCCCTATTTCTGCGGATGCGTAAGTGGGAATGCTGTTTCTTAAACAAACTTTTCTACTCCTGCGACTTTCTGGATTATGACTTGAAAGTACATTATTCTATAACATGTTATATAACCTGCTTTTGCTTTTCAGTCCTGGTTGAGCTACAGAAATACTCTGTATTCAATAAACAAAGCAAAACAAAGATAACCAGAGTGTGCATTTAAGCGACTTAAAACAAACTTGAAATGCAGAGAACAGGAAAGCATGCTCTGTTGAGTCGTTGATGTTTTAAGGATCCTATAAAAACAATAAGCACATAAAGCTATGGCTGTCAAGGATAATGACAGTATATGACCCTGTAAATCATCAGTCCTGAACAATTAGAGCAAAGTATTCATAAAAGCTGAGAATCATAATTATTTTTAGTGAGAGAAAAGGGAACAAGCCATGGGTTGGCAATGTGTGTGAGTGCTTTATCATAATGGAGAGGGAGACATAATAAATTTATCTAAGGTGAAAATAAGAAATTGCCTCTAAAAGGGGCCTCTTAACCTTTTTAATGTTATCCTAGCTCTGCTATCTTTTCCCACAAATTGCTGTCTCTCTTTCACCACTCTGAAAGCACTAGTTTTTAATAATAGGATGCTGTTGGATTTTACATGTAAACTAGGAATTTACCCTACTTTAAACTAGAGGTTACAATCCTAAACCCATTTTGGCTGGAAGAGTGGTATGGTACTGCTTTAAATGTATAGTGCAGCTGGGGTCTGAGCAAAATTATGTGTAACTGAAATAACTCTGTAGCTTTCCTCTGTCCCCCCCCCCCCACGATTATTCAGTTATTTTTCTGCATCTATTAACAGATGGGGCACACAAATAAAGCAGGATAGCCACTTTTACTCTGCCTGTTCCTGACTAAAAACATCCCTGTACAGAGTCAGACTTTGGCTTCTCTGCTTGTCCTAGCCAGCAAGGAACTCCAAAAACTCTCCGGCAACTACAGTTCTCCTCTGCCCTTGAGCACCTTCTTCCTCAGCAATTCACCCCTAGTTCCGCTAAGTTCTTACAGTGGTGATTCATTATTGGTTCCTTCTCAGTTTAGAAGAATATCACAGGAGAAGCCCCAACTCTTTCTTTGGGGCCTACAGGTTCCTTCCCCTTCCTTATATATTGTTTCTGCTCTCAGTTGCAGGGCCGTCTGAAGCCCATCCAGCACCCTGGCGCTAGGTCCCTCCAGTGCCCCCCTCCAGAGCCTCTCCAAGGGCCCGGGAGTGCCAAGCGGACCGCGGCAGCAGCGGGAGGCCACCTCCGAGGACTCCGCGCTATGCCTCCTTCTAATTTCCCCAGCTCTGGGTTCCGCTCAGTCGAGCTTCGCCACCAGTGTGCGCACCGCGGGAGCAGCCAGAGCTGCTTGGGCGCTGTGCGCGCGCTGGTGGCGAAGCTCCACTGAGCGGAACCCAGCGCTGGGGAAACGAGGAGGCACAGCGCGGAGTTCTCGGAGAAGAAGAGAGACGCGGCGCAGCCTCTCAGCTAATGAAGCGCAGTCTTGGCCAGATCGCCGGAACCCTGCGCTCACTTGGCGCCCTTCCAGCGGCCGGCGCCATGGTTCTCCATGGCACTAGCCTCTATGGCTAGGACGGGCCTGCTCAGTTGCACCACAAGCTTAGAGACACTCCCAGACTTACAGGCACTAAACTTAACATACTGAGCTAGGTTGGGCGAGGCAGCACACAAGGCATTCAAGCAAACTGCGGACTGTGAGATACAATTCTGGACCCTGAACCTATTCTGATATTGTCAGTGTATACAATCGGCAGGATGATGTGCTCAGCTCCCTCTACCAGAGTATTTTGTATTGTCTGCAGAATCAAATTGCTAGCTGATAAAGCTTTTTCAGAGGGTTTCTAGATGGTGCACCTCTGCTGCTGCCATTGGGTACTGCCCGGCTGGCACTGGCTTGTGGCAGAGCCTTTTCAGTAATGGTTCCCCATTTGAGAAAAATCCTTCCTGCGGAGATACATCTATCTTCCTCAATATTGATTTTCAGGATAATTTAAAAACATTCATGTTTACCCAGACATTTTGATGGCTGAAAGGTACTCTTCTTAGCAACCCTGAAATCATTATTTGGGAGATTTTTTATATATAAAAATGCTTTTAAAGAATATTTGTAACAGTATTTATAATGTTTTAGTTTATATTGTTATTGATGTGGAATAACCAGCCTCACATAAGTGACATGCTTAAGTCAAATTAATGCATGAAGGAGTTAAGGTCACAGAGTAAACTGTCCTACCAGGCCTACGGGTAGTTCACCTTGGGAGGGACTAGGTGATCAAGCCTTTGTTACCTTCAGTCTATCTGAGAAGTTCAGCATGTGAGAAGTTCTGAGCTGGTTGCTCCAAGCTCAGACTACGGTACATGGTTCTCACAAGTCACGCTTGAGTTCCTATACCAATAATTTCTGAACTTTCAACACTTTGGAACTAAACTAAATTTTACTGTCTTTGCAACCTTTCTGACTGATGTACAGAAAAACACATGAACCTGATCTTTGGAGAGTTCTCTCATTTATGTGGAGGCAGAGGTGGGTAAATGGTAAGTGTAGCACTCATCCAAGAAAGGAACACAAAAAAACCCCAAACTATTTTTATCGGGGAACAACTTTGTTGAGGCCCTATTTATTTATTTATTTCAGCTTTTCTGCACTGCTGCAGAACTAGTCTGAAAGGTTAGCAAAACTAAATTGCCAATACAACCTTAGCAACACAGAACATAATCAATACAATATTTACTGCATTTGCCTTAATATAATGCACCTCCAACATAATGCACACCCAATTTCAAAAGGTTGAATTCAAAAGAAGATATTATGCCTTTATGTCATTTGAGTGCACGCTGTCGCTGACATTTCCTGTAAGTGCGTAATAAAAATATACATGTATTTAGGCATCTAATCCCCCCCACCCATTTTTCAAGCTGCACACTATCAGCTTTCCAACTACTTCCCCTCCCTCCCAAGCCACAAAAACAAAAAATGTATCGGGCATGGTGGGAAATTAAGAAAGTGGCTAGACTTTCCAGGAAAAAGCTCTCTTAGGTAGGTTAGGCTGAGGGACAAAATGCAAAGGGGGAGAACTATGCATGAGCTCCTTGCAAGATACAGCTACTGTACAGTATATATTTACATATCAAGTACAGATAGGGCTCTTGATAATGATGACTGCGACAATGGTTTGATTTTCTTGTTAGAATCCATAGAACTGAAGCATGAGGTAGAAATATAGGAAATAGAAATAAATATAACCATTTGTAGGAAGAATTGTCCAGTCCTGAAAGCTGTTACAAACCGCTGTGGTTTTAAGAATTAGAATGAGATTTTGAATGATATAAGCACTCAACATGTGCATTCTGAATTATCTCTGGTTATTATAGGGGGAGATGAATTAATGCCTCTAAATCTACTTTGAGATTACAAATGTTCCAAATAAAATAACATAAAAGAATCGGCTTAAACCTATTAGATAGATTTCAGTATTATTATACAAGAAAGATTTAGCACAGTGATACATCTGCCATCAAAATGCGTCTGGTTTGATTGTAAAAGAATTTTGTTCCCTTTCATGTAACTTTGAGGAAAGTGGGGGGGGGGAATGCACTGGTGTTTCCTCTTCTGCCATCAGATCATTTGCTGGAAATAAACTGAGAAAGAAGGCAGTTTTCTCTACAGTGGTGAAGAAGAAATGCCATATATAAAGTAGCCCCAGGCTACAGTGCTGTTTAAGCAGAGTCTGCACTGCTGTTCTATGGAATGATAAGATAGGTCATTTAGGGTAACTGTTATGGTCAAATAACTGGTATCTACCAATATACCACTTTTCTCTGTAGTGTTCATAGTTCATTGGCTGGCCCAGGACCAGTTACCCCACAAGGTTGTGTTGGTGAAGACAAACAGGTGGGGGCAGAGACAGAGATACAACTCTGTATGCTGCCTTAATCTCCTGGAAGAAAAGGTGTTATGGGAAAGAATGATTTTCCAGTGCATGAATTTTCCTTCCCTCTTCTCTTTGTCATTGCCAGAAGATGAGATTAAACACTGTTTTTAAGCATCCCTGTGACATCTTAACTCAAGTAACTGTGGTTGGTTTAAACTGTGGTTTGATATCAAGCTAGGATCTAAAACCATGGTTTGATCCTGGATTCTTCTCAGTAGCAACCTAACTCAGTTCCCAGAGCTTGGGCATCATAGGAAACTATGGTTTGTTAAAAGGTGACACTGGAAGCTTTGAAGCTTTTCCTCTGGCATGCAAAAGCAGGAGGGGGTGCAAGAGCCTGAAACTTATGTGGCTTCATTCATGATGCATTTCCCATTAAACACAAATTGGCTGATGACTAGATGACAAAAAGTCAGTATATAAGAAAACCTACATTTAATACCTGATCCCCAATTACTGTACTAAGCTACTTTTTCTTTGCTTTATTTCTTTAGTATATTTGCATCCTGTTCCACTACTTTTATTCAATAATGTTTGATTTATTTTTAGCATTTGTAACAAATATTTGATATTCTTTTCTGAAAACTGCTTAGAGTTCTTTTCTGATTAAATCCTGTTAAATGAATAAATAAATAGTTTCACATACACTTTATTTTAGGTTATAGATACGTGCATTTTAAGTTTGTACCTACCTGGTTTCTAGTGGTATATTACTATTCAGGACCCAACTGTTATGGAGATGCACTGCGTCCTGTGTACTGGTTGGAGGGGGCGGAGCAGCTGGGCTAGGTTGGCTGCGGGTCGTCATTGATCTTCCCTGGAAAGAGTCAGCTGTTGAAAGTGGCTTCCTGCTGCAGGTACATGTGTGGGGCGGTGGTGGTGGTGGTGGCAGTGGTCTGAATGTGAACTGGTTTCGTGGGCTTCCTGGCATTTCTAAATGTGGAGAGACATCAAGGGGTGGTGGGGAGAGAAACAAGAGAGCCGGTTATTATATTGAGCAACAACAGAAGAGTAAATAGTTTTCATGCCTAATAAGATTACAGCATTTGTCAGAGAGAATGTTGCGATCAATCTGTCTTGGAAATGTAATTCTAACTTATGAGTTCATGAAATGCATGCATACAAAATGCAGAACATCCACTGATTTGAATTTGTATGAAATGCAGTCAATATAAAAGTTAGTGAAGTGACTTACGCAATTTCTCCTAGGCTTTTTATTTGGTTTTGGGGAGTGTTTTTTTTTAAAAAAAAAATAAAGACAAAAGAATCATAGGCTGAGAGAGTGTGTTACAGCTCAGATGCCATGTGATTTCATTTCAGAACATAACGATGAAAGGAACTGTAATGTTTTAGAAACAAACATCTTTCATTCAAAACAGGAGATGCCATCCAAATCATCTATCATATTCATATAATACAAACCATGAGTAGGCAAACTAAAGCCCGAGGGCCAGATCCAGCCCAATCGCCTTCTAAATCCGGCCCGCGGACAGTCCGGGAATCAGCATTTTTTTACATGAGTACAGTAGAATGTGTCCTTTTATTAAAAATGCATCTCTGGGTTATTTGTGGGGCCTGCCTGGTGTTTTTGCATGAGTAGAATGTGTGCTTTTATTTAAAATGCATATCTGAGTTATTTGTGGGGCATAGGAATTTGTTCATCCCCCCCCAAAAAATATAGTCTGGCCTCCACAAGTTCTGAGGGACAGTAGACCAGCCCCTTGCTTGAAAAAGTTTGCTGACCCCTGAATTATAAACTCTTTCAGTAACTAGTAATCTGTTCCATGGAATAAGGTCATAAACAGTTCTGAAATTGTGTCAGTCCAACTGTGGTGTCTAGCAAACATGCCTGCAAAAGAATCAATGGCTAAGAGAAAGGGATTGAGAAGGATATTTGCTGAAAAGGAAGTGAGTAACAAGGTAAGAGTTTCTTGTGCTAAACTGCTGTGAATGGATTTATGTTAAATAAGCCGTTAATAGTAATACATATATTTAATATTAGTAAAGCTCAGTAATTAGTTTAACTTGAAGCATCCACAGCTACCTCAAAAGTAGAAGTGCTATTTTTATTTTTTATCATTATTCACTTCATTTCTACACCGCTTTATATTTTTAAGGAGAAAAATCTCAAAGTGGTTTACAACCTACCTTAAAACATCAAAGCAAGCAAGAACAAAGCATTACAGAAGAAAGTCAAACTTAAAATATACATTCAAAGCAACTAACAGAAAACTTAAACCTTATCTTAAAGATTTCAAAACAAAACATTACAAAGGAGGTCAACTACAAAATCTATATAACATTTCAAAAGGACATTACTAAAGGAAGTCAAATATAAAATGCAGATTTAAAACAGCATAATTAGCAAAAGACTAAAATATTCACAAGTGCAGAACATATCAGCTGCTGTTGCTGCCAATCCTGCCAGTGACGGTTCATGGCGGGCAGCAGCTATGGAAGCTCAGGCTCAATGACCTGGGTCTGCAATAAGAGACACCCAATATGGGTCTCTGGCCTCTTCAACAACCTCAGCTTCTGTAGGTGGAGTCAGTCATTGTCCCCACTCCCAGGCCAGGTGGGGAAAGGTCTTTGAGGTCTTCCAGGACTCACAGCCAAGATAATAAAAAAGATTCTTTAATATACAAGTCTGAAAGTCAAGGTGGGAGTTAACAAACTGATTTATATAAGACTCCTAGAATGCTTCATGGATCCCCCACTTGCTTCCAAGTGTGGCTTTCCTCAATTTATCAGCTCTTTTCCATTTATATTTTGTGAGACCAAAAGCTAAATGAAATTGGGCAAGGCAAGAATAGTTAGTGCATAGCCCCAGGAAGTTGCTCAGAAGGAATGTGGTCCTCGGGCGGAAAAGATTCCCTACCCTTGAGCTAGAGGGAAGCAGGATTGTCCCCCAAATACAGTCCTTTCTAGTCTCAATTGGCACAGGGACAGTATGGTTCAAACCACGGTTTGATACGTACCTCCTTAAATCATGCTCTTGAGATGCTGTTCCTTAAATCTCTACATTGGCTTCCTGAATCAAGCACAAATTCTTTGCACTTACCCTCAAAGTCTTCTATGGCCACTTCTCCCTTATGTCTTTGTTGATACATCCTGATACACCCCTACCTGTGACCTGTGCTTCTCCTTTTCCAACATCCTTAATCATCCAAAGCTCTTCTGATCCCTGAAATTACTCCATCTTCTCTCACCTGCTGGTCAGCTTGCTTGGAACTGCCTCCCAGAAGACTTAAGTGATTCCACCTCTTCATTTTCTCTAAATTCCCCGCTAAACAGAAATTCCCTTTCAGTGAAGTCTTTGGCACAATACCTATGCGTCACTAAAACCGAGTCTCCATCTGCACTATACATTTTAAACAGCCCCATACCACTTTAATAATACTGGGAACTGTTGTGGTGCTGAGAGTTGTTGAGATACCCGTATTCCCCACAGAGAGCAACATTTCCCAGAGTATCCTGGGAAGAGAGGTGAATTTTTAAACTAATCTGAGAACTGTAGCTCTCTGAGGGGAGTAACTAATTGTCATTGCAAGAATCACAGCCAAAATGTCATTGATGATTTGCAAGGCAAATATCAATACCATCAAATCCAATTATTTATTATCATTGATGTGCAACATAAATAGATGCAGCATGCTTTAATTGTGTTTTACTGTTGTGTATGGAGATGGTGTCGATACAAAATATGCAAGCGATATCCATCCAACTTTCATGGCCAATCTATGGCAGGATAAAAGCAATACATTATTGCCATATGACAATTAGGAAGTAACTCTTTTTTCTTCCCAATTTGATGTTCAGTTTCATTTTTACAATCTCAATTACGTATCAAAAGCATTAGGTGGAGAAATAGGGAATTGGTACAGCTCAGAAGAAAACTCTTTTGCTAAGTTAAAACCCCTCATCCATCTAATTTGGATATAGGGGTTATGATATATCGGAGGGAAGGGTCATATTTTAGTGGCACAACATAGTAGGGTGAATCCCTGGCTCCGCCAGGTAGGGTTAGGAAACATGACTATTTGAGACCCTGCTACACTATTGACATTCATAGCTGCCAAGTTATCCCTTTTTTAAAGGGAAATTCCATTATGTTTAATAGGCTTCCTCGTGAGAAAAGGGAAAACTTGGCAGCTATGTTGACATTTCAGCTACAACCCTGAGTCTGTGGTTTTAAACTCTGGTTATGTTTTGCTCCAACCCACCAGATTGCTAATTCAGCTCTGATTAGAGGACCCAATTAACACTGGTGCAGTGACTAGAAATTGACTAAGAAAACATGAAGGTTGATTGGATGCCCAAATTAAGAACATACAAAATCTTGAATACCAACAAACACTTTCCGCATGGGAAAAGGGCCATTATATTCACTCTCCTATCACTCCCAAGCTCATCTATGTGAATCTTCCAGAATGTGATGTAAGGAATTTTACAGATGTCATTAAATATATATAGTTCTCTATAGTTTTTTTTTAAAAGACAAAATGAAGAGGCTCTAATTAAAACATGTCTTAAAGATAAAAAGCCCTCAAAGAATCAAAGTGGATATACTGTGTGCATCTCCTTAAGTGCGTTCACCACATTCAAATTTTCATATAAAATAAAATAGCTAGATTTATCTCTAGTGATTATGCTGGTTGCATGCACACATTACAATATACTACAGTTTACTCTGACAAAAATAAGGATAGATCCTCCCATTCCCGTTCTTCCTCTGGTTTGACATGTGAGAAAATTAACCACATTTTAAAGCTACAGCTGACCCCTAAAAATGGTTAATCTTACAGTAACTATGTTTTCTTGACATCAAAGATGCAAGTAAAAGCTTCCAAATTCTTCCTTGCAGGATGTGATTGTGGGAGTAAAGAAGGAGTACTGTACATGAATCTTACAAATGTACTTAGAGGAAGCTAGGCTTGTTCCTATCACAATAATCTATGGCTTAGTGCAATGTCCAAATACAGGCATGATTTAGAACAGAGAAGGGAGACTGCCAGCCCTCCAGATATTGTTGGACTCTTAACGCCCATTAGCCTCAGACAGCACAGCGAAGGGTCAGAGATGATGGGAGTTGTACCCCAATAGCATCTGGAGCGCTAGAGTGTGTGTCGAAATTCGCCAAAAAACCAAGCATAACTCAGGTGGTGTGTCACTTCGAGGAAAAAACCATAATTTCGCTATATTTATAGTTTAAATAACAAAAATGTATAATTGTGATATATAACTGTATTAAATAAACCAAAAACTAATTCTTTAACCAACCCCAAAAACCCTTATTTATCACAAAGTGCCCAGAGTTGTTGAGCTGCTGGGGGAGCTGCTGACCAAAGGTTTGGAGGTTTTTTGGGGTGTGTGTGCAAAAGTTGCTTTGCTTTTTTTGGGGGGGGGGGGAGAGAAACGAAATAAATGATGAATAATACCTTGGCTGGAACTAACATGCAGCACCGACATAGTCTGCCAAAGCGCCAGAAAAAACAGCACAGAAAGGGTTAAAAAACCAATCTCTGGCTACCAACAACAACAACAACAGGATCTGGGTTTTGACAGCGGAGACAAGCTGTAGCGTGAGGAGGAGCAGGAGAACAAATGGGGGGGAAACAACAACAACAACAACAACAACAGCGTGAATGGGCCGATGGGGCACGTGCTAGCCATGAGGGCTCTGCGTGTCATGTCTGACACGCGTGTCATAGGTTCACCACCACTGCCTTAAGTGCATTACTTTCTCTCAGCTGTAATTAACAAGAGTCCTTTCCCCACACATATACAGTGGAACCTCGGTTTCTTAACACCTCGGTTTACGGATTTTCAGTTTATGAACGCCGCTGACCCATCTGGAACGGATTAATTAAATTTCTATTACTTTCAATGGGAAAGTTCGCTTCAGTTTATGAACGCTTCAGTTTATGAACAGACTTCCAGAACCAATTACACCCATGCTTCGGGTTAAGTACGCTTCAGGTTGAGTACTCCGCGGACCCGTCTGGAACGGATTAATCCACTTTCCATTACTTTCAATGGGAAAGTTCGCTTCAGTTTATGAGCGCTTCAGTTTAAGTACTCCGCGGACCATCTGGAGCAGATTAATCCACTTTCCATTACTTTCAATGGGAAAGTTCGCTTCAGTTTATGAACGCTTCAGTTTATGAACAGACTTCCGGAACCAATTGTGTTCATAAAACAAGGTACCACTGTATTCCTAACCTTGTCAGTGAAAATAAAAATAGTAGTCTCAAGGTTAAATGCTGTTTTATTGGTTTTTACTGGCAAATGGACCCAGATTAATTCCATCTCAGATAAATTGGGAGGTGAGACATCTCAACATCTCACCCTAAATTAATTAGTATGGGCTTTCAAAACACAAGCAGATATTTGATGGGAGGGAAAGTAATATAAAAATGAAGTTTTCAATGCCACATAACATTTTGTCTTTTCAATGATCTATTAAAGATGGTTTTTTGGTTGTTGTTTTTTTTTTTTTTAAAATGACAACTACACAAGTGTGAAATGCAATTTGATTCTTGTTGTAAAAGCCTAATAAAATACTGTGGCATTCCCTAGCCACTGCTAATTGCAATTACGTAACAATTTCAAATGCTGTCCATGAACTGATTCCTGCCTTGCCTTAACTGCTTTGAGTTTGCACAACCAAATTCTGGACTTGACCTTCGTTGACATTGCTTGACTGGATTACACTGAATTTGAGGCTGCCTGTGTTGACCTGCCCTGAATAGCCTAGGCCAAACTATGCCTACTTCTCTTGTGAGCCTTAGATGTCTGCTGAACATAATGAAGCCCAGTGTTATGGCAATCTGCATACCCTCCAATATTTTCCAGGGATGATATTACAACACTCCTGTTTTCAACACCTCGGATCACTGCTTGGGGCTCCACCAATTCCATGCAAAAAATGTGGGTCTGGAGGAGCTTCTTACTAGAGCAGTTGGAGAAACAAGCTCAATCAAGAACCGTGTGTTTAAAAATACAACACACTGCATCTAATTCAATATCATACAAAATTGTCACAGTTACAAATACATAAAGGAGGTTCCCAGGGAAACATACTTTTGTCATATAAAGCCAGCCAAGAAAATATTTCTAACGAGTGCACATCTATTAAAAAGAATTCTCAAGGTACTGTAATTATTATTCATTTCTCGAATTGTTTTACCATGAAGCTTTACAATGCTATGGGGATTTAATGTTTATGTATTGCGATGGTTGCGTTGACTATTAAAAAGCAATTTGGCTGACATTTTAGGTCTTTTGTTGCCAGTTTTAATTGGATTGTTCATCAAGCGTCAACTCCCCCGTTCACTGCAAAAACTACAGGCCAACATCAGTTTATAGTAATGTCTGTTTAATGATTTTATCTTGTCGGAATGCCAACTTCAAAGCAATATATTTATGCTTTGTTTCATATGAAGATCTATAATTAGATAATTGAAGACCAAATGCAATCATATAGTCAGAAGGGACCAAAGAGGTTCTTAGGTCCAACTCCCCGCCCACAACTCAGTGCAGGTTCTACAATGCAAGATGTATCTGCAGCATCTGTTATGGCACTCCGGCTTCACCCTGGGCAATGCACCAGGTTGCGAAGGGAGATATGGCCAAAACAAATTTTCCCATTTGCTTGCCCACCCTTCCTGTTAGATCTCTTACTGCCACCAGGTAAAAGTGTTTGCTTTTCTACCAACCAGCCTTTCACCAACCAGTCTAGATTAAAGGTTTACAACAAAAAATAGTTGTTTTTAGGGAAAGGGTTTAAGCATAGGAATAGCTGTATGCACACAGAGGCAATCCTCTGAATGGAGCAAAAGTACAGTAAAATAAAAGTAAGTTAAACACAAAGCTTTCCCTCTCTAGACACAATCCCAAAAGGTAATGATCCCACATCAGACTTTCCATATCTTACACCCTCTAACTCAGTGTGCTTCCTTTGTACACGAGATCACACCTTCATCTGCTCATCATCTGGTTCCCTAAAATACCCTCTGGTATGTGCAAGTCCACAAACACAAGGAAGGTAGATGGTCTTATTTTTCTCTTCTTCAGTAGCAGACATTGCATTGCCTGCCTGCAACCTGAACTTTTCTCAATGAATTTTACTTGCTTCTAATTTGATGTATGGACCTCTAATGTTTAACAAGTTAACCCCATAATCTCCAAACCTATGAGCAAGTTTTACTGATAACAGTCAATTTCCCTCACAGCATCCTGGGCAGATAGCTACTACTTAAATACATCCAGTGAGGCAGCCTCTTCCACTGTCAAACCACAATTGAACTTACTTCTTACTTTTAATAGAATCTGCTTCTCTGGAATTTCTGCCCATTGGTTCTAGCCTTCCTCTTTAGAGCAACAGAGAACAAGGTTGCTTCACATGGGAGCCATCTAGATATTTGAAGACTGTTCCCATCAGGGCCCATGAGGAGCAGCCACCTCAGGCAGTGGGAGCAGGAGGTGGCGCCCCTGTGGGCATCCCAACGCCTCTGGCACTGGCGGAGAAGTGGCACTGATTTCCAGCCGGTAGGGGCATTGCCTCTTCAACTTCCTAGGTAAGGGTGGAACAGTGCAAATTCTCATTTCTCCTCAGGCGAGACACTCCATGCCTGTTTCCCAAACCTTCTTTTATCCACACCCAGATCATCCAAATATTCCCCACAGGACTTGGCTTGCAGACCTCTCACCGTAGTGATTCCTCTTCTCGTCTTGTATTTGTCAGACTTCCAGAGCCGTATATTCAGAGCTGCCTCAAGTTAATAATTATGTGTGGTGATAACTGCAACAGTGATGTTGCTTTTTAAATTTAGAAGCTGAAGCAGTACCTCTTAGGAGGTATGGGACAATATTATAAAGATGTTGATACTTCTATAGAACAAGACCAGGCAGAAAGAACAAGAAGGGCTGTCTGGGAAACAAAGACCTCTCTTTCCATGGAGACCTATCAAAATCCTTACTTCTTTCAGACATGCTATAAAGATGACATTCAGATTGAAGTTTAGCAAGCAGGGTTACTGTAAAATATTATCTGGCTGTTAGTATGTTTTACTTTGTTTGAATCTATCTTTTTCTGTATTTCTTTTTTAAATAATCATTTGAATCTGTATTCTACTTTTTTTAAAAAAATCCATTTTTAACCATCCAAAATATGCACATAACTTTACCTTGCCATTAACTTTATCCAACATCCAATATGCATATATAAGATGATAACCATTTAAACTCGTATAATCTTTGTACGCTAATCTGGACTAGCACCTAAAGCAGAGCTAACACAGTCAAACACACAGTCTTAAGGCACACCCAACAACCTGTTTATTGAGCAGTAACCCTGATTTGGTTCAACAAAGCTTTTGTGAATGTTATGACAATGCAGTCTTTATTGAGCATCCAACCTGATTTGCTTGTGTGGTGTTTATACATCTTCCTATTAAATATTCATTCACCCCACTTTTCAGAGTATTTCCCTGTTACTTTCCTAACTGCAAAAAGGCAGGTGGCTTTTTAAAGTGGTTTTGTTGTGCTAGAATAACAGAGCGCTTTAATAAAATTTAATTGTGCAAACCTAAAGTTCTGGTAAAATGCTGACAATCCAGAGATTGCCCTTAGATGTTACACTTGGAGAAGTGCCACAGCAGTGCAAATGAGTTCAGGATGCATACATTTCTTTCCCTTAAGTGGAGAGCCAGAGTTCCAGCTGTCCCTTGTCACTTATCTTGGCTTTTAGTCTCTTTAAAGATCCATTGAGCCAGTTATACTTTATGAATTATTTTTATGTGACATGCTGTTTCAGAATATAACGTGAAAGTGTCTTGAAAGAACTAAGTAATTGAAAATTGATAAAACTTCTAAGATGAAAGCTTTCCCTGTGTTATTCATCAGGAAATCAATTTTAATGACTTTCATCTCTCCCTATAAACCACATCTCCGAGATGTCCCGTTCTTCACCTGCTGTTACAGTCTAGTCACTTAGAAAATATCAACTGGATAAGTATTTTGTTTTTTTGTTCTATAGAAGATTTCTACTTAATAGATCACTATCACAGTACAGCATAAATACAAACAGACATTGTCTTCACTAGTGATTTTTCTCCTGTTAGCAAAAAAACAACTTGTTTTTACAGCACAGTCCATAGTTCTTTTTTTAAAGCTTCAATTATATTATCTTTTCATATGAATTATAAATATACAAAACTGCTATACATGGAACACCCTTGGAAGGGAATACATGCAAACAGATTTTTTGTCCAATCAGTAAGAGGGTTAGGACAAAGAGAAAATAGCATGCTGCCGATAACACCAACGTAGCAGGTTCAATCCCCTTATGCGATGGTTACATATTCTTGCATTGCAGGGGGTTGGACTAAATGATCCTCAGGGTCCCTTCCAGCTTTATGATTCTATAAACTAGCATGACTATTTTTATTTTTTAAAACCTATATATATATATATATATATATATATATATATATATATATATATATAAATGTAGGCATTGTGCGCGCAGATGTAACAGCTTTTCACCATAACCGCTGAACCGAATTGCATCAAATCAGGGCAAAGCATACCTTGCCCACCAGCATACCAAAGCACACCTTTCATACCTAAAATAATGATTAAACACACAAAAAAGTGGTGCCCAAATTAGACATCACCAGCAGAAGGTCTGAAGACTCCAGCAGCATCCAATAGAAAGGCAGATCGTGCGCTGTCACCAGCAGAATCTCTGAAGGGCGGCGCCAAATAACAACATCATCAACCGAGCAACTGAAACCACCAAGGTGGCCATTACAACCCACAGAGTCAGGCCAGGGCCAAGGAATGACGAAGTGTGCATGCACACGAAAGCTCATACCAAAATAAAAACTTAGTTGGTCTTTAAGGTGCTACTGAAGGAATTTTTTAATTTTGCTTCGACTCAGACCTACCTGTAACTAGAACCTGTTTTTGGTTAGTTTTAATGATAATGATCACATGCCTACAGATGTCTATTTTAACCAGGTATTATTATTTTTTGCTATGTTGCACCTTAAATGAACAAGTTAAGATGGCCTTTGCAAATACTTTTTCAGCTGCACAAATATTCACCCTCCCACTCCCCTGGAACAACGTTCAGAAGCTGATTGAGACTACAAATAAAGTTTTATGGGATATGAATCACACAGGGTTTGAATATCCTACATAGTGGTGTAGCTATATTTCTTATGGAAGGCTACAGTACTTAATCATATTTTTTCCTCTGGAAATTTACTGTTTGGGGTATATAAGTATGTTTTATCCCTCAGAGGAAATAACTTTATCTGGAAATATTTCAGTCTAAAATAATAAAAGTAGAAAATCCACAATTTAAACCACTATATACGTAGTTAAGTTTTGGGGGTTTTCTCCTCAAACATTCAGGGAAAGGCTTTTTCAAGACCAAGTAAGAAAACTGAACAAATTTGTATTTCAGAATAATGGGGTCATTAGGTAGCCCTAATGCAGGGCAGATAGAAGTGCAAGCATCAGAGCCAAACACATTTCAAAATGGGTTGTTGCAGATGCTCACAGAATGGAACAGGGATGCTATTTGTAAGACAGGAAAAAAACATAGCTCAGTGGTAGGGCACCTGCCTTACATGCAGAAGGTCCCAGGTTCGATCCCAGCATCTTCAAGTAGAGGTGGGAGAGATCCCTGTCTGACATCTTGGAGAGATGCCGCCACTCAGTGTTGCCAATACTGAGCTAAATGGACCAATGCTATAAGGCAACTTTTTATGTGGCCTGGACTCCATTTGGCCCCTTATAAGATTAGCAATACACATAATTATAATGTATTGTTTTATGTAGAACCTTATACCCATATCTGACAAATGGTTGAGGAAATACAGCAAAAACAAGATTTCGATACTGAAATGAGATAAGAAGTGTCCTAGAGCCAAGCAAAAGACCTTGTAAGAAACTTGGAACAATGGACATTTTTCTGTTCCAAGAATATTATTTGTTACCATGGCATGAAACATTCTGGCAGGCATCAAACACGAAATGTCATAAGCTGTCAATTTTCAAATACTAAATACCATTGAATATTATCTATCAGATGCTGTCAGAAACTAAACACTATTAAATGTCAGCCATCAGACACAGTTAGAAAGCCCTGCATGACAAATATCAAATACCATTGGTCATACGCGGAGTGAGATTTTTTTTGGGGGGGGGGAGGCAAATATTTGGACATACGGAAAATAGCTGAATTTTGCAGAGGTGAATTGTAGATCTGGTGAAATTTAGCAAAAACTAAATCAGAAGTGGGGGGGGGGCTCTGGTTCACAGGCCAATATTGGACTGGGACATCATATTCTCCAAACCATGCCCAACTGTCATTCAGCTGATGCCACTGGGTGATGTTCAATGAGGGGCAAGGTGTGGGGTTCAATTCTGCTGGTGGCTGCCTCACCAAAACATTCCCGGCAGGAAATATGCCTGCAAAGCAGAGAACAAGATGGAGCCTTCAGCTGGTGAGCAGAGTATTGCTGGGCATAGGCGCTGGGTTTTGCCCAACCTTGGGGGTGCCAAATGCACACTTGTGATATCATGCAGCAGGACAGGACTACAAGGACCACTGCCGTCATGGGAACACCTGTTGACCCACCGCAGCCATAGGTAGGCCTGGTGAGGCCCGCCACAGCGAGGTCCAATGAGTTCCAGCCCCTCAAGATTGCTGGGGCTCAGCCCCATCCCAATATATTTAGTGGGGGAGTTAAGGTGTCTTCAACCTCATAGTTGGTACCTATGCTGCAGGGTGCTAGCACATTTCCTGTGGTGAAGAAGCAGACTCTCCCCACACCCCCATAGGTAAAATTTGAAGAATTATAGTTGCCACAAGTGATGTTTACCCTACACTCCTATTACCTGGTATTAAGTGCATTTAAACCCAATGGACCTTTCGTTCCAACTGGACACGTCTAGGATTGCACTTCTGATTGGCGCAGGCACCCCGGAAACAATAGCTGACAGCCACATCAGACATTCGGCTTCCCCAAAAAATGTCTGAAAACCGGAACACTTACTTCTGGGATTTCTGTGTTCAGGAGCCGATTTGTTCGTCAACTAAGCCATTCAAGAACCAAGGTTCCACTGTACATTGACAGCAGTGGTAATTGCTAATCCCAACTTTGCTATGCTAACTTTAATACTGCCAGTGGGAGAATAAGACCTTGCTCTCAGTTGAGTCCCAGACAAATTGAACCAAACTTACTAATACATTTTAGCAGGGCAGTCTCGAGCAGGTCACGCGCCCTGGCAGTGAGGGGCGGAGATTGCTCCGGCGCCCCCGCAGGGCGCAGCATGGCTTCCGCACGGCTTTGCCTGACGCCCTGCGCCACCGGGACTCTACCTAGAGCCGGCCCTGCATTTTAGTTCATTAATTACATACTCTGGTGTTTTTTTTTGGGGGGGGGTTACTTTTACTTTCATGTCCTGAGAAACTGAATCCTCCCCACTCTGAATATCGGAAGCTCAGGACAAGTTTGGCTGTATCTCAAGGTTCTCAAGGTTAATTGTCCACATAAAGGAGGAATGCTACTCAGGAATACAAAATCCACCCGAATTTTAGTTGCCACAGAAATAGTGCACAGGAAATATTATACAGCACTTCAAATCATGAAGTCCTGTATAAATGATTGATGATAACAACTGGATTTCCCAGCAGAAGATAATTAAAACGTACAGGAAACAAAGCCCAATTCCCTTCAATAATCAATCTATCTTAACAGAATATGCAAACTTTAATCAACTTTACATGTTCTTACTGTAGTTTCCCTGTAGGCAAATGAATGCTTTCTGGAATGAGTTTATTTGCATAATTTGCTAAGGGTATCAAGCACACACTGGCAGAGCAACCCTATCCTTGTTTACATGGAAGAAAGTGTCACCAAGTTCAATGGCTCAGATATGTGAATGAACCCTGTGCTCAGCTTAATGTGAAAAAAATGTGTGGATCCTGTCAGCAGCTGTGCTTTTAGCATTCAACACTAACTGCAGTTTCTTATCAAGTTCAAGGGAAGCCCCACAATAAGTGCATTGCAGTAATCCAATCTTGAAGTTTCTAGTGCCTGAACTACTGTGGTCAAATTCTTCCGGTTTAAGAATGGCTGAAGATGTTACACCAGTTGCAGTTGGTTAAAGGCACATCTTCCCTCTGAGGCTACCTGGGCCTTCAGTGGCAGAGATGGATCCAGAAGCAGTCTCAAATTGCATACCTGCTCCTTCTAGGGAAGTACAACCCTATCTGGGGCAAGTAACTGACCAGTTTCTCAGACAGGGGAGCCACTTACTCACAGTGCTTCTGTATTGCCAGGATTCAAGCTCATTCTATAGATATTTATGAATCAGTGCCAATTTGCAGGAAGGCACCTTACTCAAAACATCTAGGCATTGGGAGTGCTGGGGGAGGTATTGTGTTGCTTCTTTTAAAACTGGAGTTTTCATGCCACCTTGGAAAGTATTTATAACGTGAAAAATGGCATAGAAGTATATTAAATTAATTAAATAAATAAATATTCCTGTTAAGAGCTATTTTCCCATATTGAACTAGTCAGCAATCAAATTGTGACGCTCCCCAAGGCAATGAGTTCATGAAAGGGCCAGCCAAAACACAGTCCCCCCCCTATTAGCAATGATTGCCATGTTCTGGTCTTTTCAGGTCAAAAAAAGGGTTGGGGGGGCATGATACTGGTGTATAAAATTATACATGGTGTTGAGAAAGTAGATAGCTAATTGCTTTTCTCCCTCTTATATAACATTAGAACTCAAAAAACATCCAATGAAGCTGGATAGACAAAGTATTTCTTCATACAGGATATATTTAAACTATGGAATTATCTTACACAGGAGGCAGTGATGGCCACTAACTTAGATGGCTTTAAAAGAGAACTGGACAAATTCATGAAGGACAAGGCTATCAATGGCTATTAGAATTATGCTACATCTCAATGAAAGACCTCAGTAATATCCCCTCAACAGGTTTTGCTCTTCTTGCTCCATTAGTCTTTGCACAGGGTCAGTCTCTCCTACATCACACCCTGAAATATGCCCACATTTCATTCTGGACAGAAGAGAGGTGTCGAGAGCATCTCTCTGTGAGTGAGCATGTCACTCTCTGATGTTGGTGTCTTTCCCCCCAATTGACAGGGTGGCAGGTGGGGCGGTGCATATGATGTTAGATTGTTCCTTCTTCTGCCTGTGCATATGTGGCAGCCGTTTTTGTATTATGCCATACCTCCAAAAGGTTGGCAACATGTGGGCATGAGCCCCTCCTGGTCCCCTAGGATCTGTTCTCCATTTGGGCCACTGTAATGTTTGTTTCCCTTAATTCTGTCCATTTTTAGGGCAGGATGAACCAACCTGGACACAAACAAAACTAATGTTCTGAAAATAATAGTTAGTTAGTTAGTTAGTTAGTTAGTTAGTTAGTTAGTTAGTTAGTATACTTCTCTTTGTCTGAAGATCACAGGGTGGCTCACAACATAAAAATAGAAAATGAGAACACAAAATATATAATAAAAGCAAGAATAAGAACAAAAACAAACCAATAGCCCACCTCCCACACAACTCTGGGGTTGTCCCTTTCTCATTAGGTGGCATATTAGACCCATGTAGAAACACAAAAACAGTTGTGATCCTCTGGAAGTCATAAATTCTTACAGTTCCATAATACACTCTGCAGCTGTGAGAGTGCAGTGGTAGAGAGTGAACTCAATTATCTTAGGTTTGGGAAATGGTGAGTGAAATCGTACACTTACCTCTAGCCTAGATTACAACCCATAATATGATAAGTTTAACAAGCTTCTATTTCTTGTTTCCATTTTAAATGCTTAAAGAACACAGGACTATGTATGTTTTGCCCCTGGGCTTTGCCTTTGCTATCTAAACAATAGAATGTTTAAGTCACTATGTATAATAAAAGATGCAAAGAGTTAGCATGAATTTTTAAAACTGTTTTCTTTAGCAAAATAATTATGGTTTACAGATTAGCGGAATCAGTGGGTGATTTAAACCACACAAACAATGTATTGTTGTTTGGTTTAATTACAAGGAAAGAAAAAAGAGAGAGGAAAGGTTCCAATGTCAACTTTATAAGGGCTATTGCCTGTTTCCAAGATATATACCAGGGGTGGCCAACTCCAAAGAGACTGATCTACTCACAGAGTTAAAAACTGGCAGTGATCTACCCCCTTTTGGGGGGTTCAGGCCAAAGTTGTTGAGATTTATTTAGGAAGGAGGAAGGCCCATTTTTAGGGGTTCAGGTCAGAGTTGTTGAGCTTTTCTGAGGTGGGAGGAAAGCCCTGTTTTTTTGGGGGGGGTGAAGGGCTAAAATGTTGAGCATTTTTAGGGGAGCCAGAGTTGTTGAGCATCTTCTGGGGGAGCCAGTGATCTACCAGTGATCTACTACAGACGTCCAGTGATCTACCGGTAGATCACGATCTACCTATTGGACATGCCTGATATATACCATTACCATGCACTAGAAGCTGAGGGATAAACCACAGGGAAAAACACATCCTCATGGTAACTTTGGAGTTAAAAAGCAAGAGAGGACACAGAGGACAGTCCAGTCCTCAACCAATGGAAGCCTCCTAAGCTTTCAAAGATGGTCATAACTAGGGATGGGTGGATTCTTTAAAGTTGGACCTATGCCAGTTCTGAATGGAAGGGCCATAGCTCAGTGGTAGATGGGAGACTATGCCAATTCTGGTTGCTCTTAGTTTCTCATATTTTCTACTCTTAAATTCAGTTCTCCACATTTCTACACATTCTTGAATCAGGGGATTTTGCTCTGCAATCTAAATTTGGCAGATTTAACACATGAAAGATGAAAATAATATTTGGTGTGCTTAGAACATGTTAATGAACTAGGGGTTGTGACCCTGCTCGTGTTCTACTTGTTAATTATGCCAACCTGCCAACTCCCCTTGTTAACTATGCCAACCTGCCAACTCCCCTAGCCCAAACCCCTCCCTTTATTATATTGCCTAACCCCCCCCCACAAGTCCCCTTCTGTTTACAGCTTGCCCCATTCCCGCTTCCCCTCACAACACACCAAAACCACCCCTCATTTCACTTTACACACCTCACCAAGCCCGCTCCATTTACACCAAGGGGGGAGAGAAATAGTCTCCCCTTTCCACCCCACCTCCCACCAGTGTGGGAGGCTGCTGCTGTGGGAAGGAGAGAGAGAGAACCTACACATCAAAACACAGGTTTCCTTCTCTCTCTCTTTCTTTTCAGTGATGGTGGGGAGAGGAATGAATGAAAAAACTCATTCCTCTGCTTCGCCTCCTCCCCTAATGCTGCTGTTGGAAGCCACAGAGAAGGAGGGTTGTTGTTTTTCTCCTCCATCCTACAAGAGCACCAGCAACAAGGGAGTGCAGGAAGGCTTGCAAAGACCACCCCACTGATCCTTTGCACCCAGTGCACCTGCCTGCTTCCCTGCCTCCTCCTCCTAACTTGCCAGCCCACTCAGCCAAAATGCACCCACCATTCCCTTATAGCTCTGCCAGACCGCAGCCCAGGTAAGCCACAGAGGAACAAATAGGACAGGCTGGGGCAGCTCCCCAGCAGCCATCATGCTCTGCTGCCAGTTCCTTCCTCCTCCTCCTCTTCCTCCAACACTGCTGAAACTGAACTGGCATCATCAGTGTGAGGGCAAAGCAGGATGAAGACAGGAGAGTAGTGTTGCTTGTTCCTCTGCATCTGACCTATGCTGCTTACTACCCACCTTGGTCACCTGGGCCGGCCACCCACGCGCTCAACTGACATCCCTACAATCTTATTATATACCAAGAAGCAGTGATGTGTTCGTACTGAGACTTTTGAGGCAACTGAGTTAGTAACCACCTTTTCCAAGAAACTTTTATCAATTTTTGGACTTACAGTATTAATTGCATAAGAATGCATACTGGGGGAGGAGGGCTCCACAAAGCTACTGCTCAACCATTTTCAGCCTGCCCTTGGTTCAGTAATTAGAATGATAGTGCAAGGCCAGCGAACCAATACTTTTACAGCCAATTCTCCACATTCTTCACAGTCCGAAATCCTATTCCAAGGATTGCACATACAAAATACAGCCTCAGTGAGAATAAGATTGGCTTTGGTGAGTGACAGAGGGCTCTTTCCATAAAAAACAGATAAATGCAGTGGAAAATATGCTAAAAAATCCATTTTCAGCTGGAGGTATTAAATGTGCCGGACTGTTAGCCTGCTCTGCTTTAATGGTAAAAAAAAAACCATACAAAAAAACCCCCTCCTAAGATTCCTGCCGCCAGCTCAAACTCTGCACAACAGGCCATTTCAAGCACTTATTTCAAGGGTTAGAGAATCATTCTGGGATTATTGGTCATGCTTACTTACATAAATAATTCAAGCTAATGGCATGTATTAATGCAAAAGACATTATTAGCAAAGGCCCCACTCCTTATGTGTGGAGAACAATCCACTGTGCAAAACTATCATCTCTCATAGGAAAATGACACTTCTACTCAATGCATTTCCACTTTTTCAAGGGAAAAAGGGACGTTGCATAAATCAAAGTATTTTTAATGCTTCAGCAATGAAAAATAATCTTGGATGAAAAAGGCAGGCTGTTAATTCAGTGCACTTTTGTTTCAGTTAAGGAGACTGTACGTGTAATCCTATGCACACTTACAAAGGAGGAAGTCCCACTGAAAACCAGAGAGCCTAGCTTCCAAATAAATACACCTGGTTAGTTGCAGTTTCATGTCCCATAAGTAATGCTTGTGTGGTCAGAGCTTTTGGGGAAGTGGGTCTGGCGGGGTGTGTGTGTGTGTCAATCACCCAAATAAGGTAGATGAGGTGCAGAGGAAGATCATCCTTACAATTAAAACTTTTCTTTTGGGTATGCATACAGTTATATTAAGTTTGGCATCACCAGTGTCATATAGGGATATGGCGTTCATCTGTCTATAGAGGGTAACACTATTTTTTGGAGGATCTACAGAGAACTCTTTTCGAGCTTTTGTGTGTTTGTGGGTGAAGGCAAACTAGCAGAAGCTGATTACTTCCTGTGGCATTTGGTCCAGGTGGGTGAGTGGGATTTTGGGAAATATCAGACTAATATCGGAGCTAGAGTGGTGTTTGGGCCTGTCAGGTGCATCGGGGTGAATGTTGGAATGGAGCGCACCAGGCACATATTAGGTTCATATACCCAAGAAGCACACAGTGAGGAGTTTCCTTGGGCCTTGCTGCATGATCACAGTGTGTGTGGCTCAGGAGATTGGAAAGTTGAAATGCTCCCATCAATCGACCTCACTGCCTGGACCTCATTGATTTTGGTTAATTTGGTTTTGACATATTCTGATTGGAGATTCTATAGTTATAGTTTAATATTAAATTTTAATAAATAAAACCTGTTACCTGCAAAGTCCTCTTTTTTCAGGTTGCCTGAAAAATTAATCAACTTTAATTGCATAAACCTAATTTTTCAGTATGCAACTAAATCCTTCTTGCGTGGGAGTTTGTAGGTAATCATTAAATGGCTGGAAAGCATACTAGGGGAAGCCATCTTGCTGTTCACAGCTCCCTTGCAATATAGAGAACTCAAGCTCAGTGAAATTGTGATGCAAAACAAGACCCTAAACTGCAATGCCGAGTGGCTCAACATCCTTGCTGTATTGTGTCATGGACAACTTCGTTTTGATATCCTGCTTTGTTCTCATTGAACCTTGTTGTCAGTTGCCCCAGATGTCTCACCAAAGTTACAAGAAAGCAAACAGCAGACAGGTCAAAGAGATAAAAGAGCAGGAGCTTGATGATGTATTCTAGTCACTTGTGTAAACTCAGTTAAACATTAATATGCTGCAGCACAGTTAAAATGCCATTTTACTTTCACATTTCAGCTCCACTTCTTCAGTCTGCAGTGAACAAAGACTGCATCTGATTTGCTGTGCTGATTTCAAGGTGATTTAAATTTATCCACTGGCAGATCATAGAGATGACAGACTGGAACATGGACAAGGAAGATCAGCATTTGATTTTTCTTTCCTCCCACAAGGTATTGGGAAAGTAAAGATAGCTCTTTTAGATGAAATGTACATCAGAAGGAACAGCTAAAGAATTATTGTCGAGGCAGATGGACAAAGGCAGAAATACATCATGTCGGTGTGGCAGCTGAAAGAGGCTTTTGGCAGTGGTGGATCTCCAAAGGCCCTACCCCATTGCATTGACTCCAACCTTGTAAATGAGATAGGTTTGGAATATAGACTTAGATCAGGTCAGGTCACTGATCCCTTTAGGTCACATTATTATCAATGACTGGCATTAGCCCTCAGAGGTTTCAGGCAAGAGTCTTTCCCAGCTCTACGTGGAGATGCCAGGGATTGAACTTGAAATCTTCTGGATGTGAAGCAGCTGTTCTACCACTGAGCTATGGCTTTTGGTTTCTGTCATGAGTGACTGAAATATATCGTGATAGGTTTGTCTGAACATTTGTACTGTTTGTCACAGTAAATGTTTAAAGCTCATGCCACAGTGTTGTTACTACTCTATGCTCTGTTAGAGGCAGAACTTTTTCTTCCTATGTAAATGAAAGTTGGAGAAATGTTTAGTATTTAGGAGTCTGAGGCTGTACTGCCTTGTATTTGGCCTGCAAACAAATCAGAAGCAGCCCAGTCAATAAAATTCTGGGTGCAGAGGGACAATTTTCATCAGAATCGCAGCTGGGTAGAAAAGCATTAAACCTCACCTCCCTGCGTGTTGCTGTTCGGGTGAAAATTGACCACCTCTGTGCCTGAAATTGAAGGACAGAAGAAAAGTGTAAGGCCCCTTCAGACTGACCATTTTCTAGTGGGTGTATTCTGCAACATGTCATTGACATAATAGTGCATTAGCAGTGGATTTATAGTGGACTGTCCGCACACTTTATTAGTTGTTCTGTGATGCTTCCCCAATGTTACTTCATTATTGCTGTCTCGAGGTGCACTCTTGCACTCTTGCACAACAAAAGCAAGGCAAACCCTACCCCCCCGGCTAAAAAAAAAAGAGGTATGAAAAGTTACAGGATTTCAGTGGGAATTTACAGGGCATGCACTGACTGAAAATGAAACACTGTGTTTCATTTTTTGCAGGTGCCAACAGAATTGGAAGCAGGTTCACATATAACCACTGCAATACTATCATGAGCACAACTAATCATGAAAGCACAATAAAATTGACATGTGGAAGGGCCTATATTTGCATGCTGTGCATTTTGCATAATGTGTACTTTCACCATGAGAGGCAGTAAAAGAAAAAAAGAGGTCTGCGTGAAACATTTCTGCTAGCAAGGAAAACCTGCACATTTGACAAATGCAAGGTAATTAATTCTCCATCTGGAATTTTCCAACACAGAAACATATCTGGGTGCAGATCACAGAAAATTAGGCTTTTTTTGGCATAAATAGGGATAATGTGAATGTGTGAGATAGCAGACTCTAAAGTGACAGCTACTGCTTCTTCTCGGCTCTTTATTTTTTTCCAGATGACTGCAAATTTCAACAACAGTTATCGGTTTTATCATTCTGGTGAAGGTGACCCAAGAGCACATTTGAAGCTAATCCCCAGAGGAATCCTCAGATTAGCAGAGATAAGGCATACTCTGGTATCGGAGATAAAAGTCAAGACATTAACTCAAGGGTGTAGATTTATCAAATGTCATCATATTTGGCATGCATTTAATATTAAATGTTAATCAAATTACCCTTAGTAAGCTATGGCTGCTGGTTATCTTTAACTTGTCAGGCACTACAATAGTGTGATATGAAATACAGACAGGAACATTAAAAACAAACTTTTATAAAATGCTTTGCCGCCATCTGTCAACTTCTAACTACTGAAGGATATCCCTCTTTTAGTGTTACAATTGATGCTTTAATGAAATGTCAGTGTTTTAAAAGCTTGCCCTCCCTGCTGCTAAATTGTTCACATTCATCTAGGTTGGCAACAGTTTGGCGCAGGGATTTTATTGAAGATTGTGCAATATTTACTGAATACCACATAGCTCAGAGGTAGATGAGGCCCATAGCAGTGGGGTTGTAACTCAAAGGTAGAGTATAGGCTTTGCATGCAGAAGGTCCCAAATTCAACCCCTGGCAGCTGGAAGCAGCAGGCCATACCCCCAACCCACCCCCTGTGCACGAGGGAGGCTCATGACTGCCCGCAACACCACCTCCTTGCAAGGCGGAAGTGGCTTTTTATGAAACCCTGGAGAGCTGCCAGTCAGAGTAGGCACTACTGAGGTAGATGGAACCAATGGTTTGTCTATCTAGAGACAGTTAAATAATGAGCTTGGGTTAGGATGGCACAATAAGCCAGGCATATCCAACATGGCGACTTCCTTCTTGGACTCAAATGTCCATCAGCCCCTGCCAGTGTGGCCAAGGGTCAGGGATGATGGGAGTTGAACTCCAGCAGCATCTGCAAGGCAACACATTGGCAGCCATTGCACTAAGACAAATCACAGTTTATCCCAGCACAGCAGTGGGAGAAGAAAACCAGAAGAAATCTCATTACAGGGAACCAGCACATTCCCTAATTTGCACCCAGCACAGCAGTGGGAGAAGAAAACCAGAAGAAATCTCATTAGAGGGAACCAGCACATCCCCTAATTTGCACCAAGCCAAAGTTTGGCAAAGCGTTAAAAGTGAGCCACTTCATGGAAAGATAGCTAAGACCTCTGTATTTCCCCAAGATGTTCGGTAAATGGCATTTTGTGCCTCCTTAGGCAGAAAGCTGAGATGAAATTTTAATTGTTGTTTTCTTTTAATTGCTGCAGCCCTCCAATTAAGTTGTTAAAAATTAAATTCCTGGCAGGATTCAAAAAGAATGTTGCCCTCCACAACTGAAAAGCAAAGTGGATAACTGGATCATCCTACCCACATCTTACTTTTCTTTCTGGGGGTGTACTTAGAGCTAGTCTAGATAGCCTGCAATGTTGGCCAAGCCCTGCTCTCATTCCACTCTCCACTTAGACACCTTGAAGCTAATGGACAAAATTTTAATGTGCACAAATTTTAATGCCAATAGCTGATAAGGCATGGATGGAGACAGGAAGAAGTGTGGCTACAAGTGGGAATTGCTGAATAGCCAAGAAATTGTCTTCTCCAGATTACTTCCAACCCATCAACTGTATTATTGACCATTCTCTGCAGCAACTCAGGAACCCCAGGAGCTGGTTTTGGTGGGACATCCTGCTAATGATCAGTTTTCTGTTTCCTCCCCTATAACTGAAGATTTTGCTGCTATTACTCCTAGGATATCAAGGTAGTGTATGTGGTTCTCCTCCTCTCCAGTTAGGCTGAGAGAGTGTGACTAACCCCAGGACTCCCTGTGAGCTTCCTGACTGTGTAAGATTTGAACTCAATTCCGGAAAGTCCTTATCCAACACTCTGAGCACTATACAACACTAGCACCCAACACTGTGCTGAGCTGTGCCTGGGCATGTGCCTCAAATTACAGTATTACTAAAGTGCAATCCTAAAGTGTGCCATTGAGATAACACTTTAGGAAGGACCATCATTTGTTTTCTGTCCTAAGTGGTGTTTTTTTTTAAAGCAATAGAAATAATTATATAAAAGGAAGGTTTTAAGGATGTGCTGGGAACTGCAGTGGAAGGGAAAATTCTGTTGCTCAATCAGAGGTTGTTGCATGACCAAAATTGCCGCTTTCAGTGCAACTAGCATCAGCGGGTTAAATTTAATGGTATATTAAATAAAAATAATGTTTGTTTCTCAAAAAATTATAAAGAAAATGCGAATATGTTGCATGGAACACACATTACCAGTAACAACAAACATTTAGCAGGAAACGTGCAGTAAAGGAAGGTTATATGCAGCATCAACTCCCTCAAAATCTGAAGTGAAAAATAAAATGAATTACTATTGTAGGTATCAGAGAAGAAGTTGTGGGTGGTGGGAGGAAGATGGAAGATAGAATCTATTGAAACAAGCATCAAGATCTGAGAAAATAACTTTGGACTGCATGTATGCTGTGAATACAGAACAAATAATATATATAGAAAAGGTTGATTGCATTTCCTGAAGGTGAAATTCTATTAGAAGGAGATATGAGTGCAGTTATAGGAGGTGAATAGGATAGAACAGATTCACCGCAAATCCTTAGAATCTTTATTCAAAACAGAGCTAGGACATTGTGAGTTAATAGATGCCTGGAAAGACAAGCACCTGGATGAAATATATTACACACATGCTGTTATAAGATGACAAACACTACCCTAAAACGGATCCATTCTTTGTCTCTCCACCATTTATCGATAAAGTGCCCCCCTCCAAACAACTATTGATGAAGATCACAACCCAATTAGGTTGCAGTGGCAACTCCTCACTCCCAGCCTCCTAAGAAAAAAAGATGGAAACAAAACAATCAGCAGTGATTTCCTTCTTGCAACAACATTGACCAACAACTGAAGGAAGCTTTTTAATTATTATTTTTAAAAAACTTGGCTTAAAACTTGTATTTATAACTGTCAAAATATGAAAGAATCCCTGAGTAAAATTGGTCAATAATCAACTGTATATTTTGCAAAGTTGTTTGTTCATTATGAATTTGGACATCTCTTAAGCTATTGTAACCAAATTTCCATGACAGCTCTTGAGATCAAGGACCAGGATCTTGTCTATGTTTGAACATAATTAACATAGCTGCCAAGTTTTCCCTTTTCTCGCGAGGAAGCCTATTCAGCATAAGGGAATTTCCCTTAAAAAAAGGGAGAACTTGGCAGCTATGATAATTAAATGACACCTTGAATCAAGATGGCAGATTGAATCCGTGACATCTGCACTGACTTGAATCACTGATTCAAATGCTGGTGGTATTATTATTATTATTATTATTATTATTATTATTATGGAATTCCTATAATTCCGGAGCACCACCAGCCACAAGGTTGCTAGCCCATTATGTCTCTACAGAATGGCATCAATAAGCATTGATATCAATAAGCATTGGAGAAATTGCTGTCAACCTTTGACCATTTAATGCTTCTTATACAAGTACTAAGAATAAAAGATCCAGGTCAGTACTGGGCAGACTTTAGATTTGGGGGATCTACTTTGGTTTTTTATTTTATTTTTTAAATATATTAAAGCCCCTAGATCTACCAGTTGTCATTATGTTAAAGGCATATATACAGAATTAAATAATTCCAAGCCCAGGAGTTGTTGTGACTACCAGATCTGAATGTAACTCACAGTTGTTCCACACGCAAATCCAGAGCTCACATCCACAGCAGTCTGCCACTCTTGGTCACCTGCTTTCTTCACTTCAACAATATATATCTTTATACTGTGAGGAAGTCATTTTTGCTCTTTCCATTAGAGAGTCAAAATCCTTGCTGATCTATTTCAAATTGCCCAGTAGTTCTACTAGTAGATCCACTTTCCTGGCTGCAGTCATAAAACCATTTAGCTTTGTGTAGTAGATCAATAGTACAATCCCATCCATGTCTACTCAGGCGTATCACCAAATGTGTTCAATGGGGCTTGCCCCCACACTATTGCTCCCATTTAGAGTAACATGGGAGTGGGGAGAGAGGCTGCACTGACTAGCTATGCTCTCAGTGTTGCATGAACTGACTACCCCTGTCCCTTCACATCCATGTATACAACACACCTGAGTTTTCAGGGTCCTTCCTGCAGTTGATCTTGAGGGACAAGCCCAACTTCTTGCTCAACATGGAAGCTGGAATGGCTGAACAGAGTTCCTACTAAGTGTGCATAGATCAGCAGTTTGAATTGCTGTAATATGTACACCATTTTCTATCAGGAATACAGACCATTCCCCCCTCCAAAAAACAACACAAACCCTGTCAAACTTACAATTCAAATCTGCTGCAGCCAACACAGCCAGCAGTCAGCAATGATGGGAGCTGTAGTTCAACAACATCTGGAGGGCCACAGGTTAACCACTCTCACAACTGGACTACCATACATTAAATATATTCCTATAGTATATTCCGAAACATGCACAGCAGTATGATTTCCTACTAGGGTTGTGTGTAGAGAGTTTTGTGGGATTCTCATTTTCCTCTGCATCATGGAAAGCTTTGTGTGTGACCACACAGTGACACTCCACAAATGGAGAAAATAGGAAGCAGCATTTTAAATCATGTATTCTGCTTGAAAATGCAGAGAAATAGGCTGAGACGGCAGCATTCAACAGAGATTAGAAAAACAGAAAGATCAAAAAGGAAAACAATCCCCGAATGCGCTTCAAAGACTTGCAGAAGCCAAAAAGAGGTTAAATTTAATGGACACTCAGAGAAAAGTGCAGCACATCAGACAATCCTTCTTTGAAATGGGGAGAAATGGTGGTGGGGGGTGTCATTAGCTCACACCTTAGCAAAACAATAGAAGGAAACATTAATTTCCCATGTTTGAAAAAGTGATAATTCTTCCCTTTATACAAACACAGAAGAAAGTATTCAAATACTCTCTTCATTTCATAAGCAATTATGTGACACAATATCCAGATAAGAAGTAATAGTAGCTTTTCCTCCCCACCTGATTAATTGAACATGGCCTCTTGTGGCATATTTTAACAATATATTTATTGCAGCGTAAACTTTTATGGTCTAGAGATCCATAGAAGTGTATGTGACAAGAAAGGTAGCCTTAAAATGCCTGGAAGATTCCCAGACTGGTTTAACAAAGAACCCTTCTGCACACAGAACTCTGGTAATTGTAGCTCTGTGAGGGGAATAGGGGTCTCCTAACAACCCTCAGCACCCTTAATAAAGAAATGTCCATAGTTCTTTGGGGAAAACCATAACTGTTTAAAGTGATATCATAGTGTTTAAATGCATGGCATGAATGTGGCCTAACACAAGTAACCCTCCAAAAGTTTTTTACCTAACTTATGGGTGCACCAATATTGGTAGAGGTTGACTGAATGGGTCAGCTTAAGTGGTTTTAATTTGTTTTTAATGTTGCAACCTGCCCTGGGACCTTAGGGTGAAGGGTGGGTAATCAATAAATTGATAACTAACCACATTAATTTGGAGGATGTGCAGTAGATGTCCAAATTTAAAATCAGATCCATTCTAAGATATTGTGATACCACAGCTTCATCACATGCTTGCATAAGGGATTACTGACAGCTCTCTCCATGATCCTTCTCCCTTTGCAAATTAATTGAGGCAGGGAAAGCTCCTGGTGGGTATAAGATGCAAGCTTCAAGTAATAAGCAGCCAGCTGCTTTTGAGTCCTGAATTCCAAGGGCTCGAGGGGCATCCTGTGGAGCCTTCTGCAACAGAAACACCTATTTCTCCCGTAAGCTTTCAAAGAGAAGGCTTGTGAGGTGGTGTGCCTGACAATGAGCCAGTTTCGATCCACTTCAATTCAGAGAGGAGAATGGAGGGAGTCTGGAATCAATTCTAGAATGGGTTTTAGGGATGTAGATTAAAGATCAGATTTCTGGCTTGGGAGACTTTCCTGTATCCAGCACTGCTTTCTGTTGCATCGGTTGCACCTGGCCAAAAACAATCAATCATTAATGGGCTGGGAAAGGACAGCAGTTAATTAGCAAGGAGACATGGTAAGTACAGAGTTAAGTGTTGTCTCAAGTTATTAGAGCAGTGGTGGCCAAACTTTTTTCAAAGAGGGCCAGATTTGATGAAGTGCCCAAAGGGCCAACCAACTAAAGTTGTTGAGCTTTTTTTACCCCAGGATTTTACCCCAGGAAATAAACTGCCACAGGGACTGGATTAAACCAACCAGCAGGACGGATTAGGCCCCACAGATGGACTTTGGACATGCCTGTATTAGAGCTAAGACTCTAGCCTTTGGCTTGTTCATGTGGTCACTTTCATTTCTGTACTGTATTTTGTTCTGCTAGCCTGTCCATCAAAAAGTGGCCTCCTGTTCTAGGCCTACGAAATGAGTAACAGTACTTTATATTAAACAAATAAGAACTTATGGTAGCATGACTGATTTGGATGCCAAAGGTGCCAGGTTCAAATTTCCTTACATCTCCAGGTAAGGACCCCTGCCTAAAACCCTTATACGAGTCAGTGTAGAGACAATGCTAAGTTGGATGGGCCAATGGCCTTATTCTGTACAACACAGCTTTCTGTGTCCTCAGTGGCATTCACCAAATTATTGCCCCTACAAGTAAAATAAAAAAACCAACAACTGTGTGGGGCTACCACGGAAGAGAACTCAGAAATGCCATATCCTGCACAAATTGGAGCATATAAATCCAATATTATTTCAGCTGTACCAGTTGGTTTCTGGTACAAGCAGGGATGTACTTGTAGTTCTATGGTAGGGTCTGATGGGGAATCTCAGACCTGATGGACCTCCGGCCCTCTCTAAATGGCCCTTGGGACCACACACTCTTCACTCTCCAACACCCATGCTTAAGAGTGTTTTTGCCTGCCTGGGATTTACCCTTTAACTCTGGTACAGATCCTTCAAGTGTCCCTATTTTCAAGGGGCAGTCCTGGATTTACAGAAGCCGTTCTGGTTTCTGAGTTGATCCTGGAAATGTCCTATTTTTCCCGTAAAGGTAAAGGGACCCCTGACCATTAGGTCCAGTCGTGACCGACTCTGGGGTTGCGCGCTCATCTCGCATTATTGGCCGAGGAAGCCGGCGTATAGCTTCCAGGTCATGTGGCCAGCATGACAAAGCCGCTTCTGGCAAACCAGAGCAGCACATGGAAACACCGTTTACCTTCCCGCTATAGCGGTTCCTATTTATCTACTTGCATTTTGACGTGCTTTCGAACTGCTAGGTTGGCAGGAGCTGGGACCAAGCAATGGGAGCTCACCCCGTCACAGGGATTCGAACCGCCGACCTTCTGATCAGCAAGCCCTAGGCTCAGTGGTTTAACCACAGCGCCACCTGGGTCCCTAGCGCCACCTGGGTCCCTTAGGATGTCCCTATTTTCCCTTAGGATGTCCCTATTTTCACCGGAGAAATGTTGGAGGGTATGGAGTTATGTGACCTCCCCCCAAGCCAAGGAGATGCAACCTTTAGAAGACACCTGAAGGCAGCCCTGCAGCATAGGGAAGTTTCTTTAATGTCTAATGTTTTGTTATGTTTTTATATATTTTGGAAGCTGCTCAGAGTGGCTGGAGCAACCCAGTAAGATGGGTGGGATACAAATAACAAAATCAATATTATCATGGAATAGGACACCCCTGTTTTCATTGGAGAAATGTTGGAGGGTATCCCAATAATGCTTCTTGCTTGTTTGTACAGAGAGAGATGTGCAAATGTGTAGAAACCTAGCCTACTGTAGGAAACTAAAGTTCACATTCATTGCTCTGCCCACTCTTACCTCTGTTCTCTGGAAGGTTGTCCAGAAGGGAATGTGACCCCTAGGCTGTAAAAGGTTCCCTACCCCTACTCCATGGCATAACACCCCATGTCCTATCCTTGGCACCTATGTTTAAAAAGAGAATCAGGTAGCAGGTGATCCAAAAGAGTCTGCCAGAGAGTCACAGCTGGTCTGATCAAATAACACTGAACAGATGTACAAATAGCCTTGACTTAAGGCAGCTTATTGTGTTTTGGCTATTGTGATGTTAGCTGCTTTTGGATATAGTGATGGCTTTAGTGCTGTGCTGGTGTTTTGGTTTTTTTTACAAATGTAATTTGCTTATGCTATTTTAAACCTTTACTTACAGTAATCCCAAGGCAGCTTATAAAGTGGTGTAAATAGAGTGGGTTAAAACCCTCAAAAATAAATAAGAATAAATAAGACCCAAACCTTTAGGACAAACTCTGAGCCCTAGGCTGACATCTGATCATAGCAATATGCCGGGTTCATAATGGCTGTTCTTGAAACAGATCCTCATGGGAGCAGAGCAAAGAAATCATCTATTTGACTACAGAAGCAATAAATCTCCTTTGCCCAGATAAGAAAAACTCTACATAAATGAGGCAGTAGCTCCTGCATCAATCCTCAAGGATTGCTAAGGGATATTTAGCTTTATGTACTATACTTGAACTGTGTTTCTTAACAGGTTATTGTGAAATAGATTCAAAAGAGTCAGTATATTGCGGCGGGGGTGGACAAATTCAAAATCCCCAGGTAATTGGTATTATAAGCAGCCCACCCCACCATTGTTCATTGGCATCATTTAGAAAACCAGTTTCATCCTCTCAATAAGTTTACTGTCCACTGGATAGCAGTAAATTGGAATTTCACAGAAATGTATCTGTACTGTTTTGCGGACCATTGTGCCATTTTAATACGTTCACTCAACAAATGCTAAAAAAAAGTTTTAAACAGAGCTGCTGCAGTTAATTTTTTACACCATGATTAGGTTATGCATCCAAGAAGGGGATATGAATCAGGCATAGATAGTTAAAAGGCTGGAAATGATCCTTAATCCATGTCGGTGTTAGGGTGAAATTGGATGTAAAAGATTTAACACATATGCAAAGACACAAAGATTTTTTTTGGAGGGGGAAGCAGAGACCAATGGGAAACGGAAGATGTAAACAAGAATGAACGATTGAATAATGCAGGCCACTTCAGACATGGATGAGAGGCACTAAAGATCTGAAATAAATTATACCTCAAAACGATTCAATAAAAATCAGAATTGTAGTGCAGTAATCAGGCGACATATTGGGAGGGAGGGGGGGAAATATAGCCTATAAAAAGCAGAAGGGATTTTCAACTGCTGCAGCATATTAGCTCCTGTGGAGAAATACGTACAGCCAGGATGAGGTGATAACACACCAGCCAAAGGCAGCCGGATGTACGTTTTCCAAAGAAGAGAACTGCAGAAATTGTCATCCTCAAACGGATAACAAAGTGGAGATGAAAAATAAAAATAATGAATGCAATTGTCAATAGAAGTGAAGATAAACATAAAACTGAATGAAGTAATGGAAGTTGGGGGGGGGAGGCACAGCTTATCTTTTTTTTTCCCCACAATAAAATGTGTGGGGGGGGGGGTAATGGAGACATCACAGCACACCTCTCTCAAGCAAGCACATGCGCCCTTACAAAAATATCAATGGGCAAATGAGTAGTTCTTTTCTGCAGATATTCAGAAATTTTGTGGTTCCCCAGAAATCAATTTATGCTGGTTTAGTTGCACTGGGCAACTGGTATTACAACAAAGTCACTGGTGTTGCAGGGCAGGGGGGAGGGGGGGTGTTTCATGGCAGTTGTTTGTAGTATGAGCACTATGAGGAAATGTGCCTCCCAGCTAGCTTTATAAACAGCAGCACACCCACTGCAGGGCTGGCACAGGACATTTTGCCACTAGAGGCAAGACAGAAAACGCTCTCTCTCTCCCTTCCTATGTTGTGTGCCTGTTGTGCAACCATGAGCAGGCCAAAGGTGCGCAGGGGAGAAGGTAGAGGCACACACAGTGGAGGAGGTGGGTTTAGAAGATCTGCCACCCCTCTGAGCTGCCCTGAGCGTGCTGCTCTGAGACCACTACCTCAACTCGCCTAATGAGCAGGCCAGCTCTGGCTCCACATGTATACTAACTGGTGTTTTTGTTTTGTTTTTAACCTGAAGATTTGACAGCTGTAGTGCAATGTAGATGTGGCTCCCTTTGAATGTTGAATGAGGTTTAGGGAAGTTGGCTCCAATGGAAGGTCCCCCCCCCCCTAATTATTTTGCAGGAGGGTTAGGGGGATCTTCCAGGAGAGTGTAGTCCATAGGCAGTCTGTAGGAAGCAAATAGTCTAAAACTTGTAAAATATATATTCCTCCGAAACATAATCACCAGAGGGGTAGTGTGTGTGTTGCATTTGTCTTGTTCCTGTTCAAGGTTCAAGGGCTGGTCAAGAAAAAAGTGACCCCTGATTCAAAGATTTCTCATCCCTAATGTGAACTGAGGTAGGGAACATTATTTCCAGTCATTTATGAACACAATTTCCCTGGTAATTTATTAGGATCCTCTTCCGGTTGCTCTTCAAAAACAAAAGTGCTAAGATGTTGCACATTCCTTCTCAGCCTTCAATAGTGCAGCTTCAATACTATTGATACTGTGGCTGATTCTGAATTGTAATAGGTTGCTGTTTTAATGGTTGGTGCTTGTGCATTTATTTATTTATTAGTGATTCTTTTATACTTTGTTGCATTGTGAATACTGAAGAGGGCCTTCCTCCTTGTTTTCCTTCTGTCAACAGGTGAAGACTTTGTTCTAGCAGGCTTTGGGGAAGTGACTGTATGTTTTTAATATACCATCTCTCTCATATTTCTATCTCCATCTATTCTCTTCTATTAAGACTTAATTTTTTTAAATGATTGTTTCTTCTGTGTTTTTAGCTGTTTTATGTATAAGCATCCTTGAATCCCTGTCAGGGAAAAGGACAGGGTATAAATAAACATCTAGCAATTATATATGATTACATATAAACTGAGGGGAAATAGAATAGGTGTTGGCCAGCAGGTAATGGCACATTTTTCTAGTTTTCCACACTTTTGGGCAACTCTACGCTGGAAGTGTGTTACATTTCTAGCCTTCCTCTTTCTACATGGGTAGTTGTAAAAAAGGGGGCAAGCTGAGTCCAGCTTACACCAGCATAGCTCCAGTGGAGAAAATAACAATTTCACAAAAACTGTATCATTTTGATGATTCCGTTTTCTTTACACCCTACGGCAAAGCTATATTGGGAAGGAGCACTTCATTTTGAAGTACTGAACTAGTTGCTTTCAGGTACTGTATGTAAGCAAATGTTCGTTCCAGAACACTCAAAAGAATAAACAGAATCCATGTGACCACTGTACGCATGAAAAGAAAGTTGGCTCGACATCATAGCTGCCAAGTTTTCCCATTTCTCGCGAGGAAGCCTATTCAGCATAAGGGAAAATCCCTTAAAAAAAGGGATAACTTGGCAGCTATGCTCGACATAGCACTTGTAATTAATCTTCAATTATTTTGTAGGCAGATGAATGAGGATATTGGGAGAAAAGTCAAATAAGAAAGACATTGAAAAAATGATTATATGTAATTACATGATAATAGCCTATGATGAGGGCTGATCTGAAGAGCTAAATCATGTTGATTGGTTCAGGATTGTGGTATTGGGTTGCAACTGATAAGATTGCTGTGATCCTTTGATTGGTGAATAGAAATCATGTATGGAATTTAGAAGTCTATAAGAAACATTGCTTTGAAGCCTCCTTATTTTTGAGGCTGTCCCAATGCACATTTGTATAAAGGCCTATTATTTTGAATTAGAATCTGCATCCTTGTCTTTTGGATTGCTGTGAGGGATACCTCCAGCCTAGGAACCCCTTTAAAATTTCTTCATCAGACAGGCTGCCAAGAAGATTGCCACATGCAAATCAGTGGTTTGGCACACAGGGTGGATGAATACATACCACCCAACCATCCTGTCCCATAATAGCTATTTTTGAAAAGGAAGTCTAGACTTAGATGGCTTTGAAATAGGATTAATTTAAGGATGGCCGATCTATTAATGGATGATAACAGTTTGTAACTCATAACTTGCTTATTTCCTCATCCATCCCAATCCATTTTCCTTTTGTGTCATGCCTTTCTAGATCAGGGTGGTCCAACACGTGGCCTGAGGGCTGCATATAGCCCCCGAGGCCTTTATTTGTGGTCCTCAGCAATATTTGATGCCCTTCTCAAAGCTAAGTAAGCGAGGTGCTGGGCTTCGAGGAGGCATTGTGAAGACTCTGACAGGATCCTAGAGTTCTCCTTCCTCCTTCTGAAAGCCGAGATAGCACTTGCCCAGCTTTGGGAAGAAGATGGGAGAACTCTAGGACCCTCCCAGAGCCTCTAATCTCATTCCCGAAGCCCAGCACCTTGCTTGGCTGGCTTAGGGAAGGCAGCATGATGGCTGGATGTGTGTTTCAAATTTTGGCCCTGCCCCCTATCCTACCCTGCATGACAAAACAGTGTGCAGCTCACAGGTTCCATGTTGAAGTACTCTTGTGGCCCACTTGGTATAATAAGTTGGACCATCCTGTTCTGGATTGTAAGACTGAGGGCATGCCTTTTAATGGAGTGATAAGCAATATTCTTCTGTAGGAAACAGAAATGCTGGACTACATTAGGTCTGTTATGTAAGGTTTATCAAGCTCTCATGTTTTGAATTATTGCACAAAATAATACAAAAGCAGTTTCTGTGAATAGTAAAGGCTTTTTTTTTAAGGTATACCCATCCTGTTTTAAGATGAGTTGTCCAGATATGTAAAGCAATTTTTCAAAGTACCTGAAAATAAATCCTATTTATATGCCAATAAAGGTTTGGGATTGAGACTGAATTGAATAAATCCTATTATTTCTGCCTCCTCATATACAATTAAGTATTTACCGTTACATTTTGGGGGGATGAGTCAAGTGTATAGAGGCATCCTGCAACCTGACACTACATCATAAAGGCTTAAAGTCCCCAGTGGTGCAATGAGTCAGTGCTTCTGGCTGTTAACCAGAAGGTTGGTGGTTCAAGCCCAATTAGGGACAGTTAGGGGAAGGATTCCTGCATTGCTGAGGGTTGAACTAGAGGACCCTCGAGGTCCCTTCCAACTCTACAATTCTAAGATTCTGTGATGAATGATTTTGCCATGGACTACAGACTTGTCAGAAGACCCCATGAGATGCAACATGTGCTTCTCATAGAGGATGAACTTTGGCATAAATCCTAATTCCTACCATCATACCCTTTTCTCACTAAATTTATGCATTACAGTACTTGGATTCCTTTCTGCAACAATATATTACACCTCTGTCTAGGCTTTGTTATCTGGATTAGGTGTACAGTATTGAGGATGTAATGGTTTTTTGCTTTTTTTAAAAACTGTCTTCAAGTTTTATGTTTTCATAACTTTCAGAGCCAGAAAAAATAATGATTCAGGTTTAATTTCTTTTCCATTTTGCATCATTCCCCCGCTCAAACTAGAGACTCCTTCCTTCCTTCCTTCCTTCCTTCCTTCCTTCCTTCCTTCCTTCCTTCTTTCTTTCTTTCTTAAAAAAAGGAAGGAAAAATATGGGTGGAAGGGGGTAGAGAATACGTTTGCACTCGCGTTGCTGAAGGCAAAGATTAGTTGGCTGATGGAAAAGAAAAATTCCTTCATTTCCTTCATCTCAAGACACTGTTGTGGTGAGATCTTCTGTAAAATATTTAACACTGCCAACACTTTGTTCTATAAAGAGTTGCTTCTGTAGCTGTAGAACAAAATGCCCAGAAGAGTCGTGGCTGTTTGCAAAGTCCTGAGATAAATAAATATCTAAATAAAGGACTGTAGCCCGGTGATGAAAATGTTCCATAATTCATTGGTGATATTCAGCGTTAGCATCTCCACAGGAGGAGAATCTTTGCTCTTCCCAAATTTTGTCCATGAAATGGAGCAGAATGTATTCTAAAAGCAGGATTTAAAACAAGGACATCCCCACCAACCCCCGGCTCCATCTCCCACTGGTGACCCTGCTGAAAGAAGGCAGCTTGTCGGTCCACCACATCTTTCTGTATAGCCAGAGTCAGCGGTAGTCGGGCTGTTTCTCCAAGCTGCTCTGCTGGCAAAGGCTGCAGCCCTAGTTATGCAAACAGAAGTCCCGCTGATACAAATTCAACTTAAGGACATGCAACATGGCACGCAACGGCAGCCTAGACTCCTGAATCAAGGCTCCAATTACCCCCTGATGTGCACCAGAGGCTCCCGATGATCACTGTTTTATCCGCCACTGCAATTTTTGGGGGGCAAAGGGGAGGGAGGGAGACTCTGCATGCTCAGGAAGAATGCCAAGGCATCGCAGAACACCAAATGCTGACTCGCCTCTAATCTTTCATGCAGCTGCTCTCTCTCTCTCTCTTGCTCTTTCTGTGCTGTCACTAAAAATACTGCCTCTAGATGCACTGTCCACTATAGCTGCAAAAATTAATGCTGTGAGGGAGAGAAAAAGAGCATGTTTATATGAGCTCTTATTTGCTCTCACAATTTTCCGCATTCCCTACTGTCGTTCTGATCATTTTGGTCCTCCTACCTCCCATCTTCCAACTAGGGATGTTGGACAATAGGAAAGGGAGCAGAAATTGCCGGTGTTCACTCATTCGTCCCACGTCCAGAACAGAAATCAATCCAGATCGGTATTCGCTGTTGTGTTTGTTGTTGCTTTCAGTCCACAAACTATATGTTTACTTTCCTTCCATGTGCATTGCATTCCCCCCATTATGTCCCTGCCCCACATTTGCACTGCATTTCCTTGGGATGAAACAATGTAATGACAATTTAAGTTATGTTATATACATAATTATATACATAATTAGGGACCCAGGTGGCGCTGTGGTTAAACCACTGAGCCTAGGGCTTGCTGATCAGAAGGTCGGCGGTTCGAATCCCTGTGACGGGGTGAGCTCCCGTTGCTTGGTCCCAGCTCCTGCCAACCTAGCTGTTCGAAAGCACATCAAAATGCAAGTAGATAAATAGGAACCGCTACAGCGGGAAGGTAAACGGCGTTTCCATGTGCTGCTCTGGTTTGCCAGAAGCGGCTTTGTCATGCTGGCCACATGACCTGGAAGCTATACGCCGGCTCCCTCGGCCAATAATGCGAGATGAGCGCGCAACCCCAGAGTCGGTCACGACTGCATCTAATGGTCAGGGGTCCCTTTACCTTTATATACATAATTAATTAAACAGGTCACCTAATTTTGCCACAATGGACATCAAGATGAATAATGTAGTTTTTGATGAAAGGTAAACTGCAGTGGAACAGAACCAGTGCTGCAGGCGACATATATAAGCTGTTATGGAAAACGATGCTTTTTTAAACTCCCTACTTCTTACAAGCAGTTCTGCTCTCTGCCTCATCAGTTGCATGCACTTCTTCAACCACAACTACAACCTCCTTTGTTCAGAACTTCATTTCCTTCCTTCCTTCCTTCCTTCCTTCCTTCCTTCCTTCCTTCCTTCCTTCCTTCCTTCCTTCCTTCCTTCCTTCCTTTTGTGTACACCAGGGGGGAACAGATGAAAACAGGTAGCAAAGAGTGCTTGAAGAAGGGGAACTTCAGTGACATTCTTGCTCTCCACTGCTCAATTAGAATCATGCAATTATATAGTTGAGATACCTAGTCCAACCCAATACAGCCTCCTTGGTAGATGGCTGGCTGTCCAGCTTCTCCTTAAATGCCTCCAGTGAAAAGCAGCCCACCACCCACGAGGCATCCTCTTCTACTGTCAAACAACTTCTACAAACTTTCTCCTATTCTTTAGGGCTCCTCACAACAACTTGTTTATTCAGCATTCATCCTGATTTGCTTACACAAAGCTTATGTGGTGGTTAGACAGTGGACACATCTGGAACATACACTTAAAGTACAGTGGTACCTCGCAAGACAAATGCCTCGCGCAACGAAAAACTCGCTAGACGAAAGCGTCTAGTGATTCTTTGTTGCCTCGCAAGACGAAGCTTTCTATGGCCGCATCTCTCAAGACGATTTTTTTTGCTGCTTTTTTTTGCCGTCTGCCGTTTGTTTCCGCAAGACGGAAAATTTTGTAAGGCGGCACAACTTGCGGAACGAAATATTTTCGTCTTGTGAGGTACCACTGTATGTTAGAATAGCACATTAAATGTATGGTGTGGATGTGGCTATAGTCACATAAGTTTTGTGCAAACAAATTTGCTTCTACTACTACTAGGAGTCGTAGTAGCTGCATACTGCCCTACAGCTGCAGGTTTCAGGACACTTTACAACATAAAATCACAATATTATGAATGCTGAAAGTAGGAGTTGTTTGACAGTAGAACAGGCTGTCTAGCTTTCCCCCCCCTCTCTTTCAGTGTAGGACCCTATTCATAGACACTATTGCTAATATGCAAGGGGCAAAGCATGGATGCGCCTATTGGCACAGCCATATCCCTACTTCTCCATTACCATTCCTGTAGCCATCCACTGCAATGTTGGGAGCTGAATGTCATGGAAGACAAGAAGATCAGAATTTTACATTGTGTAGGGAGTATACTCAAATAGAGCAGGCTTCCTGCTGCAGACATTCAGCCCCCAACATTGCAGGAAACAGCAGTGACAGCGACCGGGTTGTGTTGGGCACATCCCCCCCCCCTCCTTCAAATGAAGGTACTGTAATCCCATCTGAGAGAGGGTGGGAAGCAAGCGAATAGGGATGTGTGTGTTTCAAATGCATTTCTTTACACTGGAACATTTGTGTTATGCATAAGGGAAGAAATAGTTTAGGAATTAAAACCATGTAAGCATGTGTTGCAAAAACAGATATGCTTTCCTTCCTATTGTTGAGTGCTGGCACTAACTCAATCTTGCCTCCTTGCAACACTCTTTCACACACCCCACCCCCAATTTCTATAATTCAGCTAGCATTGACATCCTGGAGCTTTACTGCTGAAGGGGTTTTTGCTCACGCATTATATAGCAACTGTTTATGTCTTAGAACAGAGCTATTTATAGTAAAGCTGGATCGGGCAACTATTTCCAGAGAAACTGGTCATTATTAGCAGAGTGGTCCCCCCCCGCTTCCCCCCCTTTTTAACCCACATACTTTGCTCTGCCTTGGGTCCAACTGGAGGCAACTTGTGCACAAATATGACATGGTTCAGTTCACACACTGAACCAAGTTTGAGGTGCTTTTACTGGTGTACAAAGCCCTGTTCAGCTTGGGGCCAGGATACAGTACCAAAAAGATCCTCCCACCCCTTTACATACTATAGGTAGGTGGCCGTGTTGGTCTGACGCAGTCAAAACAAAATAAAAAAATCCTTCCAGTAGCACCTTAGAGACATACTAAGTTTGTCATAGGTATGAGCTTTCGTGTGCACACACACTTCTTCAGATACGATATCTGAAGAAGTGTGCATGCACACGAAAGCTCATACCTATGACAAACTTAGTTGGTCTCTAAGGTGCTGCTGGAAGGATCCCTTTACATGCATAACTGATTACTGAGCTCTGCAGGGGAGGGCCTCCTGCAATCAGTATCTCATCAGGTGGTCTGTTTCATACACTGTAGATATTTGCCCTTTTGTGCAGTGGTACTTAACCTTTGAAACTCTCTCCTGTTACTTATCAGACCGGTGCTGACTTTATTTGGGTTCTACTGAAGACTTCCCTTTATCTTGCCTTTCATATGGGAACTTCAATTCAGTTTGTTTATGTTTACTTAACACATAATCCATTATGTTTACTTGATAGATTGTGTTTATTGTTTATGGTTGTTGTTTTCTAATTGTTACAGTTGTCATAGGTTAAATTACATACCTGCTTTTATTGCTGATGGTTGGTTTTTTTATTTTATTGTGAAACCATTTTGAGTGGCTTTATGGGAAGTAACACATACATGGGGGGTTGGGGGTTGGATTAATTTAAAAGTATGCACCGCTCCACATTCCGGCAAATCACTGCCAGGAAGCTGCTTGGTCATAGGAACATAGTTCCTTGGGCCATCTAGTTCAGCAATGCATACCCCGACTGACAACAGCCCTCAGGGGCTTCAGGCAGGGTCATTCCCAGATGTACCTGGAGATGCAAGAAATTGAATATTGCACCTTCTGCATACAAAGCAGATGCTCTTTTGCCGAGCTACTGACCTTCCCCTTGTTCATTCCTTGTCAGCTCATTCTTTTCTTCATTTCCTCCATGCAGCTCTAACCATGGAATTGCTCCACGTGGAAGATTTTAGCTAAAACTGCAGACATGTGACAGCTCAAAATGATCCACCCTATTTGTGGTCAGAGATGTTTGGAGGGACCATCTCATCAAATGATTCGAGGGGTAGGAGAAATTATCCCAAAGGGGTTGGAGGCTTGACACTATCAGTAGCATAGCTTCCTACTCTCTCTCCGCCCCTCCCATCCCTTCCCTGCCTTAGTTCCTGCTTTGCTGCAGGTGCTACAAAGGCCAAGATTAGCATCTATGTTAGCCACCATTCTCCATTTCCCACAATTCCCCAGACTCAGATTTGTTCCAGTCCAGGGCATAATGGATAGGAAATGGCAGCTACCATACACATGTATACGTATATACACAAACACAGTGGGGGGAAATCAGGACAGTGGACTTTTTTTTTTTCTAGAGGGGCAGAGGAAAAATATTACTTTCACCAGAAAAAAGTATCACCTGATAAATTTTGCTCAGTTCTAATTCTAGAATGTAGTAATACATTGTCATTAACATTGAAAACAGGAATTTTAAACAGGTGTCTTGGACTGTCTGACAATTGCCCCCAATCCAGATTACAACTCTGAGACAAGGGAATATCTGCATCATGATGCACCTCCAGAAATGAGATGGAATAGGAACAAAGAAGAAAGCTGCCTTATTACAGGTTGGAGTGTTTCTCCTTCTTGTGCAAACTCATGCAGTCAGTATCCAAGGTCTCAAGCAGGTATCAGCCAGTACCTGACCGTTCTCCACATTTCCGTATCAGCTTGAGATTTTTTTTTTTTTTTAAAAAAAGCATTCTCAAGAAAATTAGCCAGCATTTCTCCTAGTACACAAATCTTTGGAAGAATTTCCCCCGATATAATGTATCTGTAGATGCTATATTAACCAATATAAGTATTGTATGCATACTTTACCCTGTTATTTGCTTTTTTTGCACACAAAAAACAGGCTGAGTAGAATTCAGAGAAGCGTGACATTTCAAAGGATAGCTGAGTTTTGGTTTGCTTTTCAGGAAGTGTGAATTAGCTCAATTTACCTATAAATGCAAACTGAACTGAATTTCTTCTCCGTCTGTGACACCCTCTCAGTCCTTGGCAACGGAATTAGACCTTGGACACAGACTTTGACAAATCAGCATCAGATGTCCCTTGACTGTCTTAGTAAGCAGCCATTGGGGAACCTTCTTCTGTAGAGAACTGCAGATATGACAAAAGGATGCAAACTGCACAAATATGAGTTGGAATGTCACAGAATGTATAAACTGCCATCCAGGAGTTATTATCTGGGATGTCTTAATAAACTGCTCCTTGCACCCCCCCCCCAGTACCTGCATTTGAAGATCTAAGTTACATGCAACTCTTACGAGCTTCCATAGAAAGGGGTGGGCCATTCTTTTGTTGCTGTTGCTTATTAAATTTATATACAGTGGTGCCTCGCTTAATGAATGCCCTGCTAAACGAATTTTCCGCTTAACGAAAGGATTTTTCGAGCGGAGGTTGCCTCGCTAGACGAATTCGTTTTATGAAAAATTCGTCTAGCGAATCGCGGTTTCCCATAGGAATGCATTGAAATTCAATTAATGCATTCTTATGGGCAAAAAAATAAATAAATAAAATTCAATGCATTTCTATGGGATTCACTAGACGAATTTTTCGTTATAAGAAAAGACCCGTGGAACGAATTAAATTCGTCTAGCGAGGCACCACTGTACTACCCTTTCTCCCAAAGGAGCCCAGGGCGGCAAACAACAAGCATAAATAAAATAAAAATGATTCCAGTATATATGCACACAGGGAAATATCTCAACTTGTTGAAAGAGGAAGGTTTTCAGTCGGTGCTGAGAAGATATCAGAGATGACACCTGTCTAATATTCAAGGGGAGGGAATTCCAAGGAGTAGGTGTTAGTTGCTGAAACGGTCAAGACATCTTGTCTGAAGAATGTTGATGATGCAGGCACAAAAACATGGGATATCAACTCAAAATGCCCTGTCATGAATTGTGAATATGATGTGAGCATTGAAGATGGGTTGGGTGCTTGCCCCACGATAAAAGGAGTATCAAGGGTGAGTGATTTGTTATTTTCCCAATCATATAGACTTCCAAATGTACTAGTGAGTTGGGATGCCTGTGGGACATTGACACGAAAAACATACAAGGACAACTGTGGGACAGATTTAAAATTACGCTACTGACTTCACATCTGACCCGAGTTCTCCAACTGTCAAAATGTATAAGTAGAACTGTGGAAAGCAAAGACATCACAAGGGCTGATTACATTTAGCTGCACCATCTCCTGTGCTCAGATGTTATTTGTGTCAACACTCCATAGTTAGTTAGTCTGTTGAGTTTTCCCTTTTGATATTTTATTCATCAGTGTGTGAATGTGTGATTTCTATCTATCCCTGCATCTTAATGGGTAAGCTGAACAGATGCAAATGATATTATGCCAATACAATCATATTAACTGACTACTTCAGAAATATGTTACAGTTATTTCCCCCAAGCTCAGTTCAAAGAAAATAAAACAATTCAATAAAAGTTCTTGGGTAGGCAAACTAAGGCCCGGGGGCCGGATCCAGCCCAATTGCCTTCTAAATCTGGCCTGCAGGAATCAGCATGTTTTTACATGAGTAGAATGTGTCCTTTTATTTAAAATGCATCTCTGGGTTATTTGTGGGACATAGGGATTCATTCATTCCCCCCCAAAAAATATAGTCCAACCCCCCCCCCCAAGGTCGGAGGGACAGTGGACTGGCCCCCTGCTGAAAAAGTCTGCTGACCCCTGATCTACAGCCACAGCAAGTGCTGTAACAACCTTCCAACAGTTTGACTTTACCTCGAAAGGCACACTCCTCCATTGTTTCCCAAGATGGACGGATGCCAGCAACATTATTTGATATCTATCCCACCCTTCCTCCCCAATGAGCCCAGGATATCACAAGGATCTGTGTACACCTGGGCACCTTCCTTCAAGTTGGTGATGCCCGTCTTCAAATAAAATAAATAATAAAACATAGCTGCTCCACCATCAGCCGATGATGGAAGTTTCCACAGGCTTTTAGTCTGTTTGAATAAGCAGCGTCTGGGGGCAGGGGTGGGGATGAACCCCTGACTTTGCACACAGAAGGTCCCAGGTTCAATCCCAGGCATCTCCAAATAATCAAAAGTAGCTTGCGATATGAAATACCTTTCTCAGTCTACAATCCTGGAGAAATACTGCCAGGCAGTATATACATATATTGTTTGTTTATTAATATAACATTTGTATACCACCCTTCATCCGAAGATCACAGGGCAGTTAACAACATAAAAATACAAAATGAGAACACGAAATACATAATAATTACTACAACAGCAAACCAATAACCCCCTTCCCACAAAGACTCTTTATTAAAATTATTATTCGTTTATTATTATAGGATGCTCATGTATAGCGAGTTAGATCTTTGGCCTATTGAGCTCAGTATTGTCTACACTGATGGGCAGCAGCTCTCCAAGCTTTCAGAAAGGAAATATGTTCAAATCTCTCCTGGGGAGTCTGTGGATTGACTCTTGGACCTTCTGCGTACAAGGCAGATGATCTCGCTTTTAGGTACTGAGGGAGGCAAGTAAATAGTCTGTCCTGGAATAAGGCACCTTTCTCCGGTGTCTTTGTTTGAATTTGTTGTTATCCTATATAATAAAGTCCCTGTTTTCTCTGCATCCAGATTCCGTGTGTCCCGTTTTCCGCGCTACTGAGCATGTGCCCCACGGACACAGGGATTGGACGCAGAGACTGGACGCACACAGAGCCGGGGGGGGGGGCGGAATGCGGTTCTCTCTCCCTCAACGGCTTCCCCTCCAAACTGCCGTTCCGCGCCTCGCCTCCCGATTAATGGCGCGAGGGGAAGAGGGGAAGGGACTGTGAGGTATTGAGACGCGAGCGCGCGTTCCCCGCCACTGGCGGGGTGTTTGTGTCCCCACCCCCACCCCATCGCTGCATCCCAACCCCTCCCCCCACCTGGCGTGTGGCGGGCTCAGCTCTGGGTGGGCTGGGAAAGGCGAGGAGAAGGAGGCTGCTTTCCCCCCTTTTTTCTCTCCTACGCTCCCCCCCGACGACCAGCAGCAAGCGGGCGTCACGCTCTCTCTCTCTCCCCACCCCTCTGCTTACCGTTTCCCTCGCGGTGCAGGGTCAGAGGCAGACAGAAGCGGGTACAGCGCATGGGGGGGGAGGAGATGTTTGACAGGGAGCAGGGAAGGAGGGGCGGGTGGCAGCCGCCCGCCACCCGCCCCTCTTTCCCTGCTCCATGAAGCATCTCCTCTGCTACCCCGTGCCTCCGCTGCGTTCAGCAAGAAGCCGGTGGCAGCGGAGGGATGCTGCTCATTCTTCCCCGCTAACCCTTCGCAAAAGCAGGCTCGAGCCCAGGGGGAGGGCAGGAAGGAAAGAGGGCCCTGGCCGCCCCTACCTTCCCCCCTCCCCTGCCTAGGCATGGACCGCAGCAGCGGAGGAAGAGGAGGCGGAGCAGCGACAGAGGAGCAGCGCCGGTGGCAGCCCAGGAGAGTCCCGGCACGTGTGGGTGGAGAAAAGAAGGGAGGGGGAGAGAGGGGGGAATGGGTGGGGGGAATTGCATGTTCTAGCACCCGTTAATTTAACGGGCTTCAAGATACTAGTTGTTTTATATTTAACGCTGCTTTCCCCCTTTCAGTCTTTTTAAAACAAACATCATCGATGGCTCTTACTATGTTGTTCCTCAGCCTGCCCTTTGGATTTTTTTAAAACGAGAGTATAAATTATCTGATAAATAATAAAGTAAATTTCCACAATGTATGAAAATTTGATTATTATTATTATTTACAAAATCACCTTGGATGCTCATGAAAGCATACATACTCAAGTGTATACATTTCCTACATTTTGTTTACCCGACTGCTGCCTCATTGATTGTTCTGCTTAAGTACAAATTGGCATAGCTGAACCTCTTTCTCTCTCATACATGCACACCCACACCCACATGGAAATAAATCCATGTCTGCTTTTAACGGGTTGCTTCATTACCGTTCTCCCCATCAGACTTCCTTTCGTGGTCAGTATCGGTGAGGGATAGCGCTGAGTTTGCACGGCTCGATAAACACGAACTGTGCTCTGATTTCATCCCGGACATCCACATCCTCAAGGCCTGATCTGGTGAGGCTCCTCCTTCTGTCTCGGTATCAACATCAGAACCCATCTCTATCGGATAGCCACACTGGGAGACAGCATGCATGTCTGGCTGGTAGCCAGTGCACAAGATATGTGGAGTATCATGAAATTCCATCTCTGCAAAAACAAACACACACCAAAGAAACAGATTTAATAATGCATTTACACACACACAGAGAGAGAGAGAGAGCGAGAGAGAGATCATTCAGACTTTGCCTATTTTCCAAAAGATTCACTCATAGCATCTTACATGGCTCCAGCTTTTTTTCTTAAAGTGTTATGGCCCGTTATTCCCTTGTCCCTCCCGTCTTCCAGCCCCAGAACTTCCTCCAGAGCTAATTGTGCATATTCTGCCAGCTGGGTCCAAGGAACAAGGGCTGCAGGCAGCTCACTCAAGCTCACCCACTTCCAGGCATGTTCCTGTTGACAGCAGCCTGCTGGCAGGATCAAATCTATTTGTTGTAGCAGGAGCTATAGGGTGACTCGAGCCCAGGAAGTCTGATGAATGCTAATTTGACAACACATTTAAAAAATAGGCAGAATGTGGCCATCTATTGATATTTTAATTTTGAAGGTGGCATATGTGACACAGTAAATATATTTGGAGACAAGGCTTTTGCTGGTACACAGCAAAACTGTTGTGGGTGAGCTGAAAAAAAAGGATACTTCCTTTCCCTTCCACCGCTTTGCATTGCATTCACAGAGTATTTCCTTAAATATGCATGCTTTTGTAGTGCTCCAATTCCCACAGGATGTATTTTCTTTGAAGCTCTTATAGTGCCATAAATGGTGGTTTTTAGCTTTGCACATCTAACCTTGTTACCTACAATACTGCATATTCCCCGGAGGAGATAAAACTCAAAGTGGATTTATGATATTCTTAGGCTCTCTTCAAAACACACATAAAGCCAGCAGGTTGGGAACCATTTTCATGTGATGGAAAGCCACAGTGCAGATGTGTGCAGATGAACAGCATGGCTACATAAGCAGGGACATCTGAACATGCATTGCAAGGATAGGGAACCTTAGGCTCCAGGAATGAATGCAGCCTTACAGGCCTCTATATCTTTCTCCGGGCTCTCCCAAGTTTTTCCCCAGCCACACTCCTCACCAGCTCTGCTCCACAATGTCTATGCCTAGCTGGAAAGAGTCTTTAAACTGTGACAATGCTCCTTTGTGGTCTGGGTAAAGGGGTGTGTGCGTGCCTAAATATGCATGAGTACCCTCCAACATTCCTCAGATGAAAATAAGGACATTCTATTCTACATGTGTGACCTCTACGCCCCTTATATATTCACACTGCTGATGGAATACCAGGCTGAGAAGTCCTGATGGCTGTTACCAAGAGGTGCATGTAAAAGTACCATACCAGCAAACATCTTGGCCAAATGTGGGAGCCTTATCTGGTTAAACATCCATCAGCCCGCCTTGGGCATCAGAGGAGGCACACGTGCTGAATGTTTATGGAGAACACTACATGCCAGCAATGTAGTCTCTATGGTTAGCGGTTATGACAACACAAGCGGGGGCCCCTTAGGCAACTCCTGCCACCACCAGTACCATCGTTGGATGGATTAAAAGGTACTGTCTGGCAGAGCTGAGGAGTGCAACAGATGGTGCACCACTATGCAGGTGTATAAACATTTTCAGTGGCTGTAATGTCTACTATACAATGATAAGAGTTGCATTTATCGTGCCACCTTTTTTAAAAAATAAAAAATAAAAAAAATCTGGCCCTACCTACAATTTAGGGTTGCTAAAGCTAAAGGTAAAGGTACCCCTGACCATTAGGTCCAGTCACGGACGACTATGGGGTTGAGCTCTCATCTCGCTCTATAGGCCGAGGGAGCTGGCATTTGTCCGCAGACAGCTTCCAGGTCATGTGGCCAGCATGACTGAGCTGCTTCTGATGAACCAGAGCAGTGCACGGAAACGGTGTTTACCTTCCCGCCAGAGCGGTACCTATTTATCAACTTGCACTTGATGTGCTTTCGAACTGCTAGGTGGACAGGAGCTGGGACCGAACAACGGTTGGTAGCATGTCTCAATTCCAATCTTCTCAATTTCTCATTTTCCCTATTTTAAATTCAGTTCTCAATGTTTCCACATCAGTTTGTGAAGAATTATTATTATTATTATTATTATTATTATTATGGTCGTAACTTGGTTCTCAAATTTAATTTCTTCTGGGAGTCTGTTCGACTCCCAAAATGGTTCAAAAACCAAGGCACGGCTTCCGGTTGGCTTTCCAATTGAAAGCCACGGAAGCCGCGTCGGACGTTCAGCTTCCAAAAAATGTTTGCAAACCAGAACACTCACTGCTGGGTTTGCGACGTTCAGGAACCGATTTGACAACTAAGGCATTTGACTACCAAGGTACAACTGTATTATTATTATTATTCATCATGAAAACTTATTAGCATTTTAATGCAAATTGCAATTATTTTTCTTTCAGCTTTGGTTACTATGAACATTATTGTAAAGCAAGTCCCCTGTATGCTCATCCACCCCTAACATATGCATTTTTATTGATGATGGTGATGATGATGATGATGATGATGATGATAATAATAATAATAATAATAATAATAATAATAATAATAATACGCCAGCCATCTGACTCAGTTGTCCCAGCCACTATAGGCAGCTTCCAACAAAATATAAAAACACAATGAAATGTCAGACATTAAAAGCTGCCTTCAGATGTCTTTGGAAAGTAATATAGTTGTTTATCTCTTTGTTTACCTTCGTAAACATTCTTTTATTCTTTTATTAGAGAACCACATCACAAAATCTGGAGAAGTGTGAATTTTGAAGGATGGCTGTGTATCGGTTCTCATACTGTTTCAGAAAGTGCAAGTTCCATAGATTCAGCTTTAAATGCTAACTGAAGGAGCGTCTCCACCCTCATCGTTCTGCCCAGACACTGAGGTCCAGTGCTGAGGGCCTTCTGGTGGTTCCCTCACTACAAGAAGCCAAGTTACAGGGAACAAGGCAGAGGGCCTTCTCGGTAGTGGCACCCACCCTGTGGAATGCCCTCCCACCAGAGGTCAAAGAGAACAACAATTACCAGACCTTTAGAAGGCATCTCAAGGCGGCCCTTTTTAGGGAAGCTTTTAATGTTTGATGGATTTCTGTATTTTAATGTTTTGTTGGAAGCCGCCCAGAGTGGCTGGGGGAACCCGGCCAGATGGGCGGGGTATAAATAATAACTTATTATTATTATTATTATTATTATTATTATTATTATTTCTCTCATCCCTATCTACCACTCACAGGTGGCCCCTGGAAGACTGCCCACAAGGGAATGTGGAGTTTAGATGGAAGGAGTTTCCCCACCCCCAGGGGAATGTAGTAACCAATTAAGTGTCTGTGTGTGATTCTGAGAGAGGGGGGGGGACTTCCCTTGACAACAAAATGGTGCAATGACTGCCCACTTATAGCAATGGAGGCTGGTCCACCAGGGTGAAGCTCCCACCTGTACACCTGTCTTACAACCAACCAACCAACCAACCCAGCAGGCCAAACTGCCTGTTATCTTCCTCGCCCTTCATCTCAGTGTTGCCTTAGCAGGGAGGAGGATGGGAACAAAGCTGTAATTAGTTGGCTCTGCTTGCCATTGGCTCCGGCTCCACCTATGGCTAACCTCTCTGCCTTCAGCCCTACTAGTGTCAGTGAGCACCAGCTGCCACTGCCTCCTCATAGTAGTGCTCCTCTCCAAAGGTCCAGGTGCCCATCCTCGCCCTCTTCTAACAAACCATTCCACTCCCTCTCCCCAAGTTCTCAATCTTTTTTCTTTTCTTTTCCAATGGATGCTCAGCATTTCATGTCCACTGAGCATGCCAACACCTCCTTTCTGATCTCTCAGTGGCCCTCATGGCTACAACCCTGTTGGAATTTTCCATGGAGCTATTACTGCTATTACAAGGATTGATGAAACCTATGTCCAAAGCCACTCACGGCAATGCTAAAAATTCCAATCACCTGGTTCCTGTGTGTCAGTTAGAAATAAATATTACATCTGACGGAATTAGGATTTTATTGCTATTTTTGTAGGGATTGGAACTCTGGTCTCCCAGTTCCTAGCCCAACACTCTAACCACTACACCAGACTGGCTCCTAATCCCTGGCCCTGAAAGGAGAAAAATGCAGTAGTGTTCCTAGATTGTAGTAACTAGAGTGGCAGGATTTTAAATCTCCCCCTTAATCATTGACTTTCCTGATTACTAAATGAATAAATTTGGGGTTGAGTAGGATGAAATCCTCCAATATGAAGCAAAACTAACCAACGAAGACACCTCCCTCCCCCCACAAAAGCACCACCACAGAGCAACAAGAAGATCTCCTTTAAACCCAACAATTGGCTGATGGCAGCTAGAAATGTTTGCTCTCAAATTCCACAGCTACATCCCTGGAGATGAGCGCAGGGCTTCTAGCCATGTGGCCCCACCTTTAGAATTCATGCCTTGGGGCAACACATCGAAGTCAAGCTCAAGCAACCTCAAAGACAGAGAAGGGAAACCGCATTTATTTTGTTTAGTATTTTGCTTCCTTTGCGTCTTCCACCCACCCACCCGTATTAATCTTAAGGCCCTTGGGGAGAACTTGTCTATGGAGTGACAGATCTAATTTGCGTTTTAGTCTATGTAATTGCTGCTTCAAGCTGCTTCTGCAATAGCTGCCACAGGACGAACGGAGCAGACGCGAGGGAGACATTTCCCCCACCTCTTTTTGACACTTCAAGTGGAATTCAGGAATGGGCCTGATTTAGAGTACAGGGAAGCAAGTTCAGAGCAGAATCCTGTGGCAAAACTTATCACTACCACGGCTACTTCTACTTGGACGTTCGTTTGGCCTTAGAACAAAATATCGCATGTGGCAGTTGAGACCAGGAAAGGGGTTTGTTTTAACTTTTGGAACAACACACACACCATCCATTGAAGACAATCTAATTCTGCGATTAAGATCAAGAAAGTCTGTAGGGAAGGAGCCAGTCTTTGAGGCTATAAACACTGGTGTGTTTACAAACCAACCCAGATGCTTAGAAAGTTGATGTGAATCTTAATCTGCTTTAGTTTTTTAACATTTGTTTTGCATTGAATTTTTCTTGGTGTTATTGTTTTGTAAACTGCTTTGAGGTTTTCTTTTTTTACATTCTAGTGGCATATAAATTTTATGAAATGAAATACAGTGGTACCTCACTAGACAAATACTTCACAAGGCGAATGCATTTTGCGATTTCAATGGAGACTCGCAAGACGAAGTTTCCTATGGCACGCTTCGCAAGACAATTTTTTCGTCCCATAGGGTGCCTCGCAAGATGAATTTTTTTTATTCGTCTTGCGAGTCACCCTATGGGAAACCACACTTCAATGTGTTCCTATGGGAGCCGCTTCGCAAAACGAATTTTTCGCTATACGAAGCGACTTGCGGGACGAATTAAATTTGTCTTGCGAGGCACCACTGTAAATGAATCGGTCACCAATACAGCTGTTCTAAAAACAGGAGTTATATGTGGTCTAAAGGGAGTCCCAGGCAGTAATCTGGGGTCCACTGCATTTTGGACCAACTGAAGTTTCTGAGTCGTCTTCAAAGGCATCTCCAGGCAGAGTGCATTGCAATAATCACATCTGGAAGTAGGAGTGGCCAAGTAATTTCTGTCCGAAAGTGGCCATAGCTGGCAAACCAATTGCAGATGGAAAGGGGCATTCCTAGTCACCAAGCCTACCAGAGCCTCTAGAGATAGTGCTGAATCTGGGACCACCCCCCAAGCTACGGACCTGCTAGGAGTACAACCTCGTCCAGGACTTTAAAATTTCAAAATCAGCACAGCTGTTAAAAACAATACAGAGCTCAGACAAAGACAGAAAACACTGAACTGAGTCTGCTCCAGTGTGGAGAAAATATATACCGGTATAACCACAATGAGATAAAAGGTGTGTGTGTGTGTGTGTGTGTGTGTGTGTGTGTGTGTGTGTGTGTTGTAGGAAAGCAAATTGCAAAATATTGTATTCAATAATTTCTGAATCTAAAATGTGGTGCCCAATTAACGAATGGTGAAATGAGTTGCCTACAGAAACTATACTTCTTTCCCCCCCTTTTACTATCTGATTTTGCAGCAGCAAGCCCTCTGTTTTGCATTTCTATACTCCTGGGCATTTAATTTATTCTAACATTTAACTCTGCACATAATGGAGTTTTTGCCATTTAAAAGAAGAAAAGGAAGCACGTTTAACAAAGGAAGGGGGTGAGAGTAGAGTGCTGAAGAGTGTTGGAGGAAACTTTGCAAAAGAAACATTCCACAACTAGCGATGAAGAAATGCAGTCTGCAGATTTGAGCAACAAAATCATAGGGTCTGATTTCTGATATTGGGGTGGGTGGGTGGGTGGGATGTTTCTGCGTAGTGTTGGTATACGTTGTTCTTCAGAATTTGCTACATACAAGGGATGATGGAGTCTTTTGGCCTGGTAGGTCAGAAGTCCCTTACATACAACTTCCAAAGTGCCTGGCAGCCAGCTGGTTGTTGGGTGCTGCTTGGATACCACAGTACAAGGAGTTTTGCCACAGACCTATGCTCAATTACGGTCGCCATATGTCCGGATTTTCATGGATCTGTCCTCTTTTTCAGGGGTAAAATTTCTGTCTGGGAGGATTTTTAGAATCTGCAAAAATGTCTGGGTTTTCTCCCTTTTGTTCCAAGGGAGAAAATGAGTGCAGTTGCATCCCTCCCTAGTGCCCTCAAACTGGCTGCAAAGCTGCCCACATGGTGAGGAAAGTGCAGGCTGAATCTCTCCGCAGGAGGAGGCACCGGCAAAAACAGCATCAGTGGCAGCTCTGCTATGCCTTGCTGCCGCTGCTGTGAGGGCTGCAGCGGCATTGGCAGGGACTTCCCAAGCCGTGAGGCAGAGGGAGGCCCCAGCTCCAAGTTGCTGCTCCTGAGTGCTGCTTCTTGGATGCTGCTGGCGAGCTTCATGTTGAGCACGGCCTTCTTGCAGCAGCCCCTATCCTAGCCGCAGCATCCAGGGTTGCCGTGCTGCTCCTCATCATCTGCACTATAATCACACTGACCTACAGGCTCCTCTAACTCCCCACCCCCCCATACATTCTCCCTTCAAGCTTCCACACCTGACAGCCTTGCTTAAGAAAAGGAGTCCAGCCTGGAGAGCCTCCTTGCAGCTCCCTAACTCCTGCTGCCCTTTCACGTAACTTGGTTCGAGGGCTTTCTCCACCCTTGACCCTTTTCAAAGCTTGCCAGCCAGCCGGCCGGCCAGCCAGCCAGCCAGCCAGCCAGCTCTCTCTCTCTCTCTCTCTGGCAGTTGTTGGGTAGTGTTTGCAAAAGGACTGAAAGATAATAGAGGCAGGTTAGCTGATTCCTCCCTTTGATATTCCAATGGGCAAGGAGAAGCGTTTTTAAGAGGAAGACCTCAAGGAGTGCAAGTAGGATAGCGATAAATAGTTTGGCTACATATAAAGACCTCCATCCACATGGCTAATGTTTATGTACTGTGAAATAATAACAGACTTCTCAAAGCATCCCACTGCTGATTTTGTGGTGTGTAAATAGTGTGTGGTGTGTAAATCTGGATGAGCCACATGGGTGGAAGTTTTTACATGTACCTAGACAAGCTTGGGAAGAGCAGTTTACTAGGTATCCTGGACCAAAGTTGTCCTGAGTTTGGCTTGGTAGCTATGCCACAGGGTTCTTGGGAGGACAAAATGTGGTGTGGGGGTGTAGCAGGGGCCCAAAGGGACAGAATTAAGGTGATAATGCAAATCCTTATAAATCTTGGAATATGCTTATTTTAGAAGAGTTATGGTAACCTGATGCTTTAGAGAAGCTGATGATTCAGCAAGATGCCGTCCCTACTGGGATAGAAGGTCAGCTAATATGTCAATCACAAAGATGCAGTTCATAAGCTAGAACATAATTGTTACATGGTACACGTAACGCAGGTTCCCAACACGCATATTAACTCACAATGTAACATATTACTGTACTGAGAATCAAGGCCTAGTTAACAATACTTATTGCACATGCGTATTAAATTAGGATGAGGTAATGATGGACATGCGTACTGAATTAAAATGACGTAATGATTTATATGATTGGTTAAAATAAAATCCTTTGTATGAAATGTTATAAATTCTCCTGCCCCATGTTGGGCGGGGTTGCAGTTTTGCGAAAAGTTTTGACTGGGGGAACCCGGCCAGATGGGCGGGGTATAAATTGTTGTTGTTGTTGTTGTTTTGCAATAAACAAAATGGACACCTAACTCCTCTTGTCTCTGAGTTTTATTGGCCTAACTCAGAAGATAAGCCATTATTGGCGTACAACAGGGGGACCTTGTATGCCACATTGTATGTCTCCCATCCTCCCCTTTCTCTCCCTCCCTCCCTTCCTTCCTCTTTCTCTCTCAGTGCTGGGTGGGGCCAGCAGTGTGTTTGTGTGGTGCCTGTGTGTGTAACTAAGTGTGCATGTGCATGTGCAAGAGTATGAAGGTGATGTGGTGGTGGCACATGAGCTGCTGCAAATGTGTCCTCTTTTTTTACTCTTCAAAAATATGGCAACCCTATCCAATCACAGGCTGGCAAGGCTGCTTTCTGCAGGGATCAGCTCAGCAATCAAGTTCCTGTATTTTTTAAATTTATATTCCATCTTCCTTCCAAGGATCTCAAAGTGGTTTGTTCCCTCCACATTTTATCCTCACAACAACCCTGTGAGGTAGAGTGGGCTGGGGAATTGTGACTAGCCTAAGATCGTCCGTTTTCATAGCTGAGCAATGATTTGAACCCAAATCTCCTAGGTCCCACTCCAACACTCTAACCACTACAGGTCTACTAGCTATGAATCATCTGAGCTTCTGTGAAAATTTGCTCGAACATGCCCCTTTCTTGGATTTAAATGCAAGCAACAAAACAGAACATACACATAAAGATGCACGCACGAAAGCACTATAGCATTCTGTTCTTCCATTCACATCAAATTACATCTTGTTGCAAATTTAACATCAATAGAATGATATGAAAGACATCTAGACACATCTGCTACCTCTGATTAGGCAGCCCAGAACAAGGTTTGTCACTCAAAGTTTCCCCCTCAGTCTGGTTTTAAGGGATCTTTCATCAGAAAGTTCAAGTATGGGAAGGGCTCGCGACATTAAAACGTCCTTCACAGAAGAAAAGGAAGAAAATATGCTATTCCGATATTGCGGGGCGGGGGAAGGGGGAAGAGAAAGAGAGATTGAAACATCTTAAAATCTCAATTCAGTCAAATTTGTGTTCAGGATGACACTTTCCGTGAAGCTTTCACTGCAGGGTTTTTGCCAACATGAGTTCATTTCTGAAGGACAATTAGACTGTGGCTTATTAAGGAATATTTAATTCAGCCTCTCTGTGGTGCCTGTTCCATCTTTCTCTTATTTGTAATAAACACAATCAAATAAAGAAAATGCTCAGGGAAATTAGAGGAATCAGAGGTAGGATGTAACAAGGGAAGAAGCAAAGACTCAGAGTGAAGGGGGGGGGGAACAAAACAAAACAATTTGTGGCCCATGGAAAGGCACAGCTTGAACAGAAAGCCTTTATATCTCTTCACGGAGAGGAAACCCAATGACTGGCCTGGGTAAGCCAAGTTGCTCCAGTACCCAGAAACCCTTTACTGCTGGAGGAGATGCTCACCAGACACGGCATCTGCCCATCACAGGATGATGGTCCTCCACACCTAATCCCAGAATATTCCAACAAAACCCCAACACTGGTTTCACTGGCCACCAGTTAGCCACCAAGCTAAGGTTGCATTCATTCACATGGCAGTTTATTCTGTTTTCGCAATTTTTTTTTGTAACCCTTAAGTTCCACCTCACTTTTGAGCTTTCCCATGCTGTAAAAGGCACTTCTGGAACTATAGTGGAACATAGTTTAGTACTCATTTTCATGTTACTTGCTTCCGGGGGGGGGGGGGGCTGTTTTCAAATGATCTGAAAATGAATGCTGAACTTGTGCTATATTCCACCATAGTTCTGGGCCTACACAGCTTTGGCCACGAAACCTTAAAAAATAATCTCACCCCTTATATACCCAACCAATCACTGTGTCCTGCAGGAGGTCTATTCAGTATATGTCGGAACCAGGCACCTATCCTTTGCAACCCCTTCACATTGCACATCAGTCAGGCCCTGTCTCTCTTATCTTCTTGGAACCTATAAAAGACCTTAGTTTGCGATGCAGTCTTTTTAACTGAAGGTATTTACCCCAGTCTGTGTCTGTATTGGACTTGACATAGTGAATCACTTTGGGATGGTTCACGGGAAGCAATTCGTAAGGGAAAGAGATAAACATACCTCTTGCGCTGCATGACATACACTGGGGGACAGAAAGCCCCAGGAACAGAGAGAGTCTTTTGCTTTTTTCCGAACAGTTGGAGGTAAAGCGTTACAGCCTGCTCTGCTAACCTACTGCTCAAAGGTAAAATTTGCATCAATTGCTCCACCCACTTTTGCTTCAGGCTCCACCCACTACTGGCATGTGGCCCCTGGGAGGCTTCCCTCAGGGTTGAAAAGGTTCTGCATCACTACCATAGGTAGACCTTCTCCGGAACTCTCTGATACTGAGGTTGCTGTACAGGAAAGAGGCTTGTTCATCATCATTATTTTATTAACACTTTGTTCTCAGAACCCCATGCCTGACCAGGGCTTGCAAACATTTAAACGTCCCCCTCCCCCAACCCACTCTGCAGTAGGGATCGCTGATCAATGGAGCCTGCAGCCATCAAGCAAGGAAAAGAAAAGTGGCGGAAGCTTCCTTCCCTTTAGCAGCAGAGACAGCAAGCTGCACACTCAAAAAAATAAATCAGACCAAAAAGGGCAAGAGAGCTCACTAACAAATTAGACTACACCAGTCCTTTAAACTCTTCCTTGCTCTGCTGCGAGGAGATAAGCTAAAAAAAAACCTTTAAAAAACCCAGAGTCCGTTATAACTAGCAGTATTTTGTCCCACCTCATAAAAATTTGACACAGTTGGAGGTGAACTAATTGAGACAGTGTGGAGATAATGGCATCGAAGGGATTTCAAATGTAATTAAAGAGTGATCAGGAAAAGGGGCCCGGCATGGAAAGAAGAATGCTGAGAGCTAGGAGAGCACATAAAGGTTCAAAGCCCATTCCAAAAGTGACCTTTAATAAGAACGAACAAGTGCACATTAAACTGAAGCAAAAAGGCCCTTAAACGCTTTGATGGGGAAAGTCCACACAATCATCAGCTCAGGAAGAATGAATATGTGAAAACTCTTAATATGGGTTCTTAATGTTTCAACCTTTTATGGGATATTGAACTGACTTAAGGGTTGCTGTGTCTGTTGCAGCATCTAGGGTTGGGGATTAAGTCTGCATTTAAAGGTGAAATTACTTAATTTGCACTTTCTGGAACAGAACGCAAACACAGCCACACTTTGAAACTGACATTTCTCCAAATTTTGCAATGCTGTTTTCCAGCCAAGTAATGCATATATAGTGGTACCTTCGGTTGCACATGGGATCTGTTCCAGAGGTCCAGTCGGATCCCGAGGAATTCGCAACCAGAGGTGCCTGTTCTGAGCATGTGCATGGCACAGTAGAGTGCTTCTGCGCATGCACGCGGCGCAGAGCACTTCTGCACATGCATATGCCACGAAACCTAGAAAAATACGTCCGGGTTTGCCGCATGGATAACCCAAAGGATATGCAACCAGAGGTGTGCGTATCCAGAGGTACCACTGTACTAGGGTAAAGTATGCATAAAACACAGCTATTAGTGAAAATGGAAGAAAAAATATTACAGAAAAGTGTTTTGCAAAAATGTTTGAATTTGCAAGATTGCATACAAAACTGTGAATATTGGGAGAAATTCACGCTGAAATGCTGAATTTTCATGAGGACTTTATTGCAAACTAATATGGAAATATGGAGAACTTAAATAATTCATATATATATATATATATATATATATATATAGAGAGAGAGAGAGAGAGAGAGAGAGAGAGAGAGAGAGAGAGAGAGAGAGAGAGATCCATCTCTAGAAGTGTTATAGGTTTGTAGAGAATTGTTTTATGGAACCAGAGGCAATATGCCTCTGAATATGAGCTGCTGGAGAGTAACTGTGGAACAAGGATCTTGCCTTTGTGTGTTGCACTAAAATGAGACACTTGGCTGGCCACTGTAGGGAGAAAGGATGATGAATTAGGTGACCCTTCAGCCTGATCCAGCGAGGCTCCACTTACATTTAGAACCTAGGAAGCTGCCTTACACCATATCGAACCATTGGTTCATCTAGCCCAGTACTGTCTACCTCAATGGATAGCAGCTTTCTAGGATTTCTATCAGAATTCTCACTGCTACCGGTACTGCTACCTGGAGATTCTGGGGGACTGAACCTGGGACCTTCTGCACGCAAAGCAGATACTCTGCCAATGAGCTAAAGCCCTTTCTTGAGCATCACTGGAGGCTGACACCATTGCAACTTCAGCCACTGCTTTTGTGAGGCACAATACAATCATTTGCAGTGGATTTGGGAGAGGCAAAATGAAGCATGGCACTTTCTCACAATGCATAACTGAGCTGTCGGAGCCATTGCTATGTTTCTACTGCTTTAGAAAGGGGAGATGAGAAAATAATGGAAAAGAACTATTAATAGCACCAGCATCATAACTAAGTGGAACCTTTAATTGGAAAAGCAGTATGCCACCAAAACACCTGTTGCTGGGAACAAGCACTGCAGGAAAGACAGGTGTCCTCATTTTGTGAGCTTCCCGCAGGCATCTGATTGGCCTCTGTAGGAAACATAATGTTGGGGTAGAGGCTAATTGACCCGATCCAGCAGCCCAGTTATTATATATTTATACAAAGTCACAAGAAGCTCAGAATTTCAGCCCCATTCTTTTCCACAGGTCACAATCAGCCCTTGGTCTAATTTCATGTGGCCATCAGAGCATCACCCTATTTTCAAAAGTGTTTTGCAAGCTATCAGTTCAGATCTCTAGCAAGCAGTTCTCTGGGCAAGAAGAGGAAGACAGGAAGGAAGTTGGGGAAATGGAGTTATAGAGACAAGTCCTTTTGGAACAAAGGAATATGCCTTAAGTCAGATCATTGGTCCATCTATCTCAGTATTGTCTGCACCAACTGGCAGCAGCTCTCCAGGGTTTCAGGCAGGAGACCCTCCCAGTCCCACCTACAGAACTAAGGGATTGAGCATGGGACCTTCTGCATCCAAAGCAGATTCCCCACCACTGAGCTATGGTCTTTTCCATACTTGGCACCACCCATCACTAGTTTCAGTCCTATCAACACCTGGTAAGCAGCCCCCAACAGATTACCACCCCCGCGGAGGGGCTAAATAATATATAATATAATATAATATAATATAATATAATATAATATAATATAATATAATATAATATTCTTTATACCCTGCCCATCTGGCCGGGTCCCTCCCCCCCCCCCGCCACTCTAGTTGCCCATCCCTGCTTTTAGGGAAAGATGACATTGATTTGTAGGATACAAGTTTTCATTTGTATCTCACCAACCTACTTTGAACAAATCCTGCAATTATGTGCTTTTGGTAGCTTTGACCAAACATCAATTCTCTCCTTTACCTTTTTTTATTACATATATAACTACAGTTTGGTCTGTTAAAAAAAAGGAGACACAGTTTATTTGATTTGCCTCTGTGAATAAAAGATTCTTTGCAATCTTAGCTAACAAATTTGCAATAAAAGTTTGTGGGACAGAGAAATAAAATAGAAAACATTGTGATTATTATATGAATTTCAGCAAACATACAAAACAACTGCCCAAACTGGAAAGATTATATTTATATTGAACTGTTATCTCTTTCTCTCTCCCTCCCCCATATATTGTGATTGATCTGCATTTATCAGTGCCATTGCATTTAATGTTTCTCTCTCTTTTCCTTTATAGCTCCCATTTATCTAGATAGTGTAGTATTTGTGCAAAGGAACTATATTATTTACTCTTCTTCTTTCCTGTTCAAAAATTTATTGTGCATTAAAAATGAAAGACATTTTATGCCCTGAAATTCCTCTGAAGCTGCCATAAAATTATATTGAGATATGCATATTTGTTTGTTAGCAATATTACTCCATTCAATCAAGAAGTCTAAACAAATCTGTTTTCCCATCACCACAATTGATGTGGCACAAGAGATTAACAGAGATTTCTTCTAATCCATACAAAGCTCTGAAAAACGTTAATAAACTACAAGGCTGAAGATTAAGAATTCAATGTACCAAAGTGTAATGTACCTAAATGCAGTAGTATGGAATGCCCTCCCACTAGAGGTCAAAGAGAAAAATTACCAGACCTTTAGAAGGCATCTCAAGGCAGCCCTGTTTAGGGAAGCTTTTAATGTTTGATGGATTTCTGTATTTTAGAATTTCTGTTTTTTTGGAAGCCGCCCAGAGTGGCTGGGGGAACCCAGCCAGATGGGCGGGGTATAAATAATAAATTATTATTATTATTATTATAAAACCGGTTTGAAGTTCATATCATGTTATCGATTTCATAATATTTTTTTTAATCATTTCTATTGGTTTTACAAATACAAAGTACTGAAAATGTGAGAGCTACTTGCTTAAGACCACCATGTTTATTGGAAGGCACAAACTCTGATCACCTGCCTGACAAGTGGGATGGAAGTACATAGGCTTGTATCCAGTATAGTGCTAAGTAGCTGTCCCAACAGTGCAAAAATTTCAATGTGGAGAATGCATCTTTGCTCAATATGAAATCATAGGGTGGCTAAATATATGTTCCTTTGTTTTTCTGCAAACCTCTACTTTGGTTTTCCTATCTCATTCCTATCTTATTTGAGCCTTTAAATGTCTGGAGGGAGATCATATATATATATATATATATATATATATATATATATATATATATATATATGTATATATATATATGTATATATATATATATATATGTATATATGTGTGTGTGTGTGTGTGTGTGTGTATATATATATATATATATATATATATATATATATATATATATATATATATAATGTAGAGAGAGAGAGAGAGAGAAGGTTGAGAAGTATAGGGAAATAGGGGGAGGGGGTGTTAAGGGCGTGTATTATTAATTCTATTTTGTTATGTTATTTTTGGTTCTGGGGTTGAAATATATGAAGCATTAGGAGTTAATTATGGTTAGTTATGGTTTAAGTATTTTTACTTATTGATTGATTTATTCATTTATTTATTTAAGTATGTTTATTTATTTATGTATATGAAAAGATGATTTGAAAGACTTGGTTTTTGTTACTTTTTGTTATTTTTGTTATATATGATTTATCCTAATTTTTGTTATATCTTTTTCTCTCTCTGCTATTTATCTTTATTAATTGAATAAATAAAGTTAAAAAACGAAAAAAGGAAATCATAGGGTAGCATTAGAATGGTGATGTGATATTTTGGGTGGGGGAGGGAAAGCATTTTCCTGCCCCCCCCCCCCGAACACATGAGTAAGCCTTGAAGAGGGCTCAAGTTGCTGTGGAATGTGAATAAGGATGCACATACTGGCAAACCAGTGTGGATAAATGGCATCCACACTAGGATGTTCATTGGGAACCATATTTACATATTGTTTAAAATAAAAGGACATAAAAATAGGGGGAAACTGAGCAGTAGATAATAAAAATCTCAAACTCCCAAAGTCTTAATTTTTTTTAAAAAGTCTTTAAAGGCCTGGGAAAATTCCTGGCATCTCTGGTGATAAATGGATTTTTAAGCAGATGACTGGAAAGGCCTGAGACCCCAGAGGGCCAATAAACAAGTGAACTGCAAGGACAAATGGTCTGATCTAGCACAAGGCAGTTTCCTTTCCTCCCAGTTTCTTGACTCTTCAGTTTAAAATGACCAGGTATCAGTAGGTGATGGGGGGGAAATGCCTACTTTAAATCACAGAAGGCAAGGCACTCCAGAGAAGACAACACTGGTCCCACCCCAATGGCACTATACCATAGCTGCCAAGTCTCCCGCTGAAAAATGTAGGATCAGCAGCGGTGCGGCACCGGAAGTTGCTTCTATGCATGTCTGGACATGCACAGAAGCAATTTCCGGTGCCGCTCTGCCCGATTTCCGGTGCCCAGACATGGGCAGAGCGGCACGCGAAATGGAGCCTCCCTGGCAGGTAGGAAATCCGGGGGATTTACGGTTTTTTTTTTCCCATTCGGGATTACAGCTGGAAACGGAATAAAATCCGGGGGTTTCCTGCGAAAAACGGGAGACTTGGCAGCTATGCACCATACATTTAAAACAGCATCATATCCCTTAAGCAGGCATGGCTTCTCCAAAAGAAACCCAGGAACTGTACTTTGTTAGGAAGCTACTATTCCCTTCACAGAGCTGCAATTCCCAGAGTTCTGGTGCTAAGCTGTTTGGTGCTTCAAATATTAAAGTAAGCACCTTTAATTGATCCTGGAAAACAACTGGGGACCAGTACAGCTGACAGATCTATGACTACTCTGTTTACCAGGAATCAGAGACCTGTTATCCAACAAGATCTTTTTTGGACTCCCATTGGCCATGCTGGTGAGGACTTGTAAGAGTTGGAGTCCAATAATGTCTTAAAGAACACTGGTTCCTTATCAGTGTTCCTTACTGTATGGTGGGCTTACCTTCCAAGTCCCGGACTGCAGAATCCGGGACCGGCAGCCATGTGACACCGGAAGTTGCATCGACGTAACTTCCGGTGTCGCTTTGCCCTTCTATGGGCACCAAAAATGGCCGCCGCCGGCTTCAAAAGTAGCTTCTATGCATGACCGGAAGTGCGTTGACGCAACTTCCGGTGTCGCCCCGCCCATCTATGGGCTCCAAAATGGCCGACACCGGAAGTCGTGTCTACGCACTTCCGGTCATGCGTAGATGCGACTTTTGAAGCCGCTGGCGGCCATTTTTTGTCCCCATAGAAGGGCAAATCAGAAAGAAAGAAAAAAGGCCGCCGGCAAGAGAAAATAACGGAGAAAAATGGGAGACGAAGTGATACGGGGGACCACCGGGAAAAGGTAAGTAAAAACGGGGGTTGCCCGGGGAAAATGGGGTACTTGGCAGCTATGATGGTGGGTTTAGCTTCTGCTGTTGAGACTCTAATTCTAATTTTGGATTTCCAGAGGTGTTTAACAACCAATCCTTCTTCTCAGGGAACTCTGGGAATCATGGCTCTGGGAGGGGAATGGGGAGTCTCCTTACAACTCACAGCACCCTTAACAAACCATGGATTTCTTTAAACAGAAAATAGCTGTTTAAAGTGGTACAATATAGCTTTAAATGTATAGTCTGGATGGGGACTCAGACTTGGTAAAAGGAAGTTTTGATACACTCCTTAGCAAGCAACGGTTATAAATAAACCAGCAGTCACTGCTGTTCTGCTAAATGTTAGGATTTTATACAAAATAGATTACAAGGTTGCCTTTCTGGAAATATCACAAGGAACTAAATTTTTTAAAAGGGAACTTGCTAATCAGATCTGTTAACAAAATGTTAGTCTTTGAAGGAGGGAAAGCCTTACATACGCTGCCTCTAATTCACTTTAAATGTTTAAAGAACTCTTCAGCATTCACTTTGATCAGCAAGCAACCTCCACACCCCCATCCCTTAGGGTGGGGAAAAACAAAACAAACCTCAAAGCATGACCTCACTGAATATGTACATGCTGGTCCTACCTATACAGGGGTATAGGAAGCTGCTATATATCATGTTAGACTGATGGTCCATCTAGCTCAGTATTGTCTACACTGTCTGGCAGCAGCTGTCCAGGATTTCAGGCAGGGTTCACTCCGCCCCACCTGGAGATACCAGGGATTGAATCTGGGATCTTCTGCATGCAAAGCACGTGCTCTACCACTGAGCTATGTCCCATACCTAACAGAATGATGCCACATTCATCAACACTTTATTGTTTTGTGGTGCACATCTCTTTTGCTAAATTTGCACCTGCCTGGGTGCTAAGATCCTCAGGTCAGCACTTTCCCATCAACATCAGAAGCATGACTGATGGTGACACAATTCTCCTTGTTATCCTTCTGCCAGCAGGCTAAGACCTTCCTGTCCCAACAGGCCTTTGAAAACTAAGGTACAAATGATGGCGATGACTATGATTTCCCCGCCCATCTGACTGGGTTGCCCCAGCCACTCTTGGTGGCTTCCAACATATACAGAAACATACTAAAACATCAAACATTAAAAACTTCCCCATACAGGGCTGCCTTCAGATGTCTTCTAAAGGTTGTCATAATGCTTACTATGGGGCTGCTGTCAGGGCAAACTGTACTTTAATGCTGGTTCTAAATGTCTTCAGCTCTATTTTAATTAGTGTTTTAGCTCACTTGGTTTCATTGCTTTCTATTTTATAATGTTCTTTTTAGATGCTGTATCAGTGTAAAAGGTGGAGTATAAATAAATACATCATGATGATGATGATGATAATGATGATATTGTAAGTTGCTTGAATCCCAACTTGGGAGAAAGGCAGGATAAAAATATATCTAATAATCATAATCTGTTCTATTTGGGATGTTTTTTGTGGGTTTTTTAAAAATTATATTCTATTGTTGTAACCTGCTTTGGAATCTTATAGTGACTGTTGGGTGACCTAAATAAATATTTGTGTACCACTTTCGCCACAAGATTGTGCACAAAATTACTCACAATGTAACAAATGAATGAAAAGCATAACAATTCTTAACGATTCTAAATAATTAACATATCTATAAGAATACCCCCCCCCCAATCACATCTGATGTTGTGGTGTGTTAACAACAAATTATCAAATAAATTGTGGTGGTTGATCTTAAAGAACTAATGGTTCAATACAGTACTCTTTGGGAAAACCTTTCCTTTCTCTAAAAAAGACTTCCAAAACATATGGGAAAGCAGAAACAACATTTTTTGTTTATCAAAATGGATGCTATCAAAATGAGACTGACTTCTTATCAGTAGTTGTTTGCTTATATTTATCTATGTCTTGGGTATTACTGAAAGAAGCCATGTAATGTAATTTTCTACAATTCATCTGTGAAAATACAATCAGGCTTCTCAACCTTATAATTAGAGAAAAACCTGCTGAGGATAAATTGAATGCATTAAGAAATTAACATACCAGTAAATGACTGATCATTACAATTTACAGAATTTGCATTTCTAGGAATTCTATAAAAAGAGGAAGTATATCTTGTTATTTGAGATTCTCTATCTGGAAGAGTCAGTAGTCTAAGATCTTCCTAGTAAAACCCTTACAGCATTTCAACAAACTGTCTCATTCAGGTGCGCTAAAAATTGTGATTATTATCTGCAATGATCTAACTAAATGTTGCCTCTATTGAAGCACATAGAATGTGGGGTATCTCCACCATTTGTTCCAATTACTGTATTGTATCATTATTTATTAAAATCTTAGGGACAGATGGTTTTGAATACACCATGCTCAAATATAACAATGCATATTACATTGTGTTGTATTTGTGAAGAGTTCCACACTGATTGATCAAGTGAATGAGATAGCATATAATGTTCACAAACAATTCAAATGCTAAGAAAGCTGAAAACTTTGTATAACTGTACTGTATTTTGCATATAAATTATAATTGTAACTTAGCAGGTTTCTACCAATACTGATTTCTTCTCCAACTTTAATATTTTTAAACAAATATACAGGGCCGTCTTGAGCAGATCGCGCGCCCTGGTGTTGAGGGGCGGAGATCGCTCTGCCGCCCGCCCCGCCCTCGCAGGGCGCAATGCACCACCGGGGGGCTATGTAGAGCCGGCCCTGCAAATATAAAAAAGCCATAATCAACTGTTGAAAAAATAACCCATACACAGTGTTCACAAAGGCCTTGAGAAACATCTTAACCTCTGTTCTTTCAGTGCCCTCAGCATTGGTCCTCAACCCCTATCAATAGGGGGGGGGGGAGAGAAAGTATTGCAAAACATCCAAATGAATCAGTTGTGTGATGTGAGTCCCTACCGTATTACACCTATGCAGCTTGAGGTTGAGGCGGTTCTCCCAGGGCATTCATTGGGCCTGTTTTGACCCAGTAGAAAGTGGGAGGTTCATGAGAAGACTTCAGGTTCCCACAGACATAATAAGATGAAGTAAAGTGGGGTCAAGCAAGGTAAGCTAGGACAGGTCACACAGTAAGAAAACTTCCATGGCACAAGGCAAGGTGTCAGAATGGACAACTCAACATGGAGCTTCAGATAAAGCAAGTTTTTAATGTTTCAAGAGGGAAGGCAGACTAGTCTTAATCAGAGCTGCAGGTCAGTCTGAATGGTTAGCTTTTTCCTGAGTGAGAAGAGTATCTTTAGTTGAAGGGGCCTTGGCTGTTTCAACACTAGGGCTTTTTTCAGCCAGAACTCACTGGAACTCAGTTCCAGCACCTCTCAGGTGGGTGCCATTGCCATTCTAAGATAAGGTTACCAGATTTCCCCCCCCCCAATGAATCCGGGGACACTTTTCAACTTCCTACTAAATAGATGGATTTTGTCAGGGGACTGATTTGTAAATCTGGGGACTGTCCTCAGGAAACGGAGACGTTTGGTAACCTTATATTGAGAGAACAAAAAAATGAGTTCCCCACCTCTCTTCCTAGAAAAATAGCACTGTTCAACACCAAATGATCTGCAAACAGGAAAGAAATGGTAGTTCTGCTGGATCTTCTAGACTGGTGTCATAAGAGGTTAAGAGTAGCGATGTGACCTCACCAAGCTGTAGAGGTACTACCAAAATGACCTTTTCCTGTGCCAGATCTACTGTGGCAATGTCATGGACTAGCTGAAAGCAGAGCAATGGTGGGAGGCACCAGTTAGGGACCCCCCCCCCCAAAAAAAGGGAAGAAGGCTCAGAGCCAGGAGATTGATGGTAGGATGACAATCAGTGGTCAGAGGGAGAAGAGGGAGCAGACTGCAGGGAGGAAGTGTCAGAAGCTGAAAAGGTAAAGTGAGCAGGAAGAAGTCCAGAGCACAGTCCAGAATCAGAGGCAGAAGAGGAGGTATCTAGCAGGCAAAGAGGAGGAAGGCTGCTGAAGAAGCAACGGGGGTCTCCCTTTCCTGTCATTACCAGCTCCCCCTCCCAGTCTCATAGAACAAGAAGAGGTATGAGGAGGGAGCAGCAGAGCCTTAAGTTGCTTGGGGAGGATCCAAGGGAGGAGGAGACTTAGGGAACTGTTGGAAGGTGAGGACCTTCAGTCCCCACAACTGCCTCACACGGTAGGAGAAAGATATACTGGATAAGTTGATGTGCTCCACGAGGCCTGGCCTAGTGAGTCAACCTTGTTTCCCTCAATAAAGAGTTAACAACATTGACACCATGTGATTTATTGCTGACCTGCTCCTGACAGGCTGGCTCTGAGGACAAGTACTCTCTTGAGTCTTCCTCCAAATCATGTCCTCATCTGTTGAGGAAGGAGACTCAAACTTCAATATCATGAGAGTGCCTTATTGTTTTATTATTCATTGCTTTGTACAAAAAGAGAGAGAAGTGCCTCAAGCTACCTTAAAATGAAATCTAAACAGATAGAACTGACTGCTAAGAAAAAACAAGTTTACCTATTTTGATTTCACTCAATTTCTCGTTTTCCCAGGCTCAAGTTCAGTTCATCACATTTTCACATCAATTAGCACTTGCCAAGCTAATCAGCCAGAGTGAAGCTGATAACACTTTAAAAAGTGAAGAACAAGGATACCTATACTTGTCTCAATTATTTTAAGGTAAGAAATAGCAGGAGACAAACCTGCCGCTCCCCCCTCTGCCTTGACACCAATGTGGATTTTTGAGCTTTGGCTTGCCTATAAAAATGTATTTCCCTAATAAAGATTGTGGAGGGAAGTGAATACTTTCCCCATAAAAGTCCGCCCCTCCCCCCCCGATCCACAAATGTTCAGGCTTAATTCACTGTGGAAGAGCTCACATACCTGAAATGTTTACCTGCATGTGTCAAAGGGGGGCAACATTATAGCTGCTTTTAAATTCTGCATAGGAGTGAATGGGGAACACAGAGCTTCATTTCACAGAGTGGCTCAGGAACACCATCACAGGCTGAGCTTGACAGAGAACAAAACCACTCAGAAATGTGTTCCTCCTACACTGAGCAGAAGATTAGGTTAGATTCTCTTTAAACCTTTCTGAATCCCCCCCAATGGGTCACATAGTTGATGAGGGCCCAACTGTTCACATACCCAATAACTTTATGTGGCATTTTACACTTCAGCCAATGACTTCTTAGGGTTGCCATATGTCCTCTTTTTCCTGGACACGTCCTCTTTTCCAATGGGCATGTAAAATGAGAGTTGCCATAGTGATTCGTAGTTAAAAGCAGAAGTTGGCAAATGTGCCCTCTTTTTTTGCTCTTCAAATTATGGCATCCCTAAACTAGAATGTAACTCTGTAAAGAATCATGATTTTGCATTACTAGGCAGCGGCGGCACACCCCGTTTCACCACCTACCATTGGCTCCTGCACTGGCAGGGAAGTGGGGCCGGCATTAGCGCCCATTTCAGGCAAGATCTTGGTGAGTTCTTTACCAAAATGGGCGCCAATGCTGTCACCACTTCTCCACCACTGCCGGAGGAGGCAGGGCAGGTGGGACACGCATGGGGGTGCCACCTCAGAGGCTTCCACCACCTGAGATGGAAGCCTCATCCTCACCTAATGGCTGGGCCACTCTGTTCCTAGCCATGTCTACTCAGAAGTGAATCCTGTCTGGAAGACCACCTTCCGACATTCAGATGTGCAAGATCACTTATAACATCTGGGGAAATTTCTCAGTCTACAAATTATTACAGGGTGGTAAGCCCAAAATGGGCATTTCCCACAATTGCCTCATACTTTAGAATGTCATTCCCTCTGCCATACATGAAGCAGCAACCATCAATTGCTTCAGGAGTCTTGTAAATGAACTGCCTTTCAGCTCAGGCTTTTCCTGACTCATAAGATTGGATCCTGTTTTGTGTGTGTGAACTGAATTCCTCTTTTTATATGCTTTTATACTACTGTTTCACATTGTTTTATGTGGCACACTGCTTGGAGGGTGTTTTTTTTTAAAATTAAGCTGTGCATAATGGCTTTTACATATATTGAATTAAATATTGAATTAGGGCTAACTCCCATAAATTAGGATGGTAGGCCTAGTCTCTTTCTCTAACCACTTAAAATCTCACCTTGACATTTTCTATTTCTTCCTCCTCTTCCTTCAGAAACCAACAGTAACAACCGAAAATGCAGCATATATCACAAGTAACGTCTTACTTACTATTACAAGTAATATCTTAACATCTTACTCAAGTAAGAGGGACATACAACAGATGGAAATACAAGCATTTTTATTATTATTACAGGTTTCATAAGAGCATCTACATCTGGTTGTGAACAGGATCCGTTCTGGATGACCGTTCGCAACATGAAAAGCCTGCAACTTGAAGCACCATACCTGTGCTTAAGGAATTAGCGCTACTGTGCATGTGCGAGCGGCGAAACCCGGAAGTAACGCTTTCTGGTACTTCCAGGTTGCCGTGGGACACAACCTGAAAAACGTAACATGAAGCAAACATAACATGAGGTATGACTGTAATGCTGTTTTGTCTTTAGACTACTGACAGAACACACAAACACACAGAGATGGGGGCGTAGGAAAGGAGGGGCAATAGGGGCGCTCCACCCTGGTCTCCACTTTTGGGGGGCAGCGCCCTCTCCCCACCTCCACCGATGCCCCGCTACGCAGTGGAGCTGCCGGCAAATATCCCCAGCGCCATGCAGGGATGAAGTCGCTGCAGCCGCGAGCGGAGGATCCCGGGCGGCAGCACCCCTGCACGGTGGGGCGACACCCCGGCCCCGGTGCTGCCCCAGGCCGTGGAAATTCTTTGTCCGATAATGTGCACTGAGAAGTATGGAAGCCTACAAAGATACCCCCCCCTACTTTTATCCGTTCTACAGCCTGGACATTGTGTACTAAGTTAGCTCTTTGCCACTCTCCCTTTACATAACTCCAGGCTCCTACCTCCAGCTCTTGACATCTCTTCCCAAAGCACTTAGACGTGTCAAAATGTCTGTGCACTTTTTGGTTAAGTAATGGCATGTTATAGATTTTCTGAGATCATTGACATACTCAGAGATAGCTTTCTAAACCAAAATGTACATCTTGGCTCCAAGCCCATCGGCTCATAAGATTAGGATTATTGGAGAGACTCATTTGGAACAGGGTGAAGGTTGCTGAAAGAATTTTAAACCAGGATGGCCTCGTAAGGCTTGTCAGGTTGGCCTTCAACTTTTATAAGATTAAGCCTCCTGTGCTGGAGATGCTTTAAAAAACATAAAAAATAAAAATTGGATGAAGATTTTCTGGAACGTTTCTGCCTGCCGAAGCGAGGAGAATGCTCGCCTGCCACATATACTGACAGTGCCAGTTCAAGTGGTTACCATCTGTTGCATCTGTATGGCTGCAGACCCTTCTCAGTTTGTTTTTCAGATATTTGCCCCCTGAGGGCTTCAGCAGAAGGGAGGGAGGAGGAAGAGGAGAGAAAGGAGGAGGGGGAAAGAGAAGCAAGAAAGTGAAGGAGGCAGAATCTGTAAGAAACAAAAGGTGAGCAGGCCTGCCTGTTTCATTCTCCTACAGAGGTAGGGAACAGGATCTGGTTGGTGGGATCCCATCTGTCAATCAGCTTAAGTCACCATGATGTCAGATGACTTTTTTCCCCATCTCATTTGCACTGTGGCTTGAAATCACTGCCAATCAGCAGTGACTTCAACCCTTGCTTTTATCGGCTACAGTCTACTCCAAAGTCCTAGTCTTTGCAGAAATCAGCTATCCTCCGTAGCTCGGAAAGGGAGCTCCTGAGCTGAATCAATACCAGCAGGGCTTGTATTTAGTTTATATTTAAAGGGGGCTAAATACAACGAACAAATGCCAAAAACACATTTTCAGCCTCCCAGATGTTTCTTTGCAGCCATGCCTTTACCTGCCCCAAATCTGATGCCATATATAAGAAACTAAGGAAACTCAAGTTTGCATTCAAGCCTCTCTTTCTGTGTCCTCCATACTAGAAAAGATACAAAGCAATACATATTTTGAAAATTAGGCTGCAAAAATAACTGGTGATTTCATGGTATCTTAGCTGGGGCTGAGTGATATATTGATATATCGCACAAAAGCAGTTTGAAGTCCATATTGTGATATCAGTTTCATAATTTTTGACCTGGCAATATATCACAAATCATGGTGTGTTTTAGGGCTGGGTGATATATCGTCTAAAACCGGTTTGAAGTTCATATCATGTTATCAATTTCATAATATTTTTTTTAAAATCATTTCTATTGGTTTTACAAATACAAAGTACAAATTAACACAAACTAGTAAAAACATATCTATATGAGGAGATTCTCCGAATTTCAAGACTTCCCCCATGCCCTCCATGGAGTCTTATTTTAAGCATCTACAACTGCATATTAATCCGTACTCCAATTTTTATACCAAATAGTATTGTCCATAGTGGGGTTTTTTTTCTCTACAAGTGAGTCAAAATCCTGCTCTTGTTTCCATCTCGATTTCATAATTTTTGACATGGCAATATATTGTGAATCATGATGTGTGTATGTGTGTGCTACGCCAAAATCAAGGGGGGGGGAATCATGGGGAAAACTGCAAAACCAGCCAGTGCCACATAGCTCTAGCCTTATTTCAGACATCATGCTATAGCAACGTATCACAATGTTGGCTGGTGATATATCACAATGTTGAAACTGAGATATCACCCAGCCCTAATATTAGCATGATGCATCCTCTGCCCACTTTATTTAAATAGAGTAAAGAGACAAAGTATGCATTTTCTGTTCCTATTAGACAATGGTGCTGCATTGTTAAGTAGAACTTATAATGCAGTTCTATATATTGCAGTTCCTGTTGATTTCTCTTCACCTCAGGACAGTGGTACCTCGAGTTACAAACTCCGCAATTCCGCTAACCTGGAAGAGTTACCTCGAACTGAGAGCTTTGCCCCAGGATGAGAACAGAAATCGTGTGCCAGCGGCACAGCAGCAGCAAGAGACACCATTAGCGAAAGCACGCCTCTAGTTAAGAACAGTTTCAGGTTAAGAACGGACCTCTGGAATGTAATTCTAGTTCATAACTAGTTCATAACTAGAGGTACCACTGTATTGCCTTTATCTATTTCCCCCCTGGAATGCAAAGCTGTTTAGATCAGACTGATGAGAGTGACTGAAAAAAAGGCTATTGCCACAGGAACCTTCCATTTTGTACTCATTACATGGCTGGAGAACTGGATCACAAAATACTGTGAAGTGTGGATTTCAAAGGATGACTGTGTTTCAGTTCACATCTTAATTTGAGAAGTGTGAATTAGTTACATTTGCCCTTGTCCTTCACCCCTACACAGAAATACAGAACTGGCTTAAATAACCACTTCAAGTTCTGACCTTGTAACAACACTTTTCAGAGGTTTATTTCTTCAAGTAATACTGTATTTGAAACTTCATTATGGACATTTAGACACAGCTCAGCCTCAAGACTTTCAACACTGACTTAATCCAAGTACAGTATAAATCTAATGTTATTCTTTAAAGGATGTCAAAGTGGAAAGGGGCGGGGGGAAATGCAAGATTACAAGGTAACTTGAAAATGAAAAATGTCATATTTTTCTTCTATGCAAGTTCAACATCCATTTCTTCCACCAAAGAACCCCACTCCCACCTGAAAAGATTAAGATTCTGCAAAGATTTAATATATAGCTGGCTTCCACTCCAGGCTCCAATATAATTTACTACCCATAGAGAAACCATAAGCATTTGTCTAACCATAATTTATTCCTATATGCCTCCCTTTCTAAGAATTAATAAATATGGCCATGGCACAGAGTCAAACACATGTCCTGTCAGAAAGCATTCCTTTCAACTTGTTTTTAAACAACAATATGAATTGACCCAGAAAGAACTCTGTATTGCTGAACATTTTAATCTGGACACTCAAATCCTCAAAACAGGAATAAGTCCCAGAGAGGTAATATGGATCTGGTTTCATATGTGAAACTTGGTCTTCAAGGCAAGGCACTCTGAGGCTTCATTCACTTGCCAGTTTATTCCATTTTCATGACATGTCCTTAACTGTTAACTTCCACATTATACTTGAACTTTCACATGGTATAAAAGCCATTTCTGGAATTATAGTGGAATATAGTGCTCATTTAATGTTACTGTATTTGCTTCCAGAAAATGCGTGCTAAACCCGTGTTATATTCAACTATAGTTCTGGAAGTGACTTTAATATCCAGGAAAGGAAGGATCAAACTTAAAAAAAAAAAATATTTTTATCATATTCGTTAAACATTACAAACAAAAAAAATGACACAAAATTATTTCAGTCTCAAGCTTATCCATAGCAAAGCACAGTACAGAAGCAAGGAAAGTATCCACTAATGTAATTTTGTGAGCACTCTACTCTTGTGCCTTGATCTTGTGTTTTATACACTTTCAATGAGCCCTAATATGGTCTCTCCACATAGACTGGGGGGGCATAGATTATGCTGCTCCTTGTTTATTAAAGGGAAGAACAGAAACCAAACCTCAAACCTATCTCTTTTTGACACACTCCTAATGACCCTCCTTCTCCGCCTAAGTTGATCTGAGAGGGCTATGTCCTACAATCAATCCAGGTCTCTACGGGGTGAGCTCCCGTTGCTTGGTCCCAGCTCCTGCCAACCTAGCAGTTCGAAAGCACATCAAAGTGCAAGTAGATAAATAGGAACCGCTACAGCGGGAAGGTAAACGGCGTTTCCGTGTGCTGCTCTGGATCGCCAGAAGTGGCTTTGTCATGCTGGTCACATGACCTGGAAGCTGTACGCCGGCTCCCTCGGCCAATAATGCGAGATGAGCGCGCAACCCCAGAGTCGGTCACGACTGGACCTAATGGTCAGGGGTCCCTTTACCTTTAATTGAAGCACACAGCCACACCCACAAGCAAACCTCCAAACACTTTAGACTAGCAGCTAACCTTAATCCAAAAGACACAAACTCACTCTCTTCAGTCTCTTCCACCAATCCCTCACAAACACTCCTGTTTACAATTCTTGGTCACAAGCTCCCAGAGACTGCCAACGGCTAAGTAGGACAATGCAACAGAGGAGAAAACTACCCATTGTATAAATGTATATTTGTGTATGTGTATGTGTGAGTGTATTTAAATAACAGTTGCAGAGGGGCCAACCTGGACTGAGTTTGCAGCTTGTGCAAAGTGGGCTTAACACTCTATCCATCATACCTGAGTTCCAATAAAAAAATACACAGTCCACTACAAAGCTGTCATTAGCATCAAGAGCAGCATTTCTGGATCAGTGAACCAAATCTGCAGTTTTTAACATGAAAATGTTTTTTAAAAAATTAAAAAAAACCACAAACAAACTACTGCTCATTCACTATTTTGTATTTTTTCTTTAAAAAATTGAAATAAAAAACACTTTTGAAAAACAGAACACATCAGAAAATCAAGCACACACACACACACACACACACAGGCATGTAACATAAAAGTAGAAAGACTTTAAAACGAGATGCCGAAAGAACAACCTATTCCACAGAAAACAAATTTCGTATGTTTCCTTAAAAAACAGAACAACAGTTTGTCCTGCCAATAAACAATTGCAAAAGCCAGACTTGCCAAGAGCTAATTTTCTATATTTGCCAAAACCATGGATTACAATAGGCCAAGCCTGCCAATAACCATATAGCTTCGAGCTGCTGGGAATTCATTTTTGTTTGTTTGTTTTTCCTTGCAAGACTGACACAGTATTGGCATTATACTCCCTCAGGTAAACAAAAGCTATACAAACAACAGAGAAGAGGAAATTTAAAGGAACTGCTCACAAATTAGGAACTGGCATGGGTTTCTCTCAGGTCTAGTTATCACAAACAGTAGAGCATTGTTCAGAAATTACTCCAAAAGCACACACAAGGTCCGTGTAGTACAGGCACCCCCAAACTGCGGCCCTCCAGATGTTTTGGCCTACAACTCCCATGATCCCTAGCTAAGAGGACCAGTGGTCAGGGATGATGGGAATTGTAGTCCAAAACATCAATTGTAGCCGAAGGTTGGGGATGCCTGGTGTAGTATGTATGACTTGTCTCTTTAAGAGCAGGGCTGCAATAACAGCTCTTCTTCCTCCTTTGCTGTCCCCCCCCCTAAATTAGAACTGGTTGGGGAACACTTTGCTAACGTTGTGCCCTCTAGTAGTTTTGTAGTACTGCCTCTATAAGCTTGTTGTTGTTGTTGTTTAGTCATTTAGTCATGTCTGACTCTTCATGACCCCATGGACCAGAGCATGCCACGCCAGGCAATCCTGTCTTCCACTGCCTCCTGCAGTTTGGTCAGACTCATGTTCGAGAACACTGTCCAACCACCTCGTCCTCTGTCATCCCCTTCTCCTTGTGCCCTCAATCTTTCCCAACACCAGGGTCTTTTCTATGAGCTTAGCCGTGTGCAATAGAAACTGTAGTCCAAACATCTGGAGGGCACATGCTTGGAGAAGGCTGGGTTAAACTTTTTGCATGACCCACGCCTGGATGTTTACTGTATGTGTGTTGTCTGTTGTTCCTGAGTAAAAGTTCTACAAATGACCTTGTCTGTTTTTGCTTCCTAGGTGTAGGGCAGAGTACACACAGTGAGTATTCTCCATACTCACATAAATAGAGGAGACATTACAGGAGAAAGCAGGATAATATGGAGGGGTATTTTGCAGGACGCAAATGGAAAACTAGATATGATGCCAGTTGTTATCTCTAGTCAGACTTAGATACAAATTTTGGAAGCTCATGAGTGATAAGTGAGAGATTATTTTCTGTCTTGGTACAAAAACTGATCTAGAGAAGAATCCCAGGCTCTTCTCTAATCCCCATCCGCCACCCCAGCTGTCTGTGCTGCTCAGGCCTAAACAAATAAACTCATGTTGCCATTCATTAAAAAAAGAAGAAGCCCAATATGAAACTCCAGCGTTGTTGAATTAGAATTTACTAGGGTTTGCCTCTACTGCTAGAGGTATCGTGGACTGTTTGTTGAATTTTACAATGTCCTTCTGGCCCCAATGTTTGTCTTTCTATCTCCATGTACAGTGGAACCTCGGTTTATGAACACCTCGGTTTATGAATTTTCGGTTTATGAACACCGCAGACCAATCCGGAACGGATTAATTCACTTTCCATTACTTTTAATGGGAAAGTTCGCTTCAGTTTATGAACGCTTCAGTTTATGAACAGACTTCCGGAACCAATTACACCCATGTTTCAGTTTATGAACGCTTCAGTTTAAGTACTCCGCGGACCCGTCTGGAACGGATTAATCCACTTTCCATTACTTTCAATGGGAAAGTTCGCTTCAGTTTATGAACGGTTACTCTGCGGACCGTCTGGAACGGATTAATCCACTTTCCATTACTTTCAATGGGAAAGTTCGCTTCAGTTTATCAACGCTTCAGTTTATGAACAGACTTCCGGAACCAATTGTGTTCATAAACCGAGGTACCACTGTATACCAAAAAGGGTATACCAAAAAGGGTATATCAAACTTTGTCACCCCATGAAGAAGCAGCCTACTTGACAAAACTTGTAATATAACAACTATGCTGTAATTCGCAAAGGTGCCCAAAAGTATAGGTTTTCTCACTGTCAACACACTTCTCTCTTTCCTGTCAACTGATTGTAAAGCTTTGGATGACAACCTGTTCTAAGATGTACTAAGAGTTAAACAAAGCCATCTGATTATCTTGAGTGATTCAGCTCATGTACAATACATCCATGAATTCAATGCTGACAATCCTCCTACCCCTCCAAATTTCTTTTAAGGTGTGCAAAAGCTAACTCTCAGTCTTTTCCTGCAAATATAAAACTCTTAATTATCCTTTGCCAGGTTCTCAGGGTTTTTCTCCCTGATTCTGGCAAATTAAGTACAATAAATAAAACAGAACATCTAGGTAGGATGACATGCTAATTGCAGAGATTCATGAAAAATAACGAAAGCTTTAAATTATTGCATTTAACAAAATCTTTTTTGACTTCTTCCACCAAAAAGGCTGTAATTATGTTTATACAACTGAGTCAGATCAGTTACCTGTTTTTATCCCCACATTTAAAAGTTGTATAGCTCTTTTTCAGTCCAGTCTACAGCTTTACACTGCAGACCCAGGAACAATGAGAGGCAGAAGCCAAAGCAGAGAAATAAGCCAACATGAGACTCTAGGTGGGTAAAAACAAGGCCACAACATTATTGATCACAGCAGTTCTGGGGTTTGGCTTTGGCCAGGGTGAGGATCTGATCGTTGCACTGGCTTTCTGGTGTGAGATTTGGGGATGCCCCCCCCAATCCTTTATATATTATTTTTTCAGTACTAATTTCCAATCTTGTAAACTCTCACAAGGCAGACAGAATGTCTAATAAAAGTAAAATAAAGGTAAAATAAAGCAGACATAGGTTATGTTGTTATCAAATGCTTAGGAATCACATCTAATCACAAGGGACTTTGAAAAATCAGAGGCAGTAATTTACCATCTTGTTTATTAATGAACAAAGGAGAAATAATGGAGAAAGATGAGCTCCTCCAGGCAGTCTGTTGTGCTCTATTTCTCTGGCATAACTAATCCCCAGATTCTACTTCACTAACCCCACTGAGTAAGATGTTTGTGGTATCTCTAATGCTAAGCAACTTCCACAAATACAGCTGCTATTAAGAACATGATTAGATCTTTATGTAACCCATTTTGCATTGTACAGTGGTACCTCTGGTTGTGAACGGGGTCCGTTCTGGAGGCCCGTTTGCAACATGAAAAGCCCACAACTTGAAGCGCCGTATCTGTGATCTGGTCCTTGTGCGCATGAACAAAGTGCAATTTAGCGCTACTGCGCATGCATGAGCAGCAAAACCCGGAAGTAATCCTTTTCGGTACTTCCGGGTCGCCGTGGGACACAATCTGAAAAAACGTAACATGAAGCAAATGTAACATGAGGTGTGACTGTATCAGGGAAATATTGACAATGAAGCCAATCCAGGTTCCATAGGAATAAATCTAAAAGTCTATGAAACATTAAGCAAAAAAGGCCATTCTACAATATCAAATGCCATAGAGGCAACTGAAAACAAACAAGTAACAACTACAGGTAACTCACAGTTTATGTGCATTTAAGCTTTACATGCTTAGAAAATATATAAAAAAGGGAGTGGAAAGAGGGCAGACTCTGTCCAGGGAAAAAGACTTTGGCATTGAACCCAATGTGTTTTGATGATACATGGTTTTGGCTCTATGTGCTATTCCTGGAACTTAATGCCAGCACAGGTTTAGAGTTACCTGTACTGTGCAACTGAACTTGTTAATTGCACTTCATCTCTTATAATAAACTTTTATTTTGCAGATAAATCCTGCTAGCTCTATGAAAATATTTCTCTATGACCCCACACATAATTTCTGTTGATATTCTATTATCATTGTTTAGTTGCAGTATAGGGTTTATAAGAGTCAAATTATGCTGGATCATCTTCCTCTTTAGAGATTAATATTATTTTTATTTCTGTCAAAGATTTATAAATCTCCCTCTACAAAAAGAGTTTCATTTTAAAATGAAAAAGTGAGTGAGGCAGAACAATACTTTGCAATGAAGTCATATGTAGCTGTATTTCATTGCACTTCATTGGAATATCCAGTTCATTATGTTGGGCTATTTTGGGTATATATTAAGATTAGAAAATGTGAAAATCTACTTATTTCTCAATTCTTCGTTTATATTCTCTCCATAAAATTCATGAATATCTGTTCCATTTCTCCTGGTGCTTTTAAAAGTCTTTATTATTCACCAGTGAGGGCTCTCTCTTTCCCGCTCTCTCCATAAAAGCTAATGATCCCATGATCCCCCCACTGTATGGTCTGTATCTTTCAGATGTGATGTATTCTGGTGATCTCCAGTCATCTAAATGGCATCCTTGCTGGACATATCTTCTATTTTCTAGACTCATTCCCTAATAAAGGACCTTCTTATTACTGCTTCTGAGGCCTTCCCAAATATAACTGAATTACAATAAGGATTACAATAATATCAAAATTATTACATTTAGTTTATTGATTGGCATAAGTACTGGTGGTAGTTTCTTACCATCAAATGCTTGATTAGGCTATAAATGAATGGGTGGAGGAACAGATAGGGAAACTGCAACTGATTATACCTGTTTTGTCACAGTAAATACAACCAAAGTATCATGTGCCCTGTAAGCTACTGGAGTTCCCACAAATCAATCACACACATACACACAAAACTTTGCCTCATTACATATACAATGCAATTATAAGAAGACACACACACACACACACACACACACACACACACACACACACACACCAGAAAAATAAGTCACCTACACAGTGAGCTGGCCAAAATATGATGCTGATTGGAGTGTTTCACTCAACCAAGCGACCACTTGAAGTCACTACTTCAAGTGACTTTCCCCCTCTTGCTACATCTGCAAACCCCCATGCTTGGTGGTTCTTCAACCCATATACTCTAAAATAATTATCAGAGAAGTGACAGGTGCAATTCATACACCATAACCTCAGTCATGGGATTTTTTTTTTGAGACTAGGAACAAGCCATATGTCTACCTGCATCTTCCCCTCAAGCACTCTGAGGGAGATATGGTGGTTTGTCAAGCCACAGTTTGTCAGGTACTGCCTACAAACCAGGGTAGTGAAACTGGAGCTCATGGGTCCCATCTGTGAGCCTGCACAGACTATTAGAAAAAATGTAAGAAGAGCTGGACTACATAGGAGCAAAGCAGGCATGGGAAATATCAATATTGAGTTCATCTGCATTTCCCCCCCCCCCCTCATTTCATTCACAGAATCATAGAATTGTAGAGTCAGTCTTGCTCCTTTATCTCGAAAAGAAGTGAGATTTTACTCTCTCCTCGAGTCCACTAAAAATTATGGTCAAATCTTGAATATTATGTGAATTACATGTTTAGTTTTGTGCAGTTTTGAATGACCTAAGTCCTATTTCATTTAACATAACAAACTTATGCGCTTGGGGAAAACCTGCAGAAAGGCACTTGAAAAGCTGTTTCTCTCTCTCTCTTAGTTTTGCTGCTAAGGCTTTATTTTGGCACAAGGAAGATGTCCTGCTCTCTTTTCGTTTCCGTTCATCATGGTGATGAGGTTTCCTAAAGTGACCAGCACATAAGCAGATGATACAACACTGATAGAATAGTATAAAAATGCTTATGTATTAGTATACTTAATGAATGATGCTGCAGAAATACAGAACAGCATGGAGTATGATTCTTTTATATGTCTTATATGTACAATATACATATTTCTGCAAATAATTAGTCAGCCTTTAAAAAACCCCAAAAACCAACAACCCCACAACATTACACAAGCAGTTCAGAGATAAGTGGTGGCTCAATACAAGGTGCAATGTGGAAAAAGCACAACCAGGTTGGAACTGCGAAATTCTCTGTATACATCCATTTAAAACCAATTTCTCCTCCATCCCTAGACCAAAGGTTGATCTGGCTCAGCACAGTGCTTCTCATATAAGCAATGGCAAATAAACAGCAGTTTGAACAGTGAACTTACTGTTTTATTATGCTCTGCCATTGCTTCTGATTGGCTTTATGAAATCTCAGAAAATCTAGAAACCCATATAATTATCCATATGCAGGAAAACACATCTGTATAACCACCCTCAATCATGATCTACATGTAGCCTCAATGCTTTTTATGGTGGCAATGAGCTTGCATCCTGGTTTTTGGTTAAGTATTTGATTATTTATTAAACTGTATACTGCCCTTCTTCCGAAGAGTTCAGGGCAGCATAAAAAGTTAAAAACATAAAACGCATAATAAAAACAAGAACAAAACAAACTAATTAGCCCTCTTCCACAAACATGTTTAAAAGGATGTAGGATGTTAATCAGCTTGGCGGAAGAGGAATATTCTCACCTGGGACCTAAAGATGTATAATGAAGGTGCCAGGTGAGCCTCCCAGGGGAGAGCATTCCACAAATGGGGAGCCACAGAAGAAAAGGCCCATTGCCACCCTCCAGACTTCTCATAGAGGAGGCATATGAAAAAAGGGCTACAATGATGATCACAGGGTCTGGATAGATTTACATAGAGAGAGGCAGTTCTTGAGGTATTGTGGTCCTGAGCCATTTAAGGTTTTAAAGGTCAAAACCAGCGCTTTGAATTGGGCTCGTAAACTAATTAGCAGCCAGTGCTGTCAGACCAGGATCGATATAATTGCCTCTGTGCATGCCCAGACATGCAGACACGGGCAGCGCGGCGCCGGAAGTCGCTTCTGCGCATGTCTGGACATGTGAAGAACCAATTTCCAGTGCCGCTCTGCCCATGTCTGGGCACCGGAAATCGGGCAGAGCCAGCACCAGAAGTGGCTTCTGCACATGTCTGGACATGTGCAGAAGCAACTTCTGGTGTCATGCTGCTGCTGATACCTTATTTTCCAATCCGAAAGTTGACAGCTATGTGCAGCCAGGGCACCAGCTAAAGGCAATGGAAGGCACTCTGCACCACTGAGGCCACCTGAGCCTCAAGCAGCAGCAATGCAACAGCAAAGGATCCAGTAGCACCCCCAAGCTAGCTACCTACCATCAAGAGCAGGCAACCTCCCAACCATCCGGTCTAGGGAACCATCCACTATCAGTGCCTCAATCTTATCTGGATTGAGCTTCAGTTTGTTGGCTCTCATTCAGTCCATTACCAAAGCATGACAACAGTCCAGCACATCCATTACCTCCCCTGCAGATGTAAAGAAGTAGCGCTGTGTGTCATCAGCATATTGCTGACAACATACTCCAAAATTCCCAATGACAACACTCAGTGGTTTCATGTAGATGTTAAACAACACAAGGGATTGAACCATGAGGAACTGCACATTGAAGGCTCCATGGAACTGAATAACACTCACAAGTACCACCCTTTTGAAACAACCATCCAATTAGGACTGGAACCACCACAGAGTGGTGCCACTCACCCCTAACTTGGACAGCTGCTCCAAAAGGATACCATGGTCAATGGTTTCTAAAGCGGCTGAGAAGAATTAACAGGGACACATTTTCTCTGTCCCAATGCAATTCCTATGCTAGAACTGGGCCTAAACCCCGACTGAAATGGATCTAGAAGATTAGTTGAGTTGGGCCCTCCACAACCCTAGTGAAGTATACTCATTTCCCCTCTCATATGTTGGCCCTGTATCTATGCTCTCCCTCTCTCTGAACAAATTGACCTCCTTTTTAATTACAGTTACTCCCCCAAACATTGTAATTCATTATCTTGATTACTGAATTGCATGGCCCAAGTTGTTTTAACATATTGCCACTTAATCACTGTTCAATTTAGTAATTCATTAAATGCACACTAATGTGTTATTCTTTTGTTATAATATGTCAATTAATAAGTCCAGTAACTCAATAATTCACCCATTCATTAATCCTTTAATACAAAAAGACAGATTATAAAATTAATTTCATCAGGATAGCATGCTACTAGTATATAATTAATTGATAATGCTATCAGAATTCATTATATACTTTAGCCTACCCCAATTTATTCAGCTACTAATTCATTCATTAATGCTAGATCAATGTATCAGTTCATAAATTAGTCAAATTAGAGTTTCATTGGAAAAACAAGATCACAAGCAAGTCTCTCTGTTTTATTTGATTAGGTTCTGTATTATGATCTTGAAAAATAAAGGTTTGCAATTCCATTTTAACCTTCATTTCTTTCATAACCCAGATCCGTAAAGTTTATTTTGCATTGTTACAGGGAAATAATTAAACCAGTAAAAAAAAGTGCCAACTAAATTTGTTATTTGCTTACAGTTTTACCAAGTCCCATTTCTTCTTTGCTCCCCTCCACCACAAAAATGAAATCCACTACAGCATCCAATTGGAAAGTGTCATTAGATATAATTTAGTCTATACTAGTTTCACCCTCAAACTGTGTGTGCATTAGATTAAGGGGGCCTTGCGATGATTTGAGCCATCCTGGCACATCTTCTCTATTCATTTCTAGAACCAAGAGGTCTTGTTTTTTATCTGATTATGCACCTGAAAGCAAAGTTTCAATTGGAGGGATGGAGACATCACATCTTAAAATGAATAGGTTCCCCTAGTTCAAGACATGTATTCTGTGTACATGATTGAAGCTAGGGAGAGGGCATGGGATGGTACCTATTAATACTGAGACCATTTCACAACCAAATAATGTGTGTGTTAGAAACAGCATCTTCTTTCTTCTCAAGGGAGTATCTTCTTAACAAAGACAAAGGCTCAGCAGAAACTGAAAAATCATGACATATTCATCTGGACATTGATAGCCAAAGGTCCAACATGCAAGTCTATCATCCAGAATGACCCTGTAAGTCTTGAACCAAGGAGTCAGGGCCCAGGCATCTTCCCCCCTGCATAGCTCTCAGAGTGAGGAATTATTGGCCCATATCTCTGGCTGCAGGAGAGTGTGACTCAAGTAGGTGGGCAGATCTAGAACTACAGCTCTTTATTTCAGCCCAAGACCACAAGACTAGAGGAACCACAAGAAGAAGGAGAAGGAGAAGGAGAAGGAGAAGAAGAAGAGGAGGAGGAGGAGTTTGGATTTGATATCCCACTTTATCACTACCCAAAGGAGTCTCAAAGCGGCTAACAATCTCATTTCCCCTCCTCCCCCACAACAGACACCCTGTGAGGTGGGTGGGGCTGAGAGACTTCAAAGAAGTGTGAGTAGCCCAAGGTCACCCAGCAGCTGCATGTGGAGGAACAGAGATGCGAACCTGGTTCCCCAGATTACGAGTCTACCGCTCTTAACCACTACACCACACTGGCTCTCACAACAGAGGATTATGAGTGTCTATATAATTCTTGCCTCCAAATGTGTTCTGCATTGAGGACCAGTGCTGAATCTACACATTTTCCTGTAGAGGGCAAAAGCCTGCACTGCTGCCTCCCTGTCACCACCATGCTTGAGAGAAGGAAGCATGCACAGGTTGACTTGTCTCAGTGGTGGCCACAGTAGCAACACAAGGAAGGGCTGTTCAAGGAGCGAAGGGAAGCCCACCCTGCTTCCCTTTGGGAGGGGCATTGAAAAACAAGGGACAATTTACATAAGTGCTGGTCCCAGCAACTCCCACGAGACCCCTGCTCCAGACTGGCGCTTACCTTGCCAGTTCACCTGCCTGCTGTGCTCCTTCTTTCCTGCTCACTTGTGGTGGCAGTGGTGCCTCTTTTGCACCTCCTCACCTTCCTCTTCCTGGAGTGGCCAAGCACACCAGTCTTTCTATAGCCACTCACCTCCTCCTGTAAGGTGTGTGTGGGCTGTAGCCAGCCACACCCTGTAGTCATCAAGGCCTGGCTCCTTTACATTCCTGCTGGCCCCAAAGAGAAAAGAGAGGTGCAAAGCAGCCAAAGCACAGGCTTGGTGACTCCTTGTGTGTTCCTGCCAGATTCATCTTATAAGAATAGGTGGGTGGCTGTTCACCCACTTCTTCTAATAAGTGGGACCCAGCTGGAATGTAGTCAGTGAGTGTGTGCTATGGCAGTGACACTTCTTTCTTTTCTCTCACCTACACAGGATGCTGTTTTGCCACCCCCTAACCTGCCACCTAGTGCACATGCCCCCCTTTGCATCCACCATGTTCCAGTGAAAAACTTTTCAGATGGAGGTATAGCACAGGCTATCTTGCATCTGGCCTCTAGCCTTTCTTGGTCTATGTTCCTGTCTTTGGTTCTCATCTGCCCAACCCAGCTTGTTTTGATGATATCTCTGCCTCTGGTTCTTGTTTATAGCATTCAGTGCCTGATCTTCAGCCCATACATGCCCACATATTTTTGCTCTGTGGCTCATATGACTCTCGGTTGCAGCCTGTCAAGTAGACTGCCAAGCCCCAGGCTAACAGACCCTGAAGCTTAGCTTTTACCTTGATACTTCTGAACATAATGTCACCTCAGATTTCCATTCAGCACACCCTGCAGGACTTTAGCTTTCATTAGTGTTAAAACTGTGAAAATATTTCAAAAATATTGGGATGCATTCAGAAGCAATTGAGAAAATCAGACATGCACACCGTGGCAAAAAATACCATGGCAAAAATAGGCATGAAAATTCAGCCTCTGAGGCAAATGGATCCACACCCTTTTTTTAAAGGAATCACTCTCCTTTCAAATCTGTCTGTGTTTAGGTAAGCTTTGCTTTGCCAAATGCCCCTCACTTTAAAACATAGCTTCTTATCTTAAATATTTTGTTATTCACAGTAGCACAGAACAGATTTTGGAAGATTCACTTCATATACAAATATATTTATTTTCTGATCCTTGGAACCAAGATAGGCTGGAGAAATCCAGGACTGAATTTCTGCGGATGTTTATTCTGACTTCTGAAAAGCTTAATGCAAAATAAAATGTCCTGCAGCCTTCTAAGAAGGGTTACAAGACTTCATTTGCTCACTGTGCTTTCTGGACTTAAGCTGCAATCCTAACCATATCTACTCAGAACTAAATCCTGCCATGGGGCTTACTCCCAAGTAACTGAGGTAATAATAATAATAATAATAATAATAATAATAATAATAATAATAATAATATATTTATACCCCGCCCATCCGGCCGGGTTCCCCCAGCCACTCTGGGCGGCTTCCAACAAAACATTAAAATACAGAAATCCATCAAACATTAAAAGCTTCCCTAAACAGGATTACAGCTTACACCTTGGTACATTATTACCCAAATATTTACAATTCTCTCTCCCTCTCTTCTTTTCTGTCTTTTTTCACTCAATTCTGGCTTGTTCGACACTGATAGCTCTCTGGTACAGCTTCCTTCAGAGCTACAATCTATCATTAAATGAATGCTCCAGCATTTGATTTTCTGCAACACTCATGCAGAATGTTAACTTAAATAATGTCCTCCCCATAGATCGATTCTGTATTTTGTGTTGATTTTTTTATTTTATTTTTTAGGCTTCTGAGAAGCAAGGAATGTAAAAGTGAGCCAAGCAAAAGAAAACAACAACAACAACAACAACAACCCTCCCTAAAGGAGTGTTTCAAAAAGTTTCTTTTTGAAAACAATAGATGAAAAAATCTGTTCCAAGAAAAAGACAAAATTCCTGAAGCAATTTTTTTAGTGAAGAAAAACATACCACAAGCATACAAATATTAAATGCTTGGAGGGCTGCAGATTTATGTGTGTATGTGTATGTATCTATGTATCTGTATCTGTATCTATATATCATATACTTACAAAGTCTTTTGTATTGACAAACACATACTTTGATTTGGTGGTGAGAAGAGAACAGATGGAGTAGATGAGACTTATTTTTTACGTGTCTTGCCTTTAAGTTTTCTCCTCATACCTTTCCCTGGATGGGACATTTGAGGAGCAATAAATACAGAGAGCTTCTCACTTCAGTAGCTCCACTTCTTCAGATCAAAAGAAATGCCTGCTGGATCAGGCCAGTGGCCTATCTGGTCCACTCTTCTGTTACCAACCAGATACCCATGGAAGGCCCAAGAAGGACAACAGCACTCTCCCCACTTCCCAGCTTCATGAAATAAGAGGAGTCCCCATATCCTTCCCACCCCTCCTGCCTGAAAGCAGGATTGATATAGAAAGCCCCTTTCTTTCCCTTTCTTTCAAGAATATGCACCAAGAATTACATGCACATAGATGTTTTGGCATTCCAATCTGGTTGCAGAAGTTTCATTTTAAATGTGTGTTTTTTGTTAGTTTCCTGGAACTGTGTGTTCAGTATTGAAGACCCAATTCTATAGAACTCTCTCCTGACTGAGATCAGACCACTCCTTCATGCCCACCCCAGCAGCACTTGGTGAAGACCTCTTAAAATTTCAGTGGGCATTAAAGAATGGTCTCCACAATCTTGTATTCGGTACACCCCTTTTGTGCACTGCTTTGAAATGACTGTCGTGTGGTATAGCAATGTTTATATCAATGAAATGTTTATAATTTTAGAGTTGGCTTGGCATGTGTAGCAAATTCACCTATCAAATGAAAAAAATGCTTTAACGTTATTAACAAATGTAAATAAGTAGTATGTTAGCAGCTCATTTCCAGACTTCCACTTTGTCTCAGTCTCTCATCTTCTCAGCAGCTGCCACAGAGTCTGGCAATTAAGGACAGGCTGCAATTGGTGGATAATTGCAAGGGTGGGGAACCTATGGCACTCTGGAAGTTGTTGGGCTTCGCAGCTTCCATCACCCCTCACTAGTGGTAATGCTGGCTAGGGCTGATGGGAGCTGGAATCAAACAACATTTTGAGGACAGCAGATTGCCCAGTGCTGCTCTACGACACAAAAGGACTCTTGGAGCCCTGAAAAGTCAATCTGTCCTTCATTCTAAGGCCAGCAGGACAAGACTCATTAATGGACAATACCAGGAACTCTGTGTTCTTGTTTGACCTTCTACCTAACACAACACACCAAACCAGGGGCTCACCCACACTTCCACTTGTCCTGCCACTTTCCCCGTGGAAATCGTGCACCAAGCACCAGTGTCTTACAGCTACAACATCCAGTTATTATTATCATTTTAATTCCCCATTGCCTCCACTATAGCTCTGCTTTGTGTAACAAGCTTTTCACTATTTTGTGACATGTTGGTTGGTCCTAAGAAAGGTCAAGAAAAACGGAAACATCGACAATCCACCACACCCAACTCCCCATCCCACCCACCTCTTTCCCCCCTTCCTCATAATGTCTCAACAAGTAAAATTGATGTGTGAAAATGATACATGGGAGAAGAAAAAAAAAAAAATGAGACATTGCACTACCTTTGTAACCCAAGAAAATCCTTAATAAAAAATAATTATAAAAAAAGAAAAAAGAAAAAGGCATAGCCCAACCATAAGCAAAAGAGTAATTGTATAAGTCAGAAGTTGCTGGCAATTGCTGTATTGATAGCTGCAAAAGCCCACAGTTATCCAGCTCTTCCTCCACAAAAAAGATATGGAACAGAAGAACACAGAGGAAAATAACTTCTTCTGCTCCATATGATGTAGGGGTAGCAAGCAATTTAATTGGGTGATCACCATATGATTAAAAAGTTATTAAAAGTATTCATTTTAATAAAAACTGATTTTTTAAAATAAAAAAATACCTTGAGTGGGTTCATCAACAGCTTTTCTTTTTCTGCTGTGGCTGTTGTAGTTCATTCTGAGTTCTTGGCCATATTCGTTAAGCGTTTCTCTGGACTCATAAGACTGTCTTGCCTTTCTTCCATCCTCACTTTCATCAGATGAGCTTGTGTAAGCTAGATCCATTTCATGCTTAGCTTTCGACAGCGGCTGGTAGGGTTTACAATCCATTTGCTCCATCTCTGATTAAGTAGGCCAAAATCGTGAAAACAATGTATAGAGGCTCCTTACCGAAACAGTTCTGGAAGAAACAAAAATGTTCAATGTAACTCTCTTCATTCAAGCATGGTAGTTGTTCAATTCCTAACCCCCCCCCCAACAGCAATTGATTTGTCTAGTAGATTTAGTTAAGGGAAACTTAAAATGTCCTCAAAGGGAGCATAAACATTCTCCTAATGATCCCTTGTTTTGAAAGGTTTCAGCCAGTTAATTGTTGCAAGGAATTAAACAACAAGCTGTAAGAAATTGTAGTGAGAATAAACCTTGAGATGGAGCCACTGAATTATACTGAGTGGGTTGATACAAGCCTTTTATCTCACTTTTTTAAAAAAATATAAACTTAATTTTTTTTTAAAAAAAATATAATAATTACAGTAGTGGAATATAAAACGAAGATTCACATTGTACATAGAATATTCAGGAAAAGTGTTCATTGAGAAAACTACCGGTAGCTTCCTCTCATCACTGCAGGTAGTGAATTTTGTACAACAATTCCAAAAGTATAAGAAATAAAGTCCCCCCATATAGCAAAACACACACAATCTGGGTCTTCTGACCTACTTGAGACATTTAAATTGTGGGTAATCTTCTCTGAAATTGCTAGTGGGCACATATTTTTGTACCAAAGTGTTAATTCTAGTTGCAAGCTAATTGTAATGTTTTCCACCACTGTCCTGTCAAGATCAGCATCCATGCTTTAATGTCATTAGGCCTTTCAAGTCTTTTACACCCATAGCCATCCCAGATATTTGACAAAGAAAGTTTGAGGTGAGGTCATTACAATATCGCTTTTACATCTACTAGAGATCTCCCTATAAATGTCAGTCCAACATTTAGAAAACAATGGGTCATTCCTACTATAGGTGAAAAAAACAACAACAAAAAACCTCTGCCCACACCGTAAGAGTCTAGAAGTTATTCTAGAAATTTGTACCAGTATGTGGTGCCATCTATGAATATGTGGATACTGATTTATATGGTTTCGGTAGCCATAAATTATTCCACTTATTTTCAGCATGTGGCCCCCAACAGATCACACACACCCCTCAAAAGAATGCAGCCCTTGAAAGAAAAAAATCTTCAAATATCTACAGTATAGAGTTTATCAGCTCCAGCCAAACATTCTTCAGAGATAAGGCTCCATTGTAAATTGACCTAATAAGCTCTTCTACCGTCGAAACTGTGCCTCAGGAGAAATCCATAGTATAGGAACCAGCAGCTCCTTACAAATAGGAGTTATTAGCATGTCTGAAGATATATTGATGAAGCAATTGAATTCTAATCTTGAACCATGTGGGACGTCAAAGCAAAATCACCAGTTGTTTCTTTATTTGTGATGTACCATTTAATTCCTACATGACACACATGGAAAATCAAATGCACACTTTTCTCCTACTTCCAATGCATTTATGAACAGGGAACTCTCCAACATAAACTTCTGCATAGTGAAAAATGGCTGTACTTCTGTTGGTTCCAGATTACTTTTCTTCTAGAAAACACACATAGAAAAACTACTGAGCTGCACACACACACACCCTTCAAACTTCTGAAATGAAACATAAGATATGTTGCACCTTAGAGCAGGGGTCCCAAACCGTTTTGGGCCCAAGAGCACATTTGGAAACCATCATGAGGACTACAAAGTAACCATTTCACAGAAGAAGAAAAAACTGACAATACTCGGGCAATACACCTTCACAAGCACCCATATGTTCCTGATTTGGAAGCCTAGCCATATAGGAATGGAGGAAGTAAAATACAATATGTGGTTGAAGTAGGTCACCTACTTTAAAATAAGAGATACAACTTTCTGAACTCAACCCACAATATTTCAATTTCTACTAACTGAAAAGACAACCCTTAAAGCTCTCCTGTTCTTTTCTAAAGAATAATGTATTCCTGTCGTGAGGTACATTAATGAATGCACAATAAAGGGAGGAGATCTATAGCTAAAAAGACATGCTAGGAATCCTTTGACTACACCACTTATACAAAAGACAAAATATAACACTTGTGGATGTAATATAGATCTAACATAGTGTCCAAGGAGGCTGTTTGGGTTCACAAAGCAATGTACGGGTAACACACCCATATATGCAGAAGTTTCCTCTTAAAAGAAGGTGATACTTCTTTATTTTAAAATAAATTTATCTATTTTGATGTAAAACAATCATCTAAAATTAAGCAAGATTGTATTTAATTTTAGCTGCTGGGTCAGTTAAAATATTGTTCATTCTTCCCTGCCCCTCCAAAACAAAGTCTCTAGAAAGCAAAATGAACACAATGAGAATGATTCACACAAAATAAATTAGCTTGATGAAATGCTACCCTTTTCTATCCATATGGTAGCATATGGCAAGGCAGGCAGGGAAAAAAAAGATGTATTACAGTATTTACTTTTCAGTTGTGGTGCTCTGTATTGGCTGTGGTGTGGCTTTCACTTTTCTATAATTAATTTCATCCTCATAAATGATACTCAATCAACAGTGCATTGCATTTGCACCTTTAGACGCAAACTTAATCACATCCCCCACCCCATTTCTATTCACAACATACAGAAAGCAATTAAAATCATCACCATCATCAACAACAAAATAGTTAAAACAGCATCTAGTATAGTATAGGAGAGTCATATAACATTAGTATCCACAACAGCCACAACCAAAGACTAAAACAAAATCTCAGTAGAAACAGTCGGGAAATTCCAGGAGAAACAGAAAGGTATTTTAAAGCTGCAATCCTAATCCCATTTACACAAGAATCCCATTGAATTCAACAGGACTAACATCTCAGTAGACATGGGTAGGATTACAATGTAGCTGCCTGTGAAAGCCCTTCTATCATTGGTGCTTGCTTCATTGCCCTAGGGCTCCATTGAGAAGAAGGGGAGGATATAAACTGAATAAATAAAATAACAAGATGGGCACCCTAATGGAAGAGGCCCTCTGTTGAGCCTTGTCAGCCAGACTTCAAGGAGACAGTAGAAGAGTCCAAAGGACCCTCCTGTAGACCTGGGCAGACCATACAAGAAAATGCAACCTTGAGCACAGGAAAGCAACATACCTGAGCTACTTCCAGCTCCACCTTGAGGGTGAAGGAAGGGAAGGGAAGAAAGTATTGCTGAACTTTCTGGCCATGATTTTCCAATCCATAAAATGAGAATAATAATAATGCTTGCCTATCTCAAAGAGGAACCAATGGTTTTAAATCACTCGCCTTTCCTAATGAATGTCAGGGCTCTACAAAAGGCAAGGTACATCTTGCACTAAGCATGTGTTAGTAGGGTCTCTCTAGACCAGGGTCAGCAATGTTTTTCAGCCGTGGGCCGGTCCACTGTCTCTCAGATCATGTGGTGGGCCGGACTATATTTTAGGGGTGTGTGTGAACAAATTCCTATGCCCCACAAATAACCCAGAGATGCATTTTAAATAAAAGGACACATTCTACTCATGTAAAAACACACTGATTCCCGGACTGTCTGCAGGCCGGATTTAGAAGGTGATTGGGCCGCATCCGGCCCCCAGGCCTTAGGTTGCCTACCCCTGCTCTAGACACCTTAAGCAAAACTGAGGATAAATTGCTGTGAGTGTATGTATGAACATTAACCTGAAATCTTAATTTTATGGAACAATGGCTCTGAATAACAGAAATGATAGAAGCCTGCCAAAGGCAAGATTATAAACTTGCATCTCCAAATGTGCCATAAGCCATTCAGGACTGAAGATGGTGGATTTTAATTAATCACTTCTTAGAGGTGCAGTGCTGTGATTCAGTAGTCGGGGATTAGACAGCTACAGTCCCCTGGTTTTGCTTCTGGGTGTGACTGAGTACAGCTGAGATGGAAACACAATTTCCAAAAGGCAGGGAGAGCTATAACCCCCCTACTCCTCATACCTACAAGAAGTACAGAGGAAGTCTGCAAGTTTTCAGGAGGAATTCCAGTGGCCAGTCAGGGGAAAATAATAGACAGAAAAAGAAAAGATGCTTCAACCCCCTGCCCCTCTCTCCCTTTAACAGTCACTAACAGTCTACATGCTTCAAAGAGGAATAGGGGGTGGGTGGCCTATCAGATCTTTTTTGGACTTCAGCTCCCATCATCTCTAATCTTTGACCATGCTGCCTGGGGGTTGATGTGAGTTGGAGTTGAATGGGGTCTAGAATGGGGTCACAAATTCTCCACCCCAGTTAAAAGGGATGAACCATAGCTCAGTGACTGAGCACATGCTTTCCATGCAGAAGGTGCAAGGTTCAGTCCCCAGCATCTCCAGAGAGCGCTGGGAAAGTCTGGAAGCCTAGCAAGCTGCTTTTAGTAGGAGTGGACTACACTGAGCAGAATAGACCAACAGTATAACTCTGTATAAGTTAGCTTCCTGTGTGTCTGAATTCTCCACGTAAAAAGCTGCAGCAATACCTGAAGGCCTGCCAACATCAACTCCCCCCGCCCCACACACATACAGAACCATAAGACTCTAAAAACTACAAAGGAATAGAGAGGAGTAATGAATCAGTGGCAGCAATATTGCAAGGCTTACTGCATGCATTACGCTCCCCATTTCCCACATTTCCCAAGTTAAATAGGCAGAAACAGCTTAACCTGATTAAATTCTCATGCCCTGGACAACTGCAGGGTTTCACCATTGCTCGGCAAGCTTAATCCATAAACGCACAAAATGACATAAAACATTTCTATTAATATTCCTTTGCAAGACACTAAACTTATAATTTTGCGGGAAAGGAGCATATCTATGAAAGGAATTAGCAAGGACCTCCAAGCAGCTTTTCAAGGGTTAGCTAAAATATTAAGATTTCCCCCCTCACAATAAACCTCCCCACCCTTCAATGCCTGCAGCGGGTGTGTACGAATGTTTGACAGGCAGTATAATTAAACATTTGCAGCAAGAAAAAGAACATTTCAACATTCTTTTTTCTCCAAGATTATGCTCATTTCAGTGTGTTAAAAGAATCGGCGTAGCAAATGAAGGACTTTCTGTCTGACCTTCATGTATTACTTTCCCTTTTTTAGGGAATGCATTAGGTAACACAAGTGGGAGCCATTTGTGGTTGGTGCTTATTCAGACTGGTAGGGTGGGAAGTAGGGAGACCAACAATAGGTGGGACCAGAATGAATGAGAAGCAAAAGCAACTCTATCTTCTTCCCTGCTGAGCAACACCATGACTAAGGAGGAGGAAGCTGACAGAGATTGCCATCCCCTGGGGTGGTCGCAAATAAAGAGGCAGGCAAGTGGGGGTTAAGGAAAGACAGGAGGACAACCAAAATGATCACGGGTCTGGAAACCAAGCCTTATGAGGAACAGTTGAAGGAACTGGGTATTTTTAGCCTGGAGAAAAGGAGACTGGGAGGATATATGACAGCCATTTTCAAATATCCATGGAAGATGGAGGAAGCTTGTTTTCTTCTACCTAGGAGGGTAAGACCCAAACCAATGGATTCAAGTTACAAGAAAGGAGATTTTGACTAAACACAAATACTAACTTTTTAATGTTAGGACCTGTTGATGGTAACGCCCTCAGAAGGTGGTAGACTCTCCTTCCTTGGAGGTTTTTAAGCAGAGGTTGGAGGGACATCTGTCATGGATGCTTTAGTTGAGAATTCAGCATTGCAGGGTTTTGTTTGTTTCTCTGAGCCTGCTGATACTGCCAAGTGCTTGGGTGGTGTTATTTTGACTACTACTTAAGAATCCACACTTAATAAGCTCACAATTTTTATAAAGGAATAATAGATTCATCGGCATCTTTAACTTAGGTCAGTCTAATATCCTTCATGGATCACTGCCTTGTCATGGTGAAGGGGCTTAAATAACTCAGAGACGCTATGAGTCTTGCCGTGCAGGGCCACCCAAGATGGACAGGTCATAGCTGAGAGTTTAGACTTAATGTGATCCACCTGGAGAAGGAACTGGCAAACCACTCCAGTATTTTGCCAAGAAAACTCCATGGACAAAGACAACAGGCATATAAAAGTTATGACGCTGGAAGATGAGCCCCTCAGGTCGGAGGGCGTCCAACATGCTACTGAGGAAGAGCGGAGGACAAGTACAAGTAGATTCAGAGCTCATGAAGCAGCTGGGCCAAAGCTGAAAGATCGCTCAGTTGCGGATATGCCTGGAAGCGAAAGGAAAGTCCAATGCTGTAAAGAAAAATATTGCATAGGAACCTGGAATGTAAGAACCATGAACTTTGGTAAGCTGGATGTGGTCAAAAATGAGATGGCAAGAATAAATATTGACATCTTGGGCATCAGTGAACTAAAATGGATGGGAATGGGTGAATTCAGTTCGGATGACGATCAGTTGAATTAGGGAATCAAGGGATAGAAGGAACAACTGGCAAGTTTGGCCTTGGAGTTCAAAACGAAGCAGGGCAAAGGCTAATAGAGTTCTGTCAAGAGAACAAGCTGGTCATCACAAACACTCTTTTCCAACAACACAAGAGACAACTCTATACATGGACATCACCAGATGGGCAGCATTGAAATCAGATTGATTATATTCTCTGCAGCCAAAGATGGAGAAACTCTATTCAGTCAGCAAAAACAAGACCTGGAGCTGACTGTGGCTCAGATCACCAGCTTCTTATAGCAAAATTCCAGCTTAAACTGAAGAAAGTAGGAAAATCCACTGGGCCAGTAAGACACAATCTAAATCAAATCCCTTATGAATACACAGTGGAAGTGAGGAACAGGTTTAAGGATTTAGATTTGGTGGACAGAGTACCTAAAGAACTATGGATGGAGTCTCGTAACATTATACAGGAGGCAGCAATGAAACCATCCCAATGAAAAGGAAATCCAAGAAAGCAAAGTGGCTGTCCAATGAGGCCTTGCAAATAGTGGGGGAGAGAAGGCAAGCAAAATGTGAGGGAGATAGTGAAAGATACAGGAAATTGAATGCAGATTTCCAAAACATAGCAAGGAGAGACAAGAGGGCCTTCTTAAACAAACAAGAATAACAACAGAATGGGGCGGGTGACACTGTGGTCTAAACCACTGAGCCTCTTGGGCTTGCTGATCGGAAGGTCAGCGGTTTGAATCCTGATCGGAAGGTCAGCGGGGTGAGCTCCCATTGCTCTGTCCCGGCTCCTGCCAACCTAGCAGTTCAAAAGCACACCAATGGAAGTAGATAAATAGGTACAGCTCCAGCGGGAAGGTAAACGGCGTTTCCATGCCCTCTGGTTTCCGTCACAGTGTTCTGTTGTGCCAGAAGCGCTATGGTCTTGCTGGCCACATGACCCAGAAAGGGGTCTGTGAACAAATGCTGGCTCCCTTGGCCTTTACCTTTTTAACCTTTGCAGTGGTACCATTTTATCTACTAACCTGTGGAAACAAAACAGGTCTCTGGCTCCTTCATCCCGATTGCTGTGCTGTACCTTGTCTGAACACTCTGTGCTATTGACCTTGCTTCTGCATTGTTTTTTGGACCTAGAATGATTCTCCATACTTGCCATTTGTTGAGACTATGCTATACCTTGAACCCTGCTTGTTGGGGGAAGCATTTTGCTGACCTAGTTTTATAGCTGTAATTGTTTTATATGTTTTAAAATTGCATATTGTATTACTGAGGGGAGCAACAGTTTATAAGATTTTTTTTAACCCACTCTTCACCATAACAATGATGTAATATACAATTATAAAAACAAATAAAGTTGTTACAATTATAAAGCAAGAATGAAATTATAAAGGAGGCTAAAGGGGTGTGTGTGACATGGGCGGGGGAGTCCCAAGGGTAAGAGAAAGAGGGTTTGACAGCTGCATTTGGTCCCTGGACTAGAGAAGCTCAGCGGGGAGAACTGAGGGGCACCACTACCTCACAGCATATTCTGGCTGAGGCAATCACCCCACTCTGCCTAATGGTAGGACTGGCCCTGAAGATTGCTTTAAAACAAGTTATTTGATTAGAGCCATGTGTAGTCCAATACAGATAATGTATTCTGTATAGGAAAGTTTCTCCTTGGTTAACACCATCCTAGACTAAATATTAGTAAAAGCATTTTCCCTCATCAGTTCAGCTTCAGTGCAAACATACGATTAACAGAACGAACAAGCAGTGTGGATGCTTTGCCATCAAACCCTGACAAATGACAGGCAAACATGGTCATGGGGGTACCATAAACTGCTGACGCTGTTACACCAGAGTTTATATTACAGTGGAACCACATTACAACTAGGAGTAGAAAATTAAATCCCATCAAGCATAGCTAAATGTTGTTTGCTCTTAACAACACGTGAGTAAAACCAATCCAAACCAACACATGCATTTGGTCCAAAGGTTTTCTAATATGTAGGATAATCTTGTGCAACCTCAGGCGATCTTCCAACAAAGCATTTTGGATGCCTATGTGTTTACTCTCTGACTGCCTTATATTACAAAGAAGATGCTTAGGGTACCTATTGGCTACCTGACATCATCACCATCCAGCAATGGAAAAATTACATCTGCAACCACAAAGGAAGCCAGCTTTTCTGGAAAGCAAGGAAAGACCTAGAATTTCTTTTGGGGGGGGGCAATTTAAATTGATACAGAACATGTATGTGGAGGGAAGGTTTTCTCTCGCAAAAGCCAACTCTATTCACAGAAAACTCATGAATAGCACCTGGGACAACTCTACAGCACAGAGCTTTATAGGACAATGGGTCTAACCACTGAGTGAGTCTGCCCTTTGTGGAGACAGTGTGTGGTTTGAAAGCTTAAGAATGTCAATGGTGGTCATTCATTCAGTTTGGAAAGGGAGTAAAGGGCTCAGCAGGGACTTCTCCATGGTGGTACCAAACCCATGAACTTCCCAGAAGTTTGTCTGCCTCCCTCCTTATTGGCTTTTAAACGCCAGGCCAAAGAGGCCCTCTTGCTTAAGGCTTTTAGGTTTTTCCTAATTACCCATTTCCTTCTTGTTTTTAGATTCAGGTAGGTAGCCGTGTTGGTCTGACGCAGTCAAAATAAATTTAAAAATTGTCAAGTAGCATCTTAGAGACCAACTAAGTTTGTTCTGGATATAAGCTTTCATGTATCATGCACATGAAAGCTTATACCCAGAACAAACTTAGTTGGTCTCGAAGGTGCTACTGGACAATTTTTTTAATTTTTTTTATTTATTCCTTCTTGTTTCTGTTACTCTAAATCATGTTGCTAATTACTAATTCATTTATTGACTTTTTTGAAAATGTTATTTTTATAGTATTGTAATTTTTGTATGTGTTTTATTAGCGTATTTGTGAGACTTTCAAATCAAGGACAGCTTAGATATATTTTATCAAAACGTGAAAATCAGTAGCATCTGCCAATGCCATAAAAGTAGGTGCAGTTAAGGATTGATGTGCAAGCCTATGTTTTGCTGCACTGCATTTCATTTATGAAGGACAGCTATGCATCTTCAGAGACTGCATAGTACATTGAGAAAGGGTTTCAAACACACATCTCTCCTTTTAGTTAGTCATCAGACTGCATTCATCTTCCCTTTGGACTTTTCCTGCCAGCAATTCAAAGGGAAATACCAACTATGCATTCTCATCCGATAGAAAAAAAAAAACTGCAACTGAAAGACAGAAACTGAAAATGATCTAGCATAAAATGATATCAAGTAGCAGTGTCAAATACAGTATTGTTCCTGGCTATGCTGGATATCACCCATCAGAAAACACATGCATAGGATTTGCCAGGCTACACGATACCTTCTCATGGATAACTGATTAATCTTTTGACAGGTTCGCCCATGTACCTAATTGGAGGGAGTAGGGTTCTGTAACACAGCTCAACAGTGGTGGTGAAAAGGGACCGAAGAAACTGTGGGAGCATTCAGACACAGGGGAAATTGTGTTAGTTTTCCTGGTTATAATCCTAACACTTCTGTCCCATTTTCAAACATTCCCTTTACTCAGCAGTATCTGTTGTGCTGTGGAACTGAGGCTTTGTGATTGACAAAACGGCTATGTCATACTAAATTTTATTCATGCCTGTGGCCATGGTGTGGGAAAATAGTGAATATCACTGGACAACAATGCCATTCCTCCATCCTTCTTGCACATGTGCGCTCCTGGTCCTTCATGATTCATCCATGAAAATAGCAAGAAATAACTGTATGCTGGGATATTGCCCCAAATGTCATCACTTTATTTCTATGGTTTTCTGGGTTAATAGGGTTTCAAAGAGATTATTTCTGGAGCCAATTAACATGGAAATGAGAACTAAATGTCCACTATATTCCACTTCATATGCTATATGAAAGTCTCGGATACAATGTGGAAATTAACAGTCATATATGTACAACGTGGTCTCTGCAGCACTGAAGATAGCAAAATGACTTTGTCAAATTTCAGCCATGGCATATTTTTCATCAGAAAAACTAAATCCAGGTCTCAGCCATGAGGCAAAATACTAGACACAGCCATTTGCACAATGGATGAAGCCATTTCAGGGAAGGGCTACAGGTCGATGGTAGGATGCATGCACTGAATGCAGAAGGTCCTAGTTTCAACCCTCATCACCTCCAGGTAGAGCTGGGAAAGACCTGTCTGAAATCCTAGAGAACCACTGTCAATCATCTCAGGCAATACTGTGCTAAATGGACCAATGGTCTGAGTTGGTAAAAGGTAGCACCCTACAATTCTATGTATGAACTGCCCACAATGGTGCTACAAAAGGGATTCTGTTTAAGACCCTGGAGCATCCTTTATTCTCATTAACTCTTGACAGCATTTTAAGTTAAAAAACTCAGAACGCCAATCTGCATTTTAAAAATACCACTAATGAATGCTCCATGCATTGAAGTTCCACTTCAGGCAAACCACCAGATGAAAGGTTTACTTTCATGAACACCCAAAACAATGATTTCAGTGTAATGGCCACAGTGATCATTATTTTCCAGTGTCATGTCAATGTCATCCTTTGCAAACACACATCACTATGTTGCAAGGGTTGTTAAACAGTAGACTCAAGTCTTAGCCAAAGTCTTAATTACTTAAAGCAAACTCTTAAAAGCTACCTTTAAAAAAGTTAAATTTTTAAAACTAAAAAACTAAAATAAAATTAAAGCTACTCTGAAAACAAATTATAGATTAAACATTAAAATAACTAGAGAGAGCAGGTGTGATGTAGCAGTAAGATCATTAGACTATGATCTAGGAGATCAAAGTTCAACTCCCCGCATGAACCTCCATGAGTGACTTTGTGTTATTGTCTCATTCCCTATAGATTATTTTATGTATGCTGCTTCAAAATGCAAATAATAAAATATCTGTTCATAAATATCTTCAATAATTATTATATTTAGCTGTTTTGTCAGGTCAGTTCCAATGAATGTTAACATTTCCCCAGCAGTACAGATTATGAGAAATGTTTTTCCTTCTGATTTGATTCTTTCTCTCTGCCTATCTCTCTGTGCCCTCCATACTTCTCATCTTTGCTGCAGTTGATACATGAGTGGTGGCAGCAGCCTATTCTAACATTATTCTTCTTCTTTGGCGATCACTTGTAGCCGAGTAAGATTGTCTTCCATAAACACTGTTTTAACAGTGAGTCTGTAAGTGACTGTGGGAGCCAATTCTGGATCCACACGTCCTTCCACAGTGGGGACATTTGTTTCCAGGCGGGAGTTGATCACAGTGTGGATTTGACAAGTATGCCTTCCTCTTAGCACGTTTTCCCCTTGTGTCCTGAGTTCGAGTGTCTTCAAAGCCCATGACACCTTTGGTAAAGGTTGTTCTCCAACTAGAGCGCTCACAGGCCAGTGTTTGTTTCCCAGTTGTCAGTGTTCATACTACTTTTTTTAAGATTTGCCTTGAGACAGTCTTTAAACCTCTTTTGTTGACCACCAGCATTACGCTTTCCATTTTTAAGTTCGGAATAGAGTAGTTGCTTTGGAAGACGATCATCAGGCATCTGCACAACATGACCAGTCCAACGAAGTTGATGTTGAAGAATCATTGCTTCAACACTGGTGATCTTTGCTTCTTCTAGTACACTGATATTAGTTCGCCTCTCTTCCCAAGTGATGTGTAAAAATTTTATGTTACTCTAACATAAGCAGGTGAACACCTATAGCTGCTGTTGCTAATTACCTGCCCTTCACCCTGAAGTAATGGGGTGGATTGCAACATTAAAATACAATATTGCATTACAACATCGTTGCCGCAATGCACAATAACATACTGAGCACAATGCAGAGATACCCTTTGTGCAATTCTCCCCTACATGAAGAGGAGAAAGAGCAAAAGTGTACCCTCTGTACAAGCAGACATCATTGCCAAGGAGTGGCAGGTTCACACATTACTGAAGGGGAAGGCGGAAGACAGCATAATCAAATTTGGGCAACAGAGTGAGAGAAATAGGAGATTGAAATCCCCAATTTCTACATCTCCCCTCTGATACATGTGCTATTTGTGGTGAAGCTTCAAATTCAGTACAACGCAAGCCTGAATGTTTGATTTATATTTTTGGGGAAATTTTAATTACCAAGCCTGAAACTGGATGAGATTTCTGAACTTAAGCTATTACATGAGCCGCCTAGTTAATTTTGACACCCCCAAGGTATGAAACCTGCTGAGTCATCCAGCACGACTAAAGAGCTCTTCGTGGTGCAAAGTTTCCATGCACTTTTTTTTTGTTGAAAAATAAGCTAGGCCTAATTAATCCAGTTAGGTATAACAGGAGGTTTGATGGGGGATCAAGAGCCTTTGTTGCAGCAACAGCTGCTCCAACAGCTGCTTTGATCTGCTCTTCAATCACTCTCGCCCTTTTGTGACCACATTCTTGGTTTGGATCATTGCATGATCATTGCCCATAGCTCAGTGGTAATGCCTATGCTTTGATGAAAGTACAGTGGTACCTCTACTTACGAATAACTCTACTTACGAATGTTTCTACTTACGAATGGAGCTCCGTCCGCCATCTTGGATGCGGTTTAGATAGGATTTTTTCTACTTACGATTTTTAGATAGGGTTGCTTCTACTTACGATTTTTTTCTCCCAATGCATTCCCATGGGATTCGACTTACAATTTTTTTCGACTTACAAATGTGTGTTCGGAATGCATTAAATTCGTAAGTAGAGGTACCACTGTAGTCCCAACTTCAATCCTTTCCATCTCTAGGTAGGAGTGGCAAAGACTCCTGCCTGAAACCCTGGAGAATCACTGGCATTCAGTGTAGACATTACCAACATAGATGGGCCAATGGCATGACAGATTCCTATAATCTTACTCTTGGGAAAGAACCATAGCTTCAATATCCCTGGACTAGAGTCCTGTTCCTCCTGCCTCATAGAGTCCTTATGGTGTCCAATAATGATGGAGCAGTGTGGAGAAGCTACAATCTCCACAAATCTAATAAATTCAGTAGGGGTAGCTGTATTTCTACTGTTGGTTAGTCTCTTAAGCCTGTTAGTTGTCACTGCTCCATCATAGCAAACCAATCTGAAAAGAAGGAAACTGAGGAAAAGCTGCTCATTTCTGTTGAGTGCACCTTCAGAAGAAGGAGGTTGACTAAGGATGGGATTCAATTAAGTTGCTGCATGCATGGAATGAGGTCCAAACATGCACCAGGACTTTCCCCCCTCTCCACCCCAACATGCCCACGCCAGAACATTATATTGTTCCCTGTGTTCTAACATTGGGAAGGGGGAAACAACTCAGCAGGGTTATTTAGATAGCAGAAAGCAAAAGGTTTAAGCACCCCACCCTGCTCATTCCCTGCTCAAACCCCTACTTTCCTGACTCCTCTTTCTATTTTTCTAAACAAGTATGCTCTCTGTCACATGAATTTGTATGTAATTTGCAGCATATCTTTCAATATGTTAGCATCATAACTAGAAAAACAACTGCAGCTCATTGATAAACACAGTGTTCATTGGCAGAAGCAGCCCAACAAACAACGAGTCCATTAAGCAAATCCCCAAGTTTATTTTGGGCTCTGGACAGAAACAGGTAGATCCATTTATCAAGCTTAATTTATTGGGTGTAAATGACTGTCAGCTCTTTGATGAAACAGTTCTCTTGAGCCACTTCAAATGCACAGCCAATAAAGAGCTGTCTAGCAACAAGATGCTTTATACATTTCTCCCCTTCAAAAAACGAGATAATAATAATTAAAAAGTGAACAAACAAGAGCTATTATCCTGGCAGATGTCACACCTCCAAGAATCGTCATCTGTACTCTAAAGAAAGGATGGAAACATCAGTTTATTTCTGGTGTCTGTCTCACATGGGCTCATTCATGTGGCCATTTTTGCACTAATCTGTGAAGTTTTTATATGTTTATTTAAATATGAATCTTCACAAATACATATTTTATCACAAAATACATATATAAATTACATATTGTATTTCAGTGTACTCATTCCACAACTATTTTATCCTAAGGTGCATTTTAATGCATTTGGGTACAACAGTTTTAAAGGAGAATTTTATCACAAAATTCAGAGAAGTTTACAGTAAATCCAAAGGACAATTCCTGCCACATCCACACCACAATTAAAGCACTATTTTAACATATATGGGATTCATCTAGATGAATCCCAAGCCGGAATTAAGATTGCCAGAAGAAATATCAACAACCTCAGATATGCAGATGACACAACCTTGATGGCAGAAAGTGAGGAGGAATTAAATGAGGGTGAAAGAGGAGAGCGCAAAATATGGTCTGAAGCTCAACATAAAAAAAAAACAAGATCATGGCCACTGGTCCTATCACCTCCTGGCAAATAGAAGGGGAAGAAATGGAGGCAGTGAGAGATTTTACTTTCTTGGGCTCCTTGATCACTGCAGATGGTGACAGCAGTCACGAAATTAAAAGACGCCTGCTTCTTGGGACAAACCTAGACAGCATCTTAAAAAGCAGAGACATCACCTTGCCTACAAAGGTCCGTATAGTTAAAGCTAAGGTTTTCCCAGTAGTGATGTATTGAAGTGAGAGCTGGACCATAAAGAAGGCTGATCGCTGAAGAATTGATGCTTTTAAATTATGATGCTGGAGGAGACTCTTAAGGAAGGACTCCATTCTTAAGGAAATCAGCCCTGAGTGCTCACTGGAAGGACAGATCATCAAGCTGAGGCTCCAATACTTTGGCCACCTCATGAGAAGAGAAGAATCCTTGGAAAAGACCCTGATGTTGGGAAAGATTGAGGGCACTAGAAGAAGGTGACGACAGAGGATGAGATTGTTGGACAGTGTTCTCGAAGCTACCAACATGAGTTTGACCAAACTGCGGGAGGCAGTGCAAGACAGGAGTGCCTGGCGTGCTATGGTCCATGGGGTCACGAAGAGTCAGACATGACTAAATGACTAAACAACAACAACAACAGACATGGCTTCTCCATTAAGGAATCCTGGGAGCTGTCATTTCCTAAGGGTGCTGGAAGGGATAACATAAAGTTTCCAGTATTCCTCGGGAGAAGCCATGACTGTGAAAGTGGTATATATGCACCCTCTTATTGCTGCTTCAAAGGTTGGCTACAAACCTCTTTTCATATGTGCCATGAAACTCTTTTCTTTCTTTCTTTTTTGAAATTAGATTTACAGCCCAATCACACTGTTCATGATCATCAACATATAGAAGCTGGATTCCACAGAGGGTTCTCCTCATCTCGGTGTCACCAAGCAAATCACATGAGGGCCAGGGGGAGTCTATTGTACTTGGTGTACAGCTCTGGGGCATGACAAACAAGCCCACCACATCTGAACTTTGCATATAAATAGGTGTGTGAGAGGGTGTATTTTGTAGTGGCTAGAGTGTTGGGCAAGAACCTGGGTGTTCAAATCCCAACTCAGCCATGAAGGTTACTGGATTACCTTTGGCCAGTCACTGCCTCCCCACCTAACCTACCTCACAGGGTTGTTCTGGGGATTAAATGAGGAGTGGACGAATCATGTATGCCACCTTGAGCTCTTTGGAGAATAAAAGTAGATAAAATAAAGACCTGTCATATTTTGATTTATCCCCTTTATGAGCAAAGAAATTTGTATTACACCTTTGGAATAAGTTAGGCAACACTCCCACATTTATTAAATTGAGCATAATTTTAATTTTTGTACATAGTCTTTTTCATCCTTTGGAAGGTGTGTGGGGGGGTCAGGACAAATACTCCCATTAAAGTTAAAAGAAAATGGCAGGCGCCTTCCCCCAATTTAATGTTTCATTTTAAAAGATGTTCCTATTAACCCCACAATAGCTGTAGAAAGAAAGTAGTGTGTGCGTGTTTAAACTTGTGTGGGGAGGGGTTCAAGCTGGCTAGGAAATCTTTTTGTGACCTACTAACTGCTGTAGACTTATTTGTAAGGCTGGCTTTTCCAACTGGACCTTTGGTGATGAGAACCATTTAAAGTGCATGTGTGAATCCAAAACTTGTGGGTGCCTGTTTGGGCAGGAAGATTATTTAGACCAGCCCACAACGCAAACGGACAGACAAGTTTAAAAATTCTGTAAGGCTAGAGAGGCTACTGCATTTTGCTTATGGTTATGTTGGGTTGGCCTGATGGGGATTGTAGTGCAACAATATCTGGAAGGCCACTGGTCAGTCACCCCTGCATGGATGGTCCAGAGGCACAGAGTGTGGGGAGTGCTACAACTTCAGTCATATCTGGGGTTCCTGAGAGATAACCCTCATGGGACCAAAGCAAGCATCACAAAATGATCCTTTTTGGACAACATGTTTAACTAAATTTGCAGCCTTTTGACCACTGTCTTTCCATATTGCAAATGTGTTGCATTTTTCCTACTCACTCTATATATTCACCACAGAAATATATTAAGCCATCATACTAACTATATTGGCTTTCCAGGTTCTAAATCTTACCAATGAGGAAGGTTTGTTCATTTTTTCCTTTCCTTGGTTTTCCTTGAACTGTAGCATATTCTGTTAATATTCCATTCCATAGCTATGAGGCCCTAAGTTTCTAGCAATCACAGCAGGGTTTAAGCCAATGACTGTTTGTGCACTCCTATGCCAGATTGTGTGAGCACTGAAAGTTTAATTGGTAATAAAGATACTGTCACTTTGCTTATATCCAGCAGAGGAGCCTGAAATGTATCTTATTAGGTAATAAAAAACTGGAAAGGATCACTTTCTTTCCTATCAACATGTGGGATTCTCTAGGGAGGCTGGTGCTTTTCTTTTGATATGCCACAGCACATCAGATAAGCATTAGAGGGGGGTGTAGAACTATGTCAATATAACAGGGCAAAACATATCTAATCAATTGATTGACTGCCAATCTGATGAAGTTTGCTAAAATAAAATAAAATTCTGTGCATAAGGTATTCAAAGGAAATCTAAAGGAAGCAGCCATCATTAACTTTCTCTTTGCAGAGCTGCAGGATAGAATCTGAAATTCAGTTCAGGACTGATAAGCTCTGGCATAAAAATTCATGGCTCTTAAACCTCCATTATTGAAGTTTTGGACTTTCCAGAGCTTTAAAATATCAAGTAAAATATTCTAGATGTACCCATATCTATGCACTTGAGAACTCACTCAAGCCAGAAATAACAATCCTGAATGATTTATAGGCAACTACCCCATTTGCATCGGGGTTACATTCTGAGGCACTGTGCCCCACTCTGTCCCACCCCTTTTGTGACATTTTCAGATCATTTCCGGGTGCAGTGTGTGTATGCACAGTCACACACATATTGAATGTGTTGGTTGCCTGTATTAATTTGCAAAAAATTATATGCCACCCTTCACTGGAAGAGATTCCAGGGTCACAGGTCACAACGATAAAAGAATACACTATAAAGTATTGATCAAAAATGGTCTGGAGGAAGAGGAAGATTTGTTTTCCTTCACCCCAAATGATAGATTGACAATTTATATTCATTTCCTTTTGGGGAGAGGTTTTTTATCCTGGATATATTTTTTGATAATGAGCATTCACACTTTACACTGTGGGTGCACTTTGCGGGATCATGTGAGGTGCTACTGTTCCCAGGGAGCTTAATGGCAAAGAGGGGCTGGCCTGCCTCTCAGTGTTATTCTTTGGAGGTTCATGCCCAGCCCCAGTAGTCAAGTTACACTGCTGTGAGGTGGGGCCAGCCCCATTTATATATAGGGGGAGGAGCCGGTATTAGCCAGGCAGTCGGCTCAGGAGATTCACCCTCCCTACCCTCCCTTTGTTTAATGTTTCTTGTTTACAGATTAACATTTTCTTTCCTGTTTAGCAGGTGCTGCTAAGGTCTTTCGACTGGTTGCTGTTGAAGAGCCAGGAAGAATTTTCCTGCATTGGCAGGTTTTGTCTTCCCCGTAGCAATTTGTCACAACTTGGGCGGTTTAAGGCCTTGGGCGGAATCTTTTAGTCTCTTCTTCCCTAAAATGGTGTGTGTGTGTGTGTGTGTGTGTGTTTGTGTGTGTGTGTGTGTGTGTGTGTGTGTGTGTGTGAAGTGGTGACTCACCCCCCTGCGGCAGCAATTCCAGGGTCCCCTCTTAAAAGGGGTTACATATATGGGTATCACTGGCCATACACTGAAAGGTTGTCAGTAAACTACCCTACGTGCTGTGATATGGGCTTGGCTGCCTGCTACACATACGTCTCGCAGAGCACCCCCTTATCCCATTTACCCTGATGTGCCCCAGTTCCCCTGGCTGTGGGGCTGGGAAGGATATATGCCCAATGCCTAAGGCAAGTTCTTCCTATATTTAAGACTTTAATAAAGTTGTGGCCAAATTTTAATTCCATACACGTTGTCACGAGTCATTATTCATTTCTGGTGGTCTCTGGGAGCTGGGGCGGTCACCGCCTGGTCACACAATTCAAATTTATTCCTCCTTAAGAGAATGTGCATTTGATTATCACCAGCATTCACTGGCTATTTACGGATGTTACCCTAATAGGTTCTTCCTTGTTATTGATTTTCATTTCTTGTCTATTGTGCATGCATTTTTTCAATGTGTGAAGTGGTTATATAAGACTTTCATGTCTTTGTGTTCTTTTGGAGGGTGGAGGGGAATATCCTTTGGTCCTTTTAGTTCTTTTTTCCTCTCATATGATTTTTTTTCTTCCTCCTTTTTTCAACAGAATGTGATATTTTGTATGGCTTGTAATACGATATAATTATTTTGTTTGTTCTATTTTTATTATTATGAAGTTTCAATATTTTTTGTATCACTAGATTAAAGATTAAATGTTTGCAAATGCAAAACTGAGAACTTGCTCAAATAAATACAGTAGATATAAACAAAAGCCCCTTTCAGGTCCTCAGAGAGGGCATGAGAGGTGGGCTGTTCATGCCATGAGCCCTTGATCCACCTCCAAACTTTCAGGACTGAAACAAGTAAAGGGTTTCTAAGCCTGACACCTCCAGAAGCCCCCTTCGGACCTTCCTGAGGAATGTGGGAAAGTCAGGGGTTCCAAGGGTGAACTCAGCATGCACAAAGACAGTGGAGAAAGAGGCTGGAGCATGTGGGTCCTGCCAGACTGCAACATTATCTTGGCAAAGGAATAAAGCATAAGTGGTGGATTTATTCTGCTTTAGTCTGTTCTGCAATGCTATCACATCATTGCTGTTTGAAGGGGCTATATCTCAACAAAAACAGGACAGAAACAAATCCGAACATTTGTGGTGTAAAAAGTTACGGGAGATCCGTGGGAAGTTATAGGATATGCACTGAGTGGAAGTGAAGAAGTGTAACCATTGTTGGAATAAGCAACAGTACTGCACCTGGTTTAGACAAGCGGGACCCATTCTGTGACAACAACCCCATAACTTTTGCAAGTGTAAACTGTATTAAAAGTGTGATAATCTGTGACTGCCCCAATGAAATCATGAGCACAAATGATCATGAATGCACAATAGAAAGGATGTCTGGAGGCGATTCTGAATCTCCCTCCCTCTCCCTCTCTATCCCCAGCATGCTCATTTGTGAACACATGAATAGGGCAACACTCTTGGAATTCCTGTGCAGAACTTGAGCACTACTCACTGGGAAAAGGCCACCTTGGCTCTACTACGCAGCAGGTGCTGTCATGTACCAAGTCTCATTTCTAAAAGAAATTGCACATTACCTTTTCTGCTTCTCATCAGAAATACAAGGTCAAAAGGGAGGGAGCAAATAATATCCTGTGTTTAAAGTCTGATAAATCACCCACATAGGGCTGGAGGACAGGATACACAGATCTCCTTGACCATGCTAGTAAATTGATTTTGGCAAAGGAGTGGAGGAGAAAAAGGGAGAGAGAGTAAAGATGTACTATGCAATGAGAGACAATAGCAAACTGCACACTTACCAAAGAATTGCCATTTTAAAATCCCCTGCAATTTAAGACAGATGTAAATATTCATTAAGATTTATGTCCTAAATTACAGTGTAGATGCATTAGGCATTCCTTAAATCCATGTTTATGGAACTACCTCCCTAGGTAGATATTGCCCCTGTGCTGATGATTTTTAAAAGGGCCCAGAAGACTGGTTTAATTGAAGTGCTCTTCATTTGACTGCTCCTGCTTGAATTCTTTATGCCTCCTATTCCTGGTGATATTGCTCAGACTGCTGCTGCTATAATATGCGGACAACTCCCACCATCCCTCATTATTGGAGTCCAACAACATCCAGAGGACCACAGGTTGGCCACCCCATTTTTGTGATTTATAGAGTTATATTTTATTGTTTGATAATATGTATTATATATGGAATATGAAAGTGTTGAGAGCCAAATGGGGAGGGTTAACCCTCTAAGGCAGCCTATGGATAATAGGAAGTAAACAAATGCCCATTATTCAACTAAGGGCTCGTCCACACTTCCACTTGTCCTGTGCCAAGGAAGCACGTGTCTGAGCAGTTTCCCACTTGACCCATGTTTTCCCAATGAAAACCCCCCTCTTTACTACTAAATTGGAGTAAACATCAGTCAGGAGAAAACCTGAATTGCTGTTTGCCCCAACTGAGCTCTAAAGAGTGGTTTTTGATAGGGGAAAGCAGTGGGACAAGAGGAAGTATGGGTAAGCTCTAATATTTACAAATCTTTTGCCAGAGGTAGGATATATTTTGGATAAGTGCAGAGAAAGAGCATAAGAAAAAGCTGCTGAACCAGGCCAATGGCCCACATAGTCTAGCATCCTACTCTTACAATGGACAACCAAATGCCCACATGAAGTCAGCAAACAAAAACCTAAGTGCTGCAGCACTCTCCCAACTTTTGATCCCCGGCAACTGCTATTCAGAGACATATTGCCTCCAACAGTGGAAGTAGAACATAGGCTTATCCTCTGTAAATTGGTCTAATGCCCCTTTAAAGTTATCCAAGTTGGTGGTATTCATGACCACTTGTAGAAGTAAATACTTTTTTTCATTATTATTAGGTAGGTCTGTATTTGAGCCAAGGTCAAATGATAATAGAATACAAAATGACAAGTCTTAAACAGATCAGTGCAAACCCCTAACACTCTGTGGGTGGTAGAGAAGAGGAAGAGAAGAGTTTAGATTTGATATCCCGCTTCATCACTACCCAAAGGAGTCTCAAAGCGGCTAACATTATCCTTTCCCTTCCTCCCCCACAACAAACACTCTGTGACGTGAGTGAGGCTGAGAGACTTCAGAGAAGTGTGACTAGCCCAAGGTGACCCAGCAGCTGCATGTGAAGGAGTGGAGACACAAACCCAGATTATGAGTCTACCGCTCTTAACCACTACACCACACTGGCAGATTAGGCAGAGATCTCCCTCTGCCCAAATATCCTTGCTAAGCCAGCCTCCTGACATCAACACACCCTTCCACCTACAAAATGTGTAGGCAGGATTTTCGGGGGGATGTGGATATTAATCAGAATTTATTCCTATGCAAATCATGGTTGTTGTAAGATTGTGAATAGATGAAAGAAAGCATTTCTCCACACAGCATATAGTAAAACTATGGAACTATGCTCCACAGGAAGCAGTGATGGCCAGCAGCTTGAATGGCTTTAAAAGAGGATTAGACAAATTCATGGAAGAGAAGTCTGTCAGTGGCTGCTAGTGACAATGGCTGTTTTCCCCCTTTAGTGTTGGAAGCCATATGCCTCTGAATACCAAGTGGTAGTAAGTACAGGTGTGCAGAGCGCTGTTGTGCACATGTTATGCTTGTAGGTTTCCCACAGGCATCTGGTGGCCAACAGGGAGAACAGGATGCTGGACTACATGGGCTGTTGGCCTGATTCAACAGCCCCTTCTTACATTCTTATGGTAATTTGCATTGGAATTTTTTCCTGATGCCCTTGAGCAGGGATGGGGGGGGGGAATCTATAGCCTTCTGCATCAAACGCAGCCAGCATGATTGGCCACATCTGGAGGGCCACGGGTTTCTTACTCCATTGCTGCCCTGGAAAGTAATATAATTTGGCATGTTTATTTTACTTTTGTTTAGTAAACAAAGATAAAGCTTTGAACCCGCCAAGCTTGCCTGATTTGCTATCAGCAGCCAGTCATTGTGAACCTATGAAGTGGAAGTTATCTCCACCAAATAAATAAAGTGTCCCTTATCACTGCTTGGGGGGCAATGAATAGATCTCTAAATGTCTCCAGCAGCTTCCTTTTAGTGGGGAATGATGATAGATCATTAGTTTCTATGCTGAAGTAAGGCCAGATCAATTGCAGTCCAGCCTTTTCAAATTAGAAAACTGGGATGACAACCCAAGGACAATAATAAGGGTGGGTGTTCTTTTCTTTAATGGCAATGTAAGGTCCAGCCTTCCCTTCCCCTGACACTTGTTTTATCCTGTCACTGTTGTAAAAATCAATCTGCTGACAGCCTCGAGATCAATACGAACTGGGAAATATGGCACACAATTCCTTTTATTTGTTCTACGAGTATTGCAATTTCGGTTTAGTGTTGGTAAATCATAAGGTCACCTGCAGAGAGCCAGGCCTATGAAGATAAATGCTTTAAATTAATGATATGTCATTTGTTTATAAACTGTAAAAAAACAAAACAAAAAAACAGTATAGTCCTAAGAACCAAGCTGTTCACTCAGGACTTAAATGAAAATTGGGGTAGAAAAATCAAAAACACCATGAAGCTGGCGATACGTGGGATATTTTGGCTTGAATTTGTCTTTCCTACACACAATGCCCGAAGTAACAGAATGCTGGCTGATGGCTTTGGTTTTCTTGGACAGCTGCCCGAAGTACAGTTGCTAGAAGCTACACATTGATCCTTGGGTTTAGCTGGAGAGAACTCTAGGCTAAAAGAATGGGTATGGGGAGCTTTGTACAGAATCCAGAAGAGGATGAGAAAATAGAACAGATCTCTCTCTCTCTCTCTCTCTCTCTCTCTCTCTCTCTCTCTCTCTCTCTCTCTCGTCTTTTTCTTTTAATTGCAAATACAGTATACTGCAAGAAAAAGAGAGGGGAAAAGACAAAACACACATACTCTGAGCTCCCATTAAGAATAACCCACCAAACCCACAAAGAAAAGCGGAGAATAATCCAACAAACTCAAATAAGTCACCCCTATGTCCAAATAGGTATTCAGATGACATTGTTGTTCTGTAAGATATTTATGCTCGTATGTGCAAATGGTGGGAAGGCATAGCTGCCAAGTCCGGATCGTAAAGATCCGGGATCGGCAGCGCGCGCATGACCGGAAGTTGCGTGACGCAACTTCCGGTGGCGCTTCGCCCTTCTATGGGCACCAGAAAATGCCGGTGCCGGCGCCGGAAGTCGCTTCCGTGCATGACCGGAAACACGTAAAAGCGACTTCTGACGCCGGCGCCGCCATTTTCTGATGCCCATAGAAGGGCGAAGCGCCACCGGAAGTCGCGTCACGCAACTTCCGGTCATGCGCGGAAGCGACTTCCGGCGCCGGCGCCACCATTTTCTGGTGCCCATAGAAGGGCAAAGCGGCACCAGAAAAATGGCCGCCGGGAAGAAGCAAATTAAAGGGACAATGTCGGGATTTTCCGCCAAACGGGAGACCGCCGGGAAACGGTAAGAAAAAAGGGGTTTTCCCGGCGGATACGGGATACTTGGCAGCTATGTGGGAAGGTCTTCAGACCAGTGAATAATAGATGGTGGGCATTTATCCTTCCACTCATGGAGTATAAGGCTATGTACACACCACACAATTACAGAACATGGTTTCCCCCAAAGAATCCTGGGAAATGTGGTTTATTAAAGGTGCTAGGAATTGCAGCTCTGTGAGGGGTAAAGTACTGTTCCCAGGATTCTTTGAGGGAAGCCATGTGATTTAAATGTATGATCTGTGTGCAGCCTAATTTCTTTTAACCAGTAGGGCCTCTGGGAGCCACTTTCATTGGACAACAGATGGTACAGGAATTTCTAAAAATTAATTCTCTCTTAAATCATGTTTGCAGGAAATGTACAATAACAAAATGGGGTGACAATGAAGGATTATAACCCTGATCAACCCAGCAGAACAGTGGGCTTTAATTTCACCTTTGTCCTATCAAAGCTGACAATGAAATCCATTATTTAACACTTTTACTTATCGTTTAATAATATGTAATATTTCCCTTTCAGATTCCTTCAAAGCAGAAAGTTAATGGATTTTTTAAGGAAAGTGAAAAAGAAAGGCATTATAGAAAATAATGGGCATGAATGGAGTTTAATAATTGGCATTCATTTATACAAAACAAGAACTTTAAAATCAAGATACGGTAGTAACAATTTACCTATTTTAATTCAAGAATACTCTAAAGCACAATGCTGTGCTTGAAAAGATGGGGAAGCCAGGGTTACTTAATTTAAAACATTTTTGCATTGCTCCTACAGCCATTCAAGGCAGCTTAGAAATGAAGAAAAGAACAACTTTCAGTTCCATCAGTTTTTAAGCCCACTGTTACCAGTGTTAAGAAAATGGGAAGGAGAATAACAATTAACACACATTAACGTAGTACATACTTCTATATATTCCTGGAAGGGCTATAGCTTAGTGGTGAAGCATATGGGAACTGCAGTCGAAAACATCTGGAAAGCATCAGGTTTTCAAAGGCTGGCACATTATTTGCATGAAGAAAGCTCTAGGTTCAGTCCTCAGCATCTCAAGCAGGTGAGGAAGCAAGTGATGGGAAAGACTTCACTCTGTCTGAAATATTGGACATCCACTGCCAGTCAGAGTCGAGTCAGGATACTGGCGACTCATCTGCACTGAACATTTAAAGCAGTATCATAGCACTGTAAGCAGTCATGGCTTTCCATGAAGAATCTTGGAAACTATAGTTTGTTACAGGGTGCTGAAATTTGTTAAGAGACATTCATTCATTCGTTTGTTCATTTGTTGGTGGACATGTTAAAGGACAAGCAAGCTAAAGATAAAATAAAATGCTTCTTTATTTTGTAAAACATACTTATGCTACTTTGGGTGCAAGAGAGAGGGGGGAAGGAAGGAAGGAAGGAAGGAAGGAAGGAAGGAAGGAAGGAAGGAGGAGGAGAAGAAGAAGAAGAAGGAGAAGGAGAAGAAGAAGAAGAAGAAGAAGAAGAAGAAGAAGAAGAAGAAGAAGAAGAAGAAGAAGAAGAAGACCACTTAATGACCAATTTCCAGCAAAGGTGGCTATACTGTGAACACTGTCTCTTAACAGGGTTTAATGAATTCAGCAACACCCCATCATCAATTTCATGGTTGAGAGTCAGGTTGCTTTTGCAAAGACATTAACTTTCAACAGAAACACACACAAAAACAGTTTATGAGATTACTGCATTTGTGCCAGGGGGAAAAAGGAGGTGAGATTTCCCAAACACAAAATCCCTAACAACTGCCACAGAATAATTCAGAAGAAAAAATCTCCATCCCTTTTCAATTCCTTTCCTGCTTGTCTGGAAAAGATGAAACAATCCAATCTACCTGGGTGGCATAAAAGGAAAACAATTCCTGGATAGAAGTGACCAAGGCTGATCATAGACTTATCAGAAAGACTTCTGCACTACTGCAGACTTTATAGTGCAATCCTATGATATTCATGCAGAAGCAAGTGCCTCCCTCAAACTCCTTCTCATGAACCCCTATGCAGCTGAAAGAGGGAGACTAAAAGCTTTTGGATCTATTTTTCATTAAACTGTGTCGTCATGCTGTCCAAACTCTGAATTGTGATCCATCTTAACTACAGTTAGTTTAAGCAAGTCAGTTCATAAACCATGGTGTGCCATACGGTTTTGGTTTTTTGTTTTTTTTTAAAAAAAATTTATTTAAGACTAACCAAAACTTATTGGGTCTGATTGACACAACAAACTATATTTAATCATAAAATGAAATCAGATTGGATTTTATTTTTATTTAGAAAGATTTATAAACCACTTAATAAAATAGCTCTCTCAGTGGTGTACATAATTAAATTGTAGGTAAAGGTAAAGGGACCCCTGACCATTAGGTCCAGTCGTGACCGACTCTGGGGTTGCGCGCTCATCTCGCATTATTGGCCGAGGGAGCCGGCGTATAGCTTCCAGGTCATGTTGGCCAGCATGACAAAGCCGCTTCTGGCAAACCAGAGCAGCACATGGAAATGCCGTTTACCTTCCCGTTGTAGCAGTTCCTATTTATCTACTTGCATTTTGACGTGCTTTCGAACTGCTAGGTTGGCAGGAGTTGGGACCAAGCAACGGGAGCTCACCCCGTCACAGGGATTCGAACCGCCGACCTTCTGATCGGCAAGCCCTAGGCTCAGTGGTTTAACCACAGCGCCACCTGGGTCCCACAAGTTAGCACTTGTAGATAAACACGACTAAACTCTTTAAAAAAACCATAAAAAATAATAATTAAAACTCAGCAGAAAAAAAAATCAGTAAAACTCTTCAAACAAATGCAAGTAACTAAACTATATGCCTGGAAAGGCTTACTGATTTTTTTAAAAAAGTTTTTATTCATGTCTAAAATTGTATGGTGAGAGTGCCTGCCTAATGTCAATAGGCAGGGAGTTCCAAAGCACAACGAGAGATAGACTCTTCACGAATGCAGAATGAAACTTATCTGGCAGTTGTAAAGGTACATGTTCCACAGATCAAAGCAGTCAAATAGGCATGCCCGGGGCAAGTAAACAGATCCCAAACCATTAACATCTTTCTATACTAATAGTCAGTGCTTTTTTCCTGGGGGTACGCAAACCCCTAAACATTTTGTGAATCTAACAGGAAAGAAACTCTCTCTCTCTCTCTAAATATATATACAGTATATAGCAATGGAATGGACAATTCACCATGCTAGTGTGTGTGTGTGTGTGTGTGTGTGTGTGTGTGTATGTGTTTATTCCCTAGCATGGTGAATTGTCCGTTCCATTGCTACCCCTGATGGCGGCCTCATTTCCTGAGTCTCAGACAGAAGTATGTAATGTGTGAAGTAGCAGTTGAAATATAGCATGGTGATCGGTCAGTTCTGTTGTATTTACTGTATTTATTTCCCCCGATTTGAACTATAAAATGGTCATTTTCTTGAGTCAAAATTAGAATACCCCTAAACATTTTAGTAAGAAAAAAAGCACTATTAATAGTAAAACCTTGAACAAAAAGTTTCCATTCTGCCCACACCAGAGAATGTGGAAGCATACAAGTCCAGTAGGAGGACAGGCTTCTCTCCAGAACCATAACTTGTGGTTTCTTATGACATTTCTTCCGTCACCTTTAAAACAACAACAACAACAAAAACCTCCCTCCCTCCCACTTTCCCCACTTCTTTTTAAAGAAAAAAATTATGGCGAGGGGATGCTTATGGATTTTGGGGGAAGGAATTGGCACCTGCTTGTGCAGCAGGACAGGGGTGGGGGTGGGGAAGCTGAGCATAGCTTGATCCAGTGCACATATGCTCCAAGTAGCATATGCTCCTTTTAGGAAGCAACTCATTGTGTCTGCAAAACTCAGGCTGACAAGGCAACCTTATCACTATATCATCTCAGAAATACATCCCCTCTCCGAAAAGGTTAATGAATTCTGGTATTAAATATGACCGGAGTTCTGAATAAACTATCAATTCTGATTCTTATTGAACCCAGGAACACCCTCGTAACACTGGGAGGAATGGTGAGGAACTTTAATGATACGAGTCACTGCTGCCATTAAAAGAAGAAGGAAAAGGGCCCATTAATGGGGTTGCTGAAATAGTAGGACCTTATAACAATATTTATGGAAACAAATAATGATAGGTTAACAATACAGAACGGAGAAACGCATTCTGCTCCGTTTCCACGTGGCTCGGCTTCAGTAATTACATGCAAGGGCGAAACAGGTATTTGTTATCCTTGGAGCATGATGAAATTTGTTTTCAAGCTCATAAATTAGCTTGCAAATTACTTTCCTCCCCCCCCCCAATACCTCTCTCTTCATTGCAGATGCATTGCTATATTTGGTTTTATAGCATAAGGCTCCTTGTTTGCATTACAGCCGGCGTGAATTTGCAACTTTCAGCTCTCAGATATTTCACAGTAGAAAAAATAAATATATAAAAACCCACCCACTTTGGACACCCTATAAATTACTTCCATTCATTGCCCAACTGTGAAAAGGCAGGATGCAAAAAAACTGAGAGAGTTTATAATTCCCAAACTAGAGCCGAGCAAAAATCTCCTATTTATTCACCACCTTATTCACAGTACAACAGTGTGTGTGGTTTCTTTGGGGGAGTGAGAGTTGAAAATTTTGTAGGGCAATCTGTGAATGTGCTAAAATGCTTTCTCCAGTTACTGGTTTTGATAATGCTTCCAAAAAGAGATGGACTTTTAAAATTACTAAAATCACATATACTTGGAAAGAACTGGCTTTGTAATGTTGGTTGCAGCCAAATCAGAGTAAGTGCAATGCTTTCTGCCATCTTGTATGTAAAAAAATATATACCTGACACAAAACATGATCAGCATGAGGACCATCTCTTTTTCTGCACTTTTAGATACAACAGCTATTATGCCACACATGAACTATCAGGATAAGGGAACATAAGAACATAAGAAAAGCCTGCTGGATCAGGCCAATGGCGCATCTAGTCTAGCATCCTGTTCTCACAGTGGCCAACCAGATACCTGTAGGAAAACTCTCTCCTCATGAAGCTTCCAGCAGCAGGAAATATGAGGGACACTGCCTCTGACAGTGGAGGTAGAATATAGCCATTGTGGCTAGTAGGCAACGGTACGTCTTTTCCTCCATACATTTGTCTAATCATCTTTTAAAGCCATCCAGGTTGGTGCCCATCACTGACTCCAGTGGGAATGAGTTCCAGAGTTTAACTACAGTGGTACCTCGGTTTGCGAACGCAATCCGTTCCACGGAGGTGTTCGCTCGCCGAAGGCACGCTTCTGCATGTGCATGAAGCACCGATAGAGCGCTTCAGCGCACACACACGCTGCACAGATTGCTTCTGTGCATGCACGAGCTGCGCAGATCGCTTCTGTGCATCCGAGCGCCGCAGAACCCAGATGCAAACACTTCCGGGTCCGCGGCATTCATACACAGAGGCGTTCATAAACCGAGGTAGGCATAAACCGAGGTTCCACTGTATGTGCCATATGAACAAGTACTTGATTTTATCTGTCCTGAATTTTCCGACATTCAGCTTCCGTAGCAAAGAAGCGAACAGCTAACAGTCACTGATAGAAGCAGTAGGAGTGGTAGGTTCTTGATTTTCTGGCTGAAATTATTCCATTTAATAAATACACTGCATATTTGTTCTGCACTCTGACAGAACCAGGTGAAAAACAATCAGTCCACCAGAGATTAAATTTGAGGCATTGCTACACTCTGGAAGGTGTTTACAATGACATGGCTTGCTAACTGCTAGCAAGGAAGGACTTTCAGATTAGACAGTGCAAGTTCTAGATGTGGGGTTGGTAATGTTGTGCTCTAGAGGTAAACCCATGTGTCTGTGAAGCCTCTGAGTGCCCCCCCCAACCCAGCCCCTTAGGCATGAGGTAGTGGTGGTGGTTTCCATTTCCCCCTTGAAAAACACATTGAGCTAAAAGGGGAAGTTGGAAGAGTGACACTCTTTCCCAACTTCTTATTTCATCTCTATTGACTTTTTGAGTCTCAGTTTAATTATGTTAGACCTGACTTTTACCCAGATACCTTGGAGAACTTATATTTCACCCAGATGCCTTGGTCCGTCCTAGATTATTAATATGTGCATGGGATAGCAGCTACTGTCCAGGTTTCAAACACTGCTTTGTTAGTAAGGATTGGATATTGCAGTATACTGGCAGATTGTTCGTCTGTTTAGTTATTTTCTAATTAACTGGCAGCAGCTCCCCACCTGGATAAGCTGAATGTTGAAGAGGAGACCTCCTGCGAACAATGCAAATATTCTACCAATAAATTGCATTCCTTCTTCCACCAGCTGTCTTAAATTGTGGTGTTTTTTTTAAAAAAAGATTGTTTTTATATGTACAATTGTTTCAGCTGTATTTATCCATGCAACAGTTTTATATATGTTATTATATTGTAAATAGCTTTGGGGTGATTCATGGGAAGTGATTCATAATGATATAAACTCAGAGTAGGTCCTTTGAAATTAACAGACAAAAGTTAAATGTGCTTTAATTTCAACAGGTTTACTCTGAGTATGACAATGGATATAACAATTTGGCATAGAGGTCATTCCTCACACCAGAATTTTGCTCTACGCAGCTCTGCTTAGCTCAGCCTCCAGCAAGAATTTTAGTGAAGCTCATCTGGACTTTGCCACATATCATGCCTAAGAATGGCAAGTCCCACTAATTGAGAGAGAGAGAGAGAGAGAGAGAGAGAGAGAGAGAGAGAGAGAAATGCAAGAGCACCTCAACCTTCGTGGTTCACATTTTAATTGACTTGGCAGAGTGCCTTCCAGTAGTGGATAAGATCACAATAGCAAATATTGCAAAGTGGGGTTATTTAACTTTTGGATTGAGTCAACTCCAAGAGTTCCAAAATGCTTGAACTCTATTCAACACCCTCGGAAGGTTTGAATGCTTATCGACTTCCATAGAATTATACAGAGGAAACCTGCTGCCTGATCCTACAGATGTTTACTCAGAAGAATGCCCCACTAAGTCCACTGGGGTTTACTTGGGAGTAGAATGTGCAAAGTACTGGAGCTTTCATCTTTCAATATTTTAGGACAGATTGCTCTGAAGTACACCTCAGGGGATCCAGCTTGCAGCATGGGATCTGCTGCTGCTGTCAACATGCATTATTCCCTCTGTTTTTAGGTTGCGGGTACCACTGCCAAAGCAGCAGCACCTGCACACAAGAGGGAGAGATCAGCAGGCTTGGGGGAAATGTGAAGTTTGCAAAAATATAAATAATTTCTGCATGTTCGTTTTCCCCAAGCAGACTTCATTTACTGGCGCCTTATTAAAAAGGCAAAAAGCAACAGCCAATAACAGAGCCGTTATATAAATTCCTTAATGTGCGCTAGAATAAAAGTTCAGTGCAAAGAGACAAGCATCTGAGTAGATTAAGCCCGACTTTGAAACTAATTGTCCAACAGACTTGTTTGAGTGGCTTGACCTTAAGGCTAGAAGATGCTGAACCCCATCCAAGTTTCTTAATTAATAACCTCTCCAGATAAGTTCCTTCTTACTGTTGTACTTGATTACTAAATCTCTGTGCTTCAAAAACAACAGATGGCTTAGGTTCTACCAAAATTAAAAGAGGCCAGAACTTGTGTTTCAGACTACAGTTAATCACACACTCTCTCACCCTCGTAAACTGTATATTAAAAGAATGGTCACAAAACGGCAGTAGATGGGAGAGTTTATCATTGCTTCCTTGAGGGAGTTGTATATGTTTAGCCTGGATGACAGAAGATATGATAGCCATTTTCAAATATCTAAAGGACTGTCACACGGAAGATGGAACAAGCTTGTTTTCGTCTGCTCCAGACTTGAACCAGTAGATTCAAGTTACAAGAAAGGAGATTCCATCAGGAAGAACTTTCTGACAATAAGAGCTGTTTGGACAGTAGAACAGAAGGTGGTCGACTCTCCTTCATTGGAGGTTACTAAGCAGAGGTTGGATGGCCATCTGTCATGGATGCTTTAGTTGAGATGCCTGCATTGCAGGAGTTGGACAAGATGCCTCTCAGAGGCCCTTCCAACTCTACAATTCTATGATTCTATGATTCATTGAGTCAAGTGGTCAGGAACTTTGGATCATATCCACAAAGTCATTGGATCACATACATGAAGCTCAGAATCTTGAGGCAAATATTGAACTATTCATTTATCTCTGCACAGCCAAATCCATGGAGTGTTGAATTAAACTGTGGAGTCCTGAACTCAAATCCCACCTCAAGCAGTTAAGCTCATTGGTTGAATTAGGGCCCATCACATTTTCCCAGCTCAAGACCGCACAGGGATGTTATGACCATGAAGAGCCCAGAAGGAGTCCCGCTGGGTCAGACCAAAGGCCCATATAGCATCCTGTTCTCACGGTGACCATTCAGACACCTATGGGAAGCCCACAAGCAGACCTTGAGCACAACAGCACTCTCTGAAGTCAATGGCATGTTGCCTCCAACTCAGGAAGTAATGTCAGCAAACTATATACGTTGAGTTATGCAGTTCCAGCAAAACAGCATGGCCTTGTGAGCTGCCTTTTATGATCCACGGTTGTTGTTGGAAGGGAATTCCAGAACAAATGCAGAAGACTAATTTTTAATCAAAATTTTTGCAAGATAAATAAACATAATAAAGAAGCAAACACACAACATGTATTGGGGCAAGTCCAGATCAAGGGGAGGCAAATGGGAATCTGTTTCCTGGCAGCAGATTGTGGGGAGCAGGGCTGGAAAAACCCCAGAGCATATGCTTGGAGACTCACTATGCTCTAGCTGGGGCCTAACCTCTTCAAAAATCAGTGGATATTTGTAGTTCCTGGATATTTGCAGTTTAAAATAAAGACAACCTAAGTAAAAAATTCCTGTTGTCTTTGTCCATGGAGTTACACACAGTCAAAAGCATTTGACTGTGTCGACCACAGCAAACTATGGCAAGTTTTTAAAGAAATGGGAGTGCCTGATCACCTCATCTGTCTCCTGATAAATCTCTATGTGGGACAAGTAGCTACAGTTAGAACTGGATATGGAACAACTGTTTGGTTCAAAATGGGGAAGGCTGTATATTGTCTGCCTGCTTATTTAACTTGTATGCAGAATTCACCATGCGAAAGGCTGGACTAGATGAATCCCAAACTGGAATTAAGATTGCCAGAAGAAATATCAACAACCTCAGATATGCAGATGACACAACCTTGATGGCAGAAAGTGAGGAGGAATTAAAGAACCTTTTAATGAGGGTGAAAGAGGAGTGCATAAAATATGGCCTGAAGCTCCACATAAACAAACAAACAAACAAACAAGATCATGGCCACTGGTCCCATCACCTCCTGGCAAATAGAAGGGGAAGAAATGGAGGCAGTGAGATATTTTACTTTCTTGGGCTCCATGATCACTGCAGATGGTGACAGCAGTCACGAAATTAAAAGACGCCTGCTTCTTGGGAGAAAAGAAATGACAAACCTAGACAGCATATTAAAAAGCAGAGACATCACCTTGCTGACAAAGGTCCGTATAGTTAAAGCTAAGGTTTTCCCAGTAGTGATGTATTGAAGTGAGAGCTGGACCATAAAGAAGGCTGATCGCCGAAGAATTGATGCTTTTGAATTGTGGTGCTGGAGGAGACTCTTGAGAGTCCCATGGACTGCAAGAGGATCAAATCTATCCATTCTTAAGGAAATCAGCCCTGAGTGCTCCCTGGAAGGACAGATCGTGAAGCTGAGGCTCCAATACTTTGGCCACCTCATGAGAAGAGAAGACTCCCTGGAAAAGACCCTGATGTTGGGAAAGATTGAAGGCACTAGGAGAAGGGGACGACAGAGGACAAGATGGTTGGACAGTGTTCTCGAAGCTATGAACATGAGTTTGACCAAACTGCGGGAGGCAGTGGAAGACAGGAGTGCCTGGCATGCTCTGGTCCATGGGGTCACAAAGAGTCGGACACGACTAAATGACTAAGCAACAACAACAACAACAAAGTAAAAAATGATGTTAAAATACATCATTGAATTTTTTTTAAATCCTCTTTGAATGGGGCCCTGCTTTGCAGGGGCTGGGGATTATGGGTTGTATCCATTGCTTGTCAAACTCAGAGTAGACCCATTGAATTTAGGTTTATCAGTTTTAATGGGTCTACTCTGAAGTAGAACCCAGTTTGCTATAACTCAATAGAGAAATAGTCATCTACCAATCACAATGCTATGAAAGAAAGGACAGCTTCCCTAAATTAACCACTCTCAATAACTGGGAGTCAAATTCTCAGTTTAATAACATTTACATGTACCTCATACAGTCTTGAGACATGTAATAAGCAATAAAGCTGATATAGAAGATGAACTCCATGGTTACTCTAAACCACAGTATATTTTAATAATTAATCCTATATAAAGTTATGTGCAATTCTGGCGAGGGTGTGATTTCTGTAAAAAGTTTTTCATTCTAAGTTAAACTTAAATTACAGCTAGCAATATTGGGGGGGGGGTAAGAAAAAAGGTTTCCACATGTGTTATATTTTAATTAAAGATAGTTCTTCACAAGAATAGTTTCAGTTAAGACAGTGTGGTGTGCTTGCGCTCAGATCTTGCAGTCAATTCCCCAATTTCATCTGCAAAATCCACGATACTTTTATTGACTCATTTTTCATGTTATACCCACACATGAATGTAGGAAACAGCCTTATATGGGGTGGGTGGGGTGGGGGTGGAACCAGACCTTCTGCCTCAAAAATATGTACACAAGGGGTGAGAAGCCCTGGGGAGGGGACGGTGGAAGGCTCAATGCAGAAATTCTGGGTAGGAAGAGGGGAGGAAAGTGGGGAGAAAAAAACAGAAGGAAAGCGAGTTATTTTTAATACAAGACCCTGTAGCTTGTTTTAACTTCTGAGGTCAGCAAAATAGTTTAAAACTTAAAAGGTCCTCAGGAAGGATGAAAGAGGCAAACCTTATGAGGATGGAAGGAGAAAGATGGACAGTAGATTTGGTTAGGCTGTCTCCTGCATTTCTCTCCACAACCTCTGAGCATTCCCTCTCATGGCCCTCAGAGAGATCTGTCAAGATCAGCCTCAGGAAGGAAATGAATCAGGATTCTGTGCTCAGTTGTTTGGGATGTGTCAGGAAGATGTTACAGAACACGGAGGAAGGAGAAAATGGAATAGAGCAGATGATGGATACGAAGGTCAGAATTGCAGAGAGCCACATGCACTTTCATTTGGAATAACAAAGAGACAATTTAAATGCATAACGGAAACTTTAAAAATAATCAACCAACTTACATAGGGGGACGACGGCGACGACAACATGACCATCTATATGTATGGAGTGTGGGAGGTATTTCAAGTCAGGATTCCAACCTTATTTCACATAAACGACCTCAATAGAGGACAAGCCATTTGAAACTTAGAATACAACCAAGGACTCACCTAAGAGAGAAACTATTTCCATGAATGGAGTGTAGAAAAATGGAGACCTTACAGAACATTCGCAAACTCACAAAGGGGAGAAACCATATAAACGATAGTCATCTTCAAATACCAAAAGGACTGTCACATGGAAGATGGAACAAACTTGTTTTCTTCTGTCCTGGAGGGTAGGAGCTGAACCAATAGCTTTGAGTTACAAGAAAGGAGTTTCCAGCTGAACATCAGGAAGAACTTTCTGACAGTAAGAGCTTTTCGACAGTGGAACAGACTCCCTCGGAACGTGGTGGACTCTCCTTCCTTGGAGGTTTTTAAGCAGAGGTTGGATGGCCACCTGTCATATAGGATCTAGTTGAGATTCCTGCATTGCAGGGGGTGGAACAGATGACCCTGAGGGTCCCTTCCAACTCTACAATTCTATGATTCTAACTTCAGGCTTATGGGCTGATCACTTTCCTCCAGTCCACTCTATCTAGGCTTAGGACTCTCCCTATTTGCCCTGTTTAACACCCTTCTTGGTTGTTGTTGTTGTTGTTGTTGTTTGCTTAGCTAGCATGTGTCCTAGTAATGTGTCTGGTAATACCTCTTGCTTTTTGGTTGAGGATTGAGATGGGTTTGTAACTGTAGCTCTGCCTACTTTGGGCCTTGGCCTTGCTGAACAAGGGCATATGTTGCCTCTCCTGAAGGTTGCTGATGAGGGGAAATGGCCCTTGGGTCTGAAAAAGATTTCCCCTCCTGGTCTACACTGGCAGCAGCTGTCCAGTGTTTCTTGGTGGTGCTTTCCCCAGTCCTACCTGAAGATGCCAAGGATTGGGACTTTCATCACATTCAATGCATGTGCTCTATCTCTGACCCTCATCCCTTTCCGTTATGAAGCATAATGTGGCACAATGTGCTGCAGAGTGATTAAACACCTTCTTGTCTTATCCCAGTCTCATTTTAAGAAAATGTGGGCTTTGCTAGAGAACGTTCGCAACATCAGACACATATGGCATGAGCTGTAACTCTTTGACAGAAAACCCTGAAGACATTTAAATTATTTATATGCTACTTCAAACTGGCATACTTATAGCAGTGTACAATAAAAATGAATACATAAACGCACAAATAACACAAAGTTTAAAATACTGTACAGATCACTAATCAGAACATATATAGGTGTATAACACCAGAAACAATCAGCAGTAACCAAGTCCTACTCCAAGAAGATCCACTAAAGTTAATTGGCCTAAGTTATTCATGCCCATTTATTTTAATGGGGCTACACTGCATAGGACTAGCATTGGATATACAGTAGCTCCATATGTGAAGAGGTAGAGATACAGGTAAGCCTTAATCAGGAAAGGTTTGTGTAAATAAAATAAAGTCGTTATTAGGTACTGAAGTGTACACACATTTGATGCCAGCTTCATATACGTGGGGATGGAGAGGACTACCTAGCTGGTTTGGTGCCATGTCCTAGCCAACTGGTTTGCTGTTGCACTTGCAGTCCCCAGCCAAGTTTCCTCTGCTGGATGCAGGGATTAGGCAGGGTTGCAAGGCAATAGCATGCCTCTCAAATAAATGACCAACCTGGTCAAACTCCAAGCTTGCCATAGTTTTCATCCTATAACATAAGCCTGGACATCAAGTGTTGCTCTAAATCAGATGTGGGGAACCTATCTCTCTCCAGATGTTATTGAACCACAACTCCCATCACCCCGGGCCATTGTTCATGCTCGCTGGGGCTGATGGGAGCTGTAGCAACACCAACACCACTTTATTACAGTCATAGACCAGTATATATGGGGGTTGTAGTTCTGTCATATCTGGAGAGCCAAAGTCTATCCACACTTGCATTAACTACAGCCCAATAAAGCAGTGACAGTGAAGGGCCACGGCTCCATGCTAAGGACCATTCACTGCTTGCAAAAGAGGTCCCAGGCTCAATCCCTTCCATCTCCAAGGTAAGGCTGGGACAGTCCACTGCTTAAACCCTGTTGAGCCACTGAAAGTCAGTGTAGGCAATACGGAGCTAGGTGGACCAATAGTCTGGCCTGGTTATAAAAGTTGGCCATACTTGAGTGGTAGAGCTTTCCATGCAGAAAGTCCCAGGTTCAATCACTAGCATCTCCTGAAGCTCTGGAAAGTCCTTGCTGGTCAGCATAAACCAGCATCTCCCCATCCCTGATACCTTGGCTGTATAGGCTAGGGCTGGTGGAAATTGTAGTTTAAAATGACTGGAGGGCATCAAGTTGTCTGTCTGTTATGGATGATTCTACGTTAGATGGACCAACGGTCTGACTTGCTATAAGGCAGTTTATTGTGTTCCTGTTTCCACTTTCCTCCAGAGTTAACTGCTTTTCACTTAACTGATTACCAAAGATTATTACTGCACACAAACGTTAATTAAGAGTAATAAAAAGTAAGGTAGATTATACTTTATTTGAAAAAATATATATTATATATTTCATTCATGCCAGCCTCCTTCAGTGTCACACTTAATTGCCTTTGAATATCCTCTCTACTGGAACGTGCATTTCATCATTATTTCTCAGCCTTGTTACATCAATCACCTCAACTGCTACACAAAATTTCTGGGCTGTGAAGTGATAATTTGTTCCAGTGGTGTTAATGAGGCAAGCAGTGGTCTTGAGGGAGCCGACAGCCCATCACTTTAAAGTCAGCGGTAGATTAAGGTAGAGCATAGCATGGAGTCAAACTAAGAGGCATACAATGACAGCCATTAATGTGTTAAAGAAATTTCTATAACTAAAAGCAGAGATGGGGATGTTGTGTCCACCACCACCACAACCAGCAGCCATATGTTAGTGGACCACTGGCCATGCTGCCTGCAATTGATGGAAGGTAGAGTCCCAAACTGAGCAATTATCACAGTATCTCTCCTACAGTTGCTGTATCTCACACAGTTTAAAACACAGTGTGCAAGCTAACAAATGGAAAAATAGACTAAAATCCTGATCCTAATTTTGCCTCAGCCGCAAACTCACTAATGCCATTATTTCTCAGCTTGATTTGTTTGATATACAGATTCCTGAGAGGGGAACTAGATTAAAGCATGAATTCATGGGGCTAAGAGACAAAGTTGGGCACAATCAGTGTGTAAAAAGAGGGAGAGAGGCGTTCAGCCTCTCACATCTCTGCTAATTCTCCACTACAAATGCCCCAATGGTTGTCAAATATTTCCCTTGCTAGACTTCAGAACTATAAATGTATTCAGCTGGAAGAAGTTTGTGAGTGTACGCAGTGGGGGGGGGAGCAGGAGAAGCTGCACACAGGGAAAGGTTTAACCACACACCTCCCTTCTACCATACCTGCTCTGCCAGCATGCCGTAAAGGTAAAGGGCCCCCTGACCATTAGGTCCAGTCGTGACCGACTCTGGGGTTGCGCGCTCATCTCACATTATTGGCCGAGGGAGCCGGCGTATAACTTCCAGGTCATGTGGCCAGCATGACAAAGCCGCTTCTGGCAAACCAGAGCAGCACATGGAAACGCTGTTTACCTTCCCGCTGTAGCGGTTCCTATTTATCTACTTGCATTTTGACATGCTTTCGAACTGCTAGGTTGGCAGGAGCTGGGACCAAGCAACGGGAGCTCACCCCGTCACAGGGATTTAAACCGCCGGCCTTCTGATCGGCAAGCCCTAGGCTCAGTGGTTTAACCACAGCGCCCTACCAGCCTCTAAATAGCCCACTGAGCATGCTTTGTGATGATGATGACAAAGGTATGTAGTTGTCTCAGCCACCAGTCATTGGTATTTGTGTACCAAGTACACACAGATATAAACACAACCAAACAGATAAAAATGGCCAAAATGCATTTTTTTGGATGATGCAAATTAAAACTCAGTAATATTGTAAATGACAGCCACCAGAAATGTTGTAGTATTTTTGCTGCCTCCAGCTTAATTTGGTCCACAAGCAGAAAGGTTGCGTAATAATAAGCCAAACCCCCTGGATGAATGATAATGATAACGAGGAGATTAATTCTTTACTCAAAGCTTCATAAAGATCGCAAAATAGCAATACATGAGCTGCAGTATTGGGATCTTCCCATGAGCATCCACTTTTGGGAATGGGGGCCTTGGTGTGTGTGGGGTTATATGGGGATTGTGTGTTATAAGTATTTTCAGAAACTGAAAAATAAAGGGTATATATATAAATAAAAGAGAGAGAGAGAGAATCCTTAGAATATTACCACTGGAAGTGGTACATCTGTAAACAGCAGATGGTTTGTGTTTAAATGAGAGTGGCTAGAGTATGTTAAAAGCCACACATTCCTAATTCAATTCAGCAAGTTTGATTCTGATGTTCTCTCAGATTTCAGACTGTTAATGCATCTGTCAAAGCAGACTTTATCTATGTTGGCAGCGAATCCCACATTGAAATCTATGGGACATATGTTTTGAGGAATATATTCTCTAACATTCATCAGATGTAGCTATCACCAACTGTTATAAAGCAAAGTGGTGCAAAAAAGCAAAACTGCTTCCATGAGGATTCTGACAATGTGAACATCCATTTATTTTCCCTCCATTAAAAACAACAACAACAACAACAACAACAACAACAACAACAACAACAACAACAACAATAACACAACTTCATAGCTTTTCAATGAGATGGCAAGTGTTTGGAGTCATGTGCTGTCTTTCTGTCCCCCGGCCCCCAAGCATGATAAGAACTTGGTTTCCCAATAGTTTGGGATTGGACACAGATATTCTGCAAAATTTTGCAATATAGTTCTCCCAACAAGAAATGTGTAATAATAATAATAATAATGCATAAACTAAGGTAAAGTGTATATTACAATGCATATGTTTGTGGAGATAATGTGAAATTAATTAGACAAAATGGCACACATATTGGGAGAAATTCGCCCTAAAATGCCGGTGAATTTTTATGGTGTTTTTTTTTAAAGCAAAACAAAATATAGGGAAATATGGAGAACTGAACTGAACTTGGGATAAATGAGAAACTGATAAAAAACTTAAACTGAAAAAAATAATAATATCACTCCTACCAACAGCATGTCAGGAAATATTCCTGTAACTCTGCACAATTAAGTTTGTAGGGTCTTGTTCCACTACAGAGGAGTTTAGAATCCTCCAGCAGTCATATAAGCACAAGTGTACAATCTGTAAATTAATGGGAGAAATATCTTTTCCCTCTCTATTCCCCTCCATGTCAGATGACACAAATTCCTTCCATTCTCTCAGTTAAGCACTTATCCTTTTGTCCCGCTGCTTCCCCCCAGAGAAAACACCTCTTTAACATTTAATCGGAGCAAAGGGCAATTCCGGTTTCCCACAGATTGCTGGTTCCCCACCACCACCACCACCCCCAATTTAAAGCTAAAGAATGGGTAAGGAGCCAGGCAAGTGGGAAACTGCTTGGACCCATGCCTCGAAAGTACAGTGGTACCTCAGTGTAAGTACACAATTGGTTCCGGAAATCTGTACTTAACCTGAAGCAAACTTTCCCATTGAAAGTAATGGAAAGTGGATTAATCCGTTCCAGATGGGTCCGCAGAGTACTCAACCTGAAGCGTACTTAACCCAAAGTATGAGTGTAATTGGTTCTGGAAGTCCATACTTAACGTGAAGCGAACTTTCCCATTGAAAGTAATGGAAAGTGGATTAATCCGTTCCAGACGGGTCTGCGGAGTACTTAAACTAAAAGTACTTAAACCGAAGCGTACTTAAATCGAGGTATGAATGTATGGATTAAGTGGGAAAGTGCTTGGAGCTGGGCTTTCTAGGCACAGGAGAAGCTGAAGTGTGGATGAGCCCTTACTCCCCGCCCCCCTCACCGCTGCCCAAAGCAACTGTACAAATCACAAATGTGAGCTTGGTTCCCTCTGTCCATCCAGTTAAAAAGCATAGACACTGCCCTCTGGTGGGGGTATTCCTCAATAGCAGGGTGCCTGTATGCTTGCATCATCCCATGCTGGAACATTTAGCTGTGTCACGAAGAGTCGGACACGACTAAACGACTAAACAACAACAACCACTGATGCCTTTTGGGAAGATAGGGCCTCACGACAAGCTTTGTTAAAAGTCTCTGTGGCTACAATTAGGAGTCAGTCCTGTCCCGACTGGTTTAGAGGGTCTGTGACTGTATAATAATTGACTGGTTGCTCTAATAAGCTAGGATGAGCAAAGGGACCACAGCAATCTTCCCCCACTGGGTGCTCTGCAGATGTTGTTGGACTCCAAATCCTATTAACCCAAGCAAGCACAGCTAGGAATGATGGGAGCCCCCCAAAAGTTCTTATATCACTTCAAGTGCCATGGCTTCCCCCAAAGAACCGTGGGAAGTGTAGTCCAGGCATCCCCAAACTCTGGCCCTCCAGATGTTTTGGACTACAATTCCCAACTTCCCTGACGACTGGTCCTGTTATCTAGGGATCATGGGAGTTGTAGGCCAAAACATCTGGAGGGCCGCAGTTTGGGGATGCCTGATGTAGTCTGCCCAGGGTGCTGACCTCACAAACCTACAGCACCTAAGATTCTCCATGACATTAAAGTGGTGTAAGAGTGCTTTGTATTCATGGTGTGGATGTGACAATAAGCAGAAAAGTGTCTTGTAAAGTGGTCAAGGCAGTTTCCAGTTTCTCCAACACATTTCAGGAATGTGATTAATTCGGTGATTATCATCTGGGTGAATCAATGGTAAGACTTTTTTTTAATACAACCCAGAGATCTTTGTTATTTTTAAAGGCAGGGGTGGGCGGGCTAAAGAAAGCACCAGTGAATTTGATTTTATATAGTGGAAAAGAGTCCAAAGGAGATTGGTTTAGCTGGCACTAACTTACAGGAGAGATTGTGAGTAGGATGGGAGGAAGCAAAACAAGGCATAGCTGCCAACCCTCCTTTTTTTGCGGGAAACTCCCTTAATCTAAGCCACAGCTGTCAACTTTCCCTTTTTTTGCTGGAAATTCCCTTATTCCAGTGCCGTTTCCCGCTGCTATCTTGGATTGTTAGATATACCGTAGACTGTCCCCAGGACAGGTGAGGCTATTGATCCCTTATTTTCAAATCAGAAAGTGGACAGGTGAGGCTGCTGATCCCTTATTTTCAAATCCGAAAGTTGGCAGCTATGAAAACAAGGTTCTATGATAGCCAAAAGCATCCTGTTCAACACAAGCATTTTAGCAGAGCGGATGAGTATGTTTCACCAGGGGGCATTAATCTGTTCTTGCAGAGCTACTGCAATTTAGCAGTAGTTTAGATCCACAGCAAAGCTGCAGGCATGACCACATAACACACAACTTTAATCTCCTTAATTCTAACAATTTGCTAGCATAGATTTGCTTCCAAATAGAGGAATCAACACAGGCTTATGAACAGCCACTGACCCAGAATTCTCTCTCTCTCTTATGTGTGTGTGTGTGTGTGTGCTTTTCCCACCCCACACTTCCATTATCATTTCCTATTAATACTACACACACTAAATTTCAGCTTGAGTGCTTCCACAACATAATCCACCGCACCAAACTCACACAAGCCCCGCAAAAAGACATATGAGCACCCTCACTTTCTGAATCCTCTTTAGATTTCCATGAAGAATCAGAATAAATCAGAGGAATAGCACACCAAGTACTAATAAGAATTGCCTCCCTCTATTTGGATCAGTCACCCTCAGGCTTCTTATTATTACCATTAGTTCACCACATCAGTTGAAACTCAGTATGAAGACAGCATTGTGGGATGAAGGAGAGAAACATGTCAGCAAAATGGATAAACTGGAGGAGTGGAACAGAGACCTTTACAACACAAGCCATTCTCAAGCTTCTGACCCCCAGAGCCAACTTAAAGACAGTTTAACATTGCAAAAGCCCATGTAATGGTAGCAGATGGAGGAAGGGTTTGGTATAATGATCAAATGGAAGTTACTGACATCGCTTTAGTGAAACATCCAATCCATTTTTGGAATTTGCTGAATTCTTTGACACAGTATTTTCCTTGCAGCAGGGAGTTTCATAGCTCAGCTTTCCGCAAGCTAAGTACATGTATCTACTTTGGCAGTATTGTGACTCTGCCTCCCCATTTTACGTAGAGTTTGTGGATGCAGAGAATCTTAAGTGAAATCGGGTCCTCCCTTAAAGAGGGCACGTGTTGCGGCGAGACCTGGCAACCAAACCCTTGTGTTGTGGATGGGTACGATTGGATAGTCACAACATCCAATTGGTAGGTCCCTTGATGCTGGGTTTAATCTGACCAATGGGACACTAGCCAAATGGATCAAGGGACCTATATATGTCAATGCACATGACCCTGAGCTTTCTCTCTTGGTCAGTGCATTGGAACACCCACCCACCTCTCCCTATATTTAGGGCTTGCACGCTTGACCTTGCTATGCCATCGTGTGTCGTCTGTCATTGGGACAGGGGCACGACAGGAATTTTCCCCACTTGGTTGATTGGCTGGTGCCATTTGGGTTTCACCTGCCGCATAAAAAATCGTCAGAATTGTAAGGTTGCAGATAGGCTCTGGTTCAGGTGATAGGAATGGGGGAACACTCTCACCATCCCTATGCGAAGGGGTATTCTGTTAAAGGAATCCAGGGACTCAACGGTTTGGTCAACCCTGCGAGGGGTTGTGTCTGTGCCTGAGTCCAGGGGGATATCTGAGTGGTGGACATAGCATGTCCCCGGCTTTCCGCCATTCCAGGTGTTCATCCTAGGCTGACCTATGATAGAGCCCTGGGTCAGCGCTACCTGCAACGGTGCAGGGAGCTAGTTGAACCAGAGCCTACGCAACCACTCACTTGCTGTAATCAATAAAGTTGTGGCCTAGATTTTGCCAAAAACCAAACCAAAATTTGAGTCTTGTCTGAATTTATTTAAGGGGGAGGTTTAAAGGTCTTCACACGCAATAAGGCCTTTTCTTTTACATTTTCCCCTTCCCACTCCAAAAAATCATTCCCCGGACTTCCAGTCTACTGCCAGCGCCATCCGGTGGGGTTTGCCTCGAGCTCCGAGGCAACCCGGCTTTGCGAGGGGGGGGGAGAGCCACGAGAGCGGCGTGGCCACCCAAAAGAGCCCCAGATCTGGGGATGAAGAGCTCAGCAGCGCCCTATTTCCGACTCCTCTACTCTCCAGTAAGCTCTGTTAAGAGGCCCGGAGCGAGTGGGGTGGCAGTTGTGGGGGCCATTTTGAGCGGTATTGTTACCCTCATGGAAGCGAAGCTTCGTGCCGGCGGCGGAGAGCGATTGATTCTTCCCCAGAAGTGGGGTGGTGGTGAAGTGCTTCTTTTTAAAACTCCCTGCAAAATTAGAATCTTTTCTTTAAAGGAAGCCCCTCAGGAAGTTAGATTTGGGTCCCTGGAGGGATCAGCGATTGGACTTTAGAAAATCATTAAAGCAAAGACTGAAATATTGAACTTGATCTTGAGCTGCTAAAAAGAAGAAGTGGGGTTGTGATTGAAAGAAATTAAAAGAAGAAGATAACCAGATTGGGTAACAAAATGGAGTATAATGTTTTGAAATAAGCCTTCTACTATTTCCTGTTGTGCAACTTGCTGTTTTCCCATGGGATTGGAATAGATAAGATGGCTCCAGACTCAGCATCCGCAATAGACCAGCTTTGGCAAAAGATCTTTTTAGAACTTTTTGACATTAGAAAGGAACTGAATTCGTATACCAAGTGAATATAACAAACAACTAAGAGAGGCGAATGGAAAAAACTGCACGGAAAATAGAACTGGAAATGAACTTGTAAAAGTAGTTGCTGAGGACCAAGAAGAATCACCAACATTGGACATTTCCATGACATATGAAGAATCTGTACAACTTAAAGAAGAGGAGGAGGAAGAATGGCAGAATGCTCCACATGTGGGAGATGTGGAACAGAAAAAGGACTTGATTCAAGAACACCTCAAGGACGAACCAGGGTGGACTTTTGCCCTCCCAGTGAGAGAGAGGGGACAGGGCATATTCTGGGAAATTAGAAAGGAAGGTACAGGTGGATGTGGGAGGAAACAGCAGAAGTGGTGTAAAAATGTTTTGTGGAAGTTATGGGAAAGGGTGGGGGTGGGTTAAATGATGTAAATGTTGATTGGGATGGATGAATTTTAAAAAAATCCTCCCCCCCCTTTAAAAATAATTTCATGTACTTTCTTCTCCCATTCTCCTTTCACACTCTCCTCTAAACTACCTGTTTCTTTCATCCATCCTCCCTTGCCCTTTTACATACACTTATTCCTCCTATAACAGCTTTCCTCTCACATCCACTTCCTTTCTATTCCCAGTTTGTTTGTTTTAAATACTAAGTTTGTTTGTTTGTTTGTTTATTACTAATACACCTTCTGTCTCACTTTCTAATTTTCTTCAATACCTGCTCTTGCCCTTTATGCTCATAGGACACAAACCTCCTTCCCCCTGCCAAAACCTCTGGGTCTGTATGGAAGGACTAGCTGTGGGGTGGCATGTTCAACCCAAAAGGCTATGGGGCAGGTAAGGGATGGTTTGGCCAGCTGAGGAAGCCCTGGGCAGACTGTGGCCCTCCTGAAAGTGCCCACCAGTGGGTGCCAGCCCAGAGTTTGAGAAATACAGTCGCAGGTCCTTCTGGAACTGAATAAACAAATTATATTCAATGCAAACATTGAATGTGCAATGTTACTGGTAATTGCAAGAAAATGTTGCAGTGTGGAATGCTCCTGTTGGGATGCCAGCCATGCCATCTTTGAGGGCACTCAATTTCATTTTCCCTTCACACATTATATTATGTTTATCTTAGGTGCTGTGGGTTAAACCACAGAGCCTAGGGTTTGCCGATCAGAAGGTCGGGGGTTCGAATCCCCACGACGGGGTAAGCTCCCATTGCTTGGTCCCAGCTCCTGCCAACCTAGCAGTTCGAAAGCACGTTAAAGTGCAAGTAGATAAATAGGTACTGCTCTGGCAGGAAGGTAAACAGCATGTCCGTGTGCTGCTTTGGTTCGCCAGAAGCGGCTTAGTCATGCTGGCCACATGACCTGGAAGCTGTTCGCCGGCTCCCTCGGCCAATAACGTGAGATGAGCGCCACAACCCCAGAGTCATCCGTGACTGGACCTAATGGTCACGGGTCCCTTTGCCTTTACCTTGCCTTTTACACACACCTGTTTAGGACTCATCCTATTCGGACTGTAAATTGTCTTAATTGACTGCAATATTGTGCTATCATTTGCGGAAGTGGTTTTACTGCGGATGTTGAATAATATTAGTTTGCTACTCAAAAGAAATAAGTCTTTTGTGTGGTAGCACCTACACTTTGGAACTCTCTTTTCGGTGCCTGCTTAAAACATTTCTGTTTAGGCAAGCCTATCCTGAAATGTAGAAATTACCTATGTTTTGTTTTCCTTTTAGTTATTGTTGATTTTAATCATCTTTTCAATATTTTTAAATACTTGTTTTTAACCAATTTAATGTTCCATTTTATATGTTTGTAAAAAGTTTAGTGGTTCTCTTGCAATCAAGTGGTAAAAAAAGTGGTTAAAAAACCCCAAATGCATTATCATTCATCAGTTTTGATCATACAGTTTACAACTTAAAAATATAACTGGTGACTTCATCCTAAACACCTTGTGCACGCTATGAAACTAAAATGGGACATACACCTAAGTAGACATTCACTGCAATGCACAGTAAATTTTCTCCTTCTGCAGCTCAGGTCATATCAAAAACTCAAGGACATTGCCTTCTGCTTGATGAAAATCCATTCTGCAGTCCTAAATTCCTATTTTAACCAGTCATTTAACTAACAGCAAGTATTACAGCACATGTCTGTTTGGCAGATTGAAGCTTCCCTGGTGGAGCCTGCTTCCCAAAAGAAAAATGGCTGTCATTAGTATCGGCAAGCAACAGCAGGGAACGAGAGATGAGCTAGTATACACAGCAAGCACCTACAACAGTTGGAGGAACTTTGCATGATACGTGGCATTGTGTAGGTTACAATTGTATAGGTGTGCAAAACACACAATTACAGATGTCTGCACAAATCTGCAATGAATCCACTCTTGCTACTTTCACATGCACGAATGAATTGGCATACATCTAAACTGTTCTCTCACCCAAGGTAGGGAAAGGTTTTCAGCTTGGGAGTGACATTTCTTAGTGGCCCATTTGGCCCTTGGTCCTGAAGTTCTTTGTCTGTTTTATATGTGTATACATCCATACCCTCCAACATTTATCCAATGAAAATAGGGTCATCCTTTTCCATCATCATCATCATCATCATCATCATCATCTTACTATTTTTACACCACCCATTTGACTGGGTTTCCCCAGCCACTCTGTGCAGCTTACAACATTTATAAAAGCATAATTAAACATTAAAAAGCTTCCCTGTACAGGACTGCCTTCAGATGGCTTGAGGATTGGGTAATTCCCTACCCTCCAACTTTTCTCCAATGAAAATAGAGACATCCTAAGAAAAAGCAGGACATTCCATTATCAAACCAGAAACCAGGATGGCTTCTGTAAATCCAGAACTCTCCCTGGAAAAATAGGGACACTTGGAAGGTTTGTACAGTGGTACCTCGACTTACAAAGACGATCCGTTCCGTGGCTGTCTTCGTAAGTCGAGGTTTTCGGATGTCGAAGCGCACGGTCGGCGTGGGGTGTGCGCGGCAAAAAGACTTCCGGGGTTGTCGACTTCAGAAGTAGAAACTTTCAGAAGTCAAATCGTTCGGATGTTGAGGTATGACTGTATATCTATACACACAGAGAGAGACATATAAACACAGACAGAATCAGAGCTTTAAAACATATGCTCTAAGAGTCAATAACATGCAGGAGGCGGGAAATGTTTGCTGCATGGCGTGGCTGTGGGGTCTTGGGATCATCGCTGTCCCACACAGCTGCAGAGAAATGGCTGGCGCCTCCCATATCTGGCCATAGTTGCCTGCTGTCTGGGTCAGTCAGGATGCAGAGGAAGGAGCTGATCAGGCCCACCCTTTCAGTAAGGGTGGACGACCTTGTACAGTTCACCCTTTTTGAAGTCTAGTGAGGACCAAATGGGCCATTAAGGAATGTTGCTCCAAGCTGAAAACCTTTCCCTACCTTGGGTAAGAGAACAGTTTAGATGTATGCCAATTCATGTATGCATGTGAAAGTAGCAGGGATGGGGGTGGCGCTGTGGGTTAAACCACAGAGCCTAGGGCTTGCCGATCAGAAGGTTGGTGGTTCGAATCCCTGCGACGGAGTGAGCTCCCATTGCTTGGTCCCAGCTCCTGCCAACCTAGCAGTTCGAAAGCACGTCAAAGTGCAAGTAGATAAATAGGTACCGCTCCGGCGGGAAGGTACCGGTAAACGGAGTTTCCGTGCGCTGCTCTGGCTCTCCAGAAGTGGCTTAGTCATGCTAGCCACATGACACAGAAGCTGTCTGTGGACAAATGCCAGCTCCCTTGGCCAGTAAAGTGCAATGAGCGCCGCAACCCCAGAGTCATCCTCAACTGGGCCCAACGGTCAGGGGTCCCTTTATCTTTAACCCAGGCTAGAAATGGCCTGTGCAAAGGTGTTAATACCCAGGCTTGTATGAATGCCTTGTTATGGTTATTTGGCCACCATATTCAGGGCCAAAGAGACACCCCCCGCAGAAAAAATGGCCTGTCTGCAGAATGTAACTTCCACTGGATTCAATTGGGTTCACTCCCAGGTAAATGGATAAAAGCATCCTGAGATGTCTACATTTGCCTTATGTATTTCTTAAAAATCCCCCATTTTTTAAAAAAATACTTTATTATGTTTTCCAGAGCATTAATTATCCTAATTGTCTTGCCAAAACAGAATGTACAAGACATGTCTATACTGTTTACATTTAGAAGAAAAAAATGGCGCTGAACAGCATAAAATAAACAATTAAATTGTGTTGATTTTAAAAAGGTGTAAGTCATCATGAATCAATTTGAGGCTGATTTCTATCTTCATTCCAAAGTCCCATTGATTTCCATGGACTCACTCCCAAGAGTGCAGAAGATTTCAGCCTTCATGAACTCCCAACTCAGGTCATGACAACAAACAGCCATTCATCAATTCTCCAACACTTCCTTAATTTGCTTCAAGTTGCACACAGAGGAATTAATTGAAGGTCAAAGGAGTGTTTGACCCTCTGAGTGATCAGTAGATCTTGCTCTGCCTTGCTTAACAAGTAGAACAAACCAAATGCATGAATTCACTCCTGCATTCAGTTGTGGCTCCTAAGCAGAAGGGGGAAAAATTCTCTTCAGACATAAGGACAAACCAAATGCACGAGTAGGATTTTTTTTGTAACATGTGGAAGGTAGAAGTGTGTTGTAGTGGTTAGACTGTTGGCCAAGGGCCTGGGAGACCAGGGTTCAAATCTGAAGTTCACTGGGTAACCTTGGGACAGTCACTACCTGTCAGCCTAACCCAGCTCACAGGGTAGTTGTGGGGATTAAATTGGGGGGGGGGACCATGTACACTATCTCATTTTCCTTGGGGAAAAGGTGGGATAGAAATGGAATAAATATAGCAAATATTACTGCCAGTTTAGTAAAAACGATGTCTGTTACACATTCCTTCTTTGTGCATGTCTCCATTGCCTATTCTAGGTCTCTTCTCAATACCAACCATGCTATACCCCATTCCAAACAAATAACAACCCAGCTTCCTAGTCTAGAAAGTCCCCATGAACATTCCGTTCCAACAGTTAAAAAGTATGTCACTGATGAGAAGCACTAAGCTTTAATCTGTTTTTATTGTTTGTTCTGGAAAAGATGGGCAGGAGGACCAAAAAGCACAACCCTTCCAGCACAGGTCAAAGACTTAGGAAACACAATGGCATTAATCTCTCCGTTTACAAACAAAACCTTCTGCATAAATAATTACAATATTTATTTCTAAAAATAAAAAAATCCTTCCAGTAGCACCTTAGAGACCAACTAAGTTTGTCATTGGTATGAGCTTTCGTGTGCATGCACACTTCTTCAGATACACTGAAACAGAAGTCACCAGACCCTTATGTATAGTCAGAGGGGTGGTGGTGATGGGAATGGGTGATGGGCTGATAGGAGTGGTAAACCTGTTGATGACTGTTAACGACTGTTAACGACTGCAATTGGTCTTGCAGGAAAAAGCAAGGGCTGAGGTGCTAAAGAAAGCTTGATCATGTATAATGAGATAAGAATCCTATGTCTCTGTTCATACCAGGTCTCTCCATGGTTTTAAGCTTGGTAAGGTAAAGGTAAGGTAAAGGGACCCCTGACCATTAGGTCCAGTCGTCACCGACTCTGGGGTTGCGCGCTCGCATTATCTTGCATTATTGGCCGAGGGAGCCGGCGTATAGCTTCCAGGTCATGTGGCCAGCATGACAAAGCTGTTTCTGGCAAACCAGAGCAGCACATGGAAACGCCGTTTACCTTCCCGCTATAGCGGTTCCTATTTATCTACTTGCATTTTGACGTGCTTTCGAACTGCTAGGTTGGCAGGAGCTGGGACCAAGCAACGGGAGCTCACCCCATCACAGGGATTCGAACCGCTGACCTTCTGATCAGCAAGCCCTAGGCTCAGTGGTTTAACCACAGCGCCACCTGGGTCCCTTATGAGTTGCAATTCAGCAACTTCTCTTTCCAGTCTGTTTCTGGAATTTTTCTGTAATAAAACAGCTGCTTTGAGATCTGGTATAGAATGTCCTGGGAGATTGAAGTGTTCTTCTACTGGTTTCTCTGTCTTGTGATTCCTGATGTCAGATTTATGTCCATTTATACTTTGGCGTAGGGTTTGGCCTGTTTGTCTAATATAGAGAGCTGAAGGGCACTGTTGGCATTTGATGGCATACACAATGTTAGAAGATGAGCAATTAAATAGTCCTGAGATGGTATGTTTGATGTTGTTGGGGCCAGTGATGGTGTTGGCCGGGTGTATGTGGCAGCAATATTTATTTCTCACACCTATATTCAGCCACTCTTCCAATGCAAATAAAATAATAATAATAATAATAATAATAATAATAAAATTTATACCCTGCCCATCTGGCTGGGCTTTCCCAACCACTCTGGGCGGCTTCCAACCCAAGGGTGTGCCAATGGGTTTCTCCCTTTCCATTTTTATCCTTGTTAAAACCAATGCCTTTTTTCAGGGGGTACTCAAGGGTACACATTACCAACACCTCTTTTGTTGTTGTTCTTAAAAAGTGTGGCACTTACTTGTAACAACTTCATGGTGAGTACCAGCACCTATTTTTCTGGGGGGGGGGGGAAATACTGGTGAAAACCCAGTGAGGAGGTTAGAAAGAAAGACAGTGATTGAACTGCATCTAGGATCATTTACCTGGCAGCAAATTTCACTACTTTCAGTGGAATTTACTTGAAAACAAGTGACTCGATATTAGAGTTGTAGGACCCATCTGCACTACACATTTAAAGAACTATCCTATCCTACCACCTGAAACAATCATAGCATCACCCAAATAATCCTGGGAACTGCAGGAGAGTTGTAAGGGGAGTGAGCTACAATTTCCAGAGTAGTGAGGACTGTATTTGTAATTCCGAGAGTTCCCCAATAAGAGGAATTGTCACTCTCTGAGGGGAAATAGGGATCTCCTAACAACTCTCATCACCTTTAGCAAATAAAGTCTCAAGGATTCTCTGGGGGAAGCCATGACTGTTTAAAGTGCTATGATACTGCTTTAAATGCAAACTGCAGGTGTGGACTTAATGGGTAGTATTCAACTAAGTATTACTCAGAGTACACCTAATGAAATGAATGGACTTAACAGCGGATCTAGTCTGGGTAAAATTGAATAACACCCACAATTTCCAGTTTGGGCTAGAATAATCGCAATCAACATTTGGTGTATCAACATAGATGAAACTAAGCAGGATAGTTAGAAATGTGGATAGGAGGAATAACTCAGTAGAACTGGATGGAAGGAGGCGGCGGCGGCAGCAGCAACCAGTAAGTGACACAAATTGCAAAGTAGGCTTATTTAAATTAAACATGTTGTTTATATAACTGGTACTAATTAAGAGCCAGTCAGGAAACACTTCTTGCAACACTTTGTATAGCAATGAATCACCCATTTGCAAAAGAGTTCAGTGATGTCATCGTAATCCCTTCAATAACATTTAAGTGCGTCATTGATCAATGAAGATTTACAAGGACTATTGGATAAATGCATGGCTTATTCAGAATTACTGCTGAGCTGACCATGCTAATTATCGATCTTGCTGTCAAATCCAATTCCAGCATTAAAGTTGCACTACAAAGTTTTACTGGTGTCCTATCATGAGATATGCTAAGTGGAAACTTAATATGTTGGATGGGGGTACAGATTGATCTCAGATATATGATAAATTAAAGCAGACAAACATACAGAACTACGAAAGTCTCATGTTCCAAAATGGATGGGCACTGCACCTAGACCAAGGTTAAAGTTATGTTCATGCATAGGTATAAAGAACCAAGATATGGTCAGCACATGGGCAACAGCTTGGAAATCAGCTCAGCATTAGCTTGCTTGTGGCACTGAATTCTGAATCTTTTGCACAGTGCTTTTAAAACAAAAATGTTAACCTTTTTTATCATTCCAGCTAGTGGCAAATGCAGGTGGTCAGTGCTGACTGAAACAGAAGAAAATGTAGGGCCATTTAGAAGCAAGAGGGAGGTTTTAGCATGTCCAGAGCAGTCCTGCAAAGAAGTACAACAAATAAAATAGCGAGGGACAAATCTCCCCACCAAGACAAAAACAAATGAGGATTGAGCATCTCAGCAACCACAGTTGAATGTCAATTGCAAAAGAAACTATCAAAATTGGCGAGGGGAAGTGGCATTGCCTATTGGAGGAACAGAAACACACTGATTAGGTAGCAAAAATACACTGCAACATTTTTTTTTTGCAGCCCCATCTGTGGGTTGATAATAAAAGGGTATTGGGGAGAGGATTTTGAAAGGGAAATGCCACACACACACACACACCCTTAATACATCAGCATTTTAGTGGAATTACAATACTGTAACACCACTAGAGGAACAGCTTCCTCCAAGTGGCACATGCTTCACATTTTAGCTACCTTGACCTTTAGAGGAGCCAACCATTCCTTCTTATTCCCCAAATTTGCAGAAAAATGACAAGTTACAAAACAAAGCAGCTACACCCCAGAAGAGGGCTGTCTCTATGTGCTTGGAAGATCCCAATGGTATGCAGAAGTGTGTTTGAGTGTGGGTGTGAACTTCAAGGGGGGGAAACCCTAAGAGATAATTTGCACCTAAAAATGGCTGATACTTGGGATGGGGAAGAAATTTGATTAAGTTTGCATTTAAAGCTGGGTCTATCAAGTTTGCACTTCCTGAAACAATATGCAAACTGAAACACAGCCGGCCTTCAGAATTAACACTTAACTGATTTTATTTTTTATTTTTTTTACAAAAATGCATACATGGGGAGGAAGCATGCATAAAATGAATATATTGGTAAAGAATAACATTAAAATGCATTGTCTTAAGAAACACTGCTTGAAAAAATGCATACAAATGTGTGTTTATTGGGTCAAGTTTGCATTTAAAAAAATCTAAAAATATTTGAGGAAATCAAATTGCTGCAGAAATGTGAATTTAAGGCACTATTTGCAATATTCATTTAAAGCAATATCATGCCGATTCATACAGTCATAGCTTCCCTCCAAAGAATCCCGAGAGCTGGAGTTCATTCAAGGTACTGAGAGTAGCTATTCCCATCATAGAGTCATGATTCCCAGATGGGTTTAACCAGGGCTTTTTTCCAGCCGGAACTCAGTGGAACTACCACTGACATCAGCAAGGGGAAAATGTGATGCCCTCAAGCCCCATCCTGTGTTAATCCTAACTGTCATCAAGTCAGCTGTATGAGATAACTGTGCGGCAGGAGCTGCTCTGTCCTACCGTACTTGCCTGGACACTGTCAAAACAGCCACTAGCATCTGCTGCAATTTGAATAGCTTGTGCTTGAGCTTACTTTTCCTTCCTCCCTCCCCAATCCTTTTTCCTTGTGTGTCATGTCTTTTCATATTGTGAGCCTGCAGACAGGGCCGCTGATTTCTGTAAACTGTTCTGAGAGCCTTCTTGGTTACAGGGCAGGCAATAAATGCTGCAAATAAAAATGAATCGATAAATATAACTCCACATTAAAACTAAAGCAAGTTATAACTTAACAGAAAGCCTAATGTGTTATGCAAACACATCCAGCAGTCAAAAGAGGGGTACACTACAGTATTTTAAGCAGGTAATCATTTGTATGAAGAAACAGAGAGTTAATGCGATTAGGCTAGCAAAAAGGGCAGAGATTAAAATTAAGGCAGTGATAGATATGAGACCTTAATAGTATTTCCAAAAGAAACAAACTTTATTTTGTGTGTTCCAATTTCCAGTTCCTTGCTACAATTTTTTAAGTGGCGATAAAGTATAATGGTGACTATTATAGTGTTGTCATAGTGGCATATGAATAATTTCCTAGTAAATATATAAGGCTGTTGATTTGCATTTCGGTATTAATGCTATCCTAGCTAATCCTGTTTTGGTTCTTTTTTAATACAAGATGAGGTGGGACAAAGAAACAGACACCCAAAGAGCAGCACTTCATGGTTACAGAATTGATTGATGTATCTAATACGCATCTAATATAGAATTGGTAGTGTATCTAATCCGCATCTGATCTAGTTTACTAGATGCTATCAGATGGTATCTGGTATGTCCACCTTTTCTTCTTCCACTCTCAGAAGACAAAGCAAAGGGGTAAGCCATTCTCTACAACTTTCTCCAGCCCTCCCTACTCACTACCTCTGTAGTGAGGGAGAGAGGGAGAGACAGAAACAATTTGCAACCCCCTTTCCTATGGAAAATCAAATGAATAATATGATGTGTTGTTGCTTTTCGGGGGGGGGTTACCAGCATACAGCCTTATCCTGCTCTTTTCATGGGGAAATTATGGATGAATTAGGCATGTGCAGAAAGAGTGAAGGAGTAATGATGCTGTCCAGTGCTGTTCGTTGATGTGTCACATCTCACCCATTGGCCTGACATGACATAATTTAGCATGACATGCCAGTATTGTTGGTCAATAAGCCGCAATTCCATAACACAACAGGTACTGAAGTGAGAAGGGTATTAGAAAATGGCGCAGAAGAACTAGCATTATAATACGGAAAGCTAACACAATATTCCCCATGTCTGAATTCACCCAGAGAGCTAGAATACCTGTCTAAACTAGGGCATGGTATAAAGGTAAAGGGACCCCTGACCATTACGTCCAGTCGTGACCAACTCGGGCGCTCATCTCGCATTATTGGCTGAGGGAGCTTCCAGGTCATGTGGCCAGCATGACAAAGCCACTTCTGGTGAACCATAGCAGCACACGGAAACATCGTTTACCTTCCCGCTGTAGTGGTACCTATTTATCTTCTTGCACTTTGACATGCTTTCAAACTGCTAGGTTGGCAGGAGCTGGGACCAGGCAATGGGAGCTCACCCCGTTGCGGGGATTCGAACCACCGACCTTCTGATCGGTAAGCCCTAGGCTCAGTGGTTTAACCCACAGTGCCACCCGCGTCCCTAGGGCATGGTATATTCAACTCCAAAATAAAGCTTATAAGCATTTAAGAAGTCAGAAAGAGGTCACACATCTTTGATCCACTGCTGAACTACCATTCAATTATGGGCTGCACTGCCTATGTATCACAACACAGGTGGGCAACTGGGTAAAATTTTCTCCATGTTCTACAAAAGAGGAAATTTCCAAGACCAAACATGAATTTTATTATTTGTGTATTAAAGTACTAAACTCTACTTCATAGCCTTTCTAACATAGCAGCATAAGAGCCCTGCTAAATGAAACCAAAGGTATATGAAACCAATGGTCAACCTGATGCCTCTGGGGAAGCCATGAGTATGTCCTGGGTGCAGCAGCACATTACCCCTTTGCAGTTCTTGGCATCCAGAGTACAGAAGTATACCGAGTCATTCAGTGGAAGTAGTACATAGGCATATGACTAGTGAACATTTATGGCCCCATCCTCCATGAAAGCTTATTTCTCCCTTGAAAGCCATCTATGTTCTGCCCAGGTAGGTCAAATGTTCAGGCCATGAAATTGAGAAGAAAAATAAGCAAAGAAAGATACCAAATACAGTGTTTTAAAGCAATACCCCAACTAGGGAATCAGCAGACTTACTATACCCCATACACACTATCACCACTGTGTCCTCAATGATAGCAGCAGCCCCAAACTAAGGTATAATGCCAGACAACACTGGGCAGCCAGACTGACTTAAACCCTCAATAATTGATGCAGATAGATTCACAAACTACTTCTAGAAATTGTCTGGACAGCTCCCTTCTTCCCAGCATTGAGACCTCTGACTGCTGATACTGCTGGACAGCTCTACTGCCAGGCCATGAAAGCCAGAACTGGAGGACAGCTTCATGCTTATTTTTCCTACGGAGAAATGCTGAAGGGGACTGTTCTTCACTCTCCTGAACTTAAAGAGCTTTTGGCTTCAAAAGAGGAAGGAGAACGTAAAATTTATAAGCAGTGTCTGTAGCACCGCAATCAGAGCCCCTGCACAGCATTTGCAGTGATGCTTTGATGACTGTGCACAGGCTCCCCCCCCTTCCACATTTTCTCTTTAGTAGGGATGGAAAGGAAGATGTAGAGAAGCTTCGCTGTATTTCTTGGTCAGGCACACACAGCAGGGCTGCTGGGTCTTGTGGTTACTTCTTCTCTATTTCTCCTTTTAATGGGAATTTGATAAATGGGGCAAAGTTGGCAACCTTGGGTAAGGCACGAGAGGGGAACTGAATCCAATCAATGGATCTGAGCCCTGGCCAATTTTGAGAGGCGGGCAATATTGCCCGCCTGTCATCCACCTGTCAATAAAATGATGCCATATAATTGACATCTGTCAAAGATTGAAGCAGGTTGCTGTAAGCACCAATCAGCTGATCCATGGTTACAGCAACCTTTGAAGATGCTCCTTCATTGCAACAGCAGTACTTAGGCTTCATCTGCACTATAACTTTAAAACAGTATTATATCACGTTAAACATGGATCCTCCCCAAACAACCCAGGAAACTATAGTTTGTTAAGGATGCTGAAAGTTGTTAGGAGGCCCCCATTCCCCTGACAGAGGTACAATTCCCAGAGTTCATTGGGAAGAGGGATTGTTAAACCACTCTGAATATTGCAGCTCTGTGTCCCCCACACAGAGGGGCCTCCTAAAAACTCACAGCATTTTAGAAAACTGCAGTCTCCAGGTTTCCTAGTTGGGGGGGGGAGTCATGACTGTTTAAAATAACATGATGCTGCTTTAAATGCATAGGGCAGATGCAACCTGAGAGCGCACCTTCAAAGGGACTCACAATAACTTACTACTGGTCAATGGTTACAGGGAGTCACTTTGAAGGAAGTGCCTTGGGTCCAAAATTCTTCCTTCAAATGGAAAAAAGTGAGCCTCCTCTGATCAGTAATGACAGGGAGACCTGCTTGCAAAAGGAACAATCTGGGGACTCACTTAAAACTCCTCAATGTTTTGTGTGTCTCTTGCTGCGCTTGCACCTGCCCCACACTGGATGGAAGCATTCTGATCTGACCCCAGAAATGCAGTAGCAACAAATATGGCAGAACAGAAGTCACATGCTTTGAATACCCAGAGCCCTCAAGAAACCAGGTAGCAATGTCCTGAACCTGTTGAAGTTTCTGAACTGCCTTGAAGGCAGCCCCACATAAAGCACACCAAAGTAGTTTGTGCTAGATGTGCCAGTGCAAAGATTACTGAGGCAAGGTTTGGTCTCTCTAGTTAGGCTGGTATGCGATGTTTTTAACCCAACATCATCAGTGCTTCCTGAGACATACATATATCTGGGGTATCAAAATGGAGGCACTACCAGACCAAATACTTATAACAGCACTACTGCAGATCTCTTATTGCTGTTGCTGGGCTATTTGCCACATTCATCACATACTGTCTGCCAAGCTTACAGGAAGGGGAGCACCACTGACAATGTCACATAAGCACACACAGGCACACAAAAGGCACCTTGCCCTGGACTCCCTCAAACCTAGAGGAGGGCCTGAGGTGTCAAGACCTAAGAAAAAAAAGAATGAAATCAACATAATGGAAGGAAGTAGAAAAACAGGGGCTGCAGATTTGGAAACCAAACAATTGTTTGGGGCACCACACACATGCCACAACTCTCCCTTCCTCAGACCTGCATGAAATTGCCCCCCTGCCATGATCAGGCTTGAAGAAAGTCATATTTTGGTTAAAGAAGGCTTCTTTCAAGCTGGATTTCAGTGGGGAGATGGGACCCTGTGGGCATTAAGAAATGCCTCTGCAGGCACATGTGTGTCCATGGGCTCCACATTGGAAACCCATGGCACAGACTTAAATGGTTCAGAGTACAAAAGTGGATTAATGCCCTGTGGTTTTTAAAAAACAAAAACAAATAAGGTGAGGCAGCAGATGTTCTGTTCTGAACGATACAAGAGTGTATTCTGCAGCACCTGCTGAGTGAATCCTTCCGGAAGGGAAGCAGATAAATAGTATCATGAGCTTATGTTTTAGCACATGGGGAGATGTTTTCAGCATGGCATACAAAAGAATAAAAAAATTAGGCTCATAAAAACAGAACTGATGCCTCTGAAGTTGCAATTCACAAAGCTGTATGCCTCCTGCATATTGATAAAGATAATCTAACGTGTTGCATGCACTAAAACCAAAAGAAATCCAATTAACTGTGAATTTAAATTTTGATACTCATTGCAGGCAAGAAAAACAAATATGGTACAGAGGGCTGCATAAAATGTTGGGGGCTGTTATTACTTAATACACCTCAAAGTAATGTGGTCGTTTTCTTATTTAAGATTTCAGTACCAAGAATCACTTCCCATCTTGCCTGTGAATTTTAGAACACCTGCTCCCTGTCTTGCAGGCCTTTTCCCACCTGGTCTAGGAGGGTGGGGCCTTGACTGACTCCTGCCACAAAAGGTGAGGCTGCTCAACAGACTCTTGGGCTTGTGGTCTTGTTGCTTTTTTTTTTTTTTTGTATCTTTGTATTAAATCCTGTCATGATTTATGTGAAAATTGTTCATTGGTTGTATATTTTCAACGCTGATTTATTGTTTATGACTACTTTTGTTATGTTGTATTTATGTATTTTTTATGTTGCTTTGAGCGTGGTTTGAATGGTGGAAAGGTGACATACAAATGAAATTTTATATATATGTATGTATGCATGCATGCATGCATGCATGTATCTGCCCCTCATAACTAGATGTCTAGGTAGCTTAATACACAACAAATCTACCTACTAATGGGTTGTTACCTATTTAAGTGCCATGCAAGTCTATTGAAAATGGAAGCACTTACATCCTAGTCATTATGCAAGATATTTTCAATTTTGACAGGCAAATTGAGGACAAACCTAGCAAACCAAGTTTGCAACATCTTGTTTAATATTAAGAATCATATACAAACACATGAAGCTTTCTTACACCATCCTCGTCTGTGTAAATCAATAGTGGCCATGTTCGCAAACAATGCTAAACCAAACAATGGCTTAGCAAGAAATGTTCTTGTTCTTAGGATGGAGATTGCAATGGCCTTGGATCCCCCCCAGTCCTTTTATTTTGGCACAGCAGCTAAGCCAAGGTTTCTCTTGGCACATCATCCAAACCTGGGTGTGTGATTAAGCTCTTCTCCTTAGCCATGATCTGTAGCCAAGAACAATCTTTGGCTACAACTCGTAGTTATGGAGGAGAACTTAACCACAATCCCAGGTTCAGATGATGTGCTAAGAGAAACCTTGGCTTAACTGCTGTGCCAGAATCTCAGACCTAGACCTTCAATCATCATCTGAGGCCCTTCTTCATGAGCACCCTCCATGAGAGGCTGGGAGGGTGGCAACACAAGAACGGGCCTTTTCTACTGTGGCCCCCCGCTTGTGGAATGCTATCCCTAGAGAGGCTCGCCTGGTGCATTTATTGCATATCTTTAGGCACCAGGCAAAAATGTTTCTCTATAACCAGGCCTTTGGCTGTGTTGAGTTATTGGATTTATTTGAAGTTATTTTTATCTTCATTATGTATTTGGTGTTATCGTTTTGTATTTTTATGTTGTGAATCACCCTGCGATCTTCAGATAAAGGGTGGTATAATTAATTTAATAAATAAATAAATAAAATAATAAAGCTGTACGTGTACAGTTGCTTCATGCAAGTAGGGCCCCTGATTGCATAGGAAAGCTGATCATATGGAGTATCTGCACCTGTATGAATCTATGAATCCCTTTGCAGACATCACACTGAATGCAAATAGGGAGGCAGGGTCATAAGCACAATTCCACTTGCTTTGCCTCTATGCATTTCAATGTGTTATCCAGGTAAGCTTGAGGAATTCACCCCCTGATCCGCATCTTCTAGCATATTTCTCCTTGGATTTCACAATACTCTGTGATCTGCAATATAGTTCTTGCCTTAAAAGACATACCAAAATATGCCATAAAACACGTATGGATAAATATATATTTACACACTGACATTGAGAAAATATGTATGCAAATAATACACTTTGTGATACCGTCTTCAATGATACTTTTTATTAAGATACATGCACAAATGAATGCAGAAACAAGACAGAACCTAGGAACGTTCACGTGCAAAATAGTGAATGGGGTGTTCCATCCATCCCTAGCACAAAGAAGATCTCAATGGGGCTCAGAAGTTCAATAATTTTAGTTTTGTGGTGAAAGTATTACCTACCTGACTTACCTTGATCACTGGGTTTCATTTTCTGACTTACTGCACCACCGTTTGAAAAACAAAACCTGACAGTCAGCTTAGTGGATAGCGATTCCAGACAATAATGAACATGATGACTTACCAAGACTGCATAGGTAATCTGATTGGCTACACAACAACTGAACATGAGCAATATGATGCAACAATTGTGAGAGAGGGCAATATTTCACAGATCAACAAATCTGCATTTTCCATTCTTAGCATTCAGAATCATATGTATACACAATTGCCCTCACTTTGAGGACCACACACCTTTGGGAGCAAATACTGAGAAGTAGCCAAGTGCACATTTTGGCCACATAAGAATCCCCCCCCCTCATAGGAAAGCCTCATGCACTTTTTCAGCTTGGCCCTACCACAAATACCTTTGGGAGACCAAAACTTTACTGCATTATCCAAAGCATCCTTTAAATCATCTAGCACACTGACCTTAAGTGTCTTACTTAGAAGCAATTTCCAGTGATTTTAGCAAACCCAAATAAGACTATTAGATGAAGGTGAGAGCTGCTCTTGCGGTCTTCTCTGTCATAAAATCAGAAATCAATCTGCCTGAGAGCTATCCAAACCAACTAGTAAAGGATTCTAGGACATCAAATATCTAAAGCTACTTTTTGAAGTGGTGCTAAGAATACCCTTTAGTCACTAATGAGCCAAAATACATTTTTTTAAAAATAAAATGATCACACATGCTGATTAAACTGTCCCTTTCTTTTCATTTACTGGCCTATGAAGGGCCCCTTTGGTACAGGGGTGGGAGACCCATTGACCAATCACAGAGCTTGCTGGGTGGCCTTAAAAAGTCTCAATTCCTCTGGCATATCCCACCTCAACAGATTTGCTGAGAGGGCAAAATTTGATGCTTCCATATAGGTTGCCATGGAGACCTTATCTCCATGGATACAAAGGAGTAGTATAATGGGCCACAACTCTGTGGTAGAGCATCTGCCTTGCAAGCTGAAGGCCCCAGGTTCAATCCCTGGCATCTCCAGTTAGAACTGGGAGATGCCCCAGCCTAAAATCCAGGAAATTGATTGTTTAGAATATGCTGAGGTAGATGGTCTGACTCTGTATAAGGCAGCTTCCTATATTCTTACTATTTTGGACCAGTGAAATGGAAATAGTGGCTGTAAGGACCAAGATATTTCCATAAGGTGCCCCTTCATTGTAGGACTACCTAAATACACACTTTGTAGTGGTTCCAGTCCTATTTGGATGGTGAGACTTGGGGAGCCTTCAGTGTGGAATTCCTCTGGTTTCAATTTTACCCCCTATGCAGCTATTTAACATCTACATGAAACTGCTAAGTTGGGTTGTCCGGAGTGGGGTTTTTGGAGTACATTGTCAGCAGTACACTGATAACACACAGCTCTACTTCTCCTTTACATCTGCATGCATGGCAGTGGATGTGCCACTGCTCAAGAAACCCTCCCTCCCATCAGCTTCAGTTGGTGGTCCAGCTGCACCCCTTTCTGGACAGGGATAGCCTGACTTCTATGCTCTGGTAACCTCTGGATTACTGGAACATGATATATGTAGGACTGCCTCTGTAAGACCATTCGGAAACTTCAACTGGTGAAGAATTCAGCAGTCAAGTTGCTCACCAAGGCAAGATGGTTTGATCATACAACACCAATCCTGGCCCAACTGTACTGGCTGCCAATTAGTTTCCAGGCCAAATTCAGAGTGCTGTTTTTGACCTATGAAGTCTTAAACACCTCATAACCACAATACTTCAAGGACCGCTTCTCTCCATAGGAACCAATCCGGACCCTGCACTCGTCACCTGAGTCCCTTCTTTGTGTTCCTTCTGCATGAGAGATCTGGAGGGTGGCAACATGAGAATGGGCCTTTTTTGCAGCTGCTCCCCATTTCTGGAATGCTCTCTCCAGAGAGGCTGGCCTGGTGCCTTCATTACATATCTTTATGCACCAGGTGAAAAAGTTTCTTTTCAACCAGGTTTTTGGCTGGCTATCATTCAATGGATTTTTAAATGTTATTGTGGGAGCAGAGGTTATTGGTTTGTTTTCTTATGTACATTGTATTATCATTTTTTATTGTTCTGGGCTGAACTGCCCTGGGATCTTTGAATAAAAGCTAAGAATAATAATTTCCGAAATGTTTTACAAGTTGGATTAAAATTATGGGGTCTCCCTAAGGCAATGATGATGGAGAAGAGGAGGAGGAAGAGAAGTTCTCACCAACCCTTCACCATGTTCCCAGGGTGAGTCACAACAATGTAATAATTCAATATTAAAATCTATTAACATAATTTAATTTTAAAGGGTATAATTCAATGCTGTTCTTAAATCTTAGCACTTCCTCTATAACTCCATTTTGGGATTCAGGAAGGGTAACTTTGATTATAGTTAGGAGACAGTTTGCTAAGATCCTTGCAAGAATTTTGCCGACCGCAGCTAATAAAAAGATGCGTCAATAGTTTCTGCAGTCCGTTCTATCACCTTTTTAAAACAGCTTGATAATTTTGGCATCCCTAAAGTCTGTTGGGATCTCGTATCTCTTCCAGATTTTCTCAATGAGCTTGTTAAGATGTTGTGTGAATTCAATCCCTATGAGTGATTACCAAAGAAGAAGACAACTCCATTAGTTTTATTTTACATAGTTTTAAAAGATGTTCAAAGCTTTTGCAATTTATTTCTTTTAGAATATTGTGAGCCATGTGTGGAAATTTTTGAATAAGTTGAGGTACTTAAAATGTTTTCTAAAATTTCCTTATTTGTTGGCACAGGGTAATTTTAGAGCTTGATCATACTATCCATGCCCCATCAAACACATGAGCTCTCAACAAACAAGAGTGCTTTAATTATTTTAATAATGACCCGATCTTTGGAGATGCTACAGCTTAACATTTCTACAACACTAAAATTTACAGTGCTCCACAATCTTCATATTTACTTCCAAAGAATATACAACACCTCATTTACTGCTTTCTTTTGGGGGGGGGCAGCTAAGGATGAGAACATACAGCTTCCTCGAGACCACACAGTGAGCTCAGATCAAGATTCAGATCTTGGTTCTGGCCCACTTATTGAAAGAGAATGAGGCAGCATAACAGACTGAACCACTTCAATGCCAGATGCCATTGTGGAAAGCTCTCCTAGGCAATCAGCTCCCTGCAAGGAGAAGACTAGTGCATCAATGAGAATTGATCCCATCCCACACATTGTGTGCTGCCTGACTCAAAGCTCAGGGTCTCATAAACTAATACAAAAACCTTGAACCTAATCTTTGTAGGAAGCTAATCAAATAGTGTTAACCAGTCTATTAGACCGCAAGGGGTGCACAAGAGAGAGAAAATTAAAACCACTAAACCACTGGTGTTTGCTGATGGCAGAGGGAAAGACACCCCCCTGCAGAAAAATATGGATCTCACTTTGGCAGCATGAGAGCAAGGGAGGGGGGGTGGAAACCGCATTCACTTTTCGTCTCATCCCTCTAGCCACAGACACCATAAAGTGACACTGTGAAACTAACTGTGCAGATGAGATCATTTACACTTGTGATGACAAGCACCAGCACAATCCTTCCAGTAGACAATGCAAAAGATCAATCCATTTGAACAAGCTATTTTGTTGCAACTGTACTTAGCCAGTCTGCCTACAAAGCCGTACCAGTGTTTTATTTTATACATTCTGCTCATTACCAGGTTTTCTCCCCCTTGTCTCAGACACCTCAACTGCTACGGAGAATGAAGGAGCGGCAAGAAATGATTAAAACAGTCAGCTACATTTTCAGCAGTGAGGATGGGAAGCGGGGAGACTTGTCTTTTCATAAAGGTGGTATTTAATGGGGAGCTGAAAGAGTTTGGGTTTCCCGTTAATTAACAAGCCGTGTATTTCAGCTCAAGCTGTAGAATGGGATCTCAGCTTCCAGGATAATGATTAGAAGAACACCTTCTGCTTCAAACTGCAGACAAAGCAGTAATAGTACTTCCTAGTTTCAGCTTCTCAGAAAGAGGGGAGGGGGGGGAGAGAGAAATTGTAGCCACCCTTAAATGGAGGTCACATTTTTAATGGAAATAACCTTTATAAATGTGCATAGAGTAAAAGCTTCTAACTTAGAAGTGATTTGGGTTTGTACTTCCTTCCCCTGGATCTTGCCTGTGAGGTCTGTTTGTGACCTTGTAATGGTCTCTTAATTCCTCAGTTCATCAGTGCTGAAACTAAGAAAATCCCAGCTTTGAACAAGTGGAGATAGGAAATAACACAAACACAGAGCTGGACATTTAGCATAAAGGGTTGAGACAAACCTTTTTTTTTTTTAACACCCACAGGAAATGTACCCATGTCCCTCACCACACCAGCTGTTCTGCAGGGTTAAGATGGGTCTATCCATCAGTCTGTGGGAAGCAGTAGCCTATAAAAACAAACAACCCTGAATCTCCTACTCCAAAGTCAAATCTTCAACAGCAACAGGTGAAGGGCCCACCACCACCATCTAAATTTGCAATCCAAAGATGACAGAGCATTTCACAACATAAAAATACAAAATGAGAACACAAAACACACAATGCCCCAGGGTGCAATTGAACTGCCTTCAGAGGCAACCCTACAAGGACCACAACAGACCATGACAATATAAAAAAATGCAATGAAAATTGAAATGCTTTGCAATTTGTAAGGGTTGCAAAGAGTAATGAAGAAAGAAAATGATGCCCCACTCCCAGAAGTAGACCCCACCACCTATGAGTGAAAGCTAGGGTAGGGAAGCCTGATATATTTCATTAAACAGCCAACACTCAATAATTTCTAATTAAAGCTTTCAATATAACTCAAGAAGTGAGTTATCACACCTTCAAAGAACAATGGTCGTAATTAGAGATGGGGAGAAATTGGATTTGGTTTGCATTTAAAAGCAAACCTATGTAATTTGCACTTTTGAAACAATATGAGAACCAAAATACAGCCATCTTTTGAAATTCACTCTTTTCCAGCTAAGCAGTATGTACAAAAATGCATATACTAAGGTAAAAAAAAATGTAAATATGCATATTAGTGAAATATATTAAATTAGGGGGAAATGAATCTGAGAAATTGTTTTGCTAAAATGTGTATATTAGGCAAAATTGTGTACAAATCCATATACAGTGGACCCTCGGGTTACGTTACCTTCAGGTAATGTAACTTTTGGGTTGTGAATGTTGCAACCCTGGAAATGTATACTTCCGGGTTTTGCTTCGTGCATGCGCAGAAGTGCTGTGCGCATCATGTTCATGCGTGGAAGCACTTTATCATGCCGTGTGTGTGCACAGAAGTGGCGCCTCTAGATGCGGACTTTTCAAGGTACGTACGGACCCCCAGAATGAATTAAGTTCGCATCCGAAGGGTCCACTGTATTAGGCAGAATTTGCAAAAACTCTGATGAATTTTCACAAATACGCTTCTTGTTTAATTGAAAACTGCTGCTTAAATGTGAAGGACTAAACTTAAGTGTGAAAATGAGGGAAATCATCCTATCCCTGTCTGCAGTCCATCTATCCTGCAGTGCTCCCCTTAGTTGTTCATGGTCTTTGCATTCTTAAATCTAGAACAGCTATTGTGTGCAACAACAAAAAACTCAAATCAAACATTTGCTGGAGTTCTCACCTATAAAATGCTCAAGTTAACACCACTGGCACGTTTGCCCCAATCAGCTACTAAAATGACAAGAGAATTTGTTTTGCTCAGCTGGACTGTTAGCTAATGAGAAGCAAATGTTTAACTGTGGCTTTCCAGGGAGAGAGGTGGGGGGAAGCTACACATTACAGCTTATCACACTGAGAAGCATACGGTAAGGATGGTTGCCTATGAGTGCTGTGACCCTGCTCATATGCTTCTTGACTGTCCCCAACACAACAGCTGTGAGTGAACCCTCTACTGCTGGCACAAGCATAACTTCACTGGGATCATGCCGAGCAAGTCAGTAGCATAAATCCTTGCATTGGCAAATCAGTGGCCGCCACAGCTCTTGCTATCTAACATAGGAACATAAGAAAAGCCTGCTGAATCAGGCCAATGGCCCATCTAATTCCTCATCCTATTTTCACAGCGGCCAAGCAGATGACTATGGGAAGCCCCAAAGCAGAACCTGAGCACAAGAGCACTCTTCCCCCTGTGGCTTTCAGCAACTGGTATTCAGAAGCATTGCTGCCTCTGACCAGGGAGGGAGAACATAGCCTCCATCATGGCCAGTAGCCATTGATGGACTTACCCTCCATGAATGTGTCTATTTCTCTTTTAAAGTCATCCAGGTTGGGAGCCATCACTGCAATGCCTCCTTAAAGCTTTTTAAGCAGAGAGTTGAATGGCCATCTGTCGTGGATGCATTAGCTGAGATTCCTGCATTCCAGGGGGCTGGACTAGATGAACCTTGGGTCCCTTCCAACTCTACAGTTCTATGGTTTTATGATTTCTGCAAGAGTGAGTGTCATAATTCAACTATGTGCTGCATGAAGAAGTTGTTTCGTTTATCCGTCCATAATTCTTCCAGGTCTAGTGTTTTGAAAGGAGAAAAACTGTTCCCTGTGCACTTTTTCCATGCCACTCATAATTTTATAAACTCCTATCTCACATTTTCTCTAAACTAAAAAGTCCCAAATGCTGCAATATTTCTTCATACTGCACAAACAAAGCAGCTGTGGTTTTGTGTGTGTGTGTGTGTGTGTGTGTGTGTGTGTGTGTGTGTGTGTGTATTCTGGAAACTCAGCAACCAAATCAAGCTACCATATTAAACCCCATATCAAGGTCTGAAGAGTCCATATACCTGGAGGAAATTGCAAGTGGGGATTTGCATTAATCCTTGTGGCTTCCGCTGAAAACCTGAACCTGAACATATATACTGTACATATACAACAAGGACTGTTGTCTTCTAATAAATTGTGTTTAAGCTTTGCTTCCCCACCTCTACCCTTTTCCTCATACACCATGCCTTTTTAGGCTGAGGACAGGGACAATCTTAGTATTGATTTTTGTAAGCCACCCTTGGCCACCTTGGAATTGTAAGCTCAAAACCTGTCACTGAGCAATAATCTAAAGTGCCTTGAGAATTGTCACGGCACTGCCCAGAAACACCTTGAGAGGAGAGAGGGAGGAGGAGACTGGGCAGGAACAGCTGGGAGGAGAAGGACAGGAAATGGCAGGAGGAGACTGGGCAGGAACAGCTGGGAGGAGAAGGGCAGGGGTGACAGGAAGCAGCCACAGATTGAAAGGGCTCACGGTGGCTGAGTTGGAGCCCCAACACTCTCCACCAGCTCGGGAACAGAAGGGGAGGCTACACAGGTCCCGTCAGCAAGGGAGAGGCGGGAGTTGACACATAGAACGCAGAGGCGGAGATTAGGGCTCCCTAAGCTTTTATGTTGGAGAAAAAGCTGCCAAAAGTTACTTCCTGGATCTGAGTCCGAGAGTACGGATGGCTGAATGATGTCTACTGCCTTTGTACATATGTAAATTAAGACTGAAATATGTATAGCTCAGAGTAATCAGCACCATTTCTTGCGGAGAGCACCACTACTCTTACAAGAATGAGGCAGAAAAATGGAAGAAACACTGAAAAACCAGAGGAAAAATTTCAGCAAAGCACTTATTCACATACATTACTGTGTTTCTCCGAAAATAAGCCATACCCCGAAAATAAGCCATACTCCGAAAATGGTTTGACTTTACCCCTGATGGTGCACTCGTCTGCTGTCTCTCAAGACAGGATGCCAACAAAGGACAGGAAACATGCATTTCTCCTGACAGAAAGACCCAAGACCAAGCAAGACTAGGAGAAACAGAATTAATGAATGTTAAGTCAATATCAGTCATTACCCATACCACAATTTGCAGTAAACACCTAAACAAAGCCACTTTTCCACTTTTCAGAGTAGTACCCTAAAAAAGGTAATAAGAAAAGGAATAGTTATGTCTTGCTCAAAGGGCACTTTCTTAAGCCAAAACACTGTTAGCTGCAAGTACCTGTGGAGTTGCAAACACACCTTAACACCGTCTTTCACCAGAAGTTGAATTTTGTTCAATAGTAGTAATACATAATAATAAAACAGTAATGGAAGAGGGAGCGTCGCAAATTGATTTTCTTCAGAGGTCTCTCTTTCTCAGAGCCAGCCTTATCAGTAGACTGATACCTCAGGCAATAGATTCAGAGTGTCACAGAAGGACAGCAAGTTTTTCCTTACTTAATTTCCTTACTGCATTTTTACAGTTGGATCAAGGAGGTGCACTTGAGGAATCTTCTGCTTCGGGTACCAAAATGCTAGGGTAGTATGTACTTTGACTTGGAGTGGAACATAATTTCCTGCTCCACCTTAGGCAGCAAAATATGTACAGGCACATTTTCTACACCTAGACACTTAGAGAAAGATTTATCTGCCTCTTTTTACTCTGCTACTTTCAATGGTAAGATTATTAGGGAAAGCCAGCAATGTCTTGGAAAACCTGTTGGTTACATTTTTCCTTGTTTTTTTCCGTGAAAATTGCATCCTCCTCCACTTGTAACCTGCTCTCTCTCATAAAGAATCCAGCACAGCTAACAGTATTTATAAAACAGAACGAAGTTAAAAAGAAAGCATAACTTTGAAATGCCTCAGTATTTTTGTTTTTTCTTAAGAAACAATCAAACAGAAAACCAAATGTGTGTGTGTGACAACTGTTTTGACTTCTTTTTAGCTGAAGACTGTTTCAATATTTCACTTTTTCAAATGAGGTAGCAAGTAAACATTCAGTTCAGGCAATCAACCAAAGCACAGGAGGACTGCAAATTCATCACTGGACTCAAGCATTCTCTACTCCATCTCAGCTTCCTACCCCATCTGTGCTTAGCACCAACCATAATTTGATGCTGTGCTCAGATTGGACCACTATGGTTAGCACCTGCCCTCCAAAGCAGAATCAGAAAATATGGTTTGAAATGGTGTTTCCAATTCACATGCTAACCATTATGTTTCAATTTGAATATCATGGCAAGTTATGGTTTGTGTAAACAGTAAACAAAATGGGATGCTGCACTCGAGAGGGGAAGAGGGAGTGTGAACAAAATTGTGATTAGTTTCTCATGTTCCAGTGATTGCCCGAATATCTCATAGCACTTTGCAGGGGAGAGGTTAACATCAACATACAGACTGCAATTTCTCATGGCTAGCACTCCAGAAAAGCCTGACAGAAACTGGTAAGAGCACTTCAGTACAACTTATATCTGCTCTGTGGTTCCAAAATTCAATTCGCTAAGTCAGGTGCTCTCAAATATATATATCAAGTCAAATATAAGACATATTAAAAGGCTATTCCTTCTTTCTGTTTGATACTTAATAGACACTTTAATCTCACTGAAATGGAAACCAATCACTATAAAATAATTCACAAAATTGCTCCCCCCAAAGAGTTAAACATAACAGGATTCTTTCAACAACAAAAGAAGCACATCCTTCAACAACTGAAAAGAGGGGCACACTTGCAGAACTGCCTGAATAACTGAAGAACACCATTCTCAATAATTTAAGAACTACGGGGTACAAATTTGGGTCCCAACAGAGCCCAGGGGGACTATAAATGACAGCAAATATACCCCATAGGTACCACAGCAATGGTGGAGATGCACAGGAAAGAAGCACCTGCATTGGCAGTCAAGAGTCCAGCTGCCTGCCATTTTAAATTCAAACATTTCTGGCCTAAGGGTGAGAGTGCCAGAGTACCCCTTTGGGGTTATGGGGCTGGGTCCTGACATTCTTGCAACTTAAAGATCTACCCTTAGCATGCATGAGGGAAGGAACTTTCCACTTCCTTCTGCTCTCAAGTAGTCTAAATAAGGGATAAGGGAGTGGGGCTGTTGTCCTTTGAAAAGAAGTGGGAAGGTTTAAGGTGTGCTTGAGAAGAACTGGTACGCCTCTGCTTTCCTACCCATCCCAAGTACTGATCTAACACCAGCACCAAACCAAGTTCTTGTATTAATTTGCAACAGCCTCAACAAGTTGTGTCCAGGATACGTTAAGGACCACCTGATGCCTTATATTCCCGCCTGATCACAAGGTCTTTGGAGAAGCTTCGAAGTGGCTTATATCCACTAGGAATTGTGAGCTCAGTGTTGTGGGTTCAATTCAGTGAAACTCCCCTTCGGCTGAGATCAGACAGGCCCCATCACCCATTGAGCAGAGGGCTAGTCAATGTGGCACCTTCCAGATGTTGTTGGACTCCAACTCCCATCAAACTCATACAACATGGTCAATGGTGAGGGATGATGGGAGTTGTAGCCCACATACTATGTTTCAAGTGTTCCAGAACTTGGTAAAGCTTACTCTTAATTCAACGGGCATTTTGTGACACCCCCACCCTGTTTTATGGTCAATTTTAACAACTATTATGCTGTACCCCTATTGCACACAGCTTAAAAACAATTGTAGCAAATGGTATATACATTATTAAAATAAAGGAGGGGGGAATAACCCATGACTCTCCAGATCAGGGTTTCCCAAACTTGGGTCTCCACCTGTTTTGGGACTACAACTCCCATCATCCCTAGCTAATAGGAACCAGTGGTCAGAGATGATGTGAATTGTAGTCCAAAAACAGGTAGAGACTCAAGTTTGGGACACCCTGATCCAGAGGTTTTTCCTGGATGACATCTTCTACCATCCCATCCCACCATCATTGGTTATGTTGGCAGGGGCAGATGAGAGTTATATTTCAATGTTATTTGGGCCAGCAAACCCTATGCAAAGGAGTTTCTCTCCTGCTACCTTACAAAACAGACAGGTTACCACCAAACCACATATTTTATGTTGTTTTGTAATAAGGTGTATTTTTAATACCAAAAACAAAGCAAAACAAGGAGCTATGCAAGCCCAAACAGAATAAGGTAGCAGGGCATCCATTAATAAAAGGAATTTGTCTGTTGGCCACAGATGGAAAGAAATAATGAGCACCAGAAACTTTCTGACATTTTAGTTATTGATATTATATGCCAAAAAGAAAAATGGTAGAAGCTGGGCAAAATTGTTTTTTTTCCCCTTGAGGAGGAGAAGCCATCTATCACTAAATCACCCCACTGTTCCGCTCCCCACATACACTCACAATCATATTCTGAGGTGTTTGTCAGAATACAAGGTTTTCACTATTGTCAATAATAGTGTGAAAATGTTTGCACTGGAGTTATCTGATTAATGAAATCTTACAGTGAAACTCTATGCATTTTAAATCAGTAAGTATGCACAGGGCACTATTCGGGAAGAGCCTTTTCTCACCGTGGTCAACCATATGCCTATGGAAAGCTCACAAGCAGGTTTTCAGAAGCAAACTGCCTCTGACAGTGGAGGGAGAACATTGGGCCATGCTCCACCTCAAGTTCCCAGGTGCTCATGGGAAGCCCCTAACCAGGACTTGTGTTCCTCAGCGACTGGAATTCAGAGACATACTACAGCCATCTAAGCCTATGCATCCTGGTTAGTAGCTATCAATAGCCTTATTCTCCATGAATTTGTCCAGCCCCCTTTTACAGTCATTCAAATTCATGGCCATTGCAGCATCCTGTGGGAGTGAATGCCAACTATACACTGTGGGATGTACTACATCATTTTTTTCTTTCCCGTATCTTCCAATATCCATCTGCCTGGATGACCGTGAGTCATGAGACAGGCTACTCCACACCATAATTAACTGCCTCTGATCCTGTTGGAAACATTTAGCTATCACGCCTAGTAGCTACTGCTAGCCTTATCCCCCCATGAAGTTACCTAATAATCCTTTAAAGCTATACAAGCTAGTGGCCATCAACTGTATCTCATGGTGTTGACTGCCTGCATGTTCACCACATCTTTCCTCCTCCTGCTCACTGGTCCTTGGTAAATCAATGCCCTCTTTTGCTCCTACTGTTGTGACAAGGAAGGGAAGGGATAGCCAGCGTGACATTTGCCAGATGTTGAGTGTATTATGTGCTATGCACAATATTTCATGCAATGTTTATGATTATGTTGTAATTGCATGGCACTATGATTCGCCCAGGCCACTGGACCTTAACTTTCTGTATATCTTTATTGGGGTGAGATTGAGTTGGATCTGGTCAAGTTCACACACTACAGCTGCTGTTTTGAACTGCCAGTAACACAGTATGATAGTTTTGCCGTTTCTGATATATCTCTAACCAAACAAACAAGGAACAAACAAACAGAAACACAGTTGGTTTTCAGATCAGTGGAGAACTGGCTAGGCTGTCATAGAGCAAATGAATACAAGCACACAGAGTGGGTGGCTGTGAGCGTACCACAAAATGAGTGTCAGGAGTTCCCAAAGAAATACTTGGTACAAGGATAGCAGTGGTACAATCACATCCCCATTTCATCTGTGAAATACTGAAGGGAGACATTAACGCCTAAGAATTTGTATGCAGCTCTGCTTGATCAGGCCAGAGGCCTATCAAATCCTCTATCCTTTCTCACAGTGGCCGACAAGAAACATATAATAAGTCCTAAAGCAGGAGCTAAGCACACCAGCAGTGCTCACTTGTGCTCCTCACTTATGATTCCCTGTAAATGGTTTTCAAATACATACTGTCTCTGTCAGCAGAGTAAGGACCTTAGGTCATAATCCACCTTAAGTTCAGTTCTTCACATTTCCACATAAATCCTCATGGAGATTCATCAGCATCTTAGTGCAAAATTTTCCTAATATAGACATGCCTGTATGCCGTTTAACCCATGAAACACATCTTTACAAATTGATTTTCCTATTATAATGCCTTCTGTATGTTATTTTCACTTAATGTGTTCATTTTTATACATACATTGCCCTAACACGTGTTTTTATATAAGGCTGAATCATCTTAAAATTGTAGAGTTGAAAGGGACCCCAAGGATCATCGAGTCCAACCCCCTGGAATGCAGGAATCTCAGCTCGCATGCCTCATTTCAGCTCGCACGCCTCCTGCCTATGGAGGGGCCACTGTGAGTTCTTCAGCGGCTGCGACAGCGAGTGAGCGTCGGCAGCGGCAGCAACAGCGCCCATAGCTGAAGGCTTCAGCTACGGGCGCTGCCGCCGCCACCGCTCGCTCGCTCGCTCGTTGCTCCCGGTGCTGGCGGCAGTGCGGCCGGCCGGCTCAACAGCACCCCCTCCATTTCAGCGCCCTAGGCCAAGGCCTAGTTTGCCTAAATGGAGGCACCGGCCCTGTGTGGAAGGATGTATGGATCCAGAATTAGCCTCCACAGTCCCTTACGGACTCACTGCTAAAACTGATTATGGAAGACAATCTTACTCGGCTACGAGTGATTGCCAAAAAAGAAAAAGACATGTTGTTTCAAAAGTGTTAATTGGGTAGGTGGGGAACCTTTGGCTGTCCAGATATTGCTGAACTACAACTCCCATCTGTCCTAGCAAATATGGCCAATGGCTTTAAAAATATCATTGCATTAGAGGCATGAGTTTGGTCACAGCTTCCCCCTGAGCATAGAGATGCAACAATAATAAAAAAGATGCACCACTTACCTCTTTGCCAGTCATGAATAAACTGTAGTCTTCAGAGAAAAAGGAGATCTCTGGCTCTGTAGGTTAGTCCCCAGCCTTACCTTTGCAGTCCTTCATCCTGTGCTTCCAACCATGTCCTATTTTGCACAATGAATTGGGTTCTCAGTGAACATGTAAATTGTGCAAGATCCTGGGAATTTGCTTCCCCAGCACTGGGATCCCAGTTGAGGCCATCAGGGCCTCTGACTGTATGCTACATTACGCCTTAAGTTGTGTAAATAAAAATCAGAACCCATCAGTTGGCATAATCTATCCATCATATTTTCCTCTCATTTCCTTAGGCTTCTATTTGCTCTGATTCCTGTATCTCAGTCTGCCACTGATCCCAGCACCTTCTTTTTCCTGCTGTGGCAGATTTAAACTGGGGAGACACAAATCCTCACTTGGGCTCATCACTAACCTACCTCACTTGGCTGTCTGAGGAAGGTGTACCATCCTGAGCTTTTTAGCTTAGCTCTTGGGTTCTTTTCTCTCTCTCTCTCAGCAATCCTATCTTGCCAACACAGATTCTCCTAGCATGGTGCTGTTTTCAGTTCCAACTCAACTGCTCTATAACTTCACTCAGAGGAGAGAATGTCCTTGAAAATTCCATGTAGCCTTCTTTAATTCTCTATCACTAAAGAATATTCATGGAATGTTCTAAGGCATCACACTATTCTCAGCCAATGGGTGCACTCAACATTTCATTGCTCCTATGAACTTCACAAAACTCAAAGCACACTGCAATATGGAGTGAAAGCTCTGAAATTTTAACATTTGCAGATGGGGCACACAGCAGGCATAGCTTAAAAGAAACTTCAGCCTTGATTTTCCAGGGTGGGAGGCTGGGTGAAGAGGGGGCAGCTCTCAGATGAGAGCTGGGAGGGTTTATTCTTCTGTGTGTGGAATAACGGTTAACATATAATTTTGACAGAGGGTTTTGCAATCTCCTTTTGGTTGTTTTCTTCTTTCTCTTCTTCCTTATTTCCTTCATTTCCTTATTTTTCCTTCTTTCCCTTTTTTCTTTTCTAGGTTAGTGTGATTTTTATTGAAATTTATGTTGAAAACTTTTCATAAGAAATGATTAAAAAAATAAGTTTCACCCTTGCAGGTGCCAGGTTATTCTTATTTAATAATAATAAATATTATCTACTCTGCACCTATTGCCATATTACATGCCAAATACAAATTAAAACAGATGCCATTCAGAGAGAAATCAGGAGCAGTCATGAAGAAAAAGCAAGAGAGAAGAATGGTTTGGCAATTTCTTAATAAGAGAAGAAATTATTATCATATTATAAGGCTTAACTGTCATAAACGTTCAGTAGCCTCTAAATCAGCCTTCTCCAAACCTGGTCTCTTTTAGAGGATTACAACTCCCCTCAGCCCCATGGGACTGCTTTCTGAGTTTAACAGTCCACAGAAACTTACCAATAGTGTTCAGACATTCTTCTCCTCACTGCTCTTTGAAGTCTCGCCTCCACATTATACTCTTTGAGGAGGAAGGTGAAGACTTACCTCTTTCACTACGTTTTTGAAGGTGAAGCCATGGGAACATATGGTGAAGGGTACTTAAATAAAGGGGAAAGGGTGTGGGATGTGAAACACAAAAGCAGTCAAGAACAACGTCCCTAGAGTGGACATAAAAGGGGATGTCTCGACCAGCCAGTCGGAATTTCATGTTTCTCTTAGGCTGGGACAGACTTCCTCTGCATGTGACTAGAGGTGGGCGTGACCTCACCTGCCCAGGTAACAAAAGAGCAGGACTGGTCAGCCATCTCTCTCTCTCTCTCTCTCTCTCTCTCTCTCTCTCTCTCTCTCTCTCTCTCTCTGACTACATTCGTCAAAGAAGCAACATCTGCTAAGCCTAAGATTCTCTCTTGGCTTCCAGCCAAGTTTTGTAACTTAAGTCTGCCTTCTGGTACCCATTTGTGAACAGAATGTGTATACTTTTATAGAAGGCTGTGTCATGTCTATCTTTTTATGAGGGACTAAAGGGGAAATTACCAACGAAACTTATTTTAGAGGCTTTAGCGAGCCTGAGCAAACGCATCCGCTGTGCAAGTTTAAAAAGATGAATGTTACACTGCTAAATTGTAGAACTTGTTAATGCAAGTTGGAAAGGATATAATCAAACAATATATCCTCTCCTGCAACCCTGAACATTCCCACAAAGGGATTAGAAGCTTTGGTTCCTGGTTAGCTGCAAACTATGTTTGCTATTAGGACTGAGCCTGGCAAAGGCATAGGTTTCACCTATTATCCATCTACTCCCAACATGTGTGGAGGGAAGGGAGGAAGGAGTGTCCCAGTCCAAAGCTTATGGCTGCCAAGGAGTGTAACCATTTGGCATTATGTTTAGACACAAGAAAATGGGCAACCTGGTAACCTTCTTTCCATAAAGATTTATTTTTAGTGCTTAAGATACAGAGGTAGGCTTGAATATATGTATTCAATGCCCTGTGAATTCTCAGAAAGCTCCCAAACCAGCCTTTTGCATGGGTCATAGGGTGGGGCATGTCAGTCAGGATTTTGTGAGTGTTTGAGAAGAGGTCCCGAACAAAGGATCAGAGTGAGCTTCTATAGCGTTTGCTACTATTGCAAAGCTTTTAATTTGCACACAGCCACAACTTGGTTTTATTGTATTGTTTTATACAGAATCTGTTGTAAACCAACCTAAGATTTTCAAGGAAAGGTGCCATATACTTTAATAAATAAACAAAACAGCACCAACCCCTTTCAGATGAAACACAAGGCATCCTAAGTCCTGCCCAGTTCAAGATTAGTGGACTGAAATTGTTGCAAGGATATAGAGAGCATGAAGATTGGCTTAATTCACACACTTCTCAGCGAAGAATTCAGATTTTCTTTGGCACGGAATGTGGGTAGCCCAACCAGGGGTCCTCTCTGCCTTTAAAAAGACTTCATCACACACAAACACACACACACACACACACACACACACACACACACCATAGGCCATGCTTTTCGGTAAGCTTGAAATCTTGCTCAACAGGCAGCTGGAATCCAAGAGTAGCGGGTAACACTTCTCACTCAACCGCTGACTACCCGCTGCCTTTCTGAACCAGTTCCCATGGTAACAGGGGCCTGACAAGAAAGAAATAGGGTAAAAAAGATTTTAAAGTCATCCCTAATTTGAAATTTCTATCCAGTTTGCCACATTCCCCTCACCGTTCACATGGAAACAAGGAGTAAGACAGCAGTAGACAGAGACAAAGATGGCTTTGCTCCTTCATTTTTGTATTTTTGGTAAGGTTCTAGTCTAAAATCAATGCATCAGGAGGTTTCTGACACCCCGACCTAAAGTCTGTTTACTTAAACAGGCAGAGGAAGAAAGGGAACACATGCCTGAAATAGAATTTCACATATACTAATAGCAAATTCAATTCTCCAAGTGCCAGTCCTTCCGAAGTCAAAACGCCACCATTCATACACAAGGAGGAGATATTATCAGGCTTGGAAGAAACACAATACTGCACAAGTATGAATGTGGGATACACACATATATACACACATACAAATATATTGGGGGGGGGGTAGAACCATAAGGGGGGATGACCCAAAGCAACTTGTTGAGGACCATGCATGCTCAGTAGTTGTAGAATGCCAAGTGCCTGTTTAAGCAGAAAGAAATAGTGAAGGAATTGAGGTAGATGGGAAATGGAATGGGGTAGCCTGGAAGAGTATGACTAACATTCTGAGCAGGAGCATGCAATTATGGTGCGGCAATCTATTGTCCAAGGTCCCACTTGGTGTTTTTTTTAATGTTAACTATTTAATTTAAGCATTCTGTGCTGTATCCAACTCAGAGTAGACCCACTGAAGGGACAAGACCAACTTAGGTCCACTAACTGTAGAGAGTAGGACTTTGTTGGCTACAGCCTACTTTAAAGAAGGAGGTAATATTATCTCAACTATTATTATATTTATATACAAGGTTCCAGCCAGGAGCCAAAGTAGCTTACAATTAAGGAACAAAAACCAGAGTGCATGGTTCTCTTCCCCACAAATCCTGCAAGGTAGCTGAAGATGAGGGTAAGCAACTGACCCAATGACCTTTATGGCTGAGTGGGTACATGAGACGAGCACAGTTGACACTAAGCACTACATGGGTGCACAAGATCCAATAATGTCATGATCTACTTAATGCTGTTAGAAAAACTAGTGCCTCCTCGTGTCTTGGGCAGCTGTATAAAAGGCTCCTTACAGAGGGTCAGTTAATACTCAGCTTCTCGCCTCCTCTAGCCCCCACCCTTACTAGAGTGTATAGCCATCTAAAAACCCTATTATGATAGTTGTGAATTTAAAAATGATGGTCATGCCCTTGTCCCACCTCTGAAGGGCAACTCTGCTTCTGCTACCCCTGAAGGATATCCCCAAAGGCCGCTTGCCCTTCAGAGGTGGGGCAAGGGTGTGACCATCATTTTTATATTCACAACTCTCATAGAGAACAAATGCAGAAGATGTCCTTCGGGGTCATCCTTTTGGGGTAGCCAGCTGCCCAAAGAGGGCACAGTTTATAGGATCCCCTGGAAGTAGGTAATATAAGCAGGCATATTGAGCTCACTCTGGTACCTCACACAAATGCTGGTGAGCATGAGAATTAGGTCACCTAGCAAAGCCAATAGTCTTTTATAGTGCAAATCAACTGCACTGGTTATTAGTTCAAGAGGCAACTGCTCACCATACATGGATTCCCTTTGTGTAGGCCTTAAACCAGAAAACAAAACTGCTCACAACAGCCAGCTTCCATACAAGGATCAATCTTGCAGGATGAGGACCATGGTCCTGACATATTTTCTTCCTCCTCCTCAGACTTTGATGATAAGGTTAACAGTTTCAAAAATGTATTATTCAAAAGATACTTTATGAAAATTTATAGACAAACAACCCTGCGGTGTATGTACTGTTTGCAAAGAAAGGTTGACATTTTGTAATTCACTATTTAAATTGGAGGAGAGCAAGCATACAAATCACTCAGCACCGCTTGATCTGCCTTAACACTGAAATACTTCCATGAGAAATATGTTCTAATTAGAGAGTCTGAAACAAATATCTCCCCTCTCCCCACCACCTATGTTAGATATAATCCACAAAGAATAAAGCACACGGAAGCCTCATTGATTTCAGTGGGAAGCTTTTAAGCAGGTGCTTACCACTCCTGCTTAAACCAATAAGAGCTCAACTGAAGAACATAGGAACATACCCTGCAACATTTCTCTGACGAAAATAGGGATGTTCCATTCCATAATAATGCTATTTATCTGCATCTTACTGGGTTGCTCCAGCCACTCTGGGTGGCTCGAGGGTCGGATAACTCCATTCCCTCCAACATTTCTCCAATGAAAATAGGAAGTAAAAGTAGGACGTTCTGGGATCAAATCAGAAACCGGGATGGCTTCTCTAAATCAGGGATGTCCCTGGAAAATACGGACACTTGGAGGGTCTTTAGGAACACAAGAGCTGACATGCAGGGCCAGACCAAAGACCTGTTGAATCAAATCTTGCTTCCCATGGTAGCCAACCAGACACTTACAAGAAGCCCAAAGCAGGAGCATAGGTCACGACCAACAGCCTCTATTCCCTCTAGTTCAGTATTGTTTGTACTGACTGGCAGCAGCTCTCCAGAATTTCAGTCAGGAGTCTCTCCCAGCCCTACTTGAAGATGCCAGGGATTTGACCTGGGACCTTCTGCAAGCAAGGCAGGTGGCTCCACCACGGCCTTCCCCCATTGTTGCTACCCAGTTTTCTGCTGCTGCTGCTGCTGCTGCTGCTGCCTCACACTGCTAAAAATTCTAATGCAGCTTCCTGGGAGTATTTTCTATGTAGTGTGGTGTGTATGGGCATGCATGTGCACAGAAAATAAAAATACTGAAGTTTTCTGCATACATGCTCCGAGTGCTATTGAATTATCCTACTCTCATAATCCTACACCTGAGTAGGTAACACACCATCTCCACAGTCCAGCATTGCAACCTATTCATAGCTTTCTATGCAGAGGCTAATCAGGTGGGTGGAAATAGGGCTGAGTGTCTTTTTAGTGGTGGTGCTTCATTTATGGAACTCCCTCCACCTTCATTGCTACCGGTATATTTTCAGTGCTAGCAAGTACTGTAGTTGTTGACGATGTTGCTGTTGCTGTTATCATACTGTTCAGACTTTTTAAATTCTGGTGCTTAAACTCCCCCTCTCCTACTTTTCACTACAATTTCATTTTCTTGTTTCTTTTTATGGCACCGATTTTTATTGTTGTATTCTGTTCTTGTAAACTGCCCCAGGAACTGCTTTTGGCACAGCAGAGATACATTGAAACAAACTAAAAGATTTTGTGACTGCTATTGGAATCAGAGTGGAAACCTGGAACCTTGATTTTCCAGGATTTTCCAAACAGGAGCCTCCAAGGGTACAAAACTCTTACCTGCTGCGGAGAGGGGTGCAAGCAGAAAGAGCACATCCAGGTTTTCCCCATTTTCAGCAGGAATTCAATCACATACTCACAAGTGAAAGTTTCACAAAGTTGCTTTGACGCTCTTGCACAATAAATCGCCCCCCTCCCCATGAAACTTTTAGCAATACGGAAAATGATGTGAAACTACAATCGCTCTATGTAACATCAGATAACCTCCCAGCAAACAGATTGCAGTGAACACTTAATAGCCATTTCCATCTGACTTCCTAGCAAACATTGTGCAAACTTACTCAATGAACAGGTTGTCTGGAAGAAACCAGAACACAGTCTCCTCTCCTCACAAATGCCTGGACTGGACTACATGTATGCTGAATTCTAGCTAGTTCTAGTTTTGCCTAGCCGTTTAGAGGTAAATTCCACAACACACATTTTGGAGAGGGGGGGAGAGATACATGCACCTGCCCTTTCAGACTAATGCTGCGTGAATAATGCCCTACAGTTTATCAAAATGTTTCTTTCCCCACGAAAGAGGCTTCTGATTTTTTTCCCCCCACCACAGGGTGCTTTATAATTATTGTGCAAGCTTGAAGCGACCTCATCACTTGGCCAAATCTGCACCATGCATTTAAAACTCATGTACCACTTTAAACAGTCATTGCTTCCCTCAATGAATCCTGGGGGTTCTAGTTGGTTAAGGATGCTGAGGGTTGTTACGGAGACCTCTTTTCCCCTCACAGAGCTACAATTCTTCTCAGAGAACTCTGGGAACGGTGGCTCCGCAAGGGGAATAGGGTATCTCCTAACAACTCTCAGCACCCTTAACTAACTACAGTTCCCAGAATTCTTTGAGGGTAGCCATGGCTATCAAAGTAGTATAAAACTGCATTATAGTGTGGATGGGGCAATGGTGACACTCAGCAGTCTCCCCAATTGCCCACACTTCCTGATCAGAAAAAACTCCATGAGAGGAGTTACTTCATGACATTTCCTCATGGGCTTTAACTGAAATGCAGGAAGCTGGAAATGGGAGTATATGTTGTTAGATAACCTAGTGAACTCCACAGCCTGAGTAGATGTTGAACCCACTTCTCTCTGACATATTAACACTGAACATTCTAATAAAAATCGCCTAATATATCAGGAGGGTCTTCCTTACCTGCTCAGATCTATTCACATAGATGACACCTAGTGTGCTGCATTGCTTCAAGTTTCAGACTAGGTTTGAGTTCAAATATTTGTAGACTGCCTTTCAGGATCAAACCCTCCCAATGTGGCTTCCAACTTACACATTTACAAATGGGGTTTAAATCCCCATTCCACCATGAAGCTCGAGGGATTACCTTGGACCAGCTGTTATCTCAGCCCAAGATTTATTCACATAGTGCATGGTTAAACTATGGAACTCACTTCCACAGGATGCATTAATAGCCACCAACTTAGATGGCTATAATAGCAGACTAGACAAATTCATGGTGGAGAAGGCTGTGGGTGGCTGCTAGCCATATTGGCTCTGCTCTGTTTCTGTGATCGGAGGCAGTAAAACTTCTGAATATAAGTTGCTATAATACACAGGAGGGGAGAGTATTATTGTGCTTGAATTCTGCAGGCAGGCGTCTCACTGGCCTCTGGTGGGCCACTGTGAAAACAGGATGCTGGACTAGATGGGCCTAGACCTGATCCAGCAGGCTGTTCTTACGTACTAACCTACCTCACAAGGTTGCTGTTAGGTTACTCTTTCCTGATAAACCCTACAAGCAAGTTTTCACGGTAGACTGAAGTTTACAAATACACAGTTTGCCTTAAATTCTGTGATGAGTCATGGTTCAACTCAAATTTGAATGAAGGACTTCCATCTTATGTTCATTAAACCCACACAGTATAGCACAAAGGTCAATGAAAAGCAGTGCAACGGTGAAAAACACTGTAAGCACAACAGTGAAACAAATGGAAAACATCTCAAACCAATACACTGATCCCCACATATTCCCAGAGACTAAATGGCAAGGAAGATTGCAGAATAAGGACCAAATCAGGCAAAACATTATTTGTGTCTTTAGCTCCTGCATGTTTTATTTCTATTTTTTATTTCTATTTTTTAAAAAACAAACAAACAACAACAGCAGCAGCAGATTGCAGGTTGGGAAAAGACACCAGATTGGAACAGTAATATTTTGAGTTGAGGCAACTCTTTGCCTGTACCATGGTTCTGATCCAAACCCTCTATGCCTGCTCTTTGCAATGAGGGAAATGCTCTCATTGGCAGCAGTGGGAGCTTTCATCCTATTCTAATAGCAGGCAGGGAGTGGGGATGATACAGACCAGGACTATGGGTGGGGTGGGGGAAAGGTTACACATTGCCATGCCATGCTCCCAATATGCTTCTACACTCGCTTTCCATATTTAATTATCACACACAACAGCACACAAAGACTGAAGAAATCAATAACATCACATCTATCTGGCCCTCTGAAACTCCTGTCTAAAGCAGGGGTGGGGAACCTGAGACCCAGGGAGATTAATGTGGCCCCCGAGACCTTTCTAACCGGCCCCTGGAACTCTCCTGAGGCCACAACACCTCTTCCAGGCAATACTCTACAAACTTCTTTTTCCTGGCTAGGAAGTGCTCCATGAACTGTGGTCATATCTACCTGGATGGAGGAGTGTGTGTGTGTGTGTGTGTGTGTGTGTGTGTGTGTGTGTGTGTGTAAAAGAGAGTGAATGTGGTGTAGTGGTTAGAGCATCCGACTAGGACCTGGGAGACCAGGGTTCAAATCCTGACTTGGCCATGAAGGTCACTGAGTGATGTTGGGCCAACTTACTTCACAGGGTTGTTGTGAGGATTAAAGGATGTTGGGGAGAACCATGTATGCCACCTTGAGCTTCTTGGAGAAGAAACAGGGATATAAATGCAATAAATAAAATTTTTAAAAGACGTCTTACTTTTGCATGGTTGGAATGCAGCTTTGCACAAAAGGTAAGACAACTGCCCCACCCATTTTTGCCTCTGGCCCCATCATTTGCATGAGCTCCGCCCCACCCAAGTAAGGTTGCTCATGAAAGAATGCAAACCTCAGGCTGAAAAAATGCTCCTGACCCCTGTAGTAAAATGACGGGCCACAAAAAGGTGGCGACAAACAGGATGCATGCAAGAATGATCCAATAACATTTTACAGGCATGCCACAGGAGCAGGCAGGCAGGCAGGCAGGAAGAAGGATGAAGCATGAACAGAGAATCCTTCTACAGCACTAACCCTGAAACCAGATTGCAGATGTATTACGAGACAGAAATTCATCTTCATTATGCACCTCCTTGCTGGCAACAACAACTGGGGGGGGGGGGTATCATCAACTCTCAAAACATTTTGTCCTCATTTTCCACTTCAGAGGGACAGTCAAGTCATTTCCCCTCAATTAAAATCCATTTCCAAAATAGATACCCCCCCCCCGGATGTGCTAGAAGGCTTTATATTACCGCTTCACAGCTAACTGTATCACTGTTATACCAAACACTGCCTCAACACAAGAACACAATATATTTTATCATCTGCATATCTAAGCCATCTATTCTACTAATTACTAGCTGGATTGCAAGAGAATGATAATTGCAGGTGGGTTTGGAGGAAACAAAGTATCTGTGCAGATTAGGTGGGGGGAGAAATTAATAATATGATATAAAGCAAACAGGCTGCATACTGGCAACGAATGATACTGGAAAATCTTTACGCTTGTGAAGATTTGTATGTCTTTATCAGCTCTTATATTCCTCACAAGAACTTCCAAGACCAAGATGAACAACAGCGGTGATAATGGGCATCCTTGCTTTGTTCCTTTTTGTATTTTATATTCATTTGTTATCGCTTGGTTTACAATTAATTTTGCATTTTGTTCCGAATATATTGCTTGTATACCTTTCAAAAATGTTGAGGTAGTATTTGTTTGCTTTTAACCTTATTATCCAGTGCATTGAGACAACTCCTCAAAGAATGTGGGCAAGGGCTGGAATTCTGCTCCATGTCCCAATGAAAATTAATGCTACTTTTTAAATTTCCAGGTAAGTGTCCTTATCTATGGAGTGTGGAATCCTGAGTTTTACACTTATTACACTGATCGTTCTAAGCAGTACAAAATAATGCCATAAACACTGCTAAAAGTATTACTATGAAGTTCAAGGCTATTGGCATTTTCTAAGCTTACCAATTTTAATACACTGCGGGCAGATATGTAATATCCAAACCATCACTAAAAAGGCTGCAATCCTCTTCCCATTTTTCCGAGAGTAACTCCACTGAACAGTGGGACATGCTGCATAATCCTACGAATGTGTACTCAGAGTTCAGTCCTACAGAACTTTATGAAGCTTACTCCCAGGTAAGTGAAGTTAGGACTGCAACCTTCTTCTTAATGCAGTGCAAGTCATTAACTGCACAATCCTATGCTGGTCTACCCAGAAATAAATCCCACTGTATTAAGTGAAGCTTACTCTCAGGAAAGTGGGGAGAGGACTGCAAAGGGTTGTATGCAATGCTAGTCCTACTCAGAGTAAACCCATTTAAATTAATGAAGGTGGTTAACTTAGGTACATTAATTTCAAAAGGTCTGCTCTGTGTAAAAATTATTTGAGTGCAACCCAAAACTCCTACTACCAGTTACAATTTAATGCTTACCAGGGGAAGGAGCAAGACCAACAAATATGTTTTTAGATCCATTTATCATAAACACATGTTGGCGAAATCTACTGCTTAATGCTTCTGTCATGTGCTTTATAAACACATCCTGTACATCTTAATAAATATCTGGGACCTTAGTCTACAAAGCTGAAGATACTCCTTTAATTTAGTATAGTGTATTTAGAAGATGGGCATATAAAACATCACATAGTTCACATGGCAAGATACTTTTCCTTCACTCGAAAACAATCAGAGCATAGAATTGCATCTCAGAAAGGATGCACAGCATGTGGGAGAAAGATGGAAAAATAAATTCCATTTCCCCCCCCCCTCCTCATTCACTAGCTAGCTTGCTCACTGTTAATATTCCTCAGTACTTCATATTCCTACACTGTTCTGTTTGCTACAGCTAGGGATGTGGGTGCACATATGAAATCAATTCTGTGCTGTGTTGTTTAGTTCAAGTAATTAAAAGAGAAATGCAAACACATAAGCACACTTGCCGTTATTTCCGCAAATGCACCCAGAGTCAAAACAGGCATATTTGATGCGTCTTCAGGGCAATGTCACCAGCTGGATTTATTTTTGACACTATAACAAAGAGTCTCGTGGCACCTTGAAGACTTAACAAATTTACACTACAGGTCATCCATCTCGACAATTAAGCTGCAGAGAAGGGCTCCATACAACCAAGATAGATTTCTGACTATTTGTAAACCGCAACCATAGGATATAAAATGATCATTTAGTGCAGTCCTATATTGATCTGCACAGAAGTAAGCCCCCTTCCTCTGGGGGTGGGAAAGGGAAAGTCTGATTAAAAAGACTCCACCATCAAAACCACATGCTACTACTGGTGCTGATTAGAGCCACTGAAGCTTGCTTGAGCTCCACTCCACCATGGACAAAATACAACTGCAAGCTCTCCCTCCTTCACATACAACGGCTACTATCATCATTCATTTCCAAATAATGAACCCAACGGCTTTTTTCAATGCCCAGCAGAAGCAATTGCAGGAAGCTAAGAGTGTATAAGAGCACCTGCGTTGATTGATGGATTGCAAGTGTTAAGTGAAAATGACCAGAGGTGCCAGGAGTGAGGAAACTGCTAAGCATATCACCAGGAAGACTGGAAAGTAGCTGGGAAAAGGTGAAGGAGAAAACGAAGGCAAGGAGAGGTCACTAGGAGCTGCCTTCTCATTCACCCTAACCTGGATTCCACAAAGGCCCTAGAACTCGAAGAGAAATATATTGCCACACCTTGAAGCAACACTCCTTTTTCCCTTAAAGACTGTCTTCACTTAACTGTTAGTAAAGCACATCCATAAAGCACATCCACAAATTCCTTCCCACCAGCTAAGTTAGAATTTCAAGTCAGTAAATAATTGAATTTCTGCTGACTTTAAAGATGTTAAAAGCTCATGGTTGTGTTGCAACACACTTTTAATAAAGACAAATAAAGCCAGTATGTCTGCTTTAGAGCCAACACTGTGTAGCAGTTATGAGAGTGCAAAGCCAGAAGCCCAGAGTTCAAATCTCAACCCATGAACTCATTAGGCAATCCACCATCCCATCAGTCCATACACGACAAGGAGCTGAGAGCAAAGAACTGCCTTACAAGGTTGTTGTAAGCAATACAGATAATTTAAATTGATTTTTTTTGGGGGGGGGGGAGATGATAGAAAAATGCAAGTGCTGAATATCATTATACTCATAACATGAAAAAGCTGAACTATCTGGGCCTGAGAGGGAGTATCTTTCTGACGTGAGAGAATCCCAGAGAATAACACATTAATTAAAAGGAGACACATATAGCACCTACAGTTACAGTATAAAAGGAAAATAATACAACAACTGTGAGCAAAGGGGACCCCCTATAGGCAAAATAAATGTTTGGAGATAGCTAAAACACATACTACATAATTTCTGATTGTATATACAGTATATAGCCTACCAATCTGTTTAAAGAGCTGGACATCTCTCACACACTGCAATTCACAGTGTACAAATTCAATTATAAACATGACAATCAAATACACTTCAGTCTAATACTGCATCTTTCCAGTGTATATGTGTACAATTGGACACATTTAGAATCTGCAGCACATAAAAACCCACAATGTGAAGTGCAAATGTTAGAACACAGACAATACCAAAGTTGCACACCAGTCTACAGGCAAAAGTTGCTGTTCCTAAACACAAAGCTGGACACATGGGTCTAAAAAAAAATGCAGCACATCAGGCCAAGCATATGTTCATGAATGTGAGATTCTCTTACATAGGCTATTTGATGGATTATTATCACTCTCCCCCCTCACCACCCCAATACACACTGTTGCACCTTGACTTGACCCACAGCACCCATCAATCCACACGCACCGGGTCCGAGTAGAGAGACTATGCATCCAATCTACACCACTTGATGTACAACATTCGGTTAATTATTTCAAGCGGGGATTCCACCTACAATTCAAGTGTGGTTGGAAGATGTGTGCAAGGTTCCTGTGGGTTTGCACTACGGTTTTGTGCATGGGGTGCGCGCGTGCGTGTCGCGATCCCAGCAGCAGAAGTGTCGGAGTGTCCTTAAGAGATCTCGGCTGATTTACACAGAGCATATCCTGCGCATAATTCATCCCGAAAGCAAGCCCCACCGCGTCCAGTTGAGCATATTATACTACCTAGTAAGTGAGCTCAGGATTGCAGCCTTATTGATTGTGACTTCCCGTTGTTCTCCTCCTGCAACATCAGACCCACGCGCGCACACACAGACACACACGCACGGACATGTCAAGTCCAGTTAGAGCGGAGTCGAGGTGGAGGAGAGGGAAAGGGACCATCGGATCTCCAAGGGCGCGCGCACAAGCTCTTCCATCGCGCAAGCCAGCCAGCCAGCCAGCCAGCCAACCCCCCCCTCTTCTTCTTTTTCTTCCTCCTCCTCCCCCTCGAGCCAAACTTACCTGCTTGCCCAGTGGAAGTTTCAGTTGCTGCTGCTGCTCCTGCAGCAGCGCCGCCTCCACCCCGCGCGGCTCCGGTGGCTAGCCATCGCGCCCGGCTGCCGACGCTGCTGCCCTCGTCCTGCCTCTCCCCGGCGCGGCAGCTACGCTGAAGGCGAATATAAATCCACATAGCCGAGGATGCAGCTGCTGCTGATTGCCCGCATCATCATACCTCCTCCCCTTCCCAGTCCTCCTCGCAGGGGCGATTCAGCGCCAAAAGCAGAGAGAGGAGACCCGGGCTTGTCCGCAAAGGCAGACAGGCTGCTTCGGAAACGCGAAGCTGCACCAGCCCGGTCTGCTGCCTTGTCACTGCTCTCGCTCTCTCGCCTTTGCACACCCAGCCGCTCTGCGCCGGGCAGACTGGCAGCAGAGAACCCGATCCCTTCCGAGCGGTTTGCCTCCTCGGCCGCTAATGAGCATGCCCGGGAGAGGAGGAAGGACATGCGCGCTGCCGACGCCGAAGCCTCTGCCTTTACCTGCTGCCAGACTCTTGTGCAGGTGCACTGGGAGGAAAGCAGAAAAAGGAAGGAGGGAGGGCTTTGGGGAAGTGGGCAGAGGGGCCCAATTCTAACCAGAAAGTGAAGGGGAAGCTTTCCCCAGAGACGATCCTTACTTCGGGATGGGGAACAGAGCGCAAAATGGGAGAACGGGGATTCGACGAAAAGCGGCTAAAAGGGAGGTGGAAGTGGGAAGATTTTCCAGTCTCTCTCTGTCACACACACACACTGCTCAGATCCGTCTTCGTCTCCTCACCTCTCTCCAGAAAACACCCATATCCATGGGTTGCTAAAGACTGGGAGATGGGTGGTTGGGGGCCACAGAATGCGCAAAGCGGGAGAAATGCCGCTAGGCTGGGAAGCCGGAGAGAAAGAGGCAAGCGACGCTCGGCGGCGGCGGGTGCTAGGGAAGAGAAGGGAGGGAGGAGGCTGGCGGTGTCAGCCAGAAGGGTGCAGCGAAACACACAGAGATTATTGGGGGAGAAAAGCAACAGGTGAAGACTGCCGCCGGCACACCCCGAGGATCCTTGAGAACGACTGCAGAAAGAGGATGGCGAAGAAATCTGAACCTCGCATTCAGTTGGCTTGGGGAGATACGGCTGCCTTATCAGAGCGACAACCCGGACCATCCACCGGGTCCAGGCTGCTGGATCCTCCTCTCCAGGTGCCCCTCAGGGAGAAAAGCGACCTTCCCACTACCTTCTTACCCGATCGATTTAACTGGGGATTAGAACCTGGGCGCTGCTGCCTACAAAGATCAGCCATTGGAAATGGGGCGGGGGAAGGAGGAATAAATGGAGAGAATAAATGGAGTGCCCTTGGCCCCTTTCCTACACGTACAGAAATCTTTTGTGAGCAAATAAGTGGAAAGATGAGAAGCTGCCCAACTGTGGAGGCTGGTCCATTAGGGCAAAGGGGGCACTGCCTGGCCTGCCTCAGTCTGTTGTCAGCCAATTCTCACCTGCCTGCCCTCTTACTATCAAAACAGGTTCAGAGGGTGGCCCTGGTCTCCCGCTTCTTGTTTGGTAGCCTCTGTTCGGACTTTGTAGAACTCATCAGGGAGAAGGATGGGGACAAAAGTTGAATAAGTTGGCTCCACCTGTCACTGGTTCTAGCTCCACCTACAATTGGCCTTCTCCCTTGCACCCCATCAGTCAAGGGCACCAATCACCACTGAGCCAAAGATCTAAGGATGAGTATACTAGGAGGAGTTCACACTAGGGTTCACCTGCAGCTGCTAGGAATCACATTTCTCTGGTTCCAGCAAACGCAGTATGAGGAAAAGGTGGAAGTATGGAAGTAAACCTGGTTAGGCCTTTCACAATAAAATCTTGTTTCACCTCCTTTTATCATCTGTTGCTTTCCTTTTGGATTTCTTGAGCCTGCATCATTGTTCCAATTGAACAATCATTTTATTTATAAAGAACATTATCATTAGGTCATTCTTGGGTTTTTAGCAAATGAGTACACAAGGAGAGACATTCAATATCTGTCATTCCAAAAATCCAATTTTTTTAGTGTTGCTTCCTTCCTTTGCCTTCCCACACCTCATCTCAGTTTTAACTGATTCCAGTTTTAAGTCTGGAAAATCTGGTTTATCTAATATTATTTTTATTGTCATTCTGCCCTCTATCTAGCATGTGCCAAAGAGGAAGGGACGAAGCAACAGCTGAAATTATAATCATACTAGCAGCCTAAGAAAGAACAACAAAAATCAGCAGTTTTGAAATTAGTGATTAAAATCATTTTAGTTTTAAAAGATTCCACCCACCATCTTGGTTCAATATGTCCAGCTGTATCCAAACATAAATAAAAACCTGCTCCTTGATCTCAGGATCATACCTGCCACGTCTCCCACAGAAAAATACGGGATTAGCAGCAGCAGCAGCGGCACTGAAAGTTGCACCGGAAGTTGTCTGGCGGCCATCTTGGGGGTGGCCGCATGGCGACGGCCATCTTAGGGGTGGCCATGCGGCCACCTCCAAGATGGCTGCCGCCATGTGGCCACCCCTAAGATGGCCGCCAGGCATGCGTAGAAGCTATTTCCAGCGCCAGTCACGGCCATTTTCTGGTGCCCATAGATGGGCAAACCAGCGCCAGAAAAATGGCTGCTGGCAGCAGCGGATTTATGGGAGAGGAGCTAAAATGGGAGACTGCTGGGAAATGGTAAGGAAAAACGGGGGTTTCCCGGGGAATGCGGGGTACTTGGCAGATATGCTCAGGATCAATCATTCAAAACTTGGCTACATTATATTAAGGGATGTCCAAATACACACTGCAGTTTTCAAAGTTTCACTCCACCATCTTGATTCAAAATGGCAACCAAATATAATAAAACAATAGGTGAAAATCTGCTTCTTTATCACAGGAACCACCTTGCAAAATTTGGTTATGATACCTGTGAGAGAAAAATGAATACATTTCCTTCTTTTCAACTTCTAGTTTATGTGTGCATTACTTTAAACCACATGAGGGTACTATTTGTCTAGCAATCTAGTCAGCACTTGTGTGTAATCTTTGCTTTGTCTAAGTTAACTCCGCCCCTAAAACCTGATCCATTTTAGTGTTCTCTCCCAACTGTTGAGACAAGATGCCTGCTGTTCTCTCTTTCATTGCCACATAACCTGTAAATAGTTCCTGCATGAATAAAGCCTTTGAACTCCAGAACATTAAGTGATTATTCCAAACCAATTCACCCAAGCTGCAAAGTCTGCTAGCAATATATTCATGCACAGAGAACAGAGAATTTCCCAAAATATGTAGTAGATAATATAATATACTTTAGCAGGTGGCACTGACTCCCAAACTTGTGTTTTACCTACATCTCCTCCTGATCCTAGTCTTCCTAGTACTCTGAAAAACTAAGCATTCTTCAAAAACCTAACTGGAGGAAGTGACGGTAATAATAAAACATGTGGCCAGCACGATTTATTGTAGTTGCAAAATGCATGTGTATTGTTTTGTGCAGACTTATATGATTGTCTCTAAAAACAAAAACAAAAAGATAGGAGTGTTGTATAGTGTATGATGAAGCTGTTTTTGTTTTTCACAGAAGGAATCAGGCAGCAACACAAGAGTCCTCCCTCGACTGTTAGTCACTGCAGTGGTATAGTGCCGTTCTGCTACTTTTTCCCAGCAACAGCATTGTTGTCATATGTTCTTACATTTCTGTGCCATCAGCTGGAGTGGTATTTGCCAGTGTTGTAGGTTTTGTGGGACTTGAGAAGAGATCTGGCCTGGCACATGATTCTTTTGCAAGGTAGGGTAAGCTCAGTGAACTTCTTAGCTGATCAGGAATACACACCCAGGTCTCCCCAACCAAGGTATGACATGATAACCACTACCCCATCATTTTCCAGTTCATGCATTGGTGAAATCTCATTGGGAAATTGTGGTCAAGAAAAAGAAAGTAAGACCACAGATTTAAGTTTGCATAAATGATTAACTATGAACTGTGTTGTAAAAACAAAAAGCGTTGCTTTTGAGTAGACATGTATAGTATAGGATTGCACAGTCAGGGATGCAACTGGGCTGAGGATTAAATCAGACTGGATACTTTCAGTGTCTGGAATGAAAAACATGGCTGAAGTGTGTCCCAAATTCCTGCCCACTGGCTTTGTCCCTTTGAACACAGTGAGATCCACTGGGAGTGAAGCCGACAATAGTCTGTATGGTTTTACAGTAAATTCTGTTTCTAGGTCCTAATAAATCTTGATGGAATATTACAAACTAGCTTAGATAGATGACATTATCTGCTGAGTTTGTGGATGGGATACAAATGTGTTAAAATAAATCAATCTAAATATATACTAGGAGCTCCCTACTTGGTGTTGCTCACCAACCCTACCATGCTACCACCACCCTGTACCAACCTCTGCCACATAATAGGGTAAAGTACGCATTGCAATATGTATAGTGTGGCATAATGGTTAGAGCATTGGATTAGGACCTGGGAGACCAGGGTTTGAATATGCACTCAGCCATGAAGCTCACTGAGTGACCTTGGGCTAGTCACCATCTTTTAGCCTAACCTACCTCACAGGCTTGTTGTGAGGAAGAAATGGTGAGGAGAAGAACTGTGTACACTACCCTAAGATCTTTGGAAGATAAAGGTGGGATATAAATGTAATAAATAAATAGTGTACAAACAATGTATATATTAGGGGAAATTTATTTGCAAAAAAATGTGTGCATTGTGGAACATGGCACACAAAAGCGTGCATATTACGAGAAAAGCACACTAAAATGCTGATGATTTTTAGAAGGACTTAAAAAATGTAAAAATAAATGTAAAAATGTGGGGAACTGAATTTAAGAATAGGGGGGGAAAGTGCAACTGAGAGAAACTAAAATTGACAGATTTTCCCCCTGTGTGTGTGTGTGTGTGTGTGTGTGTGTGTGTGAGAGAGAGAGAGAGAGAGAGAGAGAGAGAGAGAGAGAGAGAGAGAGATGACAGACTTTAAACATTTATACTCTGTCTTTTGACCTACAAGGCCTTCAAGGCAGTTTATAATCCAAAGCAAGAGCAAAATCCATATTAGAACAGTCTGAAGTTAATTAGCCTAAAATACACACAGCACCATAGCTGCCAAGTTCTCCCTTTTTTTAAGGGAAATTCCCTTATGCTGAATAGGCTTCCTCACGAGAAAAGGGAAAACTTGGCAGCTATGCACAGCACAATAAAGAAACTAGCAGCAACACTAACATTGCTTATTTGTAGTGCAGGTATTTTGTTGTATTTTACGTAACCTTGGGTGATGAAGGGTGGGATAGATAGAAATAAATAAATCATTGCAACCCTATAAATTCATACTCAGAAGTAAGTCCTATTGAGTTCAATGGGACTTACTCCCAGATAGGTAGGTATATATCCACCGGAAGAAACTAATGGCCCTTCCGCTGTGTTGAAGTCTAAGGCATTCAGCCCCAGCCAGCATGGCCAATGGTCAGGGATTATAGAATTGTAGAATTGGCAGGGACCCTCCTACAATGGAGGAATCTCAACTAAAGCACCCATGACAAACGGCCATCTAACCTCTTCATAAAAGCCTCAAAAGAGGGACAGTCCACAATCTTCTGAGGGAGTCCATTCTACTGTTGAACAACTCTTGCTGTCAGAAACTTCTTCCTAATGCTTAGTCGGAATCTCCTTCTGGAGCAGGAGAAAACAAGTGTGCTCCATCTTCTATGAAGCTGAGCAATGGGAGGTGCAGCCAATCAACATCTGGTGGGCACTCTCTTCCCCCATCCCTGATCTAGAGGACGTCAACTTTCAGGCATATCTTTAAAAAAAACTTTCATGTTTCACAATTCGTGTTGACAATTATGTGTGACCAGTTCCATTTGTGTTGTCCTACTGAACTCAGTAGAGCTTACTTCTACCGTGTTTCTCCTAAAATAAGACGTGCCTATAAAATAAGCCATGGCACAATTTTTTAAAGGCAAAAAAATATAAGACATCCCCCCCAAATTAGACGTGTTGGGGTATTGTTACGGTAGTGGTGGGAGCAGGTCTGCATGGCGCTTCTGCAGCGCGCGCCTCGCCGAGCCCCGACTGGGTTGGGACTCGGCACGCAGCGCGCTGCTGTCTCTCCTGGGTCCCACTGGGTCGGGACATGGCGCGGTGCACGCTGCTCTTTGCCAGGTCCCGCTCAGTCGGGGATTGGCGCAGCGCGCGCTGCTGTCTTTGCTGGATCCCGCTCAGTCGGGGCGCCGAGCCGGCAAAGACAGCAGCGCGTGCTGCGCCGAGCCCCGACTCAGCGGGACCCAGTAAAGACCCAGTGGAAGAGGCTTCGGGGAAGCTTAGGTCAAGATCCTGGCGAGAAATGTGGATACCTGGAAAAAGGCAGCCTGGATCTGATTCTGCCACCCACCCGCCCGCCCCTCATTCAAAAAAGCAAAGCCCCCTGCAGCCCGACTCTGTGCACGCTTTACACGGAAGCAAGTCCCGCCAAGTTGTACGGAGCTTTCACCCAGGTAAACGCGCCAGATTGCAGCCTGTTATTGCTCGGCGGTGCAGCTACGCCGTTTTGAATGCGAAGCCTCTTTAGCAGTCGATGCACGCTCTACTGCTGGGGGCGGGGGAGAGAGGGCGCTGGTTAAGCGCTTATTCATTCGGTGTTTGTCCTCCATTTCATCCCGCCGGGCGAAGCGGCTCGACGGAGCTGGGGTTGCTACAACAGGAGGTGGCGGCAGTGTGCACGGCGAGGCGGCAGCCGCTGCTGTTCTTCGCTTGGGCATCTTGAATGGGCGCGCCGCTGTTCGCTTGCTTAGAGACCCTGCTCTGCAGCCAAGGCTTTGCAGACGCTGCAAAGCCTTGGGGGGCGAGGGCTCAGTAATGACGGCTAAATAGCGACTGTGTTTGAAAAGTCGCTTCTCAGCTTTGATGTTCGATCTGCAAAGACAACACACACACACACACCCGCCCTAAACAAAATATCACGCGAGAGTGTGGAGGGACGCAGTCCTGCAACCCAGAGGGGAAACTTAATCGCGTGAGGAAGTTTGCTGTTGGGCAGCTGCTTCTCTGCAAGCTTGTAACAAAGGCAGTAGTGATCTGGGCAGCCGGCTGCTGACAAGGGGCGGGGGGTAGTCGCCGCAGCAGCCGCTCTTTGCTTGGCAAGTAACCCACACACCCCTCCGAGCGCCGAGCCCCGACTGAGCTGGAGCCAGCAAGGACAGCAGCGCGCGCCGCACGGAGCCCCGACCCAGCAAAACTCTCTGAAAGCTTAATACCGGTAAAAAATAAAAAAGCTTAACAAAAAAAATAAGACATCCCCTGAAAATAAGTCGTGGTGTGTTTTTTTGGAGGAAAAATAAATATAAGACGTGTCTTATTTTAGGAGAAACATGGTAAGTAAGGTAAAGGTTAAGTCCAGCCAAAGGCGACTATGGGGTTGCGGCGCTCATCTCACTTTCAGGCCAAAGCAGCTGGCATTTGTCCACAGACAGCTTTCCAGGTCATGTGGCCAGCATGACTAAACAGCTTCTGGTGCAATGGAACACCATGACAAACCAGAGCGCACAGAAATGCCATTTACCTTCCTGCCGCAGCGGTACCTATTTACTTGCACTTTGACATGCTTTTGAACTGCTAGGTTGGCAGGAGCTGGGACAGAGCAACGGGAGCTCACTCCATCACAGGGATTTGAACCTCCAACCTTCTGATCGGCAAGCCCAAGAGGCTCTGTAGTTTAGACCACAGTGCCACCTGCGTTCTAAGTAGGTATGTACAGGCAGTGGAGGCTGCTCTCTTAGGGCAAATGGGCTTCTACCCCACCTGCCTGCCCTCTTATATCCATTCCAGGGAGTGCTCCTGGCTGACAGCTTCCTCCTCCTCCTTCATCTCAGTGTTGCCCCTCAGTCAACAGGAAGGAGAGTGGGAGCAAAACTAGAATTAATTGGCTATGCTTGCCATTGGCTTTATTGTTGGCCTCTGTACCTTCCTAATTGGCACCAGCCACCACTATGTATAGGATCATACTCTTGGAACAATAACAGTGGAGTGAACTTCTCTGCTAGAAAGTGAAAAAGCATTTCAAATCTAGAACACTCGATCAGCAAAGAACCTTTTGCTCTCTGCAGTGCTTAAACATTCTCTGTGGTTTTGCTATGTCAAACAATGCCTCTCAGCGGCATTAGCTTCTAGGAAACAGAACATTAAATAGAATCTGTTCTACAGAATAACACAGAGAGAAAACTCTTTCCTTTATAATCAGCATTTTTGCACCCTTGGCATCGTTTAGATTTGAGGACTACAGAAAAGTCCGTCTTTCATGTTGCCACCCTCCAGACCACACCTGGAGGAGGCACAAGGAGAAGGGCCTCAGGTGATGAACACAGAGTCTGGGATGGTTTATATGGGGAGAGGCAAGTTATAGCAGGTTGTTAAATACCTGTGTTCTGTCAAGTCTTGGGGCAGTCTAGGCCACAAAATTCCGCATCTTTAGGAAAACACATCTCCCTATTTCGGTTCATCTGAGGCAATTAGCAGGTCATTAGTGAGAATGCAGAAAATCCCTCCCTTCTGCCTGTCCTGTCTCCCAATATATTGAATAGGACTAAAGATTGACAAGTCTGCCAATTTTGGTTTCCTTCAGTTTCTCATTTTTCTATTTCTAAGTTCAGTTCCTCACATTTCCACATCAATCTTATTTTAAGTCATTGTGAAAATTCACCAGCATTTTAGTATGAACTTCTAATACAACACATTTTTGTATGCACATCTCAAAAATACTTACATTTTAGGAGAGCAGTTTTCCCTAATATACAATGTTCATGTATGTTATTTTCACTAATGGATGCATTTTATGCACACTTTACCCTACTATATACATTTTTGTACACATTAATTGGCTGGAGAAAGGCATTGCAAAATTCAGAGCTGTACAAATTTTGAAGAATGGCTATGTTTTCGGTTTGCATACTGTTTGAAAAGATATGAATTGGGGAAGTTTGCATTAAAACGCAAATGGAATCAAATCTCTCCTCCATCCCTACTAAGGGTATGTCTTTTTGCTGGACCCGCTTTTCCCAGATCAATATTCCTGACCACTGAGGCAGTGATCTGAGGCCTTTCCTGGGCACCCCCGCTGTCTGAAATGGGATGAGAGATGAATGGAGACAGAGAGAACTTGTTCTGTGGCGACTCTTCACCCTGGGAATGCCCTCCCACAAAGGCCTTGCCTAGAGATCATAGACAGGATCAAAAGGACAGCTTAGTAGCATATCCCACCAGTGTAGCGATTTCAGCTTCTGCCACAGGACCTGCCCCACTCTCCCTCCACACATTATCTAATTCTGTTCCAGAGGTTCCTCCTACCTTCAGCAGCAGATCTGGGGAGAGCACAGGGTGAAGAGAAGGGAAAATCCCATTGTGCAAAGTGGAAATCCTCGTGCCAATGGGATGTGTTAGTTGGATACCAACCTTCATTCCTATCACTTAGGTGCCAGGGAAAAGCATTTCTGAGTCTGAGGCCTTTATTATTATTATTAAAAAAGGTCTAATATAGATGTTCTTTGTTTAACTTAAAGCACTTTCACCATCTATTTAAATCGGCTGTCCCCATTTTACATTGTTTTTTTTTCATTTCTTGCATTAGTTTGCATACTTTATCAATTTTAATAATGGGTGGTATCCAATGCTAGTCATGCTCATGAGTAGATCCATTGATTTCAGTCGGTCTACTTTGCATATGAGTTCAGGGAACTTATTTTTTGAGAATTCATCCAGATTTTCTTGCACAAAGCTTACATGTTACCAGTTTTAATTGAGCATTCATTCTTTAAGGGCCGGTTATATGGCAACAAACCTTCGTATGTTGTAGCGTGTTTACACACCTTCCCATTAAACATTTGTTTACAACACACATTTCATAGAATCATAGAGTTGGAAGAGACCACAAGGGCCATCCAGTCCAACCCCCTGCCAAGCAGGAAACACCATCAAAGCATTCCTGACAGATGGCTGTCAAACCTCCGCTTAAAGACTTCCAAAGAAGGAGACTCCACCACACTCCTTGGCAGCAAATTCCACTGTCGAACAGCTCTTACTGTCAGGAAGTTCTTCCTAATGTTTAGGTGGAATCTTCTTTCTTGTAGCTTGAATCCATTGCCCCATGTCCGCTTCTCTGGAGCAGCAGAAAACAACCTTTCTCCCTCTTCTATATGACATCCTTTTATATATTTGAACATGGCTATAATATCACCCCTTAACCTTCTCTTCTCCAGGCTAAACATACCCAGCTCCCTATCCGTTCCTCATAAGGCATTGTTTCAATGCATTTCTTCATTTCATTCCTAACTGCAAGAAGGCAGTTTATTTACTTTTAAATGGATTTGCTTTGCTAGGGTGACAGGGCACTCAAATCCACTCTAATTGTGCTAACCTTAATTTCTAAGTATGTGTTTGAACCCCTCCCACAAAATACTAACAGTCTGGATGTGCCTTATGAGTAACACTGGATACCAGCCCCTTATTTTAAATTGGACCTTTTGTTTCGTACTGCTCTATTAGCTGTCCTGGGTATATTAATCTGTTGAAACTGTGGTACATAAATGATGCTTGTCTGCCTGAAAGGAAATAAGTAAAGAACAGCAAAGAGATATGTATGAAATTGCTTATACCAAGTTAATCCACTTGGCCAAGTGGATTCCATTCTGAATGGAATCTCTCCACATCTCTCGAGCTAGTATGGTGTAGTGGTTAAGAGCGGTAGACTCCTAATCTGGGGAACCAGGTTCACGTCTCCGTTCCTCCACATGCAGCTGCTGGGTGACCCTGGGCTAGTCACACTTCTCTGAAGTGTCTCAGCCCCACTCACTCACAGAGTGTTTGTTGTGGAGGAGGAAGGGAAAGGAGAATGTTAGCTGCTTTGAGACTCCTTCGGGTAGTGATAAAGCGGGATATAAATTCCAAACTCTTCGCCGTTGCCGTTGCCGTCGTAAAAACAACAACCCCCCCCCCAACTCTGGGAATTGTATAGCTGAGCATTGTCAGGGATGGAACCTATGACCCTCTGCATGCAAAGCATGTACTCTCTTGCTGCCACAGAGCTATAGCTCCTCTTCTCAAAGCAATAAATAGAAGTAGGCAGAGGAACATATCACATTTGCCCTCAGCCATCAAAGAGGTCACAGCTTAAAAAAAAAAAAGAACGGAGAGAGCATGCAGTCACTGAATGCTCAAGCCCTGCAAGATGTGATATGGCACTTCAGATCGTCTTGTACAGGGAATGTCTCAATAGGAGTTTGCGACTTGTTCAGTTTTAATTCAACACCAAAGCCTTTTTCTGTGCCATTTCAGTCACCACCTTTCAGTTCTAGGGAAGAAGGAATCTTAAAGGTACATTCACTGGAAACAGTTTGACAAGGCACTTTTCATTTTCCTGGGGACAGGTTAACTGCAGAGGCAATATTAGGGTAGTGTAACCGGTTTGGAGGCACCAGGCTGCAGGGGGCACCACAACAATGCTGTAGAATGGAGCGTGAGAGGTGGGAGGCACCAAATTTTAGTGTCACACAAGGCTCCATTTAACTATGAGAGCCCAAAGTCCACCATTGATAACTGTATTGGCACCACCATCCCTGGGTCCTGGAACATGAGGGGAAGGAAGATTTGAACCACACAGCATGTCCTCTTGTTCCTTCTAGTTACCATAGCTGCCACCAGGCAAAAGGATTTATTTTTTGCCTTTCACCAAACAGCCTTAAACTTCCATTAGGTTCTCTCTAGATGATTAAAGGTGGTGTGGAAATTGGCTCTTAGACATGGTATGGTTTTAATTAATAGAGTTTTGTGAATTAAGATTAGAGGTTTACTAAAAGGCCTAAAAGATGGTTCTTTTAGTTACATGCACAGAAAGCAAGTTCTCAAAGAGCAGAAGTATGGAAAAGCAACCTGGTTTAACAGCAGACAGCTTTTCCTAACTAGACGACCCCTAAGCTACAGACATCTGTTAGATTTGCAGCAGCCCTCCTTTCGTCATTCTCCAGACCAGCATATCATACTTTCCTGAGATGCATCCTGGTCTGCCTTTCTTTCATCTGGTTCTCTATCTGCACTATTCTCAATACTTTTTCTTTCTCCCGCTTTGATCTACGGAACAGCAAGGTTTAACAAGTTAGCCCCATAATCTCCAAACAAACCACATTCAGAATTCTGATTCTTTAAAAAAGAGTCCACTTATTTCGTAACAATGCTACATGTTTCTGGTTTGGGAGCTCAGGTTTGGTGTTGGGGTCCCTTACCAAGATCCCCTGTAGTCTCCATCCATGGTCCTCTGGATTAAGCTGGATCCTCTCTGTCCTTTGCTTAGAGATCATGGCACAGAGTTTCACACAGGACAAAGTCTACCTATTTGCTTTGAGTCATGACTCATGATTGTTCTATGCTGTCTCTGGAATCAAAGGCACAATGGTTCTGCATTAGCAGCTGCCATGGAAGAACAGATAGGATCTGGTAGGACAACAGGTCCTGGTAGAACCATAGATGATTGTATACCATTTTACAGATCTATAGTCCCAGTGGTTTTATGCAACTGCAGACCAGAGCAGGGTAGTTTGGGGAGCAGGAGCCAAACTCTGCTTCCTTTCAGAAGTGGGAAAGCTGCCTGCCAAGAGTTGAGATGTTTCCATGGCCCCAGTAAGGAGGGTGATGAGTGGCAGCATGGCAAGTGTTGTGGGGGCCCTTTTGATATGCTTGGACCCTCACCCAGTGCTTGACCTGGCCAACCACGTGTGTGTCTGAGAGAGGGATGGGTGGGTGCTAATCCTCATTTAAATTGATCTCAATTTGCTGCTTTGAAGGAACTGGGGGGTGGGTGGGAATGTATGTAACAGAATCCAGCTATGGATTTCGTGTGTGACATAGTGGAGATTCTTGTCAGTTGAGGGAATGAAGGTACAGTACCTAAGATCCAGATAGCATAAGGATTCTATTAAAAAAATAAGGAAAATCCTAGAAACAAAGAAGAGAGAACATCTACAAGGCACAGAGTGTTGTTCGAGCATGCAACAGATAGCTCAAACCAAAGCATTTTAGGATGCTGAACACACCTAGGTTATTATGAGAAGCAAGGGTGTTCATACAGGCTCAAAGACATGAAAGTAGCAGCAGTGTCTTGATCTTACTCCTCCCCAACTTAGCTTGGGGGCAAGGAGAGGTGGTGGAGGTTAGGTGGTTTTTTTTGTTTTTTTGTTTTTGAATGATTGAATCAAAGGCTTAGAAAAAAATATTTAATGTTTAATCGATTATTTTATTTTATTTTTCTGTTGGAAGCTGCCCAGAGTGGCTGGGGAAACCCAGCCAGATGGGTGGGGTATAAATAATAATATATTATTATTATTATTATTATTATTATTATTATTATTATTATTATTATTAAGGTTTTCCAGTGAACATTGCTCTGTAGCCTCCCTGGCTGCCCAGATCTCCTGATCTGAAACAAAGCACAGTGGGAGGAGTTACCTGATGATGTCTTTGTCTATGATTTCATTGAAGCAGGGTCCCCAGGAAGGCTGCAAACTCACTGTTAAGCCGTTCTGTGAATTGTAGCCCTGTGTGGTGAATCGTGGGGTGGGGGTGGGGGAGGTCACCTAACAATTATCAGCATGGTAGTGAATATGACTCCTAGGTCAGAAATGATCCCAGACCTCAACACTGACCAATCTGCTTTTTTTGTACACTGCTTTGAGGTTTGTTTGTTTTTTTACAGTCAAGTGGTGTATACATTTTATTAAATAAGTAAGTAAATACGTATGTACGTACGTATGAAAGTAAGTAAATGAATGAATACCAAGTCCCCCCTCCAAGAACTAATCAAAGTAAAATATACCACTTATCCTAAATATCTTCATAGTCCCCAAAGTCTTTACCCCCCCCAATGCACTCACCTTTTCTTATCAATAAAATATTAGGAGTGGTGACAACAGCAAGTAAGGCGAGAACTGGTGGATGAGTTTCCCTTTCCTTTCATCCATATATATAGGGCATCTAATCCAGCATCCTATTTGCACAGTGGCCAACCAAGCAGCATTTGAGCACAAGAGCACTTTCTCCTCCTGTGCTTTTCAGCAACTGGCACTCAGAGGCATCATTGCCTCTAGCTGTGGAGGCAGAGCATAGCCATCACGGCTAGTAGGCATCAATAGCTCTTTCTTCCTCTAATCTTCTTTTAAACCCATCTACACTGGTGGACATCATTGCCTCCTTTGGGAGTGAATTCCATAGTTTAACTGTGTGCTGCATTAAGACGAGAACATACTCAATGTGCTGCTGATTAGGCCCAGGAAGCCCTAAACGGCTTGACTGCCAGAGACACAACTTTCTTCTTTGCTATCTTGCCCACACCCTAAGATTTGGTGGACAAGACTTTTCTATGTCCCAACACAGGCTGATACAAGATTGGTTGCAGTATATGTCAGGGCCTTTTCTGTGGCTGCTCTCTAGTTGTAGAAATCTCTTGCATGTGAAAATAAGCTTTGTTTAAGGTCATTTTTTTGTCAGCCAGTATCAGAAGCGGGCACAATATCGGCTACCCTTGTTGTAGATGTAGAGGATGCATGGAAGGTAAAGCATTGACATTTGAGTATTGCATAAACCCTCCTTGGCAGAGCTCCTGATGCAAGTTACAAAGCAATTAAACATATTTTTTTGGTGGGAGGGGGGAGAGCAAGAGAAAGAAACTGTATAAGAAAGTTAAATAAATAGGAGCAATACTAATGCCACACTTTCAAGGGCTATTCCTCATTCAATTTTGGAACACTGTATTCCAAAGATAAATTTTAAAAATTTGACGGTTGGACTAATTGTATACCCAGAAATGTATAATTCAGTCTCCTCAGCATCAAGACGCCCTTGTGGTTCGGGTAAAAACTCATAAGGGAAGTGTTCTTTTGCAATCTATTGCTCTTTTCTGCAATATTTATGAGCACACCAATATTTAATTCATTATTTATAGGTTTCTGACATATATCTAATTTGTTTACACACACACACACACACTCCCTATCTCTCTATATATCCACAGCACTTTGTATACAAGCAATTACTATAGGATGCATAACACCACCTTAAACTGTAAGAGCCTCTGGGGGAATGAATTAAGTGCACCAAACATAGAAGATGAAATCCTGCTGGGGTGCTGCATTTCCTTTATGTGGTTGGGTAGTGAGGACTTAATTAATTTTATAATTGTCTCTGGCAGCCTAATCCTCAATATGCTCACTCAAAAAATAGAAGAGGAAGTGTGTTGCTGTGGACTCTACTTTTGTGTAATTGCTACATTCCCCCAGAGATAGTCGCAGGTTGACATAGTTTCAAGATGGAGAAGGGAGAAGACTTATTCATACAGGGCATTACTGATTTATGGAACCTTGCTACTACGGGACATTATTGACACATTTCTGTGGAATAGATTTACTAGCTATTGGCCATGACCAGCAGGACTGCAGCGTGCCTGCCAGCCAGCCATTACCCTTTCCAAAGGACTCCATTGCATATGCTGTCCCTTGCTTCCACACACTCCAACCTTTAACCAGCATCCTGTGCCCACTGAGAATACCCAGTTCTCACTAGGCTGTTTGCGTGTTTTCCCACTCTTAGGGCTTTTTCCCTTAAGTGTTTTGTTGTTATAGTTGCTGCTGCTGCTGCTGCTGCTGCTGCTGCTGCTGCTGCTGCTGCTGCTGCTGCTGCTACTGTTACTTCTGCACATTTTGGGGTTCACCCAAGCTAGCCTGGTACCTTCTGCTTGTGCCTGGATGGTGACCCCAATGCAGCACAGCTTGCATTTGCTAGATCAAGAATTGTGGGTATTAAGCAAACACAAATCCAATGATAGATCATAATATGCATTTGAAAGTATGTGCCATATGTCCACCGCATTGCTTGCCATCAGGCATGCATTTGAAGATCTGCACGAATGCACAGTATACTGCAACTAGTCACAGTTAAATAATTTTGTTTTAAAGAAGCAGAGTGAAACATGGATCAGGGGAATCCAGCGTCCCCACCCCACATAAATCCTCCTGTCTTTTCCAGGCCTGCCTGGTCATTTTCTGCATTAGCATAACAATGCAATGATATTTCTCTACCTGGGCCTTTAACTGAACCTCTGAAACATCCTTCTTCAACCTGGTGAAGAAGGCTGCTACTACGTATTGCTAGCGAAAGATTACTTTATTTACTAAATAAATATTTATTTCATAAAGTTTACACACCTATTTGATTGAAACAACAACAGCAGCAGCAGCAGCAGCAACAACAACTACAACAAACACCTCAAAGCCAGGGTGATCCACACAGAGCCAATGCTGCATCAGAAGTGTATTTAATGAAGACACTAGTTTCTGCTCACAGAGAAACACTTCACCACTTGGGAAAAAATCCCAATCCCAAATGTTACCTTTGACACACACAAACAGAGTTTAAATGTCCTCTACACAAAATATCCATACACACAGGACAATTCTGATTAAAATCCAATTCTATAATCCGCAATCAGCTGATGTTTTTCAAATTAGTATTTAGTATTCCAAATTAGTATTTAAAATTATTTGCAAAAAGCCTTGCTTCTGAAAAGGATGCACATTATTCTATTTCTTGTTAGAGGCTAAATGCATGTAATAACTATCCTCTTTCTATTGTTAGAGGATTGAAAGGGATACAGCTAATGAGTTGCTGAACCTTGTTATTGAAATTAAGCTTTATTACACTGCCACTCTCCAGTGTTCCTGTGTGTTTTTATTTATTTATTTATTTATTTACAGCAGGAAAAGAGGATTTCCCCCCCTCCCAATGGGAAAAGCAAGAAATGTACATATACCGGTAGTTAACTAAGCTTGTCACACAACACAGAAAACATTATAGGCTTGTTCACATGTTACAGTGAACACTTGGACCACTGGTCCACCTCGCTCAATAGTGTCTGCAATAACTGGCAGTAGGAATCCAGGTTTTTAGATGGACTCTCTTCTAGCTGAAGAGTGTGACCTTCTGCATGCAAAGCAGATGCTATACTACTGAGCTAACCTACAGATCTTTCCTAAAGTGCAAGCCATCTCTTCATGTGTTTATGTGAAGGGGTGTACACTTCTTGATTTGTACTGCTCAGCTATTGTGCACATAGATTATGCCTTTGTTGAACACATATTCGTAGAGTTGGAAGGGACCCCAAGGGTAATCTAGTCAACATGTGAATAACTTTATGACAGTATAGCTCAGTTATTTGTGTACACAGATTGTATATCTATTGAATGTAGTAAGTGAACATCACCTATATTGCACACATTTCACACAAATCTGGGCCCACTAGCAGGGATACATGCATCTAGTCATAGTTCTCTGGTAAGGATACCTCAATAGTCTTATCTGAATACAGTGGTAGCTTGGTTTAAGAACAGCTTCATTTACGAACAACTTGGATTAAGAACGCTGCAAATCCGGAAGTAGGTGTTTTGGTTTGTGAACTTTGTCTTGAAATAAGAACATGTTTTGCTTCCTGTTGAGTGTGTTCCATTTATAAATTGAGTCCCCTGCAGCTATGGGAAAATACACCTTAGTTTAAGAACGCTTTGGTTTAAGAACGGACTTCTGGAATGGATTAAATTCATAAACCAAAATACCACTGTACTCTGATTATTCACATGCAAACAATCCTAGAAGAAGAAAAGGTGGCTGGTGTCCCCATTGGAACTGATGGGCTGAAAGGCAAGAGGCCAGCAAGAGGTGGAGTCAGAGGTAATGATAGGCACAAGCACAGCCACTGACAGGCAGAGCTGGTCCTCCTCCTTGCTGAGTTCTACAAAGGCAAGACTGAGACTGTGGTGGAGGAAGCTTACAGCCAGTGCGACCCAATTGACTGGATGCAAGTAAGAAGGCAGGCAGGTGGGGGCTGGCTGAATGCAGGAGAAGCTGATGGTGCAGTTCCCCATCCAGCGCAATGGACCAGCCAGAGCACTGTCAAGCACCACCATCTCTGGTGCTCCGCCATAGTTCCATTTCCAGATCTCTGTGAGTTGGATGATGAAGATATGAAGTAGGCAACTAAGTGTATTCTTCAGAAAGTTGAGACAGTGAATGTTCAGTGAGGGTGTTGAGGCAAAACCAGTGCATATGCCTTCATGTGTTCCTTGAGTGTCCAAGTAAGTCTATGGAAGGGATGGGGGGGCAAAGATGACCCTCCTAATCTTTCTATTTCTCAGGACCTCCCCAGGGCAGACCACCTCTATGCACATTCCTTGTGCATTTATGCTTGGCTGAAATGTGTCATTGAATTCTGATGCCTCTTGCTCCCCTGGATGGAGGATAGAGAGGGGTCTGTGAGTGTGTGAAGAATCTAGCCTACAGTGCAAAGGTGAATTTTTCTTGCTTCTTCCACCCAGTTTTGTCTCTGGCACTGCCCAGCACTGGCATGTGCCCCCCTCACCCAAGTTATCAATAAGGGAATGTGGCCTTCAGGCTGAAAATGTTTTTTCACAGTTGTAATTAAAAAATAAAGTTTGGGGGGAAATCACTTTGAAAACAGAAAGCAAAGGTAAACTAAAGAACTGGCAAATTTTTCAGTTTATCCTGCCTCCCACTTGCACCATGAACATTATCTATTGCTCATTTTACATTTCTGTAAACATCTCAGCATCAGAAGCTGTAAGCAGAGGGTCCTAAAATGTTTGACTATAGTTTTGTTGTGTTGACTCATAGCACATTGTAGATGAAATGAAATGTGTGCACATTTTAAAATACTATATGTTTTTGCTTATATTGACTCTGTATGATTTAGATTAGAAACATTAAAAACAAATGAATGTTCCATTATTGGGGGGGTTGAGTTATTTTATACTTCCCCCTCTTTCAACATATTTCAAAATCTTTCCCTCTGTACATCATCAATTGTTTTTCCTTTTGCCACAAAGTCTTTCATCTTCTGAGAAAAGTGGTGGCCACAATTTTTAATGAGACACAAAGATCTGGCATTGAATCACTCGAAAGATTTTTAAAAAATTAACTAGATTGAAGTCAGTGGCAAAATTTTCTTTGGAGTTACTAGGCAATTGTTTAAAAGGGGTGTTGGCAACTGACATTCTGGAGATGTTTTAAAAATCATTAGCAAGAAATGGTGTTGATAAGGGTCATTTGTTTTCTTCTTAATAATTAACATAAGCATCCAAATCCCCTTTGTGCTCAGTGGCGAATTAAGCAGAGGCATCCCTGCCTCCAACCCCATTGGTCTCCAACCCTGTGGCATGGAGCTTGGCCTTCCAAATGTAGGGAAGGAGAAATTATCACTGGTGGGCAACAGCCAGTGAAAATCCCTAAAAAGAGGCATTCCAGGGAAACATCTGCCATGTTCAGCAAAAATGTCTTTGTGTACAGGCCCCTATGAGCTGGGAGTCATGTTAGGTTCCTGATTGCATGGAAGCCTATGAACATACAGTTGTGAGTACAAGGCCTCTCTATGTCAGGCATCTGTGATGAATGTGCAGGTGTTGGCTGGGACAGGAGGCACAGTCCACCATTTGTGGGTGGTGCTCATTGGGGCAGGTTAAGTGGAAGGCAGGCAGGCAAACAGTAGGTGGAGCCAGAGTTAATGACAGGCATTGTCAACTAATTTTATTTTGATTCTGTTGAGTCCTACAAGAGCAACACTCAGACTTAGAGGGAGGAAGTTGAAAGCCTTTGCACCCGCTCTCCTGGACTGGTTGAGTGTAAGAAAGAAGGCAGATGGGGGCTGGTTGAGGAGGGCAGACTTAAGGTTGGTGGTGCAGTGTCCCATACACCCTAATGGACCAATCTCTACTATTACCCTTCCCTTCCATGCATTTAGCCAGCCTGTGTGTGAAAGGGATTCTGGGAACCTGACTCCAATTTGCTTGGAGAAGGAGACAAAGGGTGGGGTGGGGAGTGTAGAATTGTGTGTCTTGCAACTTCATTTTTTACTTATTTTGTTTTTTTAAAAAACCCTACAAACTCTGTTGCCTTCAGGGAAAATACAGTGGCATATTGGCAAGCAATTGGCATATGAATTGCCACTCTGCAGTGTGCCTTTGTCAGTGAAGTGCGAATGCATGCAATGGGGAAATGTGCAAAAGCACTTTGATAAGTGACAAGCACACTTAGTTTGTGAATTAGCGCCTTTGTTCAGTTACTTGATTCTTGTTTGTTCCTTTATTGTGATTCTTGATTTTTGGAGAGTTTTCTTCTTTGAGGAGCATGTGCTTTCCAGTGTACAACTTTATTGTTCTGCCTGGGGTATTGTGTTTCTTCTTATTCAAGAACTTCATCAGTGGTGGGGGAGAGGGAGAAGTAATCAGGGATGTAATGGTGTTTCATCAAGATACTTGGTTTGCAAGAGAGAGGTTTTCCTTTCCCTCTCAATCGCTTGTCTCTTTCTTTCTTTGTTCTTTCCTCTTATTCCTCTCTTTGGTTATGAGACAGCACAGAAAACTGTTATTGGATGCAACCCTACTTCCTGCTTGTAGCCTATAAAATTTTAGTAGACGCGTAACATTGTAGAATTTTTATATATATGTAATGAAACAGAATATATATTTTTATTATGCTTATCTTAACGTTCACACAAAAATTCTTAAACAACTCAAATGTGAAACTGTTGCTCTTTCAAATAAAAATGCATAGGCTTCTAACACCTGCACCCGTCTTCTAATCAGAGAACTGGATGGTAGTCAATGTAAAAATAAGTTTTAAAAAAGGGACCCAGAGGGGGAAATTCAGGAAATTTCAGATCTGCCAGCCTAACTGCCACCTCAGGTATATTGGAAAGCTTTATTGAGATCAGAATAATTAAATATAAAGACTGCCTGCGGGGGACTCCCCCACCATCACCATACCTTCTGCAAAGCAGAGGCACTCTTGCTTCATTAACCTTTGAAAATTCTTTGGAAGTGCCAACCAACATTTAGATAAGGGCAATCCAATACATATAATAGGCTTCAAAAATTCAAAAAAGTTTTTTTTTTTAAACAAAATTCCTTTCCAAAGGATGAATAGGGAAATAGTGAAGGTAACAAAAAAAGAAAACAAAAACCTAAATTATCCAGGACAATGACATCTCGGAGTATGAAATGAGCCAAGAAAAACTCTGAAAATATCATTACGATTTTGCAAGGAAGATGGTTTCAAGTTTCTCTCCCCCCACCCATGGGGAGGGGTGGTGGTGGGTGGGTTAAAGCTTCTTTAGCAATGGATCACATGAGTTTCAGTAACAGTAAGTGTAAAGTAGGCTCACCCCAGCTTACATAGGGAAGCTGCCTTATGCTGAATTGGACCATTCCTTCATCTAGCTCAGTTTTGTCCCTGCTGACTGACTGCAGATCTCCAGGATTTCATACAGGAGTAAGAATTCCAGGAGATGACAGGGATTGAACCTGAGATTTTCTGCTGGTGAAGTAGATGCTCTGCTATGAACAACAGCCCCACATTTATTATTATTATTAGGGAGCTGCCTAATCCTGTGTCAAACCATTGGTCCATCTAGCTTAGCTTTGCCTACACTGATTTACTGTGCTCTCCCAGGTGTGACATGGGATATTCCCAGACCTACCAGGAGATACTGGGGATTGAATTGAGAACCTTCCTCCTGCAAGACATATGCTCTACCATTGAACTACAGCTCCTCCCTGAAGGTACATACTGTGTTGGCTGTGAAAGTTGGCTGTGAAAGAGATCTCAGGTTTGTAGTGATCAGCCAGAGCTTGCCCTAGACATTTTGCTGCCTGAAACAAAGAGTAAGATTATGCCAGCCCACCTCAATTCCACATACAGAAGCTGACCAGAGTGGCAGCATATAGCTCAGAAACCTTGCTACTGTTCCCTGCTTCTTTGCCCTGAGGAAGTTGCTTCACTGTGCCTAATATTTTTATTATTTTATTATTCATTTATTAAATTTCTATGCCGCTCTTCATTCGAGGATCACAGGGTGGTTTACAATATAAAAGCACAAACATGCACGATGTAGCAACAAACAAAAACAATACCCCCCACAGTTTTAAAGGTTGCAGATTGTTTAATTAGCCAAAGGCCTGGGGAAAGAAAGGTGTTTTTTTGTCAGGAGTCAAAAGATATGTAATGAGGGTGCCAGGTGAGCCTCTCTGGGGAAAGCATTCCACAAATGGGGAAGTACCACAGAAAATGCTTTCTGCCCCCAGACCTCTCACAGAGAAGGTCATGCAAAGAAGGGCCTCAAATAATGATTGCAGGGTCTGGGTTGGTTCATATAGGGAGAGGCAGTTGCGTGTGGAGACCCTTTAACCTGGCCTAGAAATAAATCCAGACATGACTCAAATTTTTGGTTTGGTTTTTGGCAGAATTTAGGCCACAACTTTATTGATTACAAATCAAGTGAGTGGTTGCATAGGCTCTGGTTCACAAAGCTACCTGCAGTAGTGCTGACTCAGGGCAGCAACCATGAGTCAGCCTGGGGAAACACCTGGGACGGGAGCCGTCGGATGACTGGGCCCGGGTCCACCCAGGTGCGCCCTGAACTCTGGCTCAGGGCACAACCCTGCTTGGGGAAGACCATCCATAAGTCTCAGGATTCCATTTACAGGAATACTGATGCATAGGGGTGGCTAGGAATCCTGCCACCCCTATCAACCGGAACCAGAATCTATCCGCCAACCTTACAAGTTGTGACGATTTGCTACATGGCAGGCAAAACCCAAGTGGCACCAGCCAATCAGCCAAGTGGGGAAAATTCCTGCAGTGCTCCTATCCCAAAAACAGGCAACACATGACGGCATAGCAAAGTCAAGCGCAAGCCCTAAATTAGGGAGAGGTGGGCAGGTGTTCCGATGCACTGTGATCTGAAAAAAGGATTTCTAAGGTCACGTGCAGCAGTTAAATAGTGGTCCCTCTGACTCCTTGACTGGCATGCCCTTAGCCCAATTGCTCCCTGTCAGAGGGACCACCAATAGGGGGTTGTGGCTGCTCCAATTGTCCCCGCCCCAACACCTAGGCCTGATTGCCAGCTCCCACCGCAACACGTGACCTCTTTTGCAGGGAGGACCCAATTTATTGAGGTATTGCAATCCTGAGACATTTAAGGTTTTCTAGGTAAAAACCAGTACTTTGAGTTGGGTATGGTAATTGGCAGCCAGTGTTGTCAGACCAGGATCGGTGTAATATGCTCAAACTATCTTGCCCTGGTGAGTAACCTGGCTGTTGAATTTGGCATGAGCTGAAGTATCTGAACTATCTTCAGAGGCAATCCTATGTATAATACATTGCAGTGACCTAACATAGAGGTTACCAGAGCATAGACAACAGAAAAGAGGCTATCCCTGTCCAGATAGGGACATAGGTGGGCTACCAGCCAAAGCAGATGGAAGGCACTCTGTGGCACCAAGGCCACCTGAGCCTCAAGTGACAGCAAAGGACCCCAAAGCTGCATACCCACTCCTTCAGAGAGAGTGTAGCCTCATCAAGAGCAGGCAACCTCCCATCCATCTAGTCTAGGGAACCACCCACTAACAAAATAATGGCCTATAACATCCATTGCCACACGTGCAGATTTAAAGGAGAAGTTGAGCCGTGTGTCATCACCATATTGCTGACAATGTACTCCAAACCTCCAGATAGCCCCACTCAGCGGTTTCATAGTTGGGCTGACCCTGTGGACAGCTCAGTGAAGACTGAAAATATCAACTCATGAGCATAAACAGTAAACAGTAAATTCAGTGTTAGATTCTATTAGGGATGAGATATCAATAACTCTGTGAGTTATCATAATGACTTTGTAATGACCTATGGTTGAATTCAATAAAAGTGAGTTATTGCAATGCCATTTTATAAATCTAATGTAGTTACATTGTGAATACTATGCACAGTTCAAGTTAGTTCCAATTCTATGATCATCATTTTTTTTAAATAGATGGGTTAACAGGTAAGATGGATAGGGGTGCAAACCTAGTATTCCATGGAGAGAGTAAGGTGTTGTTCTCAAATATGTTTGACATTTGCGAGTTTCTGCATGACTGGAACTGGACTCAACTTTCTGTAAATGTTTCTGTAAATGTTGTGAGACGTCTGCTAGGCATTTTGAGGATAAATGGTTTACTTCCACTACAACTTGGATTCCGTCATTGAACCAGGTGAATTAAAAAAGGTGTCTGGAGTGCAGTCTTGCCCGGCTTTATTGGATAGGTATCAGTTGATGCAACTCAAAGATGCTTGGCCAGGTTTGTACAACCACCTATGCATGGTAGCTGTGCCCCTCTTGGCTCGTAAGGGCTGGTAGGGAGGCGATAGCTGGTTGGGACAGGGAAGTGATGAATGCTACTTTGTAAGAGGTTGAGGCAGTATTAAGACTACTGAAAGAACTTACCCTGAACCAAGAATATCTTGACAAGGCTAGTCTGATAGCAAATTTCTGGGTAAGGTCTTCAGGCAGGTGGTGGCTGAAGAGATCCAAACACTCTTGAATAAAACTGATTTTCTTGATCTGTTTCAGTCAGGAGTAAGGTGTGGATTTGCCACAGACACCACCTTGGTCACCCTGAATGACATCTTGTGCTGGGAGAGGAAGAGGAAGAGGAACAGGTATTCTCTTTGATTGCTTGGTGTCATTGTATCATTGGCCATAGCATGGTATCTTTCTAGTATTACTGTTGGAGTTGGGGATTGGAAGCATTGCACTCAACTCAGCATTTTTGAAGAAGTTTTGATTTTAAGTCATGCTCCTCCTGTCTTTCAGCCCCAGCTCATGAACTAGCTGGATTTTTTTAACAACATGTTTTAACGAAGCCAATTAACTATGGAGAGGGGGCACAATGCTAATGGATGAAGGAGTTTCACTTGGCCATATCTTTTAGAGATTCAGTTCCTGGGATTTCTTTAGTTTGTTATTCAGATATAATGCTCATGTTATTTACCAGAGAGATTGGAAGTTCAAGTTATATAATCCAATTTCTTTCACAAGAAATAAACACAACTATCAATCTTGCTGAAATTAAACTGGAGAACTGTTCAAGCAACTGTTGAGCAAACACATTACCTGAATCTCTCCCGATATGTTTCTTAATGAGATCCCTAATTAGGCAAGGTTTTTAATTTAAAGTATAAAAAGTCATGCAGCTTAGTCTTTGAATTAGCGTAGAGTCTACAGCTAGTCACAGTAATTACCAACCGAGCGTAATCCAAAGGAAACTGTTCTACAATCTTCCCATCATGGAAAACATTGTGTGTGTGTGTGTGTGTGTGTGTATGGGGGGGGGGAGGGAGAGGTGGAGAAATGAAGTTAAACCAACTTTGAGTGTGTTTTGCAAAATATAACTGAAATAGGATATGCTGCAATGGTTCACTGGTTGGAATGGAAGTAAGGAAGGAATCTCTTGGCTTAATACTTGCCTCTGATTGGGTTATTTCTCCAATATATGGTGGTCAGTCTGGGCAATTACACATACCAGCAGTGTGTAAGGATTTTTCAAAGCTACCTGGATAGCAACCAGTCTCCAATAATGAGATAAAGGCCCTGATTTCCAGGTTGAAAGAAAATAAAGATCCTTGAGAATATATACTTCCATCTGAGCTCTGTAAGGAATACATAGAATGCGTGTGTGTGTCTATCCTGGATGGCTTATTTACCACCATAAACAACACAGGCCAAATGCTCCCTGGATGGAAAATGAGTTTCATTTTCCTTATTTATAAGAAAGGGAATAGGAATGATCTACAAAACTATCGGTCAATTAGCTTGTTGAACTTCTTCTCAAATGGTATCCCCTTAAAAAATATATCAGACAGGTTGCAAAGTTAACAAAGCCCATTACATTCCTTAAAGGGGGTTGCGGAAGAGCCCTAAAGAAATCTGGGAGGGGGTGGGCTGTAGTTAGGCTGAGTCATGGGGGCGTGTAGCAGTATTTGATTGATAGGAGATCCCTACTTAAGCCAGCTACTTTCGTTTTCCAGCTCACTCTTGGCAAGCCTTAGAATCTCCCTCCTGCCCGCCCGCCGCTGTTTCATAGGCTTTAGCCTGACATTGCTTTGCTTTTTGAGGGGTTGCCTGTATTCAGGGGCCCAGTAGGAATTTTGCCACTTGGCTGATTGGCTGTGGCCATTTGGTTTTTGCCTACTGCTCAGCAAATCGTCACAACTTGTTAGGTTGGCCGTTAGGCTTTGGTTAATAAATTGGTTATAGGAGGGGCATGGCATTAAATTGCCTACCCCCCTATTTTGCTCCTCATAGAAGTATTCCATTAAAGGAATCCTGGGGCTCTGGGACTCTAGTCCATTCAACCCTGCCATAGGCAGGGAAGATGCGGACATTACAGAGCCGAGCCTTGGGGAACATTCCGGGGTCGAGGGGAGAGTGTCTGTGAACAGTACCTCCACTCCCTTGGAGTGTTTACTTGACTTACCTATGCATAGGTAAGTTGGAGCTGGTCCTGACCAAAGGGGGGCAGATGGAATGGTCCTGACCCAACATGGGTCAGATGGAATTGGTCCTGTCCCTTAGAGTGGACAGATGGATTAACCAAAGCCTAAGCCAACACTCAGAATTAAAATTGTATTTAAATAAAGTTGTGGCCAAAACAATGCCAACAACCCAAACTAAAATATTATGTGTGTTGTGAGTTAATTAGTGGGATTTCTGGGGGCTTCGTCATGCAATAAGTGGAATTCAGAGGAGGATACAGTATCACTGATCAATGTTTTACTTTGAACCAAAATTTGAAGAAATATACTAAGAACATTAAGAATAATCTTTATGTAGCCTTTATTGATCTTCCTGCTGCATTCGTCTCTATTAATTGAAACAGACTGTGGGAGAAATTTCACATTGGCAACATTGACTGCAGATTTCTGCTATTGATTCAAGAACTATACAGCTATGCAGAAAAGGGGATCAGAGTAGGTTTAAATGGTGGTAATGACTGATGCTTTTAAAATGTCTTGAGCAGTGAAGCAAGGTTGCATTCTGTCTCCCACTCTTTTTAACCTTTAAATCAATAATTTAGTGCCATATTTAGCCAATGCAAACTCCTCCTCTCCATTAATTTGGAACAGAAAGATCTGAAATTTGATATATGCAGGTGCTCCTTTCTCTTTTCTGATTGGGCCTCAAAAATCTCTTGGAGATGTTCAGCACATATGGAAATAGGAATTCCTAACTATATTTTACTCTAAAACCAAGATTATGATTTTTGGAAAACACAGCCCTAGGTATAGCAATAGAGGCATTGATAAAGTTCTGTTACAATAAGGCAGGTCAGCTGATTGAACCTGCCCTAAACATATTTGATAGCAAAATGCTTTCTCAGATGCTCTGTTGCGTTGAAATTTGGGGCTCTGATTTGAACTCCTTTAAAGTTTTGGAAACTGCAGAATATATTTTTTTTGGGAAGCTATACTCTCCTTCCAGGAATTTCAGCAATGCTTCTTTGTACAAAATCCAGGTGGCCAACAATTAAAACAAGAACAAACTGTGCTCAGTTTAAGTGTATTTTAAAAAATTCTCTGGAAAGCAGCTTGTCAAGATGTTTTTTGATTATCATTGTTTTCCAAAACTGAGCTCTGCTTTGACCTTGAATATGTGTCAACTCAGGCTCTCCTAGATAGAATCCAGAAGGGACCTGCAACTAATTAGAAACACCATATTTTCCCCTTGGTATCCACTCTTGAGAACAGAGAATTTTAGAGCTAGTTATCTGACCAAACTCTCACAAGTATCCTTAATAAATGCCTTTATTGAGCTGCATTTGTAAGTAGTGTCCACTGCAGTCTTCAATGGCTGCTACAAAAAACCCTGTACCAGTCTTTGTATTTGTGGTCAACTTCAGGTGGAAGACGCATTATCTGTCAGCCTGCTCTTTATATAGACCCAAGATACCACTTTCTGAAACCTTTGTTCACACAAGCGAGCAGCCACACCTTGTTAGAAATGGCTTCATTTCATTTTTAGTGACAATAATAGCTTCATAACACACAGAGTGACCTATGCACTGTCCCCTCCCCCCCAAAAAAATCAGGAAAAGGTTGTTAGATAAAATTGATTTAAATTGTTATGGTGATTTGGAGGTTTAATCAGAAATCAAGCTGGATTGGAGTTTGTTGGTGTATCCAGTAACTTCTTACATCATGGGTGTTGACAAATTGGATTTTAAAAAGGCAAACTAATATTAGAATTGAAACTGTCAGAGATGCACAAGGGAAACTGTATTTTAATGCTTAGGAACTTGGCAGATTTTTATATTATGGATACATGTTTTGTATTATTTTATTAATACTATTGCTTAATATAAGTTTGTCATGGCCTTTGGCTAGAACAAGAATCTTATGAACTAAACTATACTTGGAAACCTCAACTGTGCTCAATGGAGCTTTTTCATGATATGCATACAAATGTATTAAGTTGCACTGATTTCAGTCGACTTTCTCTCAGAGAAGGGTGGACAGGGTTGCAGTCGTAATAGCCTATGGTATTCAATAAAGAATTAAAGCTGAAATCCTATGCATATTTAGCTTGGAGTAAGGACATTGAACTTAATAGGACTTGCTTCTAATATGCATTATTGACCTCTTACCTCTGCTAAAGGTGGGACTTAGGGCAAAATACTACAGGTTTACACTGCAGACATGAATTTTAAAAAGCCCTAACAGCCCCTTCTCTGGAAGGTATACTAGCTTATGTCTGTGCTTGTTTTCCAATGCAGAATGGAAAACTTGGATAACTCTGTTGGTGCTAATAACACCAATGCTGCAGATTCAATCTCTGTATGGGACAGCTGCAAATTCCTTCATTGCAATTCTATGAATGATTAAGTAGAAATTAGATGAACTGTCACATCTTCCACTTTCATGTTGCTGAACCTCTTTGCCACCATACTAGGAATGTTGGAGAATTCCAATAAAAACAGAAACAGGAGTGGTAATCTCTCACGCTCATTTATTAATCCCAGGTCTAGATCAGAAAGCATTCCAGCAAATACAATTGGTATTCAGTATTGTTGCTGCAAATTATATGTAACTGATCACATCCCTCCCCCCACTTGCCTAATTTGCAATGAGTTTCCTTTGCACTGAAATGAACAGGATGACAAAACATAATGACAGTAGTTTATGCAATGAATTAAGTTGCATCAGTTACATAATTTTGTCACAAGGGGCAATGAGACGAATAACAAAGCTTTTAGTGGAAGATGAACTGCTGCAGAATGGAGACACAGGGCTAGAATGGAAAACAATGCCTTCTTACATTCTTACACCACATACACTCTTCCTTCCAACAACCAAAGAAAGAGCAGGTGTAGGGAGCTGAAGTACAGAAAAGATGCCCTGCTGGATCAGGCCAATGGCCCATCTAGTCCAGCAACCTCCCTATGGGAAGCCAGCAAGCATGAACTGAGTATAACAGCTTCTCCCCTCTCTGTCAGAAATAAACACTTATAAGAATGGTGTAGCTATGAAACAGGGATCAAGTTTGCTTTCCCCACTCCTTCTTCCTTATCCTTTCCCCTTTGTGTCATGTCGTTTAGATTGTAAACCTAATGGCAGAGACATGCTCAACTTGCACCATTCCTAGAGCCTGCTAATAAAACTGTATCCTTTATCCAGACACTATTGTCCCTTGTTGTTTGAGTGATTGCCACATTCGACCTGACTGGATAGCAATCTGTGACAAGATAGAATTGCACGTTGCATGTGTAGACACCATGAGGCATTTGAGCTTTGCTTACAGTGTGTGTGTGTGTGTGCATTTTAACAGGAGGCCCAGAGGAGGGAGTGTGCATACAGGATATGCACACAGAAGATGTGTGGCAAAAGCTCCTGAAAAAGGCAGAACCATAAACTCTTTCCCTCTCAGTGGTGGCTGGTGCCACAGCCAATAGCAGGAAGAGCCACCTCCGGATTGGTTGTAAATAGAGGAGGGAGACAGGAATTGGTTGATGGCAATCATTTGCCCCAGTGGGGCAAGAGCATCATTTGCCCCAGTGGAACAGCCACAACTGCCATCTCCCCCCCCCTCTTGCTCATCCACAGATATGCTGAGCCAAAGTTTCTCAGAAGAAATTTCTTAAAATACACGAGAACAACCTCTTTGCTCCCTCAGGATACAGTGGTGCCTCGCTAGACGAATGCCCTGTAAGACGAATTTTTTGCTTAACGAAGAGATTTTTCTAGCGGAGGTTGCCTCGCAAGACGAATTCATTTTGCAAAAGAATAGTCTAGCGAATCGCGGTTTCCCATAGGAATGCATTGAAATTCAATTAATGCTTTGCTATGGGCAAAAAAAAAAAAATTCAATGCATTCCTATGGGATTCGCTAGACGAATTTTTCGTTATACAAATTGACCCGTGGAACGAATTAAATTCGTCTAGCGAGGCACCACTGTATTCTCTGCCATTGGGGGCAGGGTAAAGACTTCTAGTTCTCTCCCTGCACTTCACAATGCCCCCAAAGTCTCGGGTATAGTTAGGGGGTAGCTAGATGCAAAATGGCAGCCAGGTTGCCATCACAGGTGTTGCTAGCTATTTTTCTTTGCAGCAGCAGCAAAATGATAAATGGAAAACTTTTCGGTTGGTTCTTTTTTTTTTTGTATCACTGCTTAACAGCATTCCTGCCCCCCAATATCAAATGTTGGAATATTTCTCTTTTCATTCAATAATATTCAAAAAAATGGTACCCCAAATATTGCTGAATGCAAATAAGGTAGAAAATTTCAGGTCACTGCTCTCTCTCTCTCTCTCTCTCTCTCTCTCTCTCTCTCTCTCTCTCTCTCTCTCTCTCTCTCTCTCATGAAATAGTAAACTCACCCTATCTGATGATACTTGGATGCAGAATTGCAGGAACTTCAATTATATCCTACCCCTTTATGTTCATTTATTAAAATTAGCCAGAGACTTGCTCTATAAATACCTTTTCTTTTTGTGGTGGTTACAATATTTCCTTTATCCCAGAAGGACAGTGATGGGAATACATAATCCAGTAACCATTTAAATACATGTCCTGCCTGGCATTTCTGTTCATGGCAACCTAACCCTAATGGGAGTTTGAACACATACCTTATAATGCTGCTAGGGGAAAAACAGGAATACTGTTTCTTTATTTTTATTTTAAATCATGCATTTATGGAGATCCAGAAGTACTCTGTTTATCTGTCTAATTATTTATCTGCACAATATCTTAATCCCAACAGACTTGCGTAATCTCTGCCTCTCTCATTATTGGTCACAACTCCTTGACTCCTGAGGCAGTTATTACTGATGCCCTCACCATTCATTATTGCATAAAGCCTTAGCCCCATGCTGCATTCTGGGGCTCTCGGGAATTTTGACTGACAGGCTGGCTACTTCACTTTAAAGTGTGATGTACTCTTATCATTTCCATGGCTGGGATTAGATCTGCCCCCCCCCTAATACCAGTAATCAGATCATTAGAAACACTGTCCTTAAAAAAAAAAGGAGGGGAGGCTTTGACTCACTAAAACAGGGGTGGGGAATTCTCAGACTGAAATGAAGCAAATGAATACTTCTCTAAAACCACTGAAATCAGAAACAATATTTGAACTATATATATGAGTAACATCTTTCACACATGGATAAAGTACATTAAATCACCAAGAATGGATTGCATTTGCACTTTCTTGGGTGGCATATTTTGCATCTGCACAGGTTATGCAAGTGTGAAAAGTGTCATAATTCTTAGAAAGGGATAAGGCAATTAAATGGCAGCAAAGTATCCTTCCAGCTGCAGTCTGGCAGGTTGAGAATTGTGCAGTCATAATCCAAGAATATGAGTAAATATCTGATAGCAAGATATACTTTTTGGATGTGTCCTATCACTGTGATGGAGCTGGAGGTTGGTGACAGATCAGCAAGTGACATGTTCACCTTTCCTAAAAAAACGTTCACTATTGTAGGCATTGTGCATATTCCTACTAAATCCCTTCCAGTGCAGACAGTGTCTTTTTCTGATAGGGCATTGGTCTCTTCAGATAGCACCAAGCAGCTTTCAAGCTGTGTATTTACTGCTACATGCTTGGTTCCAATCTTGCTCAAAGTATCATTTCCAGTTGTGAGTTTTCACCAAAATTCTACACGGTTCAGCTTGATCAAGAGATGCTGAAAAGGAATAAAGCATCCTTTTATCTGTGTTGTAAGCTAAGCCCATTGGTCTGTTAGGACTTTGATGTTAAACACCACCATGCACCTTAGCTGCAGTGTTGCTATATCTGTATTACAACATGTTGGGCCCTGTCATGCTGAGCCATCTTCATCAGATGTGGAAAAATGTGTTCTTCAGCCTCTTCAGTTTTGCTACTGTGTTCTTGCTTATCACCATTTTTCTACATTTCTGTAGCTACAACCTTCTTATTAATGACCATATTGGTTGCAATGATTTGGAAATAAAAAACCCCTGTATCAGTACATAAAAAGGTAAAGGTAAAGGTAAAGGTCCCCTGATCATGAGGTCCAGTCACAAATGACTCTGGGTTTGCGACTCTCATCTTGCTCTATAGGCTGAGGGAGCCAGTGTTTATCTGCAGACAGCTTCCAGGTCATGTGACCAGCACATACCTGCCAAGTCTCCCGCTGAAAAATGCGGGATCAGCAGCGGCGCGACACTGGAAGTTGCGCAGAAGCAACTTCCGGGGCAGAGCAGCACCCAAAATGGAGGCTCCCTGGCAGGTAGGAAATCCGCGGGATTTCCCGGATTTTTCTCCATTCGGGAGAACAGCGGGAAACGGATTAAAATCCGGGGGTTTCCCACGAAAAATGGGATACTTGGCAGCTGGCAGCTAAGGACCAGCATGACTAAGCCACTTCTGGCGAACCAGAGCACCACACGGAAACACCGTTTACCTTCCCACCAGAGCTGTACCTATTTATCAACTTGCACTTTGTGCTTTCGAACTGCTAGGGCTAGGTTGGCAGGAGCTGGGACCGAGCAACAGGGGCTCACCCCATTGCAGGGATTCGAACCGTTGACCTTTTGATCAGCAAGCCCTAGGCTCAGTGGTTTAGACCACCTGTGTCCCCTGGTACTGTCTTAATTTCCCACAATGCTCCAGACAGCAAGGGAATTGTAATCAAAATGATGGCTGGTTGCTGCTGCTCAACATCTCCAACAGGAAAGACTCCTTGGGGGGAAACTCATATAGGAAGGAGCCCAACAGAGGACACTTTGCCAAGAGCTATTAAACCTGGCAGAGACCTTGAACCAGGAAATTGTTTTTAGGGGGGGGGAGAGCCCAAGGGTGGCACCCAGTAGCACAGTCAACAGAAAATATGTTGCTTATCTAATCATTATACTTCTTCTTCTTCTTCTTCTTCTTCTTCTTCTTCTTGTCATTATTATTTTTACTATAAGGCAAGTCTTAGGGCAAGTCACACCAATTTAAAATAAATGTGTTAAGGGTGCTGGGAATTGTAGCTCTCTGAAGGGTGAACTATGGTTCCCAGGATTCTTTGTGCTTTAAATAGATAGCTGTGTATACAGCCAGAGAAAAAGAAAAAAAAATCCTGTTGGAACCCTGCCAGGAAAGAGAAAAGCAGTTATGTGGAAAAGACCCACACATCCTGCCTCATTTATGCATAATTCACATGCAGCCCTTAGCTGTGTGAGTGTGTGTGTGTTTGCGTGCACATCACACTATATAAAAGGCTCCCACACAGATGAAGCTGCATGTGAAGGATATTGCAGAGAATTGTCACACAGAGAAGTGAATTAAGCAACTTGTTAAGCATCTTATAAGGAAAAAAAAACAAATCACCCTGTAAGAGAATTCTTCTTAAGATGATCCTGGTGGGATAAATAGTAGTAATCAGCTGCAAATAATGTGCCTGAAAACAGCTCTCAAATAACCCCTTGTTGCTGTTGCTGTAAAGAACTGATCCTATGCATGTTTACTCAAAACAATGGAAGGTACCTTATATCAGATCAGACTACTTATCCATCTAACTCAGTATTGTCTATTCCTGTCCTATCTTCTTTCTTTCAGATTGGGGCCTGGGGGGTGGTGTGAAAGGTTGCAGCTGGAGGGACTCACTTTTAGGTTGGAGGTGTCACATCTCAAAGAGCAAGGGCATGTTGTGCAATAGACCAGTCAAGGCTATTAGTAACATCCAATCCAATAGTTCTTTACAGACAGGTACTGATAGGTCAAGAGTAGGACCCTTGAGAGCTTCTGGTGGTCATTGTTAATGAGTCATAGCTGCCAAGTTATCCCTTTTTTACAGGGATTTTCCCTTATGCTGAATAGGCTTCCTCGCGAGAAAAGCGAAAACTTGGCAGCTATGGTTAATGAGTACAGGGACTGCTGTTACCTCAACAGCATGCTTACCGGTAGGTTATTCTAAAGGCTGGCTATCCCATTAGTCCTGCCCCACTCTGAGGAGTGTTCTGCTCATTTAAAGAACCATTAATCTGTTCTGTAACTCATGTCTTCTCCTACTTGGAGGCAGCAAGCACTGCCTTGTTTTATGAACTGGAGGAGTCAAGCAAGGCCACATCTCTGGTCTAGATGGTCTGAGAAAGTAGGAGTGATGGCTCTGCACCTGATGCCCCCTTTTCCTTCAAGTCCGCCCCAATGGAGGATCGGGTCCTGAGAACAAGATAATTCCAACTGACATTGGCTCTCCAGAGTGCTCTCCAATCACTTGGTACTTGATTCATATTTTAACTGTTGATGCTTTACAATTTAGCTCTAGCACTTATCCTCCCTATTAAGTGAGTCACTTACTGGTAATTCAGTGGGGCTTACTCTCAAGCAAACCTATGCAAAATTTCAGCATTAGCTGCATTTGACTGTACTTTCAATCAGCAGCTGGGAAAATGGCATTAGCTGGGAAAATATACTAGTAGGATATATACTTATTTGGGAGCAAACCCCTGAATGTCGTGCAACTTACTTCTGAGCAGACATGCACAGGAATATGTGGTTTTGTTATTGGATAGCACTGGAGATGTTGAAATGTATATACAAGTATGTGGTGCTGGACTATCTGTTCAGCTGAGCAATTATGGTTTATTGTTTTGTTTGCCATTTGCCATTTGTTGTGGCTAGTGTGTGTGTGAATTTACAAAACAGCACTGAGGTCATTTCAGATGACACAATTAAAATGATAAGGGGATTCCTAAGGGAAATTTTGCTTTACATGTTTATCTTCCCTCACTTAAAAAAAAATAAAAAAATAAAAAAAATTAATACCTGCAACAAATTTCTTTATACTAATTGGGCTGTTTGCCAGCAGCAAGCTGGAAAGAGCATCTGGACATCTGCAGCAAACCTCTTTCAGTCAGTCTGCCAGGGCTGAGTCTTACATTGCTTCTGGCTATTTTCATTTTGACATGTGGTCACTCATTACTATCCTCAAAAACACACACACAAAACCAACCAGCAAAACAAAACATATACTTTCAAGTGTGTCCAAGTCTTGGGGCACATGCAACTTGTGCTTATCCAAAATATATCATTACAGCTGGAATGATAGCAAGGGGCAAGCCCTTCTCCCAATTAGAATTTATTCTAATGACACAAGGCGGACTGGCAACAAAGTGTTGCAGCATAGAGTTCTCCAGTTGACAGTTCAGGCCAGCCGGCCATGTCTCCTTTAAGGCACCTCCTTTCTCCATTCACCTGCCTCACTGGGATGTTTTTGGGGCTCCTTTTTAGGTCCCCCCAAAGGTAAAGGTTAAGGGACTCCTGACTGTTAAGTCCAGTCGTGGACGACTTTGGGGTTGTGGTACTCATCTTGCTTTACTGGCTGAGGGAGCCAGCGTTTGTCTGCAGACAGCTTCCAGGTCATGTGGCCAGCATGACTAAGCTTCTTCTGGTGAACCATAGCAGCACACAGAAACGCCATTTACCTTCCTGCAGTAGGGGTACCTATTTATCTACTTGCACTTTGACGTGCTTTCGAACTGCTAGGTGGGCAGGAGCTGGGACTGAACAACGGGAGCTCACCCCGTTGTGGGGATTCAAACGGCCAACCTTCTGATTGGCAAGCCCTAGGCTCTGTGGTTTAGACCACAGCGCCACCTGTGTCCCACAGGTCCCTCCAAGTTATTCTGCAAACCTTTACTTCTGAAGGTGGGTTTTTTGTGTTTTTGTTTTGTATTTTTTGTATGGAGTTTCTGGGCAAATGGAGGAGTGCTTGTGATTGTGCTAGTTGATCACAAGTGTTTATTTTGCTCCATAGCTAATGTTGGCTATAACTGGGATACTTTAATTTAAATGATTCTGATGGTTAATAAAACTAAAACAAGTGATACTATTTCTCCATTCCAATATGCTCTGTAATGAAATAAACCATGAAGCTTTGGCACATCCATCTTTTACTTGCACACAGACACCAAGTGAGCCTTCAGGTATGATAATAAAACTTGCCCCTCTGTCCCCCCAGTGATCCAAGAAAAGCGGCACCTTATAGGCATGCAGTCTTGGGCAAATCTTATTAAAATAATGAAATGGCAATAAAGTTCATTTTCTTTCATAAAAGCTATATTCATTGGCAAACAACGGAGCTGCCTTTGTCATTTAAAAGTCAAATTTCCCCTGCTTCTTGACAGTTTAAAATAGATCAGAGCAGTTACTCTTCAAACCTGGAGATTATTCAAGGTAAATATTAAGTCTGTAACAGAATAAGACTCAAGGCATGATTCATTGCCTCTGGCTGTGGGACTGCAGGGCACAATAGGAGCCCCGTCCTAACTATGTTTGCACAGAAGTGAGCCTCATTTATTTCAGCAGGATGAACATCAAAGGAAGGCTGCAATCCTATCGACACTCACTAAGTAGTAAGTCCCACCAAATCCAGTTACTTTGCTAAGGATCAGGCTTCGTGTGCCTAAGATTGCAGCCTACGCTTGCAGAAACCTCTGAAGCAGGTGTGTGGGTAAGTGAGGAGGATGTCACAGTGGATGCCAAGGGACCTCCTGAGTGCAATATGCCCACACTGGTCCAAAGGCCAGAACAGTGCCAGCTTCAGATTTTGGACCATCCTTGGGCAAGAAAGACACCCTCTGTGGGTCCCCTGCCCTTCACGAACCTCTCCTCATTGCATCAGATACACATGGCTTCTGTCAGCCCCCTTTGCTGGGTTAGGGTTGGGATCAGGAAGAAATTTGGATTGGTTCACGTTTAAAGGCAAGTTTGCCTCCGGATTTTGCAATGCGGTTATCCAGCCAAGTACTTTTATGCATATACTAGGGTAAAGTGTGCATTAAAATGTACATTTTTAAAAAATTTTTTTATAATGATTACTTTATGAAAAACATTAAACTGATGTAGAAATGTGGAGAAGTGAACATAAGACTAGGAGAAACAAAAATTGACATTTTCAACATCGTAAGTGTGCACCATCAGAAGATGCCCAGCCAAGATGCTCCTTGATGTTAGCTCTGGACCAAAAGCTGGCTTAGTATAAAAAGTACACCAAAGAAGACGTAAGTCCCTTATCGTAAGGTGTAGTAGAATAGTGCAAAATATCTCCCTACCCTACATGACATGGAATCTAGGTCAACTGCACTAGGTTAGCTGCACTCCATGTGCACAAAAATGGATGCAGGTATCTATAGAGAACTGATTCCCAGCTGTAAAAGAATCAATGATTAAATGGGCTATAGATTTCGGGCATAGCATAACAATTGATGTGTGGTCAAAATTGTGGAGGGAGAATTTAAAGTTCACGGCCTGTACAGTGTTAAAGGAAAATGTTATGAAATTAGTATACCGCTGGTATTTGACGCCGGCAAGATTAGCTAAAATGTATAGGAATCAAAACAAGTTTTGTTGGAAATGCAAAACATCTGTTGGGGAATTTTACCACATGTAGTGGGAGTGTGAGAGGATTAAAAAAAATTGGGAATCGGTGTATAATGAATTTAAAAAGATTTTGAGATATACTTTCCCAAAAAAGCCCGAGGCTTTTCTGCTAGTATTAGTAGACAAAGAAATTCTAAAAGTGGACCAAAGATTCTTTTTATATGCCACTGTGGCTGCCAGAATACTAATTGCCCAGAAATGGAAATTACAGGAAATTCCGTCAATTACAGAGTGGCAAACGAAGGTTTTAGAATATATGGAAATGGCCAAATTAACCCACAGAGTCCAGGACGACAAGAAATTTCGGTTAGAATGGAGTAAATTTATTGATTACGCTAAGGACAATTACAATGGAATGAAATAGTTAGCGGTAATAGCATAACTCCTACATCGTTGAGAATATAAGAAAGTTAAACAATACGAGAGAGGATTGAAATAGTTTACCATCTGGTGGGAGGAGGGAAGTCACAATGTATTGAATGCATGTTGTATAAATGTTTTATTATGTTTGTGTTTAATTGAAATGGATAAAAATTTATTGGTCGAGAACTGATTCCCAGTCCTTTCACTGTTAGACTGCAATATATGTAAAGTTGCTATACAAAGAGACAGTGAAATGTGAAAAAAACTACCAGTACTTCATGAGAGTCCAGTGCAATAGGCAAAACATTTTAGCACACCAATTAGGCTTTGCAAAAACTCTTATTCTGCTTTAGACATTTAGGTAAGTGAAGGTGACATTTAGGGTGAAGACTCAGGTCAAAGATGCTGCAATTGGGAAATGAATAGAAGAGTGGAAGCTGGCCTGAGCAAAGGGAGTTACCTTATTCTGAGTCATACCATTGACCCATCTAATGGATGCAACAGTTCATCAGTGTTTCAGATAGGGGACTTTGCCAATCCAACTGGAAGATGCAAAGGATTGAGCCAGGGACCATCTTAATGCAACACACGCACTCTACTGCTAAGCTATGGTCCTTCCCCATGGGGATTTTAAGGTGTAGAAATGTTTCATTTAAGAGGCAGGATAATTACCAGTTCACTTAAGTATCAAAAAGCAGGGAAGTTAAAGTTAGCTTGCTAGGGCTTGTCCACACTTCCACTTGTCCTGCTGCTTTCCCCCCAGGAATCAGAGCAAACATCAATCCGGTTTTCCACAGATGGATGTTTGCTCCAATTCAGGGGTGAATACCAGGTTTCCCAGGGAAAGAAGTGGGGGAAAGTGGGGGACCATGCCTAGGTAGCATGGGACAAGTAGAAAACCTCATGCACCTATATGCTTTCTAAACACTCTGTATCCCCCCCCCCCCAAGCCTTCTATGAGCTTCTGCTGGCCCATCTTCAAAAGGTTGCTCTGACTAAGGAGAGTTCGGCCAGAATAGATTCTACTGTGGTCACAAAGTCACAGTGGGGTACCATGACTGGGAAATTCCAACAATGGTTATTGTTTTGATGCAATTGTGTCCAGAAGACTGGGGAAAAGGAAGAATAGGTCAGCTGGAGTGAGGTATTTAGATCCTGAGAGTTTTGTCCTAGTTAGATAAATTTTACCCAGAGGATCTGACCTTTAGCTCACCTTAATAGGGGATTTGTACATCCCCTCTGCCCTAAGATTCCACCATCGTCTGTGCCTTTTTCCTGCTGTTAGCAAGCACCCATACAATGGTCTCTGGAAGTCTTGATTGTGCATATGATTTGTGGTTTGCTGATGAGACCATTAAGCTCATGGTCAAACAATTATGGTGCTTTGGGGTGGCGGGGGGAGGAGAGAGAAGAAGCAAAAATGATGCAATGTTGCATCAAAAATACAATTTAGAAAACCCCAACATCCCAGTGCACTGTATGTTGTAAATTCTAAATTTGTTAAAAGCAGGATGTGTTGTTTACAGCTGTTCAGTTCTACTAAATATTTGGATTTGCTTCCTCAGCGAGAGCAGGAACTGACTGGCTATAACTCCCTGCCTTGTTCAATAACTTCCAGTAATTATCAGGAAGAAAATGTAATAAATTTGTGTAATGGACTGCCCCTTTGCTATAATATACAATCAGAGACGATCAATGCTTCTTACAATAAGGAGAAGAATTACTACTGTGTTTTATTTTATAGCATTGGCAATACAGCTTTGGAAACCACAAGAGGGAGTAAAGGTAAACTCAAGTGGTCAAATTCCAGAACCATAAAGCACAGCCCAGGGCTGACAGTTTACAAAGTAGCTACACAACCAGACATTAATGTACTACCTTTACTTGTTCACCCATCCAGCACATGCAAAATCCCTTGGTAACTGCTCTTTCACTTTCCCGTGCTTGGAAATCGGTATATAATTAATAACAATCAAGATCAACCTTTTGCCAGAAGCATTACAGGAAATATGTGGAAAGCTGAAGACAGATCAGATACAGTTCTCCAAAGGGGTTTGGAAGCTAGATATTCCACCATGGCCTTAATATATAGTTTTATACTTACTTAAATCAAAGGACATCTTTGAGCCTTGCCTACTTATGCTTAAAGTATAATTACACACCATATATATTGGTACATAAATGAAAGCTGTTTCCTGGTTACTTGTTATACTTTTTATTTTTTTGCCTGTGGCCAAGAGAAGGCCAAGCCTCTGAAGTGTTTCAAGGATAGTGCACTGTGAACATAAAACAGTCAATTAATTGGGATAATAGGTCCCAGCATGTAATTGCATTGCTAAGGTATTATAGTTCCTGAGCTGAGCTGAAATAGTATTTATTCAAGGCTGTTAGTCACCCATAGATAACTTTACTTGCCCACTGATGCTTAAATAAGTGCATCATCCATCAGTTATATTATATATGGAGGAATTTATAACAAAAAAATCATTATCGTGTCTCAACATTATGACAGAAAACAGTATATAAAAATTACTGAAGAGTCATACCTGCAAAACACCACTCAAGAGCATAATTCAGTGAGAAGTTTGCCCAGCTGAGTACTTAGCCATGAGTTGCATAAATCCCAGGTCGTGCTAAAGCAGATCATAAGGTTGGATGTTCAATTGTTACATTTAGTGTTGGGTGTCTCTGCTGGAATCTAATGTGTTGGCTCCAGAGATCTCATGAGTGAAGTTCTGCTCAGGGCATGTTCTAGTTCACAGAAGGGTGAGGGGACTATGTCCCAAGATTCCCCCTGCACCACCAGCAAATTACACTGGATGTTTGGAAGACAGCTTGGGACAAGAGGGAAATTGACAAAAGCAAACTGTCTCCTCCTCCTTCTGCAAGTGGAATATCACAGTCAGTGGCGTAGGAAGCCACTCGGGCACCCGGAGCGGCAAACATGATGAACACTCGGGGTGGGGCATCACTACGTAGTGTGCACATATGCGCTATATAGTGGGGTGGCAGCACTGTCGCTCGCACTGCCCCCCAAAAGACGGAGCTAGGAGCGGGCTGCCTCCTCCGCTCCCCCCTTGCTACACCCCTGATCACAGTTCCTTCAAGGCAAGGGAGAAGCCTTTTCTGAAGTTTAATTCTGAACTTGAGACATGATGTTGTCATGGCAGTCAGCTTAGATGACTCTAAAAGGAGATTAGACAAAATGCAGGATAAGGCTATCCATATTTACTAGATGGCTATATTGCAACCACTGTCAGCAGCCTCCAAATATTAGTTTTGGGGGAACATGAGTAGGACAGTGCTGTTCCCCATAGGTTCTGACAGGACCAGTGGTCAGGGATGATGGGAACTGTAGTCCCAAAACATCTGGCGGGCTGAGTTTGGGGCTGCCGGATATAGGATTTCAGCCTTAGTTTGATCCTATGAACTATAACACTTGAGGTGCCATGATAATACTGAACAATTCATGCAGAATATTGGGAATGTTGCCTTAACTTCCTACACAGGAATGCAATTCTCTTAGAGTTCAATTTTTATGCAAGTTCATTATCATTTATCTACTAGATATGTGAGCTTTTGGTGCACTGGGCCGAATATCATAGCTGTCAAGTTTTCCCTTTTCTCGCGAGGAAGCCTATTCAGCATAAGGGAAAATCCCTTTAAAAAAGGGATAACTTGGCAGCTATGCCGAATATTTAAATGCCTCAATCAACATACTTTTGTCTCCTCTCCCCTATTAAATCGTTATGGACTCCTCTACACCAATGCATCATTTAACACTTAGATCCCTTACATTCCATATTATGCTCCTTGATGCTTTTCACAAATAGGTTGGGGCTACATCATAAACCAGCCATGTCCTATTGAGCTTTACTGCTCTTCTGATTTTAGTAGCATCTGCAATATTTATCAGCATCTTACATGTGTTGAGTTTAACTAAATCAATAATTAAAGTACTGAGGGGTAAATGGCTGCAGGATAGAGAGCATGTGGAATTCTCCACCCTTTTAACCACAACATATGGCTTACTTTTTCTGTCTCCTGCAAAGTGTTCCATCAAATATATTCACCTCTTGCCTATATTTGGAAGGTTCATGCCATGGTCTATTTATGTGAGACATTATCTTAGCCTTCTGCTTTCCCTGAATATTGAATGCTGGTTCATATATATTAAGGAACAAATAGTGTTTCCTTGGCTAACTTTGTATTTCCAATTCCTTGGTATGCTTTCTACAATTGATGCTGATGTTTCAAAGAATACTAAATACCTGTAAAGATACCAAGCTGCTGAACAAAGGAGGGATAGCTGACACAGTACCCTCCAGAGGTTGCTGGACTGCAGCTCTGAACATCTTTGACAACTGGCCTTCCTGGGTAAGGCTAATGGGAGTTGTCCACAACAACAGGATAATACCATGTTGATTACTCCAGGCATGGAGCATAGACACTGGCTAGCCCAGGACTGAAACCCAGGACTGTGAGGAGTCTCTGGAGGCAACACTGGGATGAAAAATATGTAGTAAACTTTATACACAAAGACAAAAGGAGATCCTCCCCCCACCAATATGCAATATGCAGAAAGTGTCTATGAGGCCTACAAACAACGTAAGAAATTACTATTGCTATTTCCAATAACATTCACTGTACAGTGGTACCTTGGTTTACAACCATAATTCATTCCAGAGGCCCGGTTGTAAACCAAAACAGGTTGTAACCCAAGGTGCACAAAAACAAAATGGGTCGTAATAATAATAATAAAGGGTTGTAATCCAAAAAAAAGGGACACACACTTCTGGGTTTAATGTGGTTGTAATCCAAAACGGTTGCATACCAACATACCATTGTGTGTGTGTGTGTGTGTGTGTGTGTGTGTGTGTGAGAGAGAGAGAGAGAGAGAGAGAGAGAGTATATATGCAATCCCACAATGTTCTCATTTAAGATTCAGTTTCATAGGGGAATTTTGTATATTCAGCTCATTCAATGGCCTTTTGACTACAATATGAGTCTCTCTTGCATGTGTTTTTATGTAGCTTTGTTGCCATTTATATCATACATGCTTTTATGCATTCCTGTTACTATAGATTGTATTGCTATTTCCAGCAGTAACACCCACTGTTTATTATATTCTTCATGGTCCCCGTTGACTTTGTTTGTGGTATTTTTGAATAGCTAACTTTATAAAAAGGAATAAACACTCTCTATGAAGATAGAAAACCATTGCCCTCCTAGTTAAGCACAAGTCCATTGAAGAGTTACTTTTTCATCCTGGTTACAGCTAAATCTTTATAACACATGCAATAATGATTAGGAATGGTAAACATATCTCATTAAAAGAAAAGAAAAATCAAAGGCATACATCCTGACTATTGAACACGTTTTATAAACATTTGGAGAAGCTTGGTAGTTATCTACTAGGAAGCTAAGATCATGCTCCTTTTTTTATCATTTTCATCATTCTACTCCCAAGATCACATTGCAATGCCTGCATGTCAAACGATGAAACACAGGGCAATATGGTGCCTCAGTGTTACGACTGCCAAGGGGGAAATTTCATCAACCTGCAACAGTTAGCCATCCCTCTCCTGGCCTTCCCTTTATTGTCCATCCCTTGGAACTAATGGGAACAGCACATGATGCCATCATCACTTCCACAGGAAGAAAAGAAAAGAAGAAAAGACAGTCTTTTTTTTAAAAAAAAAAGAAACAAGAAAAAAAAACTAGCACCAGTCATTAGAGAAAATAAAAACTGGAGACTTGAAGGCTTTCTTTTCTCATTAGACAGCAGATCTGTAGAAAACTCAGAAAAATCTCGACTCCCCCTCTCTCCTGGAAGAACACAGTTGGTGGAGCAAACCATTTTTATGGATGTGACCTCTATGGGGTGCAATCTCCAAAGCAGGTCATGAGCAGCATGGCTGCTGCTGCTGCAGACCGGAAGTCACATTGTGAATGTTATGCGGTTTTTCTTTCTTTCTTAATATTAGTGGTTCAGATTTTTATTTTTATTTTGCAGAATAATGGAACATGGGTGGGCAACAATGGGCTGTGAGTAGGACCTTGCTGTTCCCCATTTTACTTTATCTGCTGGAAATGGGGAGGGCGCCATGACTGGTCTGAAGATGATAGCATTGTATTGGACAGTGGAGGCAGCTGGTCGCAGATAGACAGCTGGATAGGCAGCTATGTACAGTAGGCAGGCAGGTCCTTCTTTGCGTCACCCACTGGCCTTTGAAATGTGAGTTAAAAGAAGCAATGCATACACAAACAACTAAACAGGTAAAAATGCCAAACGAAATTAAAACACCAGTCACTGCAATCTGAGTAAAAATACAAGCATAAGAACACTACTGAGAAACTAAAATCACCAAGCTCATTTAGAATTTTCAGATTAGTCACCTAATAAACTGTAAGTAAGAATGGAGTATTAACGCTTTAAGTGACTCGCTCTGTACCAAGAGCAAAATGATGATACATGAGCAACAGTTCCAGCACTTCTCTCTCTCTCTCTATCTGGTATCTGAAGAAGTGTGCATGCACACGAAAGCTTATACCCAGTACAAACTTAGTTGGCCTCTAAGGTGCCACTATTTATTTATTTATCTTGACTGCATCAGGCCAACACGGCTACCTACCTGAATATCTCTCTGTATGTCATGTACACATCTGGTCTTGCAACGGGATTCTCTGACAGTGGCATAGTGTGTGTGTGTGGGGGGGGGGTTTACTAAGGGGGCCATTGCCCCGGGCGCACTTTTTGGAGGTGGCACAACCAAGTGCCCCCACCATCAGAGCCTGGCTTCGGCATGTGAGGGAGCTCCACTCCCAGGTCAGGTCTGACCCGGGGGCGGAGTGGAGAGTCGGCAACAGAGAGCTGCCGCCCCTCTCCTCTACAGGACTGCAGCAAACTGCAATGGGCTTCTTCCATGCCTTGCGCCCCTTGGGGTGCTCCCTGCGAATGTGCCCAGGGCGGCAGAAGCGTAAGCTCTGCCACTGCAGACAGTACTGCTGAAGGAAGTCCATTCAGTCATGCACATATATAATCAGTAGTGGTGCATTTGGTAGAATGGTACCACCCTCTCAACACCTGTGTCACAGCTGTTTGCCTAGACTGGGTTGGTAGCGGAGAGAGGCATGTAGCTGCACTTGCTGTACTATCTGATTGACAGTGGCTGTCCCACTGGTGCAACCATGTTGCATTGGTTTCGCCCAGTCTCAAATCTACCATTCCTGGGCAAGGTGATTGAGCGGGTGGTTGCTGAACAACTCCAGGCACGCCTGGAAGAAGCGGACCATTTGGATCCCTTCCAGTCGGGATTCAGGCCTCATCATGGGACTGAAACTGCCTTGGTCGCACTGGTCGATGATCTCCGGCGGGCTAGGGACAAAGGTGAGAGCTGCTTCCTAGTTCTGCTGGATCTCTCAGCAGCTTTTGACACCATCAACCATAACATCGCTTTGAACCGTCTAGAGGGGTTGGGAGCTGGGGGCACTGTCATACAGTGGTTCCGCGCCTTCCTCCTGGGCCGTGTTCAGAAAGTGGTGGTGGGGAATGAGTGCTCAGACCCCTGGGCTCTCACTTGTGGGGTGCCTCAGGGTTCTGTCCTCTCCCCCATGCTTTTTAACATCTATATGCAGCCGCTGGGAGAGATCATCAGGGGGTTTGGGCTAGGTGTTCATCAGTATGCGGATGATACCCAGCTCTACCTCTCTTTCAAATCAGAACCAGTGAAGGCGGTGAAGGTCCTGTGTGAGTGTCTGGAGGCAGTTCGAGGTTGGATGGCGGCTAACAGATTGAGGTTGATCCTTTGAAGGTGGTCCAGAAACTACAATTAATCCAGAATGCGGCAGCTAGACTGGTGACTGCGAGCAGCGCCGAGACCACATAACACTGGCCTTGAAAGACCTGCATTGGCTCCCAGTATGTTTCCGAGCACAATTCAAAGTGTTGGTGCTGACCTTTAAAGCCCTAAACGGCCTCGGTCCAGTATACCTGAAGGAGTGCCTCCACCCCCATCGTTCTGCCCGGACACTGAGGTCCAGTGCCAAGGGCCTTCTGGCGGTTCCCTCGCTGCAAGAAGCCAAGAAGCAAGAAACCAAGGGACACTGCTGCTGCCTGTGAGTGCCTGGGGGACCGCTCCCTTTTCTGCCAATTCCACCTGGCCTGGGGACGGGGCCTGCACTCACCAACACAGCTATAAAGCTTGTAAAAGGATGCACAAAGTGGTATCCATATTCAGACACTGAGCATGGACCCATTATTTGGGTCTGATGAACAGGGAGAGACAGACGAAGACAGAAAAAGATGTGGCCTCACCACCAGCTAGCTGTCTAGAGAGCATAAATGGTGGAACACCAAACCCAAAGTTTAGATATGCAAATTCCTACACATAGCATAGATAATTATGTTTCAGCAACCCACTATGACATGTCTGCTAGGGGTTTTTCAGATTGTCTGGAAACATCTGCTGTGTTCATAATTCTTTAACTATCTATCATCACCATCCTCTATTACAATTATACTTGAGGATGCTGTGAGTAATAAAAAGAGGAGTTTTTAAAAGTGAGCAGGAGGTCAGTACAATGTGCTCTTGCTATGGTTCCCCAGCAACTGGCAGTCAAAGACAAGCTGTCTTTGACCCTGCAAATAACATACAGTCATTATTAGTAGTAGCCACTGGGCACTTCAAGTGCCCTCCATAACTTCCATGATAGCCTTTCCTTTTTGCCCCCCTCCCCAATAGCTTTCACAATGCAAATGAACTGAGGTGGTATTTTAATCTGTGTACTATAATCAATGAAATGTTTCATTCCCCCACTCCCAAATGCTGAACTATTTTAATAATTGCCCATTCAACACAGACACATTAGAATTATGGTATCCTACACTTATACTTTGGCATTCCTTAAGTGGGATCCTGGAAGGATAAGACGCCTGAAGTCAAGAGTGTGATCTTACGGTATTTCCATTGCAATGACTTTATCCCTTAGGCTACCGAGAATAAATTCCCAAGTATGACAGGTGGAAGGCAAGCTAGTCATACTGAATATATGTGTGTGTGATGATGTCAGCAATACAGATTATGGCTTCTATCCAGAAAAAAAGGGTGATAAAGAGGTTCATTTACAAAGGGAATTCAAGCAAGACCTTCTCAAGTCCACAATCACCTTCTGTCTGAATTGCTTTTCAGTTATACCTAATGCAGTTCATACATTCTTTCTTATTAAGTCACACAGAAAAGGGTTTCCCCCCCCTCTTTCTCGAAGGGTGGTTAGTTGGAGGTGTAACTGTTGAGAGGAGCTATTGGACATTTAAACAAAGCTCAAGAATTCCTGGTCAAAGGTGTCATAAGTTAATGAAAATCACACAGTTGTACAAAATGACTTGGAAACGTGTTCTCATGAATAGGTTGATAAAAGCCAGCCCTCAATATGCTGTTGATGGAATACCTTTTCAAATCACAAAATGTTGTCAGTGTTAGAGGCTTCCTATTTCTTCTGCTGCTGCGAGCACCATCATTAATGTATTAATGTTCCCATTTTGATAATAGTGTATAAAAATTGTAAAAGGAATTCTGCAGGGATGAACGAATCAGTCTATTACACATCTGTGTAATTTTCAGTTTTAAAAAAGCAAACCCATCCCTTCCCATTTCTATATTCTGATTTTTTTTAAAAAAAACAGCAATAACCCACACAAGCATTCACATTTATATTTAAATAGGCATTCACACAAGCACTCACATTTAAATAGGCATTTTCCCCACCTTACCATATGCATTTCTAAACAAAAATCATCTGAAAATAATAGATTCTTAAAACATGTTGATAGACTTTGGAACCAGGAACTGCATCACAACATTTGGAGAAATGTGATATGCCATGGACAGCTCCTTTGTGACCTACGCTTTATACTCAGTGTTGTAGTCAGATCAGTTTAATAACGATAATAATTACATTCCCACACTTCAGCATAAGGTCTCAGGATGACTTACAACAATGTACAGTAATAATACAGTAATACTCCGTTAAAACAATTTACAGTTTGTTTGTACTGGAATTCACAAACAGTAAATTGCTCAAGCGTCATTTGAATTTTGCTACTTTAACCACAGCCCAATGTTTAACTGAAACCCGCCTGCACTTTTTACCTAATGGTTTTGGTTAAGTAATCACATTTCATTCCTTTAAACACCACTTTTAATTGCACTAATTTCCTGATAAGTAGCTGCAATGTAATGGTGCCGTTTCCCATTTAAAACTTATTTCTGTGTTGCTTTGGCAGAGACTAGAGGAGTATTTTTTCTTTTTACCAGATTACCCATCATTTAATAATGACAAACACTGGACACTCATTAAATATAATAATAAATAACACCGGGCACTCATTAAATATTTACTGCCTTTAAAGCAAGAAATCGAGCATTTTTGAAGAAGACACCAAAAGATAATGTATTCACTGGTATTCCTCAGAGTGATGGAAGACTCTGTCATTCATTGGAGAGCTCCATTTACAGAACAAAAAGGAAACAGATTCTGGCAATTTCCCCTCCAGCTAATGTCCCCCTTCTGCCCCCCTCTTCTCCAGAGAGTTGGGGGACCTGTCAGAACTGCGTGGGAGATGACATGAGGGATGGAAGTTAGCAAGATTTGTCTCCCTCCTTCTTTTAATGGAGGCTTCCCTTAGGTCAGACATGTCCAACAGGTTGGACCTCTTGTCCTACCAGAACCTATCTCTTCCTCCATGGCAGCTGGTAATGCAGAACCATGGTGCCTTTGATTCCAGAGGCAGCATAAAAGAGGCTTCTCTCAGCATAGGAGACGCCAGCTGAGCTGGGCCTGTCATGAACTGCACACTGAAGAACATGACTCAGGGGCAGATTGATGGGGGTTGTGGATTAAATGTCTCCCATGTGCCTTGAGCCTACACTGGTAAAATAAGTGTTGGCTCATCCCCCAGTTACAGACTCATTACTCAAGTTTTGAATGGCTAGCAGCAGCTGTCTGGCAGAGCTCTAAAGCAAAAAGAAAAAGAAAAAGGACCTTCTTGGTGGCTGCTCCCAGACTCTGGAATTCTCTCCCTAGAGAATCTAGACTGGCTCCCTCCTTGCTGTCCTTCTGCTGGCAGGTGAAGACCTTCTTGTTCCAACTGCTTTTAATGAAAGGGCTGGTTCCATGCTGTTTATATTGTACTTATTTGTATGTTTTTAATTATTGAGTTTCTTTTTTTACTGATTATTATTATTTATCTGTAAGCCATATTGAGTCCCATCAGGGGAAAAGGCAGGATATTAATAAATATTTAATAATAAAGTGAGGCCCCATCTACACTGTACATTTAAAGCACTGTCATGCCACTTCAAACAGTCACAAGGCAGTCTTTGAATGAAGTTTGCTAAGGGAAAGGGATTGGTTGTAAAACCAGTCTGGGAACTGAGCGCCCCTTTCTGAAGTTTGTCTTCCTGGTATCTACCACCCACTGTAAACATTTCATGTTTTGACTGAATGAGGAAGAAAGCTTCTCTTCCAGCCCCAACTCTCCTTACATTTTTAGTCTTGTACTGGATTATAAGATCGAGGGTGAAATCCAAGACTGTAGGGGTGAGGAAATGATCTCCAGTATAATTAGGAGCTGCTTCACTTCTGTGGTCTTCACAAGAATAAGTCACCATGATTCTGACAAGGTGAGAATTGGCTACCTTTCCTTCTTTTATTTGCTATCTGACATGCTGTCTCTTTCCCACCAACTGGGAATGGCCTGCAGTTATTGCTTAGTAGTGAAGTAACACCTGAAAGAGCACCTCAGCATGTCTTTCCATAGCTTCTAAGAGGGCAAACAAGCCTTTATAAATGCCCTTAACAAACTGAGCCATGGTGCTGTTCTTTTTCTTTAATGAACATTATACACTTGCACAGCAAGTTTATATTGCTTATTAAGATAGCTGAGGGGAATAAGCCAGCAATCAACGGACCACACACAAACATTGTGTTGTCTATTGCATTTAGAAGAGCAATGCAGCTTCTGCTTTTGGTTACATCAGTTCTGTATAATTATATGCTGTGATCGTCCATCAGTCTATTACTTAGTTGTGAGGAATGGGAAAGGACTGTATCTATCATGGTTCCAAATTTCTCAGATATACAGTCTTAGAGCAATAGTAACTCTGAGGAAGTTATGGATCCACTCCCCAGTCCTTCTGGAATAAATTTGTCAACAGTTGAATCTGAACTCAATCCCCTGAACCTCAAGGAGGTGCCTCTGCCACTGGGCTCTGATCAGTGGATCAGTAAAGCCTTCCAGAAGGTTTTCTCCGAAGAAGTTTCTGCAGCTCCAAACCCTGTCGCATAGAAGGAACCAATGACTGTATAAATTGGCACTGGATCTTTAACAATCCAGACATAGGATAGCACTTTGGTATTAACTTTCTAAGCCAGGCTATAAGATCCATGACTGTCAAAATGTTCCTTCTATCTCAGCTTCAGGGTTGCTAACTATGCTCCTGAGTCCTAGCTCCTGAACTCAGTACCTCTATCCTAGCCCTGCCTCATTACTAAAAGAGGCTTTGAGACCCTGAGACTACTCATCTCCATATTGCTTGGGCCTCCCTGCAGTTGTGGAAATTCAAATTTATTTGATTGAATGCTGAATATATGTATATGGGAAAGACAGGAGTCTCTCTCTCTCTCTCTCTCTCTCTCTCTCTCTCTCTCTCTCTCTCTCTCTCTCTCTATCACACACCCTCAGAATGGTAATATAACTAGAAACTTGGGGTCCTATCTAGTGTTAGCCATATGCAGATTTGGTTTATTGAAATCAATTGACTTAAGTAATTGATTTCAATGGTTCTATTCTGAGTACAATTTTGCTGAATACTACTTTTTTCAGTTGTCCACACCTGCCTTATCTGTAAAAACTTCTGTATCTTTACGTATAAAACCATACCTAATTTCTTTTTGTTAATAGGCTTCCAAATATTAGCCCTGAAAGTGTTGGAATGTTAAATTTTGAACAGATCTTGTGGCAGAACTCTGAAAGCAGTGGTTCAAGATGACACCAGGGGAAGTTGATGCTGCTCTTGGAGATTTTGATTAAAGAATCAGATTCAATTTTTAGAAACTTATGTGTCTTGGTGTGTGTATAACTCACAGAAGTTGAAACAGCAAGAAGACAAACTGGAGAGCTCAATCGCTCTGTGATATCTTATCATAGCCAGCAGCATTATTAATGTCCCTCAAATTAAGTGATTTAGAAAACCTACGATTGCATTTCAGCTGGAAAATGTGACCAAAGAAATCAGACTTCTCAAGGACCCTTGAGTGCCTTTGAATATTATTGCTATCTATCAAATTTCTGACAGTTTGCATATTAGTGTCAAATTTTAGTTACCAACGGCATCACATTTTAAAAACTGAAAGACACTATGGTTCCTATTTCTTTTGATGGACAGGATCTTAGCAAGGATATTTCTACCCCAACACAAAAAATGTTTTCTACCTTTTTCAGAAGAAGAAGAAGAAGAAGAAGAAGAAGAAGAAGAAGAAGAAGAAGAAGAAGAAGAAATATCCCAATTCCACCATGCTTCATTTTTTGTAGCAGTGTGATTGAAGAGGGTAGACTGTCAGTCATGGATACAAGAAACTGAGTTTCATATCTCATAAGCACAGTGACCCATAACAGATATTGGCAAATGACTATCCATTAATTTGGACATTTACACCATACCCTTGCAATAACTTTCACAAAGTGGTTTGCAACAAAATAAAACTCACAAAATTAATGCAGTAATAAAACAATCAAGCAGCAGATAAGACCAGTATATCAACCATTAAGAATGAAAAGTCTTTGGGACCACAGGTCCCAAAACCCTGAGCAACAAGTCTAGAGAATCCCTTTTCATCGCAATAGTGACTCAAGGTACTCACCAGGAACCCAGGATGGCATTAAATTTTAGTCAGTTTACATGACATAATTAATTTAGGACTACACATGTTAGTGGGTCTACTCCAAACAGGTCTTAGTAGCATACAACCCACTGAAATTAATAGACATGACACTATTTCAATGAATCTCCTCTAAGTAGAAATTAGATGGGTACAACTTTCCATTTGTGAATCTATGTTCCCACAATACTCTGCCACTGTGACCACCCTGCCTAATTATTCAGTGCCACTCAATATTAAATTCTTGTCCCATTGAATTAGTTGGTGTAGTGAATTAGTATGGTTATGTCCATGAGCCAAACATTCCATAGATTACAAACTGCTGTACCTACTTCACCACTGTTGGATGGATGGATAGGTAGGTAAGAGGGCCAATGAAGGGATTGCTTGGATTCTTACAGCTCTTTTGGCCCTGCCAAATTTGCCAGCTTGTGTACAGATGAAACATGGCTTCCACATGGTTTCAGATGTGCCTCCAGCATGGACACAAGTCCGTCCTGACCTGATGCTCTTGCTTAACTGACTACTAACAACTTCATTGAGCAAATTGAATAATGGAAGCCACCAAGGTTGAAAAGGAGGACTTGCTATAGGTTATGTGTTTTCTACAGTGTACTTCTAGGTGCCAGTAACTTGACACTGTCTGCAAATAACCATTGGTGGTTTCAAAATGAAAGAGCAAGTGTCAGAAGAACCTGTATCAGTACTACAAGCAACATGCATATATTTAATACCAAATTGCGCAACTCTTAAAAGTGATCTACAGATGTCTCTGTCCAGTTGGAAAATATTGGCTCTTGGTCTTTAACCAGTTTATTGCTAGCTTGGAAAATTACTGGCAATGGACTCATCTGTCTCCTTCTGTCGGAGAAGGTCTATTTATAATTACGGACTCATGGCCTTTAGTGGATGAAATATTCATGTAAACTCAACTGCCAAACTGCACTTAACAGCACTGTAAACTGCAAGCATTACCATATTAAAAGTGATTCAGCAACGCGCCCCATGCCAACTTCATAAAACTATCACTTTCAGTGTTGTTTAGGAACACTAATTCTAACAACTCTTCAACAGAAAGACCACCAAAATATGTTTATTCATCCTGATATATTTGGTGACACTAGAGTTTAAATGGGAAAGAAAAGGTTGATGCCAAGCATATCACTTCCAAGTCATGAAAAGCAATAAGGGGAAAGCTGCTCTATATGGGGAGGACATCCCTCTCTTCAATTGCCCCTCAATGTAATACTGTATCTTCTTTGTTTATTTTTGAAGAGTTCTCTACTTGGCAGATATATGATAAGAATCGCTTGCCATTTTCTATGCACAATAAATTTAGACAATGTGGATCATCCAGGAGATATATCTACAATGTGTTGTTTACATGAAGCATTCATAAATCTGTATTTAGTCCACATGTCAACTGTCAAGATCTGCTATCTCTCTGAAAACCAACTAGGTATAGAGAAAATGGGTGAAAAGAGTGACACATCTGATGCCAACTGAGCCTGCAGTGGAGGCATGCAAATAAGGATGAATGGCACACTGCCCTCAACCTCAGTCTGCCCTCAACCAGCAACTACCTGCTTACTTATGTCCAGCTCAGGGGGTGGCTTTGGCTGTTAGGTTCCTCCTCCTTAGTCTCAATGTTTCCCTTGTAGAAATAATCAGTTAGGTGGATGGAAACAAGACCAGTAATAGTTGGCTCTTCTTGTCATTGACTCTCGGCTCTATCTCTCACTTGCTTTGGCTCCACCTACTCTTGGCCTCTCAGCCTTCTGCCCTACCAGACCCAATGGTCACCAACCGCCAGTGTGTAGTGCATCCTGGGTTCTTTGTGTCAAGCAATACTGCCTTGAAGATTAATGCTGTCATCCTACACACCAGGGCTGTTGTTGTTTAGTCGTTTAGTCGTGTCCGACTCTTCGTGACCCCATGGACCATAGCACGCCAGGCACTCCTGTCTTCCACTGCCTCCCGCAGTTTGGTCAAACTCATGTTCGTAGCTTCGAGAACACTGTCCAACCATCTCGTCCTCTGTCGTCCCCTTCTCCTAGTGCCCTCCATCTTTCCCAACATCAAGGTCTTTTCCAAGGATTCTTCTCTTCTCATGAGGTGGCCAAAGTATTGGAGCCTTAGCTTCACGATCTGTCCTTCCAGGGAGCACTCAGGGCTGATTTCCTTAAGAATGGATAGGTTTGATCTTCTTGCAGTCCATGGGAAACACACCAGGGCTAGGGAAACTTTATTCAGCCTGAGGCTCACAATATCATGGCCAAAACATTGTTTGGAATGGTTTTCAAACCCTCCAGAAGTACCAATTTTTTTGCTACCGTATCCAACATTGGGATTTGTTTCTGAAGGTCCTTGTGATTTTTATTTTTTGTCAAGGAGCTGCACAATTGAATTATAGTGCAGGCATAGAGGCAGCTTGCACCGTAGGGAAAGTTGATAGCTTTGTGTGCTATCCCAGGTCCCAGTTCAATCCCCAGCATATTGAAGTAGGACTGGGAGAAATCCCTGTCTGAAATGCCGGATAGGCATTGCTGGTCAGTGTAAATAATAATGGGCTAGATGCAGAGCCATAGCTAGGTGATCTTGTTCCCCTGGCAGAACCATCCAGACTGCACCCCCTAGCCATTATCTTTTAAACGTTATTTGTTTAAAACTTTTTTATTGACAATTTTAATATTTGTGGTAAATAGGTTTTGTTAATTAATTAAAAAACCATACACACACACAAGTTTCTGGGGAATACATGTGGAGGACAGGTATCTGTTTGGCCATTGTGAGAATAGGATGCTGGATTAGATGCGCCTTTGGCATCATCCAGCAGGGATTTCTTTACATTGTTAAACTCAAAAGGAGATGCTAGGGATTGAACCTTGACCCTTGATATCCAATGCATGCCTTCTAGCACTGAGTTTTTGCAGCGTTTACTGGATATCGTTGCAAGTATGTTTTCCCTTGTGCAGCTAATAGCAGCCTGAGGAGAGAGAATTCTCAATGGTGAATAAGCATCAAGAAAATATTAGATTGTCTTCTTACTATATAGTGGTGGATTTTTGGGATTTCAAATTTCAGTGTTCCCCGTGCACTGCCAAAATTCAGCAACCCCCACCTCTTGCCTTCCAGTCCACATGATTGTTGTGGTGTCCCCTGCGGCACACCCTTGGCTTGGCGTGTGAACCAGTTGCACTCCCCTAAATCTGCCTCTGTCCTATACTTCAGATCACATCCAAATCAGGGATCCTCATGGCTGCCTTTGGAATAAGAAAATTACACGTTCTTGCCCTGTTTTTGGTGCTACTGTTAAAACTTCTATGCTTTGTTTGGGGGGGTGCATTGCACTTGTGCATTGTTGATGTCCATATGCGCAGGCATAATCAGAAACTTTTTCTCCAGGGTTGTTGCTTGAGTTTATTATTTTTGTGTGATGCAAGTCCACTTCCAGCATCAAAGTTGTATGCCAAATAATTCCTTTGAGTGTCATCATGACTTTAATTTAATCACAGCAGTAATTGATTCGGATAGTAATCTTCATGTTCTTATCACTTAGCTGTTTTGGAGAAGCTCAGAAGGAACCCTTCCTGGCTTGTGACAATGAAACAAAAACACGCTCTGCTCTTAAATACCACATTCTGTTTCAGATGTTCCTGTGTTATTGGCATATTATGAGGCTCTGGAGTTGACTGCAGATGGCATTAAAAGTTGCCAAAAACCCATGACAATGAAAAAGAACCATAGTTCAAAACTTTAAACGAACCTGCTCTGTTGTTCCATAAAGCTAGTTTGTGCAGCAGGGTCAAAAAGCGATAGCATTCCCACAGAAAAGTATTTTCATGTGATGGAGAACCACTATCCATGATGAAAGATTTTGAGAACAAGCCTATCTTTTGATAATTACAGTTCATGAAAATGGCAAAATTAGTAAAAAGAAAATAGAAACATATTTCAAATGCTGTTTATCTATAAATCTGTACTTACATATTTAGTTTGCATGCCAACTGTCACTGTGTGCTGAATCTCCAAAAATACAGGTGAAATAGTTGAATTGACCCCTTCATGGATCAATGCCTTGTCGTGGCGAAGGGGCTTGAATAACTCAGAGAAGCCCTGCCAAGAAAACTTCATGGACAAAGACAACTGGCATATATGACGCTAGAAGATGAGCCCCTCAGGTCGGAAGGCGTCCAACATGCTACTGAGGAAGAGCGGAGGACAAGTACAAGTAGATTCAGAGCTGATGAAGCGGCTGGGCCAAAGCTGAAAGGTCGCTCAGTTGCGGATATGCCTGGAAGCGAAAAGAAAGTCCGATGCTGTAAAGAAAAATATTGCATAGGAACCTGGAATGTAAGAACCATGGATAATGGTAAGCTGGATGTGGTCAAAAATGAGATGACAAGAATAAATATTAACATCCTGGGCATCAGTGAACTAAAATGGAAGGGAATGGGCGAATTCAGTTCGGATGACTATAATATCTACTACTGTGGGCAAGAATCCTGTAGAAGAAATGGAGTGGCCCTCATAGTCAACAAAAGAGTGGCAAAAGCTGTAATGGGATGCAATCTCAAAAATGACAGAATGATCTCGATACGAATCCAAGGCAGACCTTTTAACATCACAGTAATCCAAGTTTATGCACCAACTACCGGTGCTGAAGAAACTGAAATTGACCAATTCTATGAAGACTTACAACACCTTCTAGAAATGACACCAAAGAAGGATGTTCTTCTCATTACAGGGGATTGGAATGCTAAATTAGGAAATCAAGAGATAAAAGGAACAACTGGCAAGTTTGGCTTTGGAGTTCAAAATGAAGCAGGGCAAAGGCTAATAGAGTTCTGTCAAGAGAACAAGCTGGTCATCACAAACACTCTTTTCCAACAACACAAGAGACAACTCTACACATGGATATCACCAAATGGGCAGCATCAAAATCAGATTGATTATATTATCTGCAGCCAAAGATGGAGAAGCTCTATACCAGGCATCCCCAAACTGCGGCCCTCCAGATGTTTTGGCCTACAACTCCCATGATCCCTAGCTAACAGGACCAGTGGTCGGGGAAGATGGGAATTGTAGTCCAAAACATCTGGAGGGGTGAAGTCTGGGGATGCCTGCTCTATACAGTCAGCAAAAACAAGACCTGGAGCTGGCTGTAACTCAGATCATCAGCTTCTTATAGCAAAATTCCAGCTTAAATTGAAGAAAGTAGGAAAAACCACCGGGCCAGTATGATACAATCTAAATCAAATCCCTTATGAATACACAGTGGAAGTGAGGAACAGGTTTAAGGATTTAGATTTGGTGGACATAGTGCCTGAAGAACTATGGTTGGAGGCTCGTAACATTATACAGGAGGCAGCAACGAAAACCATCCCAAGGAAAATGAAATGCAAGAAAGCAAAATGGCTGTCCAACTAGGCCTTACAAATAGTGGAGGAGAGGAGGCAAGCAAAATGCAAGGGAGATAGGGAAAGATACAGGAAACTGAATGCAGATTTCCAAAAAATAGCAAGGAGAGAGAAGAGGGCCTTCTTAAATGAGCAATGCAAAGAAATAGAGGAAAACAATAGAATGGGGAAAACCAGAGATCTGTTCAAGAAAATTGTAGGTATGAAAGGAACATTTCGTAGAAAGATTACCATAATAAAGGACAAAAGTGGTAAGGACCTAACAGAAGCAGAAGACATCAAGAAGAGGTGACAAGAATACACAGAGGAATTATACCAGAAAGATATGCACTGCCGTACACCTGAAAAATGCATGCATTGCTTCTGGCTTGGGAAAGAGCTAGGTTGACTCATTATACATATGTGAAGAGAAGATTGACCAATATATCCATCTCTAGTGATGAGCATAAGTGCATAGGTGAGTTTTGTACTTATAGTGAGTTAGACTATTGGCAATGTATTACAATGGCTCTCTGTGGGTTGAAGGAAGGGTCTTTCCTAGCCCTATCTGCAGATTCAGCTTGAGACTTTCTGCATGCAGGGAAAGTGCTCTACAACCCCAATGTTGAAAAGAGTGATATATGCCAGGTGACTAAGTGGTTTTTGCATCAACATATCCTTCTGGACTTCAGGCAGATTCAAACTTGCACTTGGGACAAAGCTGAAATCAGTCTCCCCTCCTCCTCCTCAATGTGGGATCAGTCAAAATAGTTACATCCCTTTGTCTCAACAGGGTGACTGTGACAAAATCTGAGAACTCCTTCTCTACTTATACCTAGCTGTCTAAGCTGCCAATTAAGTGAAGGGTAAAATAAATGAAGGAGGGGAAAAAAAGAGTTGTAGATATTTCTGAAGTGTTGGCGAAACGGCTTTCATTTGTTTGAGTTCACCAGAGGGTGCTAAGCATGATTCAATACCTCAGCTCAAATGCCCTGTAAAATGGCCTCGTCATTTCCCTCCATTACAGACTGTGAAATGGAGTCCTAGATTTTCCTAAGCTACTCTTAAAATTGTTCCAATCTTCTTTAGGACATATGTCAAATAGCATATTCAACCTCTGCCCAGAGCAGTGGGAGATTGAACTCATTACATACAGTATTGCTATATCCTCTGATCCTTTTAAGGTATTCATAGCCAAATAGATCAAAAACTGAATGCACATTCTCTCTCTCCTGGTCTGATTTGATCCTTGACAGCAAACTGACTGCCAACTAACCAGGATTTCTGCTCTGTAGTCTAACCAGCTGAAATAAATATTGTAATATTGAGTTGTGTGATGCAATCAGAATGTTTAATCAGAATGAGAGCAGGGGGTTCCCTTTCCTTTAATGAGACAGGATTCGAAGGGGGAAAAAACACCTTAAGCAATATTATTGTTGTTTTAATCAAGAAAAACATGGCTGTTCAAAGAAAGAAGTTCTATTATTTCTGCTTGGATAGCTCAGTTGGTTAGAGCATGATGCTGATAATGCCAAAGTTGCAGGTTTGATCCTTGTATGGGACAGCTGCATATTCTTGCATTGCAGGGGATTGGACTAAATGATCCTCGAGGTCCCTTTCAACTCTACAATTTTCCCAGGGCCTTTTAACTGGAGTTGCTGGGGACTGAAGCTGGGACCTTCTGTTTGCTAAGCAGATGCTCTTTCACTGAGCTATGGCCCCTTCCATAACCATGCCCCAAATTATTATTTTTTCATTACATTTACACCCTACCATTCAAGGTGGCATGAAGTGGGTTTATTCCATTTTATTCTCCAAACAACTCTATGTGTTAGATTGATAATGTGTGACTGAACCCAAGTCACTTAATGAACACCATGACTGAGCATATTCTAATCACTGTTGTTCTGGTGATAGTCTGACATTCCAACACAGCACATTGAGATAAATATTTTGTGCTCAGGGAATGCTATAGGCTTCTGGGAAACAGGATAGGGACACACTGACAATTCTTGAGTTACAGATATCCTGTTCTCCACAAGACTGGACCAACAAATATGGGCAATGTTCGTGCTAACTGACACTATCCGAATCCCCAAAACAATGAAAAACTGGCCTTTGGAATTGCAGCTGCAATTTAAATACTTTCTTGTTTACACCCATCAAGTTGTGTTTTTTAAGTTTTATGATGGCAGTAACACTCTTTCATGAAGTATTTCAAACCCTCTATTCATGGGGTTAGGTCCATCTCTCATTTTGTAATGTGACGGTTGGGACACATTGTAAATAAAATGATTCTGATTTGTGTGATTTACACAGTATAATCTGGATTTTGCAAATTTGTCTTTCCCAGTGTCGATATGAATCATATCACAAGGTGAGTGTGTGTACATTTACAGCATTACTACATTAAACTCACTGATACTGCAAGAAGATTCAGATGAATGAATGTGTTTGTCCCTGAGACATTCTGCTGATCAACTACTTCAGTTTAAAGCTCTCTAGCTGTCGGATTTGCTTCCTTGGTTTTCTGAAATCAAAAGACACTCTGCAAATAAACTTAAGGGGAAATAAACATTTAGGAAGAAAGAAAACAGTGAGATTTGACTGCATTTAATTATATATATGGAAGCTGCCAGATTAATAGAAATGGCACCTTCTTGTTGTAGGGGAAGGGGGCATAGCTAAGGGGTACAACATCTACCTTGCATGCAGATGGTCTCTAGTCCAATCCCTGGCACCTCCATGAGTGGGTAGAACAGAGCCCCTTCTCAAATCCTGGAGAACTGATACCAGTTGGTATAGATTATACTGAGCTAGGCAGATCAGTTGGTTTGACCAGTTCTAAGGTAGTGTTGGCAAAAAACAGCACTACCGATATGGGCTGCCATATATCCACATTTCCCCAGACATATCTGAAATACTGCATTCTGCAGCAGTATTCGGACATATCAGACAAATGTCCGGGAAAATCTAGACGTATGGCAGCCTATATCGGTAGTGCCGGTTTTTTTGCCAATCTCTCCCCCCCCCCCAAATAGCGCACAAATGGCAAAGATTTCTTTTGCAAAATTTGCTAGAAAAGCTCAACAGCTTTGGGCAAAAATAAAAGCTCAACAACTTTTCTGTCCAAATTTTAACTGTTTGAAATATGGCAACCCTATCTAAGGCAGTTTCATATGAAGCCCATAGGTGACATCCAACGATGTCCCTTTGCAGCAGAATGGACTTCTACTTCCTCTTCTCAATCTGAAGCCCTCTGTTCAATGGTTTAGTTAGGAAGTCATGAAGAACTGATGGTTTGGTTGATTAGGATTTCATACTCCTTCCTCTCTCTTTTCTCACTCTTCCCCTTCCTTGTATGCTTGCAATAAGGATAGGTAGGGATGGAGGAGGAGTGTGTTTTAAATGGATTTATATATGGAATGTGAAAGTTCTGACCTAATCTAGTTTGACTGTATAGGACTACCTCTTCCATTGTGTGCCTACTTAAGTCCAAACTGCTCATGCACCACTTTTTAAAAATGTCCAATTTTATGCAAAATTATAAACAAAAATGCATTTTGTACATATAATAAGTATGAAAAGTCAACCCTGCTTTATTTCTGCAGCATAATATTATAAATTTTAATGCATAAGTATTTTTTACAGAGTTGTTGTATGCATTGCTCTCTGCATCTGTTTATGTGAGGGTTACTGTAGGAAATTTGTATCTGTGCACAATATTATATGTATAATAATGCATATCAGAGGCAAGAATTCTTCCTATTTTAAGCAGATCCAGTTTTTTTAAAAAAACTGAACTAGTGTTTTAAGGTTAAGAAGTGAAATGGAAACAAGGAAAAAAACAACCTGTGCTACAAGCTTAACATTGAGATTTTGAGCAAGTTCCTTCCCCAAGCGTAATATATTTTATCTTACTCAGGCAGACTATGCTTACTGCAAATCATAACTTGTCTCCAAACCTGAATTGGTAACCCAGCCCAAACTGTGTTTCAAGATTGCTTAAGACTGTATAGTTGTAAAATAATGACAATAGTATGGTATAAAATACTTGGGAGCAAGATTGGTCATGCTTAGTAGTCTTTGATTTCTCTATATTAAAATTTAAAGAGTCAGTTTGGTGTAGTGCTTAGGGTGTTGAACTATGACCTGAAAGACCAGGGTTCAAATCCCCACTCAGCCATGAAGCTCAGTGGTTGACCTAAGGCCGGTCACTCCCTCTCAGTCTAACCTACCTCTCAGACTGCTGTGAGGATAAAATGGAGAGGAAGAAAACTACATATGCCTTCTTCAGCTTCTTGAAGGAAAGGTGGGATACAAATGCAATAAATCAAATCAAATGAATGTGAACATGAAAATTCCTATATACAGAAGACAATTCTGTGCATCCCAAAAATATAAATACCAACAAGGAAAACAAAGAATCAAGGGGATGTAAGGGACCTTGCAAGAAATTCAGCACGGGAGCATTCGCAACAGATGGCTGTCCAAAGGGGAACCTCCATTGAGGGGTAGCCTCCCCCAAGTATTGTATTTCAAGGATACAAATATCTTAACTAAAAACCATCTCAACCTGTTAAGTTCACTTGTTCAGTACAAATGTTCAATTGGTGATCACATCGAAAATGTTATAATTACTTAAGAAATTAATTACTGTCGCTGCAGTGTTCAGGGACTTTGAGTATTCCCCAAACTAGGTAATGTGAATGCAAAAGGGAATCCAATCTAATTGCAAAGTCAAAACTGTTAAGATGTCAGGGCAACCATTCTATATGCATCTGTTAATTTCCTATCTGCATTGCAAACATCAATTAATTAACACCAACCTTTGCTAGCATGCTCCAATTTTTGGCTTCAGTACTCAAACCACTTCCACTGAAGTAGGTCCACCAATTTCAGAGAATTCCATCTACAGCCAAAGAGTGTTAAAGGTTCAGTGTAAAAGCGAGTTAAGGCAAATATCGAACACTTAAGGTTGTAGCCCAAATCCCAAACCCACTGTTCTGGGTGGGGTGGAAGTCTCCTTCCACCAAGCCCAAGAAGCTCTGCCAATTCCCACTTGTAGAATCATCACCCACCCAGGGAGGAGTTTCTTGTTTCACCCGCTGAAAGTGCAGATGGGTGGAAGTACCACCAAGGAGATTCCAAATGGCAGTATCCTATGGAAAGCCCCCAAATGAGACATTCCTTGGCAGGTGCTGAGCTAGCTCAGGTTCCATTGGATCCCAGGCCTGACCCATTGCCATAGCTTGGTGGCACTGATCCTCATAGGGCCCTGATCACTCTGTCAGCTCCAGTACGGAACAGGCTTTTGCCTCCCTCCCTCCCTCCCCTTTTACGCCAGCTGGCATGAGTGGCACGGGTTCAGATGCAGTATTTGCTATGCCACACCTGCTGCTGCCCGACTAAGGTTATGTTTTCTGTGTTAGTCTGGTTTTTCCCAAAAGACCTATTGAGCCTATTATACAGTACTTCATATCACCAACATTTTTTGCACCAAAATCTGCCAGTAATTTTTCCCCTTAATGGTGGGTTCAAGGTTCATTTAAGTTAGTGGGGAAGAAGTGAAATTCCTATAATTATTAAATAATTTAATTTTGCTTCCTCAATTTACTTCCTTCTCGATGACTTGATTGCTCAAATTATCTTGTTATGTTGGAGTTTGCTAGCAATACTAGGAACAGAATTAAAATTTGGATGGTGGAAAAAAAATGTTGCTTTTGGGGGGCAACCAAGTTAACTTAAAAGCATAACCAAATATGTGAAGTAATTTGTCAATGAAACAAGGGGCTGGGGGATGTTTCCTGCTTTGAAGTTCATTCTTCATAGGGCAAAATTGTCCCAGAAACTCTAGTGAAGGATTTGCTTTATCAACTCTGCAACTTTTGCAGATCAATGATCATTTTATTAGATATATAGACTGCTTTCTTATAGAGAAGAATACCCCATGATATATCCTTTGTTCTTAATTGATTCTTGCCACACTGCAACCAAAAGCTAAACAGATAACTTTTACTACATCCCTTGTCTGCAGGAGAGAGGTTGGGTATTAGAGGAACATTATCTACTTGGTGTCTCAACGCTGCAGGAACCGTGTCCTCAGCAGCAATAGTAGTTTATGTTCCAAAAATAAATAACTGGCACCAGCAATGGTGCATTTTGGGCCAGAATGACAGTTTTACCCTCCTGGTGGCAATGGCAAGATTCCAAGGGTTTCAGGCACTCACACAGGGTCCATATTTCCTTTTGGAAATGCGGCACAGTGGAGACTGTGGTGTCTTTATGATATATGGTTTATGTGCACATATATACAACCTGAGCATACGATGGAGGGGTTCACAGTATCAGCACTCCAAGAGGGTGTTGCTTCCCCCATAGGCACAGCCTAGGATTCAAGCAGAGATCCAACCTTTCTAACCTAAGTTTTGCTTTACATGTAGAGAGAGGGCCCACTCATTTGCCGCCTCACACGAAGTGCCTTTGTTGTCCTAATAGCCTATGTTGTCCTAATGGCCCATTACCCCAGGCTATGAAACTAGCCTGGTTTAATTAGCTGTTAACACATGCTGATTCCAGAGGATTTAGAAGTGTCTAGTCTACAGCTTAATACACAGGATCTAGCTGTCATTTCACAGTGTCAGGGACTGGACTGAGGAGGAATGGTGGGGGTTGCCCCCCCTTCCTGAACCTTCCCGAGAAGAGGGGGACTGTATAGATTTACAACAGTGATTTGCAGAAGGTCATAGTTCCAAGGCTGCAGAGGGGAGAAGCTGGGAAGAAGAAGCAGATAGAAGATGCAGCAGGGGAGAGACAGCTGACAGACTCAGTGTCTTTAGAAAGCATTCCTGACACCCCCTCTCCCAGGACCTGGCATGCATGAGAGTAGTAGAACAGAAAGCTCAGAGGCAGAATGACTGCTCCACACATCAAATGGGGGGGGCGACCTTTCCGTGGTTGCGTGCAGCCCCCTGATCCCATAAGGCAACCACACTGGTATTTCGGGGCTGGCACTGCCTTCCCAGGCAGGATGCCAGGGGTCTCCGCCTACCCCAGCCAATAGTCCAATCCTGCGTTGACCATACCAAGAGGTGTCATTGCTTCCCCTTTCTAGCAGCGGCGAACGGGGGGCAGGCTCTCTCTGGTTGAACATATGTTCTCCAGAGCCAACCCCAACCCCCATACATTTGGATAACCCCGAAGCCTCCCAGAACCCCGGCTGAGGATTGGGGAGGATAACACCCATAGCACGTTGTCTTGCGTCATTATTCTGTTCAGGGGGTTGCCTGGGGTTTGGGGGACTCTGCCTGTCCACACAATGACCGCTCCACACATCAAATGGGGGGCAACCTTTGCATGGTCGCGTACAGCCCCCTGATCCCATAAGGCTGGTAGTTCGGGGCTGGCACTGCCTTCCCAGGAAGGATGTCAGGGGTCTCCGCCTACTCCAGCCAATTGTCCAATCCTGCCTGGGGAGGTGTTGCCAGGGGACTGGCCAGGTATGGGGAGGGTCTTTCCAGCTTACACAATAGAAGTTTAATCTTACCTGCAAGCACCAGTTGGGGGACTCCGCCTGTCCACGCAAAGCACAGATCATCCAATGCAGGGATGAGGTACAGTGGTACCTCGGGTTACAAACGCTTCAGGTTACAAACTCCGCTAACCCAGAAATAGTACCTCAGGTTAAGAACTTTGTTTCAGGATGAGAATTGAAATTGTGGTCCGGCGGTACAGCGGCAGCAGGAGGCCCCATTAGCTAAAGTGGTGCTTCAGGTTAAGAACACTTTCAGGTTAAGAATGGACCTCCAAAATGAATTAAGTTCTTAACCAGAGGTACTACTGTATAATAGGAGAGACGGAGGGGGTGGGACTTTGAGCAATGCCATTATCTAAGAGAGATGACGTTTCTACATTCACTCTCTGTGAATATTGAATAAAAGGCTTGGTAAGAAATCTTCTTGTTTATCTGCTTCTTGGCTGACACCATGGGAGGGACCAGATTCCTTGAAGCCCGACACACAGGAGGCTAGGCTAGTTTAGCTTTTTGACACCTCAAGCCTTAATTAAATTATAGCACCTACTGGACCAGGAATTTAAAGGAGTCTAGCACATGCACACTCCTAACAGTAGTACCGTACTGATGTTAACATCAATGTTTGTAGCAGAAAACAAAATCTGAGTCAAGTTCATCATTCAGTGGGAGCCAGGACATTGAGATATGCTCATCCTACACCATAACAGGTTGGGCCTGGACTATGGCTGAGTGGTATAACACCTTATTTGTATGTAAAGGAGCCCCAGTTTCAATCTGTGAATTTTCCAGTCTGTTTATTATGTCCTGCATTTACAGTCTGCCTGTCAGGGTTAGTCCTCTCAAGGTGGCTCCCAACATACAAAACCAATTTATAACATTACAAATCATAAAATAATAAACATTTCATCAAAAACAAGACAATACATCTACAAATCAAAATAGCAGGAGCTGAAAACCATACCATTAGACAAAAACTGATAGGAGGCATAAAAGCGGGCATCTAAAATAGCACATCCACAGATCCACCAGCAGAAAAGCACAAGCAGAAAAGCCAATTAAAAACACTTTGGAATACTACCGAAAGTCATTAGCGGAAGGGCTGATGTAGGGGGTGGGGAGTTCCACAGGCACAGGGTGTCAGGGTAAGTGCCAGGAGCAGGCCAGCAATAACTCACAATGTGTCAGTGAAGGTACTGTAACTTTATTCAAAGAAACAAAACAGCTCAGGCCTGCTGAGCACAGCAGCTCCTTCCAGCAAATTTTGCCCCAATGAAGGACTTGTGAGGACTGAAGGTCCTTCTCTCCTAGGTTCTTCCCAAGTAATCTGAGACGGCCGGGGTGGGGTGGGGTGGAGAGCTGATCACAGCAGGAGGTGGAGACCACCTGGCTTCTTCAGCAGCTTGCCTCATCTCTGCCTCTTAGTCTCACTCTGCTTCTGCCTCTGCCTCAGACTGCTCTCTGCCTCAGTCTGCTCCTATTCACTAAACTATGTTACCACTTCTGACACCTCCTCTTCCCAGTCTTCTGACACCTCTTCTTCCCAGTCTTCTCCCTCCCTCCCATTGTCATCCCACCACCAATCCTCTGGCTCTCAACCTTCTACCCCTGCATTCAGCCAGTCCATGACAGATGCTCAGTAAGGTGTGGTGCAGTGGTTAGGGTGTTGGAAGAGAACCTCACTCACCCATGAAATGGTCTGGGAGAACTTGGGATAATAACTAGGGTTGTATTCAACAAACCTTTACTCAGAGTAGCCTCATTGACATTAATGGTCCTTAGTTAGTCATGGTCATTAATTTCAATAGGTCTGCTCTGAGTAAACATCAATTGTATACAACTCACTGCCTCTTTTAGCTTCATCTAGAGATAAAATGGGGAAGATGAGAATCCTGTACACTACCTTGAGTTCCTTATAGGAAAGTTGGGATATACAGTAAATGTATTAATATTGACAGCTGCTCCCACCATGGGGAAATTAAGAGTTAAAATATAACTTTCTGTTGGATTTTGCTCATAAATAAAGCAATATAATAAACTGAAGAACTGATAAGTCTGAAAAGAGGGACATCCAAAGAGAACCACCATTACAGTTGCATTTTTTTAAAATCCAGCTTAGGTAATTGAATCTATTTTTTTAATGAATTCCCAGTGGCTCCTTTTATTGATTCCCCTGTATGAATAACTGAATAATAACATTTTTTCTGGTGCTTAAATTGCTGTAGAATTTGAATCCTATGCAGACACACCTAAACAGCAATTCCAATAATCACTTTTTTTTGCCAATGATCATACAATTTTCATATTTATGCTGAGTTTTAATAAATCAGGAAGAAAACAATTGGCAATTAATGTATAGATGGCACAGGAGTTTGTTTTTTTAAGAACAACATTCTATTCATATTTTGACAAAACCACATCCAAATATATAGTTATCTTTGTCCAAGTCCCAAAATTCACAAAAAGCAAATGCATGGGGTGCATTAGTAATTTGAACTTTGCTGTAACTGTATAGCAATTTAAAGTATCATAACAGGGATCTAAAGTGTTAAGCAAGGATAGCCAATGCGAGCACTTGAGATGATGTTGGACTACAACTCCCAGCATCCCCAATCAGGGATGACGGGTGTTGTAGGACAGTAGCATCTGGAGGGCACTGCATTGGCTACCCCTGCCAAAAAGCACTCAGGATTTTGTTGTGGTGATTAAGGCTCCAGTGGTGGCTGATGATTACTGGGGCTGCTGGGGTGGACCAGCAACTGGAGACAAAGCCAACAACAAGCAGAGCAAATTAGTTCTTCTCTTGTCCCTATCCCTTCCCAGTTCTACAAAGGCAACTCAGAGACTAAGGATGAGGAAGATGACAGACAGTGGCAACCTCTGGACAGGTTGTAAGTAAGAAGGCAGACAGGTAGGGACAGGCTGAGGTTGTTGGGGAGACAACTGTCAATGTCTCTAGCAATAACTGGATGAAGTGTTATGATATTATAAACGGGTTCCTTCACATTAAGAGAGGAACTGAAGCCAGTGTTGCCAGAACTACTTATTACAGCCATTTTGGACTGTCTCATATACTAGAAACGTAAAACATTTTTGGCTAGGGAAATTACTTACTTAAGAAATACTATGGGGAAGATGAATTGGATGAATTGGTCAATATCTGGTCCATGCCACTTTCCCATGTGTACATTCATAAATTTGTTCTGTTCTGTTCTTTTCCAGCATCAATCTGATTTTAAATAAATGCATAATTTTTTTAAAAAAAATCTGCATCAAAAGCATTTACATACATATTTTGGAGTGGGTTCCCCCACCCTTTTAAGTATGTTTGGATACTTATTTATTTATTGTACTAAGAACTGTGCCACAAGATCTGGAGCCGTATAAAATCTGACAGATAGCTATGTTTCAATGCTCACATTAGCCTAGCAGGCAGCGGATCAGGTCAGTTCATATCACGATTCGCAAATACTGAATTCCTCAAGCTTCCCTACTAAGAATTACAGGCCAACAGCACTCTATGTATTGTTAGAAGTGACATTTTACTCTGACACGAGCCCACTGTTATAATTACGACCTATTGCTGAATGGCTTGTTTTGCCTTGGATATGTCAATATGAGAGCAAGGAATAAAAGGGAATAAGATGAGTACACATTTTTTTTGCAGGGCTGGGCTGACATTGGGAGTGGGAGCTCTAGGAACCAGACTTCTCACCTGTCTCCCTTTTTTTGCTGCTGTTACCTGCAGTGACATCAGTGCTCATTGTGGTGTGCAGAGCCTCCATTTCTGCCTCTAGAATAATAATCTGTACATTGGGAGTTGCTTTATGCCAGGTCAAACCATTGGTCACTTTTGGCTCAGTATTGTCTACATTGGCTAGCACTGGCTGTGCCACTGCCAGCTCAATGGTCCATCTAGTTCAGTACTGTCTACACTGACTGACAGCATCTCTCTAGGATTTCAGGCAGGGAGTGCCTCCCATCTCTAACTGGAGACCCCGGGGATTGAACCTTCTAAGCAAAAAGCAGGTGCTCTGCCACAGAATCATAGCCCATCTGAGAGCTGCAGTTTGTTAAAAGTGCAGAGAGTTTGTTAAAAGTGCAGAAAGTGCAGAGACCCCTTTTCCTGTCCCAGAGTTGCAATTCCCCGAGTTCCCTGAGAATATGGATTAATTAATAAACCACTCATGCTTAATGAATGACAGCTCCCAGGATTCATTGAGGAACATCAAGACTGTTTAAACTGGTAACATAGTGCTTTAAACATATGGTGTGAATGTGGCCCAGGTGGTGCTGGGCAGAGAGATATTTGGTAAGAGAGCCCCTGCTTCAGGTTACAAATGCTTCAGGTTACAAACTCCACTAACCCAGAAGTAGTACCTCGGGTTGAGAACTTTGCCCCAGGATGAGAATGGAAATCCCACGGTGGCAGCAGGAGACCCCATTAGTAAAAGCGCGCCTCAGGTTAAGAACAGTTTCGGGTTAAGAACAGACTTCAGGAATGAATTAAGTTCGTAACCCGAGGTACCACTGTATAAACAATGCTGAATTTAGGATCAGTATAGGACCAATGATCTGACTCAGTGTCATCTGACTCTTGTGTTCTTAAATGTGACATTGATGGATGCACTTGTTTATTCATGTGTCTATCCCATTCACATGTAATGCCTAGCCAAGAAAGAGGGCAATCTTCTTCCCTGCAGAAAAAGAGAAGGGTGATTGGAACTGAACCCTTCACTTCCTCTAAACATGTCTTTCATCCCAGATAGAGAAGGATAAAGCTGTGCATAAATTCCTTTTTTCCTATTCCTGGATTGATAATGTTTCTATTTTTCTAAAAACCAAGAAAAAACAAAAAACCTGCCCAAAAACATAGAATCTTTGAGTTGGAATGGACCCCAACGGTCGTCTAGTCCAACCCCCTGCAATGCAGGAATCTCAGCTAAAGCATCTATGACAGATGACCATCCAACCTCTGCTTAGAAACCTCCAAGGAAGGAGAGTCCACCACCTCCTGTGGGAGTATGTTCCACTGCTCTTCCTGTTCCGCTGTTCCACAACTCTTATTCTTAGAAAGTTTTTCCGTATGTTTAGTCGGAATCTCCTTTCTTGCAACTTGAAGTCTTTTGTTCAAGTCCTGCCCTCCAGAGCAGGAGAAAACAAGCATGCTTCCTCCTCTATGTGACAGCCCTTAAGATATTTGAAGAAGACCATCATATCTCCTCTCAATCTCTTCTTTTCCAGGTGAAACATACCCAGCTCCTTCAACCACTCCTCATAAGGCTTGGTGTCCAGATCCGTGAACATCTTGGTTGCCCTCCTCTGCACAGGGTAGTGAGGGCCTGTTCTTCCTTCCTTTGTACTGTGTCTTTCAGGTTCTAAGTCAAATATTGTCACACATCTCTAACTTGGGGTGTTTTTATACCGACCTTCATCTGAAGATGAAGTAGTTTCTTAGGAGAGCTCAGGCAACAGAGCTTGAGACTCTTAATTCCAGGGTTGTGGGTTTGAGCCCCATGTTAAGCAAAATATTCCTGTATTACAAGGGGTTGGACTGGATGACTCGTGGCCCTTCCAACTCTGTGGTTCTATGATCATAGGGTGGTTTAATAATAATAATAATAATAATAATAATAATAATAATAATAATAATAATAATAATAAAAAACAAAAGAAAATAACACCCCTCCCACAGGAATATCATGCTAGTGGTGTGGGTTCCACGCTGGCTGCCTATTAGCTGTTGTTGTTTAGTTGTTTAGTCGTGTCCGACTCTTCGTGACCCCATGGACCAGAGCACGCCAGGCACTCCTGTCTTCTACTGCCTCCCGCAGTTTGGTCAAACTCATGTTGGTGGCTTCGAGAACACTGTCCAACCATCTCGTCCTCTGTCGTCCCCTTCTCCTAGTGCCCTCAATCTTTCCCAACATCAGGGTCTTTTCCAGGGAGTCTTCTCTTCTCATGAGGTGGCCAAAGTATTGGAGCCTCAGCTTCAGGATCTGTCCTTCCAGTGAGCACTCAGGGCTGATTTCCTTAAGAATGGATAGGTTTGATCTTCTTGCAGTCCACGGGACTCTCAAGAGTCTCCTCCAGCACCATAATTCAAAAGCATCAATTCTTCGGCTTCGGAAAGCATCAGCCTTCTTTATGGTCCAGCTCTCACTTCCGTACATCACTACTGGCCTATTAACTACTGACCCAGTTTTAAGGTCCTGCTACTTACATAGAAAGCCCAAAATGACTCTTGAGCAGGTTACCTGAAAAGCTGTCTTCTGCTATCTGGTAAGGCTACTACAATCAGCTAATGGAACCTAATTAGTTTGGCCAAGGTCTTATCATTATCAGCTTGTGGTAACATTGAGAAGGGATCTTTCACTGATGGCAGCTAGTCTCCCTACTGGAAAATGAGAGGCCCTATCTAAGTCGGCATTTGGCTGGCTCCTATAGACCTGTTTAGGCAAGAATTCTCCTGGACTTCTGGTTTTATTGTTTTTAACCTTCCCCCCCTATTGTTTAATTCTCATGGCTTTTAACTATCTGTTTTAATTAAGGATGTTTTATATGATCTCAGTGCTATAAAAAAGGGTGTCGAAACTCATAATGAACCTTTCCCTTGATCTCTTAGAATGGCAATAGCACCCACCTGAGAGGTGCCAGAACTGAGTTCTGGCTGAAAAAAAGCCCTGATTGATCTTATAGTTGTAAACTGCTTAGGAGCCATTTTGGCAGGTAATCAATATTTGAGGAGGATGATATGTGCAGCCCACAGCTGGCATCAGTGATGGACCCTGAAGCAGCACTGTGGCATCAACAGAGGACAAGGGATGCTGTGTGCTGCTGCTGGTGTGACAAATCCCAGGAGACTGCTGCCCACCTCTGTTTCAGCCATTTAACAGAGAACTTCAAGAGGAAAACCATTTTGGTGCTCATTTAGGAATAAATGAATAGTGTGAATCTCATGAGTATGTTGGGGGACTGCCAAGTCTGAATGTTATTTTGATGCCTGATATGAAAACCACCAACTCAGCCTAGCTTTGCATGCTTGAGTTCTAACTGAGATAGTAACCAAGGTGTTCAATGCCTTCATCAAGGCAGGGAGAGGGGGAGAGGGAAGGATTTGAAATATGAGACTGGAGGAAGCAACAGATGCACATCTGTTTGCTTACCTGCTTTGTTATTAAGAAGATCGGATTTTATCAGAGAAGGGAAATGAATGAATTAATTAAATCAGCATAACTATTGACTTTTGATCTATCCTTATATTTGACTTTTGATCCTGCTTGTTTTATACAAGAAAATGTTTTAAAATAAAAGGCTAAAGTAAAGAGAACAGCCCCCATTCTTCTTTTCCTGGGCAATGCTATTTATTTCTATTCTATTCACTTGAGATTATAGCTTCCCAACTAGGGAAACTGGTAGCTGTTAAAGCTGCATACTCCCCAACTTCCATAGCTGCCAAGTTCTCCCTTTTTTTAAGGGAAATTCCATTATGCTGAATAGGCTTCCTCGTGAGAAAAGGGGAAACTTGGCAGCTATGCAACTTCTAGGAAAAGGTTGTCACTCAGGTAGGAGGTCTTGGCCTTTCACACTGGCCCTGTGGATGTACAAATATGGTTGCCTCCATCATGTGTCATTTGGCCTTAGATCAACACAACATGATTAGATTAAATCAAGGGATCCAATTTTAAAATTAAATGTTCACTAGCTCAGATGTTCATCAGAGTTTTATGTCTTTGGTCTATCATTCAGTCTGTATCTATGTAGTCCATGTTCCTGCTCTTAAGCAAGCTTAGTTTAAAAGGAAGAACATTTGAGTTCTTAGGCACAGTTAGTTAAGGAAATTTTATTTTCCCATCTCTCTGTATCTTGATTCCAGGTCCAGTCAGGTGAAGCGGCAGAAACCTTCCTTTCCATTCCAATACCCATGCCTAATCTCTCCTCAGCAGGAATTTTAATTTTAAATTTTGTATAAGAACTGGTTCAAGATTAGGGAAAACTGTATATTCACTTAGGCTGAATGTTTAAAGTAAAATGGAATTTACAATGTGGTCTTACTTTTCCCTTAAGCACAATTATGAGACCAATGAACCAGCATTTTCATAGAAGGCTTCAACTGTGGGCTTATTGATTTATTTCAAGGATGTATATGCCACATTTTAAAACAAATGTTTTTTCAAGGCCTTTTATAGTCAGTATCATAAAAACCCTTTAAAATATCTGTAAATATTCTCCACTAGCTGAGGACTGAAGTTCAGTGGTAGAGCTTTGTGTGCAGAAAATCCCAGGTTCAATCCCCAACAGCTCCAGGTAGGGCTAGGAGAGGCACCTGTCTGAAACACTGGAGTTTCTGGCAATCAATGTAGGCAGGACTGAGCTAAATGGACCAATGGTCTGATGTGGTATAAGGCAGCTTCCAATGTTCCTATGCAACCATCTTTAAAGGAGTAGATTTAATAAACATCTCATGCAGTATGCTTCCTTGCAAGTCTTGGATCTCTATTGCCTGATTAATCTCTATTGGCATAGTGTTCCACAATACTAGCCTAATGAAATTTAAGGCTTTATTTCTTGGTGTTATCAAATGAGTCTTGCCAACTTGGGTAATACCAGTGGTGCTTCTGCAGACAATCTCAGTGATCGAGCTGGGATATAAGGGTTGAGGCAATCTCTGAGCTACCGTGGACCTAAGTTGTACAAGGCTTTGTAATTAATACAAGGATGTTGAGCCTGACTCAGTGGTAGATGGGAAGCCATTGCATCTGTTTTAACCATGGTGTCACATGTTGTCAGCCAGTCTGGCCACTGCATTCTGCTGCATCTTCCATAGAGAATTGCTCTTTTTCAGACCATCTCTGCCCATTGCCTTTGTTGTTTGGGGGAATACACTTCCTTTACATCTATTTTCTTTTATTGCAATAGTTCTTTGTGCTTCCAATTCTTGCTGTTATCTCATGAGATGTTATTCCACCCAGTTTTCTGTCCTATGTAGTTGATTATTGCCCTTTCCTCCGTGCACCTTGCTCTTGGCTTGCACTTCAGTTTTCTCTATTTCTACCTTCTTTCCTCACATCTGGACATTCCTTTACATGGGTACTGCACAATGCAACTAATTGGTTTTGACAACCATACCTGTAAGGTGAACAGCTATTCTTACCATTTGACAGATGAGTAAAACTAAGGAACAAAGATTATGCATCTTAACAAGACCACTGAGGAATTTGCTGCTGGTACCCAAACACAGTAGTTCTTAACACATTAGAGTTCCTCACTGGTATACCTCCCTTCATTAGTGTGGCTTAGCAAAGGAAAGTAGGGCTAACAAAGAATGCCAAATGCACTGTGCTGCTCACAACAGCTTCCTCCAATTTTCCAATGCTCTGAGCTGTTTTGAGACAGCTAATTAGGTCCCACCAACACCACACCAAATGGACAAAACTGCACCTTGAGAACACTCCAGGAATTCAACATGGAAATCAACAAGGAAAAAAAATAGCTAACTGGAAACATTTGCTTATTATTTTGAGGCAGAAAAACTAGTAGAAAATGTAAATTGATCTTGTTGCTCATAGAGGTTAAAGCTCAGCAATGGAAAAACCAAAGTATAGTCTTAATGAATTTAAAAACTGGTTGCATAAGGTCCAGTTTGATCTGTAAATATTTTTGCACTTCTGTATGAGGCTTATATTTCCCAGGAAATCCAGACTCTATGAGGAGGGGTGGGAGTTTCTTAGCTTTCCATTTTTAGAGAAACAAATTAATTTGAGATCAGCAGTGGAACAGGATTGGGATATCATAAAGCAGGGGCTGGTGAACCTTTCTAGCCCAGCAGACCAAATTATTATCTCCCTCCTGCTAAGGGCCAACTTTGGCAGGTGGACAGAGCCACTCACCTGTCAATCACGTTTATATTTTTATTTATTTATTAAAAACACATTTATTCAAAAGTTACACTTCAGCTTTGTCCATGGTTTGTCCATTCTCAAAGTTACACAGATTTTAAAAGCTTTTACCTTTTTTTCTTTGAACTTTTTTCATGTTCACCCTTCCAAAACCTCTCAATGCTCCCCATTGCATTTTGTACATTGCTGAAAACCACCCTGGGATCATGTTGACATGATGAAGGACGGTCTACAAATTTGGTGGTTTTGTTGTCAAGTTTTAACATTTTACCCTCCAAGACCCTGAAGGACAGATTAAGGGCTCATTGACACATCCTCTTGTCCTGTGCCTGGAATATTATGTTCTGCACAACATTATGTGCTGCACAATTAGACTCCCTCATCTCATGTAAAAATGAGAGTTCATCATCAGCTGGCCTGCATAGCTCAGTATCTTTTGTTGAAAGCTGAAATTGGAATGGAATGAAATCTAGCTTCATGTATGTGAAGAAAAAGGAGGCTGTAAATTTTAAGAGAGTTCTTAGTCTCTGGAGAGCGAACTGGAATTAATTATTCTAGCGCACTAATTTTTATTAAAGTTAAGATCTTTTTCTGTACCTTCTTCAATTCTGGAGAAGTGAAGGGCCCCATATGATAAGCCCACAATTTTCTCAGGGGTGTAATGCTCAGTTGATCCTTATGCCCTCGTTTCCAAAGACCCATTAAAAGGCCATTCGAGAAAGGGGTGGTGGTGGAATCATTTTTGTCCAGAGTTTAATGGAATACATTTTCCTCTGTTGTGAACAAACTGCTCTCTGGCACAAGAACCTCAAAAATATTTGGCAACAGCCCTTCTGAAACCCATCTGTTTTTGAAATTAATTTCTTGGTAATGGATACATTATATTTACATATTTGGTTTTTATTTCTCAGTATCTAATTTAGGGAGGGAATAGTCTCTTAGGTAATTCATATAAAGCTCTCGACAGAGCCTTATTTTTTTAAAAAAACAGGGCAATCTAGAAGTCTAGCTAGTCTGTGCTAGACCTTTAGCACTAGAAATCTTTCAACTGAAGGTCAACATTCAACCAACCAACCAACCAACCAACCAACCAACTTCTGTTATCAAACACTGCTGGAGATCCTGGAAAGCTGTCACTGTCATTAAAGCCCTGCCACCATTTCAACCCTTTTTCTTTCTTTTTTGTAGTAGTTTGGGGGTTATGTTCACCTAGCACCAAACTATTTGTACTATTTCAATGGTGGGGAATCTTTAGGTCCAGGTACCACATGCATCTTCAACTCTTGTGACTCCCCAAAGAGAACACCTCTTCCACAGGCCTCACCTGTCCTGCTCAACACCCTACCTTTGGCCTTATACTGACTGAAATGTATCCTTGAACTGTGATAATTCCTATTCTGTACCTTCTTACACCCCTAATTCCGAGTAATGGAAAAGCCCTCATCCAATCCAACCCCACCCCAGTAGGAAAGGCTGTGCTTGAGAAGGCAGCACAGTTGCACAAACAGAATACATTTCATTGCCTCTTGCAATATTAATGAAGGAAGCGCGCACACACACCCTGCCTTTGAAGAAGCATAAATGTTTAGGAAAGTGACAAACAGGTATTGCCACAGTATCCAGTAGAACAGAAAAATACAAAACTGAACAGCAGTTAAGATGTCACCCAGTGCTTTTAGTGGACAAGTGCAAGGCAGCAGTTCTGGCAAAAGGAAGAAAATGAATTTTGTGCTCTTGAATGCAGTGATAGGTCTTGATATTTAATTCATTTTCTGGATGCTTTAGAGAAAGGCTCACACATCATTATGGACAGCTCAATGCCAACATCTCAGTTTTTATACTGATGGTCAAGCAAATGGAATATTCTGTCATGTAGGCTTCATAAGGAGAATGGCAATGAGTAGATTGCTCAGCTATTTGTTTGTTTCTTTGAGGTGGCTTATTGCAGTAGATGTATCATAGCCATGATCCAAGATGTGGGAACTTATAAAGTTGCCTTCTACTGAGGCAGACCATTTGTCTATCCTGCTAAGCATTGTCTCTACATACTGTCTATCAGTGGCTCTCCATGGTTTCAGATAGTGGCTCTCTATGGTTTCATACAGGGGTCTTTCTCAGTCCTACCTGGAGATGAGAAGAATGCAAAGCAGACACTGTAATGCTGAGCTATGTCCCCCATTGCATCCTCTATTCATTTTCTGTCAGGGGCTGTCCCCTTCAAGGGAGCTTTCAGTTGCTGATTTCCTCCCACAAATGAAGTTCTGGGAGTGGGAAGCTTGTGCATACCTGATGGTGTACTGTATGGTATTTGTGCTTTAGTGTGAGTGTATTATCTCCCATGAGGAGATAAGAAGAGGGTCCTTCCTGGATCAGAACCTGAACCAAGGCTAAAGGATAATACAGCATTCTCAGCCCCATCACCCTTCCATGTGCAGCTGGCAGCTGGTTGGCAATTGAATATTCAATTCTGACAACAGGACAGCATCATCCAGTGCAGATGTGAGCAGCAGTCTAGTTTAGGGGGTGCATGACACACCTCTGAAACACATTATTCTCAACTCTGGCAAAGAGGAATGTGCTGGGAAATTAGGGAGGGGGCTGCCCCACCACCCAACCCCAGCATCATAGCCAGCCCTCAGAACATAAATCCACCTAGACCAAAATCCCCATTTCTCCAGGTGACTAAGGCATGCTTCATACATATTTGAGCTTTTAAATCTGTGATATGGATTTATTGTTGTTGTTATTATTATTATTATTATTATTCACATTTGCAGTGAAAAGACCAGAGATAACATTACATGGATAACAGAGTGGCCAGAAGCACAGGTTGCACACAATACTAGTACTACTCAGAGTAGACTCATCAATGGGTCTGAGTAAGACTTACTTGGACCCCCATGCTTTTGAAATCCCACTGAGCTCAACAGGGGGTTCTCTTCAGAAAATGTGCATATGATTGCAAACTTAATGGGCAATCCTATGCATGATTACTCAGAAGAAATACACATTGCATTCAGTGAAGTTTGCTCTCTAGAAAGTAAGGCATGCAGACTTACCTGGGAATAATCAACACTGAACATGGTAGGGCTTACTTCTGTGTAAACATGCACTGTCAAGCTGTCATTATCCATCTGTTAAGTTTGTTTTTAGCTTATATTCATAAGCTCTAGTTATAGCAGTGGTGTGTGTGTTTTGAGCACCTATGCAAATGAACCATATTTATCCCATCCCAGCTCTTCTCTATGCACTCACTCTAGCACATATAATAAGGATAATAAATACTTGAATATGTCTATTTCTGCATTATTCATTCTTGCTCACTACAGTATCATCAAGGTATCTATGCTTGCACTTTTATCTCCCAATGTGACTGACAGTAATTTGATTTCTTTTGTTTCTGCTGTCCCCCCCTCCCCCCCGAATATGCTTTTCTTTGCTGTTGTCAAATCCTTTTCATATCTACCACTTCACTCTTTCCTTCCCCTTTCTTTCTGTTATGTTAGCTTTAGTCCTTGGCTACAGTTAGACCATCACTAAGAAAAACTCATGAAGGAGAGGTATACCTGAAGAGGTGTCTCCACCCCCATCATTCAGCCCGGACACTGAGGTCCAGCTCCAAGGGCCTTCTGGCGGCTCCCTCACTGCAAGAAGTGAGGTTGCAGGGAACCAGGCAGGGGGCCTTCTCGGTGGTGGCACCCGCCCTGTGGAACACCCTCCCGTCAGATGTCAAGGAAATAAACAACTATCTGACTTTTAGAAGACATCTTCTTCTTGTTGTTGTTGTTGTATCAGTGATTCTCAATCATGAAACCTCCATGAGCTAAAGGAGTCTATCTCTGAATACCAGTTGCAGTGCAGAGGCAACAGGGGGTAAGGACTAGTGCCTTCACATCTTGCATATGTGCTTCTTGGAAGCATCTGATTGTTGACAGCTGGAAAGAGAGCATGTAACTTGATGGACCTTTTGATCTTATCCAGCACAGGCAACGACCAATTAATGTGCACCCAAAAGATACAAAATTGCACACATGCACACAGTGCAGAACCCAGACGTGACTGAAAACATCACAAAACAAGTCATTAAAAGGTGGCGGAATGGGAGCATGGCACACTTATATGCACTCCACCAATGTGCATGGGGGGCAGGAACAGAACTCTCGCACGAAATGAACATCGACTGCAGCACAAGGCCACTAACTGGCTTCCTTCAGGAGAGCTATTTGGAGAATGGTTAAGCATCCCCTTCCCCACTCCAATTCCCAAATTTGGAAGTTGCTTTTTCCTAGGAAATGGGCATGTCTGGCTCTTGAGTCTCTTAAGCCAATATTTTGAGTCCAACTATTTTTTTGAAATCCATGGGCAGAGGGGTGAAAGGAAATAAATCTTGACATCTGTAGAGGGATGGGGGGGACGGGGACATTCAGAGCATTTTACAAGATTGGATGAATGGCTTTTCTTTAGTTTATTGGATAAGGTGGCCTTTTTTGTGGGGGGGGGAGTCTAGCTTTAAGCCCCATCTATAGTATACATTTAAAGCAGTATCATACCACTTTAAACAGTCATGACTTTCTCCCAGAGAAGTTCTTAGCTGGACCCTATTCATCTCACAGATCTACAATCTGCAGAGTGGTTTAACACTAGAAGATCATCTGAACCCTTATATATTTAGCTGATCACTATTCTTTGCAGGAGGGGGCCTCTAGCAGATACCATCTCATCAGGACTTCCACTCCATATTATGTAGGAATCAGGCCTTTAGCATAGTGGTCCCTCCCCAGCACCAGAGTATGGTGCTGATAACACCAAGGTTGCAGGTTTGATCCTCATATAGGACAGCTGCATATTGTTGCAATCGTTTTTATATATGAAATCGTTGTTTCTATTGTGAAATTGCTTTGAGATATTTTAAGTTGATTTTTAATAAGCTCTATCCACCTTATGGATGGAAGGATGTTTCAAATACAGTAGATATACTGTATAAACATTCCTGTGTGCACACAGAGGTGCAAATGGGCAATATGTGGCACATAAATCATGAATCCTTATTCCATTAATGTATTATAGATGAAAAGAATGCAATATGAACTTCTGAAGTGCAGCTTTCTCTTGTATAAACCTGCTGATTCCTTAAGATCTTCATGTAAGGCAGAGTGAGAAACCTTTGGCCCTCCAGATGTTTCTAGACAATAATTCCCAAGCAAGCATTGCCAGTGACCAAGGATGAGGGCACTACCAGTTCAGCAACATTTGTTGTTGTTGTTTAGTCATTTAGTCGTGTCCGACTCTTCGTGACCCCATGGACCAGAGCACGTCAGGCACTCCTGTCTTCCACTGCCTCCCGCAGTTTGGTCAAACACATGTTCGTAGCTTCAAGAACACTGTCCAACCATCTCGTCCTCTGTCGTCCCCTTCTCCTAGTGCCCTCAATCTTTCCCAACATCAGGGTCTTTTCCAGGGAGTCTTCTCTTCTCATGAGGTGGCCAAAGTATTGGAGCCTCAGCTTCACGATCTGTCCTTCCAGTGAGCACTCAGGGCTGATTTCCCTCAGAATGGATAGGTTTGATCTTCTTGCAGTCCATGGGACTCTCAAGAGTCTCCTCCAGCACCATAATTCAAAAGCATCAATTCTTCGGCGATCAGCCTTCTTTATGGTCCAGCTCTCACTTCCATACATCACTACTGGGAAAACCATAGTTTTAACTATACGGACCTTTGTCGGCAAGGTGATGTCTCTGCTTTTTAAGATGCTGTCTAGGTTTGTCATTGCTTTTCTCCCAAGAAGCAGGAGTCTTTTAATTTTGTGACTGCTGTTACCATCTGCAGTGATCAAGGAGCCCAAGAAAGTAAAATCTCTCACTGTCTCCATTTCTTCACCTTCTATTTGCCATGAGGTGATAGGACCAGTGGCCATGATCTTGGTTTTTTTGATGTTGAGCTTCAGACCATATTTTGCGCTCTCCTCTTTCACCCTCATTCAAAGGTTCTTTAATTCCTCCTCACTTTCTGCCATCAAGGTTGTATCATCAGCATATCTGAGGTTGTTGATATTTCTTCTGGCAATCTTAATTCCGGCCTGGGATTCATCTAGTCCAGCCTTTCACATGATGAATTCTGCATATAAATTAAATAAGCAGGGAGACAATATACAACCTTGTCGTACTCCTTTCCCAATTTTGAACCAATCAGTTGTTCCATATCCAGTTCTAACTGTAGCTTTTTGTCCCACATAGAGATTTCTCAGGAGACAGATGAGGTGACATATGGCAGGCCAAAGGTTCCCCATCCAAGTTTTTAGTCTGGAGACCCTACTTTCAGGAAGCTAGGCAAGTGGCTACTTTTATTCACAATTACATCCTTACATCCTATTCAGCAGCAAGCCCCAGCGAGTTCCATGGGGTGTTCCCATTCCATGTATATGTGTGCGCAACTGCAATCTTTGGTACTACCTCAAAAGAATCTTGAGAATTCAATAGGTATTTCTTCCTCTTCTTCTTTTTCATTTTAGCATCTTGCTGCTGTTGCTATTTCTCTTCCAGGATTATGGTACTTGGATAGATTTTAGTTTGGTTTCATTTGTATAATATCATGAATTGTTTTATTTTGGGTTCCCAAGCTGCCTTGAGGGACGCAGGTGGCACTGTGGGTTAAACCACACAGCCTAGGGCTTGCCAGTCAGAAGGTTGGTGGTTTGAATCCCCACGACATGGTGAGCTCCCGTTGCTTGGTCCCTGCTCCTGCCAACCTAGCAGTTCGAAAGCACATCAAAGTGCAAGTAGATAAATAGGAACCGCTCTGGCAGGAAGGTAAACGACATTTCCTTGTACTGCTCTAGTTTGTCAGAAGCGGCTTTGTCATGCTGGCCACATGACCTGAAAGCTGTACACCAGCTCCCTCGGCCAATAGAGCGAGATGAGCACCGCAAACCCAGAGTTGGTCACGACTGGACCTAATGGTCAGGGGTCCCTTTACCTTTACCTAAGCTACCTTGAAGGCTCAATAGAGGAGAGGACCTTATCCATCTGTGCAACTTCCACACATATTCACTCATAGGTTTGCTCCATCCCATTTCCACGTTGTTGTTTTTTAAAAAAGAAAACCTTTCACATAAATTTGCATTTAAATAGGGTTTTTTAATTAAATAGTTATTTTTACCATTCATTTTCTCTCAAGATATTTTAAATTCATCATGCTACTTGGGAGTGGAGCTGAAACCCTTTGTTAAGGGCAGGGCTGAAGCTGCTTTGAGGTTTTATTTACCATATGAAATAAACAAAATAAAATAAACCTGAAAGAGAACATTCAGGAAGTATGGAAGAATGGATCACTAAGCATTGTCTCCCATGTCATTCCAGGCTACATGCACACTGCAACTTATTCTGCTTTCCTGAAGCTTCCCTATTATTTTGCACATTAAATTTGAGTTTTCATACAGCGTAAAAGCAACTAGTGGAATGTAATGAATTACCGTGCAAGCTCATTTGGTGGTATTTGATTCAAGGAAAAATACCTTGAACCAACTGAAGCTCTTCAGGTTCCTCCCCAGTTTGTGGAACCTCATTCCCTGCTCTTCCATTGTCTCCTCTCTTCAACAGGTGATCCTGCAGCCCATGAGAGATTCTGCAGCTGGTTTCCTTAAAGAAAGTTGCTTGTGGCATTCCCTCCCTCCCCCACATCATCCACTCCAAATAACTGTTTGAAGATTATCATCCCCATTGTCAAATCCATCACTCAACTGGTGGGTCAATCCTGCTGTCGGTGGTAATGCTCCACAGGCAGATTTCCTAAAGGAATGCTGTTTGTGGGGCATGCCCACACTGTCCTCAGGACTGTCTGAATGGTTAAGTGGTTG